>NC_137897.1:106725655-107325655 GCF_963455335.1 Martes martes
TCATTTTTAATTACAGTTTCCTTCTACAATATTGAAATGAGCTTCTCTGTGTTTGATGAAGAGCCAAGGATCCCTATTACCAGTGTTGTAAATGAATTTGCAGAAAATTGGGTAAAATAATCTTTTAAATATTTATGGTACATATAAAATATGTGAATATATCTATATCAGGGACTGAGCAGATGAAAACTCGGCTTTACTTTTTTTCTACCCATAATACATTTCACACCTAATTGGTTTTGATTTTTTTTCGCTGCAAATTTATCCACTCTGTGAGTAACACCGTAAAGATGTATGTGGTCTCTCTTTCATAGCGCCAATGCTGAAAGCTTTTATGGGATGTTATTATTTTTAATTTGTTTAGAACTGTACATTTCCCTCCACTGACACAAATTCTGAGCCTTTGCCAAATTTTTCCTGTTGGGAGAAAAGTAGCATAGACTACTCTCTGTAAACAAATTCTGACCCTGAAGTCTGAGACTCAAGAGAGTCAATGTCTTCTCCCTGTATTGACTCCTCTTAACAGTCTGAGGTATATTTGTTCAGGTTTTTTCTACCTGTGATAACACTGATGCAAGTCTGTTCTTTGACAAAAATAACTGGACTCATACCATTATGCTGTTCTGCAGCTTCCTTTTTCTCACGTAACCATATATCTTCGAGCATATTCATGCCGCAGTGTTGATCTATCTCATTTACTTCAAAGATACCAAGGATTTCACTAGATGGTTATAAAGTAATATATATATATTTTTTAAATACAGACATCCATTGGTGGACTTTTAGGTTGCTTTTATTTTTTTTCTCTATTTAGAAAGAATACTGACAGTAATGCCCTTGCAATAAATTTTGGGGACACTTGAGTTTTTCTATAGAATAAATTCCCAGAACTAGAATTGTTGGATCAAAGGACATGATCAGTTCACATTTTAATAACTAGAGCTAAGTGGCCTCCCAGACAGGTGATACCAATTTGCACCCCACTAACAGTAAAAGATCATTCTGTTTCCTCTCTTTGTCCATCAGCATTTCTTTGCAAGTGTATATGACATGATTATAAGCACTTGAAAGTGGGGGCATATATTTGTTCACTAGGTCCGCCATAACAAAATAAGATGCACTGGGGGATGTAAACAACAGACATATCTTTTCTCATGGTTTTAGAGGCTGGAAGTCTAAGATCAAGGCATTGGTTTCCCCTGAGGACTTTCTCCTTGGTTTGCAGATGGACCATCTTCTCTCTGGGTCCTCACATAGCACGCGCACGCGCGCGCGCACACACACACACAGACACACACACACACACACACACACCAGAGAGAGAGAGATATCTGGGGTCTCCTTCTCTTATTACAGGAACACCAGTCCTATCAAATTAGGGTTCCACCCTTTGGCCATATTTAGCATCAGTTTCCTCCTTTAAAGGCCCTACTTCCCGATATAGTCATTAGGGAGTTCGGACTTCAACGTATTGAATTTGGGGGGGGGGACACAATTCAGCCCCCAAACAGAAAAACTGAGTGAAGCAGATGGAAATGTTGAACCAACCCAAATAATAAATGAAGCTTAATGATGACACTGTCTCTGGTAAATTTCCTGGCTTAAGATAGAGGAGTGAGAATACTAAACCTGGTATGTTTTATCTTTTACAGTTGAATTCTGTATTTCAGGACAGTGAATTTGCTCTTGCTAATCTGGCTATTCAAACCAAAACCAGGTATGTGAGTGTCATTTATTGTGGGTCGCAGACAGTTTGAGGGATTCTGGGTATGTTCGTATCCAGGGGGGATTTCTTTTCTTTTCTTTTCTCTTCTCTTCTTTTCTTTATTTTTCCTGTCTGAGATTTAGGGACTGCATTTTAAGTTGCACCTTCCCTTCTGAGTGTAGCTTCTCTTTGGAATAAGGAAGAAATTTCTATCATCATTGTAGGGTGTAAAGCCAATGGGAGAACAAACAGAAGGAAATAAATTGGGGAAATGGTTGAATTGGATTCAATTACCTTTAATGCCCTTCTTAGCTTTAAAATGCTATGATTCTGTGACTTTGGGGGAAAAAATCCTTCCTTAAAAGGATGAAAGGCAAGGGATGGCCAATGGTGAAGATTGAGAAGACCCTTTATTTTCCAATAATGCACTTTCAAGAGTTAGAAATTCCAAAGGGAACTTGAAATGTTTAAAGTGAGGAACACGGACTAGTCTAAGACTTGCCTAGGACACAAAGTTGGAGCGGTGATTGCATTGCCAAGGGACGGCATTAAGTAGTATCAAGGAGTGGACGACAAAGAAAAGACATGCTTTCCCCCAACCTCTCCAAGAACTCTGGTTCATGCCTCTAAAATACACCACGTACATCTTTTCAGGCCGATACGTACGGATTTAGCTTATTCATTTTAATGACCACATAGGATTCTTTTGCATGGGTGTGCCATGGTGTATTTACCAATTACCTAGTGATGGACCTTTCCATTATTTCCACCCTTGTCCGTATGTTTGTATGTACTCTTGCTGTACTATTATGGGATAGATTCCTGGAAGTGAGGTTACTCAATGACTTACCACTATTTGGGTACATAGATAATGACCAGGCTTCTGAAGTGTCTCCTTAGAGCCCTAGTATTTGAATTCCAACCTGGGAAGTTCCACTGTTCTGCCTCACAGTTGTCTTTCTTCTGAGCTTTTGTCCTACTGTAGTGGGCACCATATTTCATATATATAAATTTTTTTATGCTTTTGGTACAGAGACACTTCTGAAGGAGAAATAACCATGGACCAAACTGTAGTAAGTAATTTTTCAATATGAATCTACTTGTGACTCTTCTAATACCTGAGTAGATGTGAGTAAAATAGTGCTTCTACCTAAGTGGACACCAGGCCAAGCCCAGCTGTGGTCATCGAGTGTCAACTTACATTACTTTCTTTGGCATCTGCACAAGAACCCAGTAGGAAAACCATCCTCTGATTTTTCTGAGGTCCCCTGTGGGGACTTTTGGAGGCACTTTTTGTGGGCTATGGGAGTGTGGAATGACTTGGGGATTGCCAATGGCAAATGAAATTTCTTGGTTGTAGACATCTTGGAAAGAAGCCCGGTTCTTCCAAGAATGACACAATTTTTGCAAGACTGGCATTCACATAATCAATCCCCTCTTTATTTCTATAGATTTGAAATCAGGGTGTGACCAAACCATCTCCCATCATCCTTGCCCCAATACTCAGTCCTTATTCCAGTGCCTCCAAGCTTTACCATATTAGACTCTGAAAGGATCAGCAAGCACAGACCTTGTAAGGTATTTAAACACAAGGGAAATATTTTGATTCTACAAAGTACAATCAAGACTATCGTGCCTTCCAAATTATCTGCCACCATTTAAAATGCTTTCTGGAAAGAGCTGAGTCTGAATTTCTTTTTCTTTTTTTTTTTTAAGACTTTATTTATTTGGTGGACAGAGATCACAAGTAGGCAGAGAGGTAGGCAGAGAGAGAGGAAGGGAAGCAGGTTCCCTGCTGAGCAGAAAGCCCGATGTGGGGCTCCATCCCAGGACTCTGGGATCATGACCTGAGCTGAAGGCAGAGGCTTTAACCCACTGAGCCACACAGGCGCCCCTGAGTCTGAATTTCTTAATTTAATAAATGATAGATTACATGACCTAAGTAAAATTCCTCTCAAATAATAGGTGTCAAAAGCCTGTTGGTGACAATGTGGTCCCCAGAATCAGGCTGCCTGCGTTGGAACCCCTGTTCTTCCCCTTCCTGACTAGGAGACGTTGGGCTACTTAATTAAACTCTCTGTGCCTCAGTTTCCTCATCTGGGGAAACGGGGATGGGGATGGGGATGACAATATTACCATTCCTCATAGGGCTGTTGGAAAGATGGAATGGAATGATAAGTAAATGCTCGATAATCTTTCCTTGTCATCACCATGTTAGGGTCCAGATCCAGAAGGCTCAGACTGTTCCCAGTTCTGACTCATCAGCTGTGTGATACTGGGCAGATCACTGAACTTCTCTGAGACTTAGCTTCCCCATCTAGGAAATGGGGTGATAATCCCTGCATTGCCCACACTACAGGGGTGAGGTGAGGACTAGATGCTTGACTTTTCTGAGTCTGATTTGCAAATGACAAAAATGAGTTATGTAAATGTAAAGCATAATTATGATTGCCATTGTTGACAATAAGCCCTGTACTCAAATGTGATGTTTGTTTCAAGATTTCGGTGATGATGTACTTTTGTTTTGCATTATTTTGGAACAGAGAGAAGGGCAAGGAATGGCTACAATTTCCCATGTACCATCCAGGTAAGAGCTGAGTTTATTCATAGCTGGTACATTTGGTTCTGATTTTCCTTCCATTTAATTCTGTATTTGCAGCATGTTGGTCAGAGCTGTCAGAAGGAAATCAAAGTGCCCGGTGGTTATTTTACAGATGCTGTAATTGGGCTCTTGCCTTCATGAAATAAGTTGTTTCGGTTGGTCATGGTGCAGCCTAGCAGCCTGCATTCTGCCTCTTTGTAGTGAAGAGAAAATGGGGTCCAAAGTGGCCATAATTTGGGGATGGGGGATAACGTGCTTGTTGTCGTCAAAAAAATACTGGAAATACTGAGCAGGGAAGTGGAAAACAACATGGAAAGCATCCTTGGTTCTGTTCAGAAGCGTGGTCCAGCTCCTTCCGGAACACTGGCTGTTGCCGCCCTGCCTGATGCATTTCAGAGAGGCTCACGGGAAGGTCACTGACAAGTTCAGGGTGCTAAGAGCAGAGTCTGTTGCAGCAAAAGGAGAGGTTAAAAAAAGGAGTCCTCTTTAGAGCGGCAAAATGAGAGCTGGGAAAAGACGGGTACCTCACGGAAGGGCAGGATGAGCTGTGGATCAGTGGAGGGGGAGGCGTGGCTTAGGTTGGACAAAGAAATTTTGAGTTAGCACAGGCACATCTAACTTTCAACAGCTGTATGAAACCTAGGAAATGCGTGCTTCAAAAAGACGTACTGGATGGGCGCCTGGGTGGCTCAGTGGGTTAAGCCGCTGCCTTCGGCTCAGGTCATGATCTCAGAGTCCTGGGATCGAGTCCCGCATCCGGCTCTCTGCTCAGCAGGGCGCCTGCTTCCCTCTCTCTCTCTGCCTGCCTCTCTGCCTACTTGTGATCTCTCTCTGTCAAATAAATAAATAAAATCTTTAAAAAAAAAAAAAAGACGTACTGACAAATAGAAATGGAGAAAAAGTCTAGGTAAGCTTGTGACTCTTTTTTTTTTGTTTTAAATATTTTGTTTATTTGAGAGAGAAAGAGGACACGAGCAGGGGATGAGGGACAGAGGGAGCAGGAAAAGCAGACTTCCCACTCAGCGGGGAGCAGGACCTGGGGCTTGATCCCAGGATCGTGAGCTGAGCCAGTCAGCCGCTTAACCAGCTGAACCAACCAACCATCCAGGCGCCCCTAAGCTTAGAGATGCTCTGTAATGAGATGACTGGAACGTCTGAGGACCTCGCTCCAGCCGTTGAGGTCAAGGACAGCCATTCTTTTGGAACGTATATTTTAGTGGACAGAATATTCTAGGGATGTACTAGGTATTTGTGACCTTGGCTAAGTCTCAGCTCCCTCATCTGTGGAATGGGGACCGTAATAGCTCTACTTATGAGGCTGTTGTGAAGGTAAAATGAGTCAAAATACTAGGAGTGAGAGTGCTACAAATGTTAGCTACTATCACCACCATTATCTCCATTATTATTTTATTATAGAAATAGGCCTTCTGCAGAACACATCTTTAGAGACTAATTGAACATGTGCCATTTGCCTTCTTGCAGTAATGATGGATAAATTGGAGACCAGAAGGATAAAAGGTTTTCTCCAAAGTAATAAATCCTGAGTACTCCATCTTCTCTATTAATTAGTATAAGCTCCTAGAGAACGCATGGCTAGTTCATTTTACTTGTTTATTTCATTTTTTAAAGATTTATTTATTTATTTGAGGTGGGAGGGGCAGAGGGATTGAGCAGACTCCCCACTGAGTGCAGACAGACTCAGGGATTAATCTTGTGACCCTAAAATCAATGACCAGAGCCAAAACCAAGAGTCAGATGCTTAACCGCTTAATCCACTGAGCCACCCAGGCACTCTTCGTTGATTTTAATATAATGCAACTGTTGCTGACTGTGCTTTTGAAAATGGGTTTTGAGGGGTGCCTGTGTGGCTTAGTCGTTGGTGGTCTGCCTTTGGCTCAGGCCATGATCCCAGGGTCCCTGCCTCGGGCTTCCTGCTCGGCGGGAAGCCTGCTTCTCCCTCTCCCACTCCTCTGCTTGTGTCCCCTTCCTTGCTGTGTCTCTCTCTGTCAAATAAATAAGTAAAATCTTATTAAAAAAAAAAACAAAAAAAAGAGAAAATGGGTTATGAGTTGTTTGTTCTGCGTATAAGAAAATTGATCAGATTTCAATATGCTGTCTTCCAACATTTCTTAAGATTTGCCTGTTGATAGATGTAAAATGTTTGATATTGATAGACTCCCAGTTAAATCATGTGTGTGGAATTTCAGCACCATGTGCAGGTTGCACTTTGTTGACGTAAATGCAACATCGTTCTTTTTTGCTCTGCTTTTTAGCTATCTTTGTCAGACCATCCTGAAGGCCAGCTCTTCCTTAACAGCCACTGAACTGATTAACAGAATCAAAAGTAAAATACATGGCAACCTCACCCATGGAAACTTCACCGAGGGTCAACTGACGTTATTAGTAAAATCTGAACACGTTGCGGTGAAAAAACTAGGTAATTGGGGGCAGGGGTATTCCATACGCATCCAGTCCCCCTTTTTATTTATTTATTTATATTTTATTTTATTTTTAAAGATTTTATTTATTTATTTGACAGACAGAGACACAGTGAGAGCGGGAACACAAGCAGGGGGGAGGGGGAGAGGGAACAGCAGGCTTCCCGCTGAGCAGAGAGCCCGATGCGGGGCTCGATTCCAGGACCCCAAGATCATGACCTGAGCCAAAGGCAGAGGCTTAACGACTGAGCCACCCAGGCGCCCCATTCACTCCCCTTTTTAGAGAGCTCATAACGCGTGCTCAGTAAGACATCCTGCGATCTGGGGGGAGAGGAGTTGTCTTCGTGTTCCTTTCCACATCCTCAGTGCTCACTTGCCCTTTCCACCTGTTAGAGCTTATGAAAAACACAGAGGGGTTCCTGGAGACCATTGGTCCCCTCTGGGTAACAGCAGTTGCCAGGGCATCAGCGGAGTGGGAGGACTGTCCTTCTTGCATAAATACCCGGAGGCCTGGGGAGTTCCTCATTCCACACAATAATTGCCCGATAGAGGCTTACTGATTTATGGATTGATATAGCCAAGCTAGTCATCTGAGAAAATGATCTGGGTACAGTCCAAAATTTCTCTCACGGGCATCTCTTTCCTTTAATGGTAAAGAGAAAGGCTATTGGATGACTCCGTCCCCTTGCCGTGGCTGCCAGTGGACTGCGGTAAAACCATCGAGCTAAGCCAGATGACATGCAGAGGCATTAGAACACACGGTCCTTGGCAACAAAGTGATCAGGTAGCAGAGGGCAGGCTGTGATTGCTAGCAACAGTGAGATGGGAGGCAGAGAAGTGTAGAAGCCACAGGGAGAGCCCACGTGCAAATGGCGCTGATGGCTGCCTTCAGAGGAAGCTGGGATTCTCCTGGCTCTCCACTTCTCCCGGCCACTGTATCAACACATGAAGGAAAGATTTCCGGAATCAGGGTCACGGACCCAGTGGGTGGTCAGTAGAACCTTGGGACTTATCACACACACTTAGCCCAGGTCACTTCTCCCTTAATGTGACCACACTTGGCAACAAAACCTTGCCCTTGGCACCACCAACAGAGCAGAGCTCCTGTGTCTAATACTGGCGATGGCAGAGGCATTGAGTTTACTAAAACCAAATCCACCCCAGAGTCCATTAGGAAGGGAGGAACCATCCAGAAGGAGAAGTCAGCCTTTGGTTTCCTGTCATTGACCATGGGGGAGTCTCAGAAGGAGGGCAGCTGGCGGGTGAGGACTTCTGAATTTTTGTGTGTGTGGCTTGACCTTTTTTCAAGGCAGATGTAACATTTTTAAAAACTGAGACCAAAAAAACAATCCTGTCAACTTGTGGTTTTAATGAAACGGACTAAGTGTGAGTTTTTCCCAGGAGGCTTACTTAAAAAAAAAAAAAAAAAAAGACAGTATTTCATGTACTTTCAGTGAAGCCTGATTTAAATGGCCTGGTAGAAAAAGTTTCCTTGGGGTGCCTCGGTGGCTCAGTGGGTTAAAGCCTCTGCCTTCGGCTCAGGTCATGATCCCAGGGTCCTGGGATCGAGCCCCGCATCAGGCTCTCTGCTCAGCAGGAAGCCTGCTTCCCCCCCTCTCTCTGCCTGTCTCTCTGCCTACTTGTGATCTCTGTCTGTCAAATAAATAAATAAATAAATAAAATCTTTTAAAAAAAGTTTCCTCTTTTATTGGCTAGTGTTTACATGTTGGGAAATAACGATGGGTCATAATGGATGCCCATGACCCTTGTAAGTGCCTTACGCCCCTTCAAATGCATACATTTTCTCCATAGAGCCAGGAAGGTGTGAAGCCCAGGAAACAGTCTCTAAATACAAAGGGACCTATAAGTGGCGCTTAACCAACCCTACTGAGACAGCCCAAACTAGATGCATAAAAAACAGGCATGGCAATGCTACTAGAACCTGGTACGTATTGGCCAAGTTGTTATTGCCCCTCTACCCTGTCCTTCTCTCACCCTTTGGACCTACTTAAGCATGCACAGGCAACATGAGAGCATTCTGAAAAGATGTTCAAGGAGACAAAAGAGAAAAAGTCCCCCATAATCCCCACCACCGCTGGTTTTAGGTTGGTGTATTTTTTTCATCTCCCTGTTTCCTGTGTGCCTTTAAGTTTTATGTAGTTTTCTGTAGTGGTAATCACTGTCCTCATCTCAATAATGTGATTTACCTTTTCACTCAGTAGTTGATCCAACATTTTTCCATGTTTTATGTTCTTCTTCTTAATGACCATTTCGAAAAATTGCCTCCGAAGCTACCTCGTTGATGGGCCATAATAATTGACTAAATCACCCTTCTATTGTTGCCTTATCATTTTCCTTCTTTAAATCATCAGTCCCTCTTCTCTGACTCTCTGCTGTTAATGGTTTATGCCATTACCTTAAGTAGGCAGACCAGAAGGGTAGCAGGTTTTGACAGGCTTAAAAGCTCTCTGCTGGAAGGCAATATCTTGGACTGGGTCCTACTCGCTTCATACATCGAATCAGTCAGCAAATCATGCTGGTTTTGTGATCACAGTCAGAGCTCGTATGTAACCTTACCTTTCCATCCCTACCGCATGACCCTGGTGCAGACCCTTGCTATCATCCCTCATCTGCTCTTAGAGCAGTCTCCTTGCCTTCCCCCACTCTGGTTCCACATTGCCTCAAGTATGAAGTCCAAACCCTTAAATACGGAGCTCAAGACCCACAGGTTTTCTGTTTACCAAGCATGCCAGCCAAAAACGGCCTTTGGCTCTTGTGGACCCCAGTGGGTACCTCCCTGTGTCTCGGTTCTCCACCTGTGTTATCTGCTCTGTTTCCGGGTGGGAGGGGCCTTTCTCCCGGACCCCGCCCTATTTGTCTGCACCTCGTGTCAGTCGTCCTGGCATGTCCGGGGTGCTCAGTAAATGTGCTCGCTCATCATGAAATGCACCGGACTGAGTTGGATGAGGCATAGGGGAGGGTGGATGTTGAAGGCCGATGAGCTACAGAGGGTGCTATGCTCACATCACAATGATGTGCGAAGCTAGGGACCAAACTCTATCAGGAATTTCCTCTTAAAACGGGGATAAGAAGGGAAAGTGAGGGTAAGCAGCCATGCCCAAGGGCCAACATCTCCTCCTTGACTCTTGCTCCGCTGAACATTGCCAGACTTCATCTCATACTCTCTTGCCTTTTTTACACGTCCTGCATTGGAACCCTCCATTCCCTTGTTCCCCAAGAGCAAAGTGTTCTTCCACTGGGCTCCCACCTTTGCTGTCTGAGCCCAGAGGCTGGGAGTGGGTAGGGGGAGGTATGCCCCGGCTACATTGTGTTCCTTTGTTTGCTCTAAGACTTTTCTGGCCTCATCTTCCAATGAGAAAGCTTTTTGTCCCTCCCTCCCTCCTTTCTTTTGCAGCTCAATCAATATCCAAACTGGCAAATCTCAGTGGGAAAAGCCAAAGTTGAAACAATGCAAACTGCTTCAAGGACTTCCTGATAAGATTGTGGATCTTGCTAACATTACTATCAGTGATGGTAAGTAAGACTGTTCTGTACACATTAATGACATAATGGAACCTTGCTTAGTTGTTCTGCTTGACCTGAGATGAAAGGGTACAGGCAAGCCTCATGTAGGAAAATCTACCTTACAACGATCCAATTTCAGAAACTAGGAAGTTAATGTTGGCAGAGGTGGGAGTGGCCATGCTAAGGTGGGAGTGTCAGTGTTTTTTGCTTTCTAGTGTTTTTTATTTTATAATTTTTTTAAAAAGATTTTATTTATTTATTCTAAAGAGAGAGAGTGAGCGGGTTGAGGGGCAGAGGGAGAGGGAGAAGCAGGCTCCCCATTGAGCAGGGATCCCAACCCAGGACTCGATCCCAGGACCTTATGGTCATGACCTGAGCTGAAGGCAGATGCTTAACCACTGAGCCACCACCCGGGTGCCCCACTATTTTTCATTTTAAAACAGTTTTAACAGGGGGACCCCTGGGGAACTCAGTTAAAAGTCTGACTCTTGGTTTTGGCTGAGGTCATGATCTCAGAGTCACGGAATCAAGCCCAAGTTCAGCTCCGCGCTCATGGGGGAGTCTGCTTAAGACTCTCTCTCTGCCTCTCCCTCTGCCCCTCCCCCTGCTCACTCCCACACACACTCTCTGTCTATTTCAAATGATAAATAAATACTTACAAAAAACAATTTCAGGGCACCTGCGTGGCTCGGTCAGTTAAGTGTCTGACTCTTGGTTTCGGCTCAGGTCATGATCTCGGGGTTGTGGGATTGAGCCCCGCTTCTGGCTCTTTGCTCAGCTCAGAGTCTGCTGGAGGTTCCCTCCCTCTCCCTCTGTCACTCTCCTGCTCTCTCTCTCTGTCAAATAAATAAATAAATAAATAAATATTTTTTAAAAACGGTTTTAATAGGTAATTCTTTATGTAGTTCAATATTGCAAAACCAAAAAAGAAATACGGTGGAACATCTTCCCACTGCTGACCCCAGCCATTCAATAAATATCCACAGAGATATTTCAAGTCTCTATTAGGAAATTCACACACACACACACACACACACACACACACACACACACACGCACCATACAGTACATATACATATACACGTATATTCTTCCTCCCTCCTAGTACACAAAGTATATGCTATCCATGCCGCTCTGCACCTTGTTTTTCTCTTCTACCAATATATTGCAGAAATGATCATTTTAGTATATGAAGAGCTTTCTCATGCTTTTTATCACTGCATTATATTATACTGCATGGATGTGCCACAATTTATTTCCTTAACCTATTTCCTGTGGGTGGGCATTTAAGCTGTTAATAACATTTTATCTTTACCAAACTGCTGTAATGGAGACTGTACATATGTCATTTTGCGTAAGTAGGATATACTTGAAGCATGAATTTCTAAAAGTAGAATTGCTGGGTCAGTCGTCCTTTTGATGGTGTCAAAATGCTCTCTGCAAGGCTTGCTTGGAGCAGCGCATACTCCCACTTGAAGGTAGGAAAGCACCTGTTTTGGGGTACTTTCATCAATGCAGCATGCTATCAGACTTCTGGGTCTTTGGTGATTTGATGAGCAGAAATGGGTATCTCGTTGTGGCTTAAAAATTTTCTTATGAAGATATTCACAGAGGATAACATTTTACCCACTTACTGGGTATAATTCCATGGTTTTTAGTGTATTCACTAGATTGTGCAACTGTCTACTAGTTCCAGAACATTTTGATTTTGATCTCTCCACAGAGAAGCCCCACGCACATTAGCAGACACTCTCATTACCCCCTCCCGCAGCCCCTGGAAACCTCTAATCTACTTTCTTTCTTCTTTTAATTTTATTTTGTTGTAGTAAGAACACTTAACATGAGATCCATCCCCTTGACATATTTTTAAAGTACAATGTTGGGGTGCCTGGGTGGCTCAGTTCATTAAGCATCTGCCTTCGGCTCAGGTCATGATCCTGGAGTCCCAGGATCGAGTCCCGCATCAGGCTCCCTGCTCAGCGGGGAGTCTGTTTCTCCTTCTGATCTCTCCCTTCTCGTGCTCTCTCTCTTTCTCTCTCTCTCAAATAAATAAATAAAGAAGATCTTTAAAAAAAAGTACAATGTGGTACAGCTGACCACCAGAACTTGCTCATCTTGCTTAACTGAAACTTTATCCCTGTTGATTAGCAACTCTCCATTTCCCCTACCCCTGGCCCTTGGCAAGCACCATTCCGCTCTGTGCTTTTGTGAGTTGGACTATGTTAGATTCCCCCATGTAAGTGAGATCATGCAGTATTTGTTTTTCTGTGTCTGGCTTATTTCACTTAGCATAATGCTCTCCAGGTTTATCCTTTTTTTTTTTAAAGTAGGCTCCATGCCCAAGGTGGGGCTTGAACTCATGACCCATGCTCTACTGACTGAGCCAGAAGGTGCCCCATGAGTTATAGAAATTCTTTGTATATTTTGGAGATGAACTCCTTATCAAACATATGGTTTGCAAATATTTTTTAGTAAGTTCGCCTTTCAGTCTGTTGATTGATTATTTCCCTTGTTGTGAGGAACTTTTTATTTGAAGTAGTACCACTTGTTTATTCTTGTTTCTGTTGCCTGTGCCTTCGGTGTCAGATCCATGAAATTGTTGTCAAGATCAAGGTCATGAAGATTTTCCATTATGGTCTCTTCTAGGCGTTTTTGAGTTTCAGGTCTTGCATATAAGTCTAGAATAATTTTGAGTTGATTTTTTTTTAAGATTTTATTTATTTATTTGACAGAGAGAGATCAGAAGTAGGCAGAGAGGCAGGCAGAGAGTGAGGAAGGGAAGCAGGCTCCCCGCCAAGCAGAGAGCCCGACGCGGGGCTCGATCCCAGGACCCTGAGATCATGACCTGAGCCGAAGGCAGCGGCTTAACCCACTGAGCCACCCAGGCGCCCCTTGAGTTGATTTTTGTGTATGGTGTAGCAGGAGGGCCAATTTCATTCTTTGGCATTTGAATTTTCAGTTTTCCCAACATTGTTTATGGAAGAGATTATCCTTTTCTCATTGTGTGTTCTTTGTGCTCTTACTGAAGATCAGTTGATGGTGCATGTGTGGATTTGTTTCTGGGCTCTCTATTCTGTTCCATTGGTTTATAGGTTTGTTTTGATTACTGTAGCTTTGTTTTATATTTTGATATCGAGGAGTGTGATGTCTTTGTTCTGCTTTCTCAAGATTGATTTGGCTATTTGGTGTGTGTGTGTGTGTTTCTAATATATTTTAGAATTGCCTTTTCTACTTCTGTCCAAGATACCATTGGTTAGACTAGTTCAGTGAAGTCTGTTGTCCCTGCAGTGTAGATCTTCTGCTGCTTCTCCTTAGAAGATGCAGGCTTGGGCTTGGACTAATTCTCCCTGACGACCAGGGATGACTGTGGTTCAAGCCAGGTTCTCTCTGTTTCTTTCTTTGATCTCCCTGCCGAGCTTCTGGATGGCGCGCCTCTCTTGGTATCACACCCAGCTGTTAGCCTCCCAATTGCTAGTTGATGGCTCTGTTGTTTTTGACAAAACCTTGTGACATAAATTGCTCCATAGTCTGATTGCATTATATTCCATCCCCTTGACTGGGACAGAGTATTGCCAGTTTTTGAGGCTTTCCCTCATCCTTCTCTATGAAAATATATCTGTCCTATGGGGCAAGAGCTCGGGAGATGGTAGAGTGATGAATGTGTCCTTCACAAGATGCTTCGCCAGAGTTTTCCCTATGGAGCAGGGGCTGTGTGTGAATTTGAGGGGAAGGGGGACTTACCACTGGCACTCAGGAGCTGCCACTGCCCAGGAGGGACCTTCCACAGACCCGAGCCAGAAATATGGGAACTTCCAAGGTCCACTGGCTCTCAAATCCACTCAGAATAGTTCTTCTACCCCAGGGACCTGGGGGAGATGGTAACTACCACTCAGCTACCTAGCCCAGTAGAGCGATTTTTCCACAAGGCAGAGCTCTGGGAGATGGGGCCAGTCCCTCGCTCAAATGCCATGACCTCCCACTGTACTAACCAAGTTTCCATAGATTTTGTTGATTAAATCGCCTCTCAAGTGGTTGGAAGATCTCCCATCAACCACCAGAGACTGTGAATTGTTGTTTTTGCAACACTTTGACCAGTGTAATAGAGGTTGCTCTTGGTGAATTTTTCCCCAACCCCTCCTTTCAGTCTATTCTTAAAGTCCTACCCAACTTATCGTGTTTTGAAAGCATGCCTAAGTTTCCCTCATCGACTCTCAGTCTTTACACACCTTGTCACGTGTAACTCTACCACGTGAATGCCCCCCGTCTCCCCGCACCATGATGACTAGTTGAAAACTGAGGCGCAGGCATTCCATTGCCTTCCAGGACAGCTAGGGAATTACCTTGAGGCAGTGAACTCCTTGAACTTGTCTTCCTTGCAGAAGATGGAAATTTGAGATCCTTGCCAAGGAATACCTAGAAGAATTAGAAAAGTAAGCACAGGTCTGATGGTTTCTGGGTCCGAAATCATAAGTCAGTACACTAGGGAGGGTTGTGGCTTGAAGCAAGTGGACAGCGAGTTACAGAGGTCTGTGTTTCATGCTGACCTCCCTCCTCTGAGCGACACATTTTTCTTAGACACGATAATAGAATTTTCTCCATAGGAGAACAAGTTAAACAACCTTAACAACAAGAGAAGCTTGCACTGAGTTAGGATTTTTAGAAAATTAACTGTCAGAAATCACTTGTTTAAAAAAAATCCACAGAGGATGAGAAGAGTTGCACAGTGGCTGTAATGGATATAACTGAAAATAAATTATCAAGTTTATTAGCTTTGGAGCAATGCTTGTAAGTTAGCTTGATGAAAAATGAGCACAATGTAAGGGAAAGAAAATGCATTCACGTTGAGACAATTTTTCTTTAGCTTTCAATCTTGCTGACAAGCATTAGATATCTTGGTTGGAGAAAAACTTGTCAGTTCTTCCAGTTAAATGCTCATTTCGTGTAACTCCTTAATATTGCAGAGTTCAAAAATTACCCTTATTTCAAAAGCCTGTGGGTTCTTTGCTTTGCCTCGTCTTTGTGACCTCCATAACACTGAAGATGCATCACACTCTAATGAAGTTGGCTGGAACTTTTCACAAAGCTGTCTCCTGTGTGTCCATCCCATGGCCTGGGCAGGATAGTGGATGGTGGAGAGAAAGCAATGTAATTTCCAGGATGTCAGGGAGAAGGACTGTAAAGCACAGAGGTTCCAACCCCAAAACAGTGGAGAAAAGGGACAAAGGCACAGATGCTGTAGTAGAAAGTGATATTAAAGAACACTAACTTTGGACTCAAACAGGCCTGGATTAAAAGCTGGGTTAGAACCTCTATGGCATAAATCCTTAATCTGTATAAAGGGAATAATGTCAGTACCCATAACACAGGGCTATCACGACAATGAAATTGGACAATGTATGTCTAAATGCCTTGTGGTATCTTGTCTCCGAAATGCCCATCATCCATTCATTCCCTCCTTGTCAATTAGAAGTTGAATCAGGGCTGCCTTGTCACTACTTAGCGCAGTAGAATTCAGCAGTGGTGACACTGTGCCTATCATGGGACGAACTTTTAAGGGGACGGGAAATTTCTGCTTCTGTTCTCTTGTATGCTCTCAGTGGGGATTCTTCCTCTCAGAACCCAGACAGCATGCTATAAGGAGCCTGGAAAATGTTCAAAGCACCAGCTCTGCCAAAAATAAGGTAATTTTGTCGCATTGCTGATTTTCTTGGTGTAATTCTACCCTGATGGCTGGATACAAACTACAACATGGAGTTGTTAAGAGATGGACATGAGTTGGTAAGAGATACACAGATACCATAGCTATAAATAATCACCAAAGCATACATTATTAAAATGTAACAAAATCATTAGGAATTGATGAGTCTTGGGTATCATGGGTATCACCATTGTTTTTAATATAATTTATTTGATTAAGAGTTGATATAATTTAATTTTCAATAATGGCTGTGTTTTAACAACCAGCTCACAAAGTTCCCGAAAATTTAACAGTTCATTCTGACAAGTTGACACCAGGCTGGATCCAACATACCACTGAGCCCAAGCCACTGGGAGAGACCATGTGCTGGGAATAGCCTCAAATGACTGACCCCCAGAGGACAGCAGCCCCAACTTGACTGTTGCCTGTGTATAAACTGCCAGCCATGTGAGCGAGCCATCTTGGGCTTCCAGCCCAGCCTAGTCTTCAGATGACTCCAGTCCCAGCTGCCATTTGAGCACAATTGCATGAGAGGCCATAATCAGAACCGCTCAGCTAAAACTGGTCAACACACAGAACCATGAGGGATAATAATGAACTCCTGTTCGAAGCTGTTACGTTAAGGGTGGTTTGTTGCGCGGCTGTACACAATGCCAATACTGACCCATAGGAATTGCTCAATCAATAACAGATGTGATTGTTGTCTTGATGGCTGCAATTATTGGCAGATTAATTATTTCAAGCAATGGGGGATTTATATATTTTACAAGGAATAAGGGAGGATTCCTTTTATTGCTTTTCCTCGAGGACTTAGAATTTTTACACAATGAGTGTAGTTTTGTCCTGAGTTTGACTTAAAAACCATATAACTCTAGCTGAAAAGTCTACAGTTACTCTCCACAATATAGTTATTCTCCCATTCGCCTGTTGTTTACTTTCCTCCTGTGACGGCAGGGACTGTGGGAAGTAAAGTCACACCACCAAGGCCCAAAGAATGACTCCGGGACAGCAGCTCTGGCGATCCCATTTACAGCAAAGCCTGAAAATTTAATAAAGCAATAGAAAGGCCTGTGAATGAGAGCACTGTATTTTTCTTCTGTCCCCTGTCTTATCGTTCTCTCAGTTTCTTTAACTGACCAGAAGACAGACGTACCAAGGACAAAATATTAATTTGGAAGTAATTACAACCTTGTTCAACCTCCCCCTTTCTTCCATCTCAGTTCCTAGGCCATTGTTGGACAGATTGAAGTAATAGTTGAAGGTGGGGAAAATTGAGAGAATCTCAGTGAAGATTGCTTAATTTACATAGACAAGGACAGGGAATTGTTTGCAGAGAGAGAGGGAGAAAGAGGAGGGGGATGGAGGGGACGGTGATGTTTATGGTAATTTCTTTTGTTTTCCCAAACAGACTTGGTTATTTGTCATGTAACCCAGGTTAAATTATGAATACAATCTCTCTCTGGACTTTTTCTCAACGGATTGTATTTCTCGATGGTTTCCATTATATTTTAGTTACTGGACTTAAATATGAGGGCTTTAAGCTGGGAGGGCACCCCAAGGAGTTTAGCTTTCTGTGGGTTATATTGAACTAAAATCTAATTTGTGTTGAATTTGTTTTAACAAATACTGGCATTGTGGTGACGACAAACAGGGGTCTTTCGTTGTAGAGATGCATATTGAAGTATTTATGGATGAAATGATATGTCTGGGATTTGCTTTAAAATAATCTGGGGCGTGGCGCCTGGGTGGCCCAGTGGATAAGGCCTCTGCCTTTGGCTCGGGTCATGATCCCAGGATCCTGGGATTGAGCCCCTGCGTCAGGCTCTCTGCTCAGCAGGGAGCCTGCTTCCCCCCTCCCGCCCCTGCCTCTCTGCCTACTTGTGATCTCTCTTTCTCTGTGTCAAATAAATAAATAAAATCTTTAAAATAAAATAAAATAATCTGGGATTGCGGGAAGGTGGGTGAGAGTGTCGGTAAAATAAGATTAGCTCTTCATTGACACTTGTTGAAACTAGGTGATTCATGAGGTACATGGGGATTCATTATACTAGTCTTTCTACTTTTGTGCATGTTTGAAAATTTCCATAATAAAAAGTGAAGAAAAAAGTGGGCGAGTTAATATCTATTGTTCCTCTTCTCTAAAAAAAAAAAAATCTAAATGAAATTGCTCCTTATTATACATGGTCCACAGTTGCTTTTCTTTTCTGTGATTGCTGGTTCTTGACAGAAAAATATCACCACCACCCTTGATTAGGAAAACACAGACTGAGTGTTTGCAGATATTTTTGTACAGGTGGGATCTACTTAACTCAATCCAATACTCAAAAGTCTTAACTTAATTAGAATCTAATTGCAAGATAATCTTCAGTGACAAAAAGGTTTCCCTGGTGTGTTTTAAAAAGGATTTAATGAATAAAAACTTGACTTGTGTGCTATTTTCTGGGACTCTGCCTATTGTAGAAATTGAGGTCCAGCATTTTTTTTTTTTACTGTAAATTTTGCCGCCTGTGTAGATATTTGCATTTGACTGCCTTTACTTTTTTTTTTTTTTTTTTTTTACAGATTTTATTTATTTATTTGACAGAGATTGCAAGTAGGGGTGGGGGGAAGCAGGCTCCCTGCCGAGCAGAGAGCCTAGCAGAGAGCCCAGTTCGGGGCTTGAGCCTGGGACCCTGGGATCATGACCTGAGCTGAAGGCAGAGGCTTAACCCACTGAGCCACCCAGGCACCACGACTGCCTTTACATTTGAAAGGGAAGGAAGCAGACCAGCATGGTCCCAAACGAAATAATGCAGGTTTTCTATTTCAATTTTCCTTCCCCAGAGAATGCAGATGATGTCGCAGAGCACGTTTTAAATTTAATAAATGAATCCCCCCCTCTGGATGAAGAAGAAACAAAGATTATTGTTTCTAAAGTATCTGATATTTCACAATGTGATGAGATAAGTATGAATCTAACCCAGATTGTATTACAAATAATCAATGCTGTTTTGGAAAAACAAAACAATTCAGCATCTGATCTGCATGAAGTGAGAAACGAGTAAGTACTAATGCTTTGATAAAATAAGTTGTTTTGTAAAATCTATAATATTTGTTATTCATTCCTTTGCCTACAGCCACCAGATTGTCAAGGTCAGGTAGCTGTGCGTGGAAAGCTGCGTTAGTATGACGCAGTGGGGTCATCCCATACAAGTCCCCATTGTGAAGGGATGCTTTGCAAGATTCGAATTCAAAATTCGAATTAATTGTAGCCGAGTTTCAAGTAAATAGTTGCCCCAAACCGAACCTCCACTCTATTTTCCCAGTCCTGGTGCTCCCCCAAGTTCTAGAAAATGCATCCACCCATTGCTGAAGCAAAAAGCTTGGGAATAATACTAGTTACCTCCTTCTACTTCACAGCCAGTCAGTAACCAAGTCTTGCAGGAGGCACTGGACATGAGGTTTTTAATCCCTGAAATACTCCTCAAACCCATCTACTTCCGTCCATCCCCAAACCCACTCCCACCTTTGTCCCAGCCTCATATCTCTCCACTGACCTTCTACAGTAACCTCCTAACTGGGCTCTCCCCACATCTTTTCACGCACATACCAGCTCATGTCATTCTCTTGCTTTAAAACCCCTCAGTGGCTTTCTGTTATACATGGAATAAAATCCAAATTTCTTGGCCTCTGACGCCATGCAGCGTCTGGCTGTACATACAACAACGTCATTTAATCTCGAGAACCACTTGCGAGAGGAGGGCCCACACAGTTAGAAATCAGAGGAGCTAAGCTTTAAACCGCAGCCTGTCTGACTCCAAAGCCAGTGCTCTGATTTGATAGTCCCTTCCACAGTATAAAGACAGTAATTAAAACAGAAGGAAAAGTCTGACATTGAGGACATCTCGCAAGGAGTATGGGTCTTAGATTACAGCGATAGGAATGCTCTCCTATCGCTGCGGTTCCTTGCAGAATTCTGAGGATAATCGAGCGTGTGGGTCACAAGATGGAGTTTTCTGGGAGGACAGCAAATCTGACGGTGGCCAGGCTGGCGTTGGCCATCCTGCGGGTGGACCACACGTTTGAAGGCATGGCGTTCGCCATTCGCTCCTATGAAGAAGGCACAGACCCCGAGGTGAGTCTACCTCCAGGAACTAAGAACCAATCAGGCAAGTCTTCATTCGCTGACTCCTTGGGGGAGAGAGGGGATACTTTTTAAAGGTTTTGGTCTTCGGGGGACCTCATGAAAATACAAATATCCCTAGAAACCTCAGAAGCCTAACAACTCAGTCAGAATGGTGTCCGTGAGGGGCACCTGGGTGGCTCAGTGGGCTAAGCCTCTGCCTTCGGCTCAGGTCATGATCTCAGGGTCCTGGGATCGAGTCCCGCATCGGGCTCTCTGCTCAGCGGGGAGCCTGCTTCCTCCTCTCTCTCTGCCTGCCTCTCTGCGTACTCTCTCTCTGTCAAATAAATAAAATCTTTAAAAAAAAAAAAAAGAATGGTGTCTGTGAGGTGTTCAGCAACACCATCTCTGGCCCCTGTGGCCCGAAATCATCTCACATGTTACTTCATTATTAGTTACCATTTCTAGAGTGCTTATCATATGTCGGGGCTCTGAGCTACTACCTGTGCGGATAAGGAAACAGAGTAGGTAAGTAACTTGCTCTACGACACACAGCCTAATGGCAGAGTCAGGATTCGAAGTTATGTCTGTCTGGCTTTAAAGTCTGGGCCCTTTCCATCACAGCACAATACCTCAGCCTTTGGCAGGCCACGGGCCACCAACCCCTGCAGGAAACAATTGGGAAGGGTACCATTTTTTTAAAAATTTATAGTTTAAAAAAATTATAAAATTTACATATGGGGAAATGCACAAATTATAAGTATCTGTTTTCTGGATTCTAACAGTTGCATATGTCTGTGTAACTCAAACCCCTATCAAGATACAGAATATTATTGTCACCCCCCAAATCCCCCTCCTGCCCCTTCCCAGTCAATCCCCACAGCTACGACCTCCCCTAGCAACCACTGTTCTGGTATCCTGCCACCATAGTTTTGCCTGTTCTAGAACTTGATACAAGTGGAATCATAAAATATGCACATTCTTCTGTTTCTGTAGTTTATTCTTTTTTATTGCTGAATAATATTCCATTGTATGGATATACCAAAGATCGTGTGTCTAGTCTGCTGTTGATGGACATTGGGATTGTTTTCAGTTTTTGGCTATTATGAATGATAAATACTGAACACTGATGTAACAGTCTTTGTGTAGACATATGTGTTCATATATCATGAGTAAATACCCAGGAAAGGGATCGCTGGCTCATAAGATGTAAGTTTAAGTTTGTAAGAACCTATCCTGCTGTTCTATAAAGTGGATCGTGGAGTGATTTTTCATTTTTTAAAAAATTGAAGTGTAGGGCGCCTGGGTAGCTCAGTCAGTTAAGCATCTACCTTCAGCTCAGGTCATGACCTCAGGGTCCTGGGACTGAGTCCACATCAGGCTCCTTACTCAGCAGGGAGATTGCTTCTCCCTCTCCCTCTGCCACTCCCCCTGCTTGTACTCTCTCTCTCTCTGACAAATAATAAATGAAATCTTTAAAAAAAATTAAATACAAGTATAGTTGACACACAATGCTACATTGGTTTTATTTTTCATTTTTAGAAAATATTTTATTTATTTATTTGACAGAGAGAGACACAAGAGTCCTTCAACTTTGTTCTTTTTCAAGATAGCTTTGGTTATTCTAGGCCTTTCCCGTGTCCATAGGAATTTTCAAACATCCTTATCAATTTGTACGAAAAGAAATGTGTTGAGAGTGATTGGGATTGAGTTGAAGCTATTGATTAATTTTGGGAGAACTGATTTCTCAGTAATATTAAGTCTTTTCATCCAGGAACATATACTCAGGTTGATTTTAATGTCCCTTAGCAATGTTTTGTACTTTATTTATTTATTTATTTATTATTTGAAGTTTTTATTTTCATTCCAGTTAGTTAACATACAGTGTTATATTAGTTTCAGGTGTACAATGTAGTGATTCAACACTTCCATACATCACCCTCTGCTCATCACAAACGTACTTACTCCTAGATGATAGACAGAGATAGACCTAGACCATCAACTTTATTTTTATATACTTCCAGCAAATAATTGAAAAATTATATTTAAAAAATTCCATTTGCAACAGCATCAGAAAACATAAAATATTTAGGAATAAATTTATTTATTTACACCCAGCGTGGAGCCCAACATGAGGCTTGAATTCATCATGGTGAGATCAAGACCTCAGCTGAGATCAAGAGTTGGACACTTAACTGACAGAGCCACACAGGTGTCCCTTTGTTTTGTAGTTTAAAGCAGAATAGTATCATTATGGGGGCGCCTGGGTGGCTTAGTGGGTTAAAGCCTCTGCCTTCAGCTCAGGTCATGATCTCAGGGTCCTGGGATCGAGCCCTGCAAAGGGCTCCCTGCTCAGCAGGGAGCCTGCTTCCCCCCACTCTCTCTGCCTGCCTCTCTGCCTACTTGTGATCTCTCTCTGTCAGCTAAATAAATAAATAAATCTTAAAAAAAAGAATAGTATCAGCATGTTTTAAAGTTTTAAGTGGAGCAGTATCACATGTCTTTTGTTAAATAAAAAAATAAAGTTGATAGTCTATGTCTAGATTTATGTCTATGTCTGTCTGTCTATCTGTGTATCATCATCTAATTTTGAATCCTATGAATTCGCTAATCTCACCCGTTAGTTGTAATGTCATCTGCCAGTAGAGACAGTTTAATGTCTTTCTTATTGATTTTTATTCATTTCTCCTATTAGTGCCTCCAATAAAATGCTGAATTGAAGTAGTTCAATTAACATCTTTGTCTTGTTCTTGATATCAGAAAAAAGTATTCACTATTTTCCCATTACTGTGATGTTAGCCATGTTTTTTTATTGTTGTTTTGTTTTTAGATCCCCCTTATTTGATTGAGGATACTACCTTCTCTTTCTAGTTTGCTGAGAGATTTTATTGTGATTGGTTGCCGAATTTTGTCAAAAAAAAATTTTTTTTTCCTGTATCGCTTGAAGCAATCGTTTGGCTTCTCTCCCTTATCCTTCTAATCCGATGAACTACACTGATTTTAGGATGTTAAACCAATCTTGCATTTCTGGAAGAAAACCTACTGGTAATGATGTATTATCATGTTTATATACTGCTATTTTCAACTTGCTTGTATTTTAAGTATTTTTACAGTAATGCTCATGAAGGATGCTGATCTAGAATTTTTTTCTAATTTTTTTCGGGCTTTAGATTTTTTTTTTTTTATCAGGCTTTAGATTAGGGTCATGCCAACTTCATAAAAGTGAGTTGGGAAATGGTCCCTGTTCTACTTTTGGAAAAAGTTTCTGTAATTTTGGTGTTATTCCTTCATCAAAGGCTTGATAGTTTCACCAGGAAACTCTCTGGGTCTAGAATTTCTCTGTGGAAAGTATTTTGATAGCAAACCCAATTAATTTAATGGATAGAGAGTCATTCAATGTTCTGATTCATCTTGTGTCTGTTTTGATTATTTATATTTTTTTGAGAATTTATTTCATCTAACTTATCAAGCTTGTTGACAACAGCTGTTCATAGTATTTCCTAATGATTTCTTAATGTCTGTATGATTTATAGGGGTGGTCAGCAAACTTTTTCTGTAAAAGGTAATAAACATTTCAGGCTTTGTAAGTCACAGGTAGTTTCTGTCTGACGAACATTTTTATTGTTTCTCTTTTTCTTCCTTCTTCCCTCTTCCCTTTCTCTCTTCCTCCCTCCATTCCTTCCTTCCATCGTCACATTCTTTTTTTTTTTTTTAAGATTTTATTTATTTATTTGACAGATGGGGATCACAAGTAGGCAGAGAGGCAGGCAGAGAGTGAGGGGGAAGCAGGCTCTCCGCTGAGCAGAGAGCCTGATGCGGGGCTCGATCCCAGGACTCTGGGATCATGACCTGAGCTGAAGGCAGAGACTTAACCCATTGAGCCACCCAGGCGTCCCCATCACATTCTTTATTTTTTTTAAAGATTTGTTTATTTGACAGAGAGAAATCACAAGTCGACAGAGAGGCAGACAGAGAGAAGGGGGAACAGGCTCCCTGAGAGCCCGATGCAGGGCTTGATGCTGGGCTCGATCCCAGGACCCTGAGATCATGACCTGAGCCGAAGCTAGAGGCTTAACCCACTGAGCCACCCAGGTGCCCCTGTCACATTCTTAAAAAAATAAAAAAGAAATATTAAATCTATTCTTAGCTTGAGGCATATGAAAACAAGCCTTGGGTAGGGTTTGTCCTGCTGACTAATTTATCAATCTCTCTTTAATTCTTGATAATTTTTTTTAGACTTTATTTATTTGTCAGAGAGAGAGAGAGTGAGAGCACGCAAGCAGGGGGAGCAGCAGGCAGAGGGAGAAGCAGGCTCCCCGCAGAGCAGGGAACCCAATTCGAGACTCAATCCCAGGACCCTGGGATCATGACCTGAGCCAAAGGCAGACACTTAACCGTCTGAGCCACCCAGGCATCCCAAATTCTTGATAAAGTTAACTTCTTCTCCTTTTTATTCCCTCTCAATCAGCATAACTAGAGATTTTTCAATTTTGTGGATCCTTTTTAAGAACCAACTTCATTAATTTTCTTTATCACTTGTTTTCTATTTTGTTACCATCTGCTTTAGCTTTATTATTTCCCTCTGTGCACTTACTTTGTGTTTATTTTGCTCTTCTTTATCTAGTTTCTTTTCTTAAGATTTTGTTTATTTATTTGACATAGAGAGGGAGAGAGCGCAAGCAGGGGGAGGGGCAGAGGGAAAGGGAGAAGCAGACTCCCTGCAGAGCAGGGAGCCTGATGTGGGGCTCCATCCCAGGACCCACAGATTATGACCTGAGCTGAATGAAGGCAGACGCTCAACCATCAGAGCCACCCAGGCACCCCCTTTATCTAGTCTCTTAAGGTGGATCCATGGGCCATTGGATTTAGATGTTTCTTCTTTTCCAATATAATCATAAAAAGCTATAAATATCTTGCAAAGCAATTTCAGCTGTGATCTGCAAATTTTGATGTTGTATTTTCTTTTCATTTCTTTTTCTTTCTTTCTTTCAGAAAGAGAGAGGGAACATGAGCAAGGGGAGGGGCAGAGAGAGAGGGAGAGAGAGAATCCCTCAAGTGGGCTCTGAGTGGAGCCCAACTCAGGCTTGATCCCACCACCCAAGATCATGACCTGAGCCAAAACCAAGAATTGGTCCATCAATCGACTGAGCCACCCAGCACCCTGATATGCTGTATTTTCATGAGCAGTCAGTTCAGAATATTTCCTGCTTTCTTCTTTGATCTGTGGATTATTCAGAACTATGTTTTTTCAGTCCCAAATATTTGAGGAACATCCAAGACTTATCGTTGTTGATTTCTTGTTTATTTCACATGGATAACAGAATGTACTCAGAATAATTTCAATCCATTTAAACCTGTTGAGACTTGTTTTATGACCCAGTGTGTGATCTATTTTGATGTTTCATACACTTGAAACACTTCGTGTATTCTACTGTTATTGGATTTCATCCTATAAATATCGATTAGATCTCAAAGGGGTCCATAATATTACTCAGATCATCTAAGTCTTCACTGATTTTTTTCTTAGTTGTTTCCTAGTTTAGAGAGGTGTTAAAATCTCTGACGTTGATTGTGAAATTATCTATTTCTCCCTTTAGTTGTATCAAATTTTGCTTTATTTTGGGGCTCTGCTATAAGGTGACTATACATGTATGTTGTTATGTCTTCCTCATAATAACTTTAATACTAACTTATTTATCATTATGAAATAGTTCTCTATTTCTGGTAATATTCTTTGTCTTGAAGTCCATTTTATCTGGTATATATATATATATATATATATGTATATATATATATATATTTGCTCCCACTTACTTTCTATTTCTTCATATTTAAAGTATACTTCTTGTAGATAGCATACAGTTTGTGTTTCACTTCTTTATCCATCCTGAAAATATCTGCCTTTGAATTAAAGTGTATAATTCTTTTAACATTTAATGTATTTTTTGATCTGGTTGGATTTAGGAGTACCGTTTTATTTTATTTTCTACCTGTCCCTTCTGGTTTTTGTTCCTCTTTTCCTGATGCCTTTTCATTTATTTTAATATTTATTACAATTGAACTTTAATTTTTTACTAACTCCTTAGCTACACTATTTGCATTGTTTTCTTGATGGTTGCTCTAGAGATTATAATATGCATCCTTTTATTTTTATAGTCTGCTTCAAGGCAACATTGTACCAATTCATGTAAAACACACAAACTTTGACCATACACATCCATTTACACCCTCTGGGTTTTATGTTATAGTTGTCATATATATTACATCTAAGATCAGAACCCCCACAAGACAATGTTATCATCATTGTTTTAAGAGTCTTGTGAAATTGAAAGAAAAAATAGTCTCCTATATTTATGTAGATATTTATAATTTTCAATATTCTTCCTTCTTCCCTAAAGGTCAGAGTTCCATCTGGTAATATTTCCCTTCAACTTGAAGAAATTTACTTAGAATTTCTCTTAGTACAGGTCTGATGGTGATTAATTTTCTTAATTTTCATTTATCTGAGAATGTCTTTATTTTGCCTTTATTCTCCTTTTTATAATATTTATATTTCTTTTAAAGAACACAAGCAGAGGAAGGGGCCGAGGGGGAGGGAGACACAGATTCCCCTCTGAGTGTGGAGGCCAACGCGATGTGGGGCTGGATCCCGCGACTCTGAGATCATGACCCTGAGCCGAAATCAAGAGCCGGATGCTTAACTGACTGAGCCACCCAGGCGCTCCCTCTCTGATTGTTCTCAGTGTTTTCTTTGTTTCTTTGCAGTTTAGCATTATGTGTGTAGGTGTATTTTTCTCTGCATTTCTCCTGCTTGAGGTTTGCTGAGATTTCTGAACCTGTAAATTTATGTCTTTTATCAAATTTGGGGAATTTTCCATCTTTATTTCTTTTTTTAAAAAAAGATTTTATTTATTTATTTGACAGAGATCACAAGTAGGCAGAGAGGCAGGCAGAGAGAGAAAGGGAAGCAGGCTCCCTGCTGAGCAGAGAGCCTGATGCGGGGCTCCATCCCAGGACCCTGGGATCATGACCTGAGCCGAAGGCAGAGGCTTTAACCCACTGAGCCACCCAGATGCCCTTTACTATTTATTTTTCTGAGACTGTAATTTCTACTGATTTTTCTCCAAGTTCACTGATATCTGTTATCTTCATGTTACTCTTAGACCCATCCAATGCAATTTAAACATTTTTGATACTATATTTTTTGTTCTAGAATTTCCATTTTTGTCCTTTTTCTGCTTGCTTCTCCGCTGGTATTTTTTCTTTTTGTTTTAATTGCAAGCATATTTTCGTTTAAATACCTGAGCATAATTACACCAGCTGCTTCAAAATCCTTGTTTGTTGGCTCCAACATTATGGTCATCTGCAGGTTAATCTCCCCTGATTGTCTTTTCACTTCAAAATGAGTCACATTCAGTCTTCCTTCACACATGGGTAAGTTTGAATTATGTCCTGGATATTGTGAATGTTATGTTGCGGAAATTCCGGATTCCGCTTTATTCTTTGGAAGACGACTGACTTTTGTTATACCAGGCAAAAGACTCCGTTGGAACTGAACTGCAGATTCCATCTCTTGGATGGCGGCCTAAATCTCAGTAAAGTTTCTTTATCCTTAGTTGGAGTCTGTCTTGTACGTTAATGGTTCAGAGGCCAGGCAGAGTCTATACTCAGAATTATGTCTCCTCCTGGTGGGGTGCCTGGGTAGCTCAGTAGGTTAAGTGTCTAACTTCAGCTCAGGTCATGATGCCCGGGTCCTGGGATCCAGCCCAGCATGGGCTCCCTGCCGGGTCTGCTTGTCTGCATCTCCCTCTGCCCCCTCACGCTGTGCTAGGTGCACCTGGGTACTCTCTCTCTCAGATAAATACATCTTAAAAAAAAAAAAAAAGAGTTTTGGCTCCTCCCGTCTAGCTTCCTCTTTCCCATAATTCCCTGCTCCTCCCCTGACCCTGCAGAGTTTCCAGTGACAGGTTGTGGTTACCCTGACCTTTGTTTTATGGTTCTTCATGTCACTACGACTGCAGGTTTTCTATCAGAATTTTGAGTGTTCTTCACAACATTAGTTTCACCTTGCCATCAGGTCAAAAGCTGTAAAAATAGATAACTCTCCTTGTAATGTTACCTTTTTCCAAGTCTCTGCTCTGGTCCGGAATCGGCCTGCTTTTGTTCATTTCCCAGTGCTTTCGAGTTGTGATTATGTCGTATTGTTGTCGCGCACAAGAGGGTCAAGTCCATTCAGAGCTACTCAGTCTTGCCAGAGGCAGATGCTGACTTCCCATTGTATTTTGGTTACATATGGGGTTTTCTTTTATAGACTTTGGGGGAGAAGCAAGTCAACCAACCCCAATCACATTCTTGGTACCAAACTGCTTTCATATTGAAGCTAAATCAGAACTTCTCCGGGCTGCCTGGGGGGCTCAGTGGGTTAAGCGTCTGCCTTTGGCTCAGCTCATGATCCCACGGTCCTGGGATCGAGCCCCGCATCAGGCTCCCTGCTCAGCGGGAAGCCTGTTTCTCCCTCTCCCACTCCCCCTGCTTGAGTTTGCTTTCTCACTGTGTCTTTCTCTGTTGGATCAATAACTAAAATCTTAAAGACAATCAGAACCTCTCCACAGTCCTTCATTGCCTTAGTGGAGTTTATTTGTGCTGGCCAGAAGAGTCATATTGCTTTAGGGTTCACAAATAATTTTTTAAAATATTGTAAACTCTTATCTCCCCCACTTCCACAGCTGGCTAGGTAATAGTTCCTTGATCGACCACACGGATAATGGGGGAAATGGAGGTCCAAATTACACATGTCTTTGTTCAACCTTATCCCAGCTGTGTGACCCTAGGCAAGTCTCTTAACCTCTCTGAGCCACCATTTCCTGATATCATACAACATACATTTCAGGGCTAATACATGAGTGAACACATGTAAAGGTACCCATATACCCTGTCTTGCCTGGTAGAGTCCAAGAGTTTCACTCTCAAAAATGTTCTAATACTTATAAAATACTATTACCAATCAAATCAGTGAATTTCCCTACTATCGAGCCTCTAGCAGAATTCCTAAGGCCTTACTGCTTTACTTCCCTATCTTTTCAACAAAAGCATTGCCCAGTAAAATACGGGGCAATGCCTAATGCTATTGTATTGGTTTTTGGTTTCATTTTTTCCCCCTCTCAGAACTGTGTGGTTGAAGGGGGTCTACTTTCAAAGACTGGCCTTTATTTCCGAGAATTAGGGCAAATCCCCTGATTTGTCATTCCCCTTTCCACCTCTATACATACCCAGGAGCAAATAGACCAGAGATAAGTTTGGGAAGAAAAATAGGTGTGTGTGTGTGTGTGTGTGTGTGTGTGTGTGTGTGTGTACATAAAATGTGTTGCATACAGGGTACCTGGGTGGCTCAGTCGTTAAGCCTCTGCCTTCAGCTCAGGTCATGATGTCAGAGTCCTGGGATCTAGCCCTGCATCGGGCCCCCTGCTCAGCGGGGAGCCTGCTTCTCCCTCTCCCACTCCCCCTGCTTGTGTCCCCTCTCTGTCAAAAAAATAAATAAAATCTTTCAGAAAAAAGGTGTTGCGTAGCTTGTGCAACTAGTTCCCACCCTTCAGCCCTACAGCGTGATGCTCTGGGGGTTGACGCTGGGGTTGGGGTGGGAGGAGGGGGTGGTTCGGGCTCATGGGTGATGATTCCAGTTTCCCCTTCCCTCCTTGTCTTGGCAGATTTACCTGGGCGAGGTCCCTCTGGGAAGGATTTTGGCTTCCATATATTTGCCTAAATCACTGAGGGAGAGAATTCCTGTTAGCAACTTACAGACCATCTTGTTTAATTTTTTTGGCCAAACTTCACTCTTTAAGGTAAGTTCTTGCCTCTGGAAACTGTCATGAGCTGACATATGGTGACTCATTGTAATTATGAGCTCTTGCTATTTTCATGATGTTCTGTTTATTTTAGAATATGCTCTCTGATTTATTCTGCAAGTCTCCTGGCACAACCCCGGCCCTCAACATGAATCAATGTCTTCTTTAATGATGTTCCCAGTTTTTTAAATTTCACAGCTTCTCGGCTCTGCAAGGGACCTTACAGATCCTGTGGTGACCAGACAGAGACCTCAGGATGGTTTTAAAACCAGAAAAGGACAGCAAGTCCTCTTGATGAGTGTTGTTCCAACTTGTTCATGCTTTCTTCCCGAATCTTCCTTGGTTACTCTGAGCCTCCACGCCCATCGTTTTGGGCCAACTCATTTGAAGCTGAGCAGTGGCCAGTAGGACACTTGCCCTAGAGCATGTGTCACTCCTTCCCACCGCTTTCACAGAACCTTCTCTGAGGGCTCCAGTCCTCACCCATTTTTAAAACCAAGAGAGAGTATGATGTGGTGGTTATGGGCATGGATCTGGGACCGGCTGAATTTAAAGCCGGCTGTGCCATAGTCTAGCTGTGGGGCCTTGGGTGGGTTACCCAACCTCCAAGGGCCTTGTGTAGAATAGGATAATAACAGTGCCTCACTGGGCTGTTAAGGATTAAAGGAGTTAATACACAGAAAGTGCTTAGAACATTGCCTAGCATGTCATAATCACCGGGTAACTGTTTGCGTCCCTATTATTATTTGCCTCTTTGGGGGCTGTGCCTAATAAAAGGTTCATTCATTCGGCCCACTCTGTCCCATGTAGCTGTTGGGAAGACAGCAGCCAGAGATAGCATGAAATGGTTGATGATCACTATTAATTGTTAATGTTCACACTTTATTATCTCATTTAATTACGAGGAACCTTGACTCAAAGAGTGGTGTGGTCTGAATGTTTGTGTCCCCCAGAGTTCATGCACTGACATCCTAACCCCCGAGATGATGGTATTAGGAGATGGAGCCTTTGGGAGGGGATGAGTTCATAAGGGTGGGGCCGTCATAATGAGATGAGTCCCCTTATTCAAGAGGCCCCAGAGAGCTTGCTTGACCCTTCCTCCGTGTGAGGATACAGCCGGAAGCTGCCCTCTCTGAACTGGAAAGCAAGCCTTCACCAGAGCCTGACCACGTAGGCACCCTGATCTTGGACTTCCAACTTCCAGAGCGGGGACAAAGATGTTTCTGTTATTTAGAAGCCGCTCAATCTGATATTTTGTTCTAACAGCTTGAACGGACCTAGACGAAGAGGCTAAGTTATTTTGCTCAAGGTCACACAGCTACAAGTGGCATAACTAGTAATCAAATCTGGGCTGTCTGACTCCAAAGTTCAAGTTTTTAAGAGATCCATACATTAACACCCATGTGTATTTGCGTTTTTTAGAGAGGCTATCCAAAGGAATGAATTTATAATGGTCAAATATACAGAGAGTTATTGCAGGGAGATTGCACCAGGCCAACTTAAATATACCACATACCAACTCAAATATAACACATTGTCTCCAGTTCTATCTGTAGGATGTCCTGTTCTCCTGGAATTCTCTAGCGGCTCCCCTTTCTATGTATATTCTATTTATTCCTGTGGGTTCAGCTCAAATCCCACCCAGAAAGTCTGCCTGGAGTTCAAGAGCCCCTGCTTTCCTCCACACCCACCGCTTGCACTCTTGTCTTCTGTATCCACCTAGTCTCTAGTCCGGTTTCCCTAAGTAGACTGGCAGATGTCGTAGGTCAGACATGTTCTATTTCCATGGCCCTGGCACAGGGCTAGGTATCCAACATGTTTTCAGTAGATACATATTTATTAAGCCTTGTTTTTAATTGGAAAAAATTGGTTAGACTGGGGACAAGACAGTGACCAAAAACTTTAATAAAAAGGAAGAATGTGGTTCATAGCACTCTGATCCTTTTGGTAAACTTGAAATTTCTCTGTCTCATTTGCTATACCATTCATTATTTTTGTCTTAATTTCTCTCCTTGAGAGAGCTGTGCTTGTCGCATAGAAGAGAAGATAAACTTATTTTGCATAGATTTCACACCTAATAAGTAATTTTTATTCACTAACATCTTCCACGGAAGGAGATTAAAGATCTTTGACAAAATTAGCCTACGGACGTCACAGTGCCAGATAATGGATTAGAAGTAGCCTGCCGTCACATTCAGAACCGGAAGGGCCCTCGTAACTCTTAGTGGCCCGTCTCATTTTACCAATGACCATGTTGAGACTCAGAGAGGGGAAGGCACCTGCTAGAGGTGAACACAAGGTATTCAGTCGGTCACACAGTTATTACTCAACCAGCAAATAGTGATCGAGATCCTGCTAGGGGTCTTGTGTCGTGCTGGGTGGTGGAGCTACAACAGCGAGCTACAGAGACATGGTGTGGGTCCTCATGGAACTTTCGGTGTGAGCGGGGGAGAACAGATACCGACAGATTCTAACCTTGAAGGGGATGACCTTGAGCCTGGGTCTGGTGCCACTGATCAATGGGGAGGGAGTGCTTATAGGAGATGCCTCCCTTTAACTACCTTTCCCCCTAAGTCCCAAGTTAGCCTTGCTTTCACGTCGCTTCCTCTGATCTTTTTATCAAAATCTTAACAGCTACTGCAATATTTTACTTTAATGCTTGATAAGGGGAGGCCAGCTGGTTCCGTCAGTGGAGCGGGCGACCCTGGATCTTGGGGTTGTGAGTTCCAGCCCCACGTTGGGTGTAGAGATGACGTAAAAATAAAATATTGAAAAAAAATTTGTTGAGAAGACACCGCTCTTGGAAAACACTTACCTCCTCCACCACGAGAGGAGGGTCTGTAGAAGGACAAAATGTTAGGCAAGTACAATATGGCACAGGGGCTCTGGGAGCATAGTGGAAAGATTGGGGAGATCAGGAAAGACCTAGAGAGGTGTGAGCCAGAACCCAAGGTTGAGTAGAAGGTAGGAGATAAAAGGGGCAGGGAGAAGTGTGGAGGAGGGCTTCCGGTAGAGGGAACAACTTCTCTAAAAGGTTCAAAAGTGAAACAGGTGAAACTTGAGACTTGAGCCAAAGTGTGGAAGAGGGAGAAATGATGTAGCACCTTTTACTGCGTGGCTGCCATTTTGTATGGAAGAGAAATAAAACCAGAGGACAGGTTAATTAAGTCCTGGGTTGTGGTATGTTTCCCCTCTTTTGGCATTTCCACTCCGGAAAGCTGTATCTCTTCCCAAGTTGAAAAGATTGGTTGATGTCCACTGGTCCACTTTTCTTCCTGTTATCAGTGTACCAGAGGGGAAGTGATTTTAAGGAACAAGAGGGCTTGGGCTAGCGCTTGGTCTTTGGATGGTCATCTGGGGCCCTGGGCACCATATTGTGCTGTAGATCCACCTCGGCCTCAGGCCACCGCACAGGAATTTCTCTGGGAAGAGAGCGTGGAACCACCAGGCTGGCTTTAGAGGAACAGAGCTGGTCAGGAATGGGAAGGGAGTAGCTTCCTAGCGGAAGCCCAGGCTGTGTTCACAGTTACCTAGTTCTCAGGGGCTTCAGGGCTCAGAAATTGAAGCGCCGGGCATCTTCTGAAAATGGCCCAGCAGGCTCTTCAAGGAACATCATCTGGTCTCACCTCATCTAGGCTTTCTTGGCAAGTCCTCAGAGGACTTTCTCCCCAGCCCTCCTGTCCTGTGCCGGCCTCACCTCTTGTCTCTTCACACGTGCCCCAGAAGAGGCAATCTCCCAGCTGCCTCGCCCCTGGGGCCTTGGCCTGTGGCCCTTTGGCCCTGAGAATTAGCAAGTTGCCACATCCTAACAGCTACATTCTATGGGATCTCCTTTGAACCAATATTTATGAAGCGTCCTTGCGCCATCGTGCCCTAGCTGTGGGATCTTTGCCCAAGCCTTTGAGCCTCCCCAACCTTCTGTTTATCCAGAAAATGTGTATATTGTTTCAGTGAGGACTAAAGAGAGTGTATGTGGAAAGCACCCAACAATGTAACCGGCTCGCTCTGGGTGCAAGACGAAATGCTTGCTCTATGTCCAGCCATGGGTGTGGGGGGGGGGGGGAGAGAGACACGAGGTCACGTGACATCTCTGCTCTGACCTCAGATCTCACAGTTCCCCAGGGAGGAGATGATGGCCCTCAGAAACTTATTTCAACCTGGATGTTTAGCCTCCTGCTTCCAGCTTCAAGGGGGAGGAGCAAAAGAGTGGCTTATAACTAACCCATGACAAATTTATGTTTCTTAGGGGGAGGGGCCCCTCTAAAAGTAAGTACGGGTGGTTAGGAGTTAGAGCTAAGATACGTTGTGAAATGTCAGGGTTCGGAGTTTATGGAAGTAGGGAATGGTTTCACCTCACGCCTAGTGAGGTACTGAGTAGCAAGTACCAACAAAGTAACAGCAAAGCCGATGCTTGATGGATATATATTTGGATGTAGGGCTCGGGTTAGTGAATGGTTCCAGCTTGGTCGACTCCAGACCTTATGTGAAAACAGGAGATGAGCTAAATGACATCTAAAACTTTTTCTCAGGGGCCACCTAGCCGGCTCTGTCAGTAAAGCATGCAATTCTTGATATCGGAGTCGTGAGTTCGAGCCTCCAGTGGGGTGTAGAGTTTACTTAAAAAAGAAGTAAAATAATAAAAATAAATGAATAAATACAAATAAAAATTTTTCTTCAGCTTGTGATTTTATTTTCTGTATTTCTGTACCTCCTGCCATGCATTAGTAACTCTGAACTGATTGTTGACATGCCAGAAATTGGGGATTTATAAGCTGAACTCTTCGTTATGTCTCACCCACAGACCAGAAGCGTCACTAAAGCACTAAGCACCTTCGTGGTGAGTGCCAGCGTTTCAGACACATCCCTTGAAAACTTGGCTGAGCCGGTGGTTATCGCTCTGCAGCATGTTGAAGGAAACCAGGTAGTGTACCCTTTTTCATCTCAGGATAGGAAGGACTCTGAAACCCTCCTTGGGCTTTCTGTTAAAAATAATGGAGTAGTGGGGCACTTGGTGGCTCAGTCAGTTAAGCATCTGCCCTCAGCTCAGGTCATGATCCCAGGGTCCTGGGATCGAGTCCCGCATCCAGCTCCTGGCTCAACAGGGAGCCTGCTTCTCCCTCTCTCTCTGCCTGCCGCTCCCCTAGCTCATATGTGCTCTCTCTCGCTTTGTGTGTGTCCAGTAAATAAAATCTATAAAAACTGGGCTATTTAACAGATGTGGTTCTAAGACTTAAAGAAGATCATCCCATTTTAGGCAGTAGAGGTGTGTTGTAGTTGAGGCCTTCTAGACATAATGCCATGGCTTAAAGGGATAAGTAGTAATGGTGGGCTTCTAGCACAGTGACAGATCGGCAGAGGACTGACTAGGGCAGGTGGACGTTTTGGTGGTCCCATTACACGAAATGATATTGAATTCCATTTGTTTTTGAGTGAGGCAAAAAATTTAAAATAATTGAACATTTTGATCCTTTTGAATTGCCACTAAGAGCATTAAAATATGTATTAATTATCACCAACGAATTAAAACCATAGTCATATGGCATAACATACGGAATATATTACTAAATGATCAAATTTAGCTGTCGTATAAGAATGAACTACTATTCCATTCTTTGATGTTAATGTATGTCCAGTGTGAAGTCTTAATAGCTTCCTTCATTCCCAATTGAAACGACCATATGGTACAGCATATTTTTCACAGGTCTTAATTCTAGGAGGGGAGGAGGAAGGGTGGGAAAGGGATGTAAGAAACACCAGATACCAAAGAAACATGTTAGATGGATAAGATATCTCAATTCCAACACAGGCCCCAGCTCTCCAAGCATCCTCCAACAACCAAATTCCAAAGTTCTGCAAGGAACACCTACCCCACATTGGACCTGCCCTGACCTCTCATGGCCTCCTCCTGGGCCTTGTACCAGGAGGGTGTGGCAAATTCCTCTGTTACCAGATATTTGTGTGTATGTGTGTACACACTGAGTTTTATCGTAACAAAGCAACTTGTACACTTTTAATATTTAAAACCAAGCATCACCTTGGGGCCCCTGGGTAGCTCAGTCGGTTAAGCATCTGACTTTAGCACAGGTCATGATCCTGGAGTCCTGGGTCTGAGCCCCATGTTGGGCTCCTCGCTCAGTGGGGAGTCATCTTGGCTCTCTCCCTATGCCCCTCCCCCAGTCCGTGCTCTCTCTCAAATAAATAATAAAATCTTAAAAAAAAAAAAAAAACAAAACCCTGAGCATCATCTTTCCTTTGCAGTGAAACAAACAAACAAATGGAAGAATAAACAGGAACAAAGATATAATAATGTCAATTCCAAGTAATATCCTACAGGTACTGCTAATTCTCCCATTCAGTGGCAGGGCTCAAGTCACCATTAGGAGAGAATTTTACTTTAAAATTGCCATCTTGGGGGCACTTGGGTGGTTCAGTGGGTTACACCTCTGCCTTTGGCTCAGGTCATGGTCTCAGGGTCCTGGGATCGAGCCCCGCATCGGGCTCTCTGCTCAGCGGGGAGCCTGCTTCTCCCCTCTCTCTCTGCCTGCCTCTCTGCCTACTTGTGATCTCTGTCTGTCAAATAAACAAAATCTTTAAAAAAAAATAAAGTTGCCATCTTAAACTGCAAGGATGTCCATTAAACATCACAACTGAAGATATCGGAGGAGAAGCCATGTGGTCAGAATGCCCACTTAACTCACCCACACATCTCAAACCCAACCTTTGGTGACCTTCTATAATCCCATTTTAAAATTTTATTTTATTTTTTTAAAGGTTTTAATTATTTTAGAGAGAGAGTGTTGGAGAGAGAGAGAGTATGAGCATGAGCAGAGGGAGGGGCAGAGGGAGGGGCAGAGGGAGAAGCAGAGTCCCTGCTGAGCAGGGAGCCTGATGGGGGACTCGATCCCAGGATCCTGGGAGCAAGACCTGAGCCAAAGGCAGATGCTCAACCAACTGAGCTACCCAGGTGCCCCTGTACCTCATTTCTAATTTTTTTTCTTTTTTTTTAACCAAGAGAAAGTAGACAGATGCGTGTTGGTCAATACTGTCCCTACTCCATACTCAAGTAGAGACGCTGTAATCTCTGAGCCCAATATCCAGAGAAAGGAGGAAAACTGGAACTCGAGGCACCCCCACTCATGGGTCCCACACCCTTCAGTTTCCAGCAGAGGTAGGGGAGCAGAAAGGTTTCCTTTTTTTCCCACAGAGCATGGTGGTATTCATTCCAGAATGTTTGTGTTGAGACAGGAAGGGATAAACATGAATATGGAACAGAAAGGATAGAGATTCTTTCCCCACTGTATTCTGCTTGAGGCATTTCCCCCCAAAATAAGTTGAGAACCATGGTATAGATGGAGAGAGGAAATACTTGAAAAAACAGGACAAATGGGCACAAGATGGGGGGTGGGCTGCAACTTGCTGCCAAGGACTGGAGAAAATTTTAAAAAGAAGGTTGGGATGCATGATTGTTCCATGACTCAGTTTCTCCTTCCTCCTCCTATCCTACCTCCCCTCATCCTCTTCTTCATCTCCTTCACCTTCATCCTCCTCCCCTTCATCAATATCTTCCAATCCTCCTTCTTCATCATCACCTACTTCTCCTTCCCCTCCTTCATCATCCATATCGAGAACAAAGTAGTGCGGTCATGGATTTGGCCAAGTATTATCTTCAATGACCTCTGCTGGTTCATCTGCACCGGCATTGGAATCATCAGGAAACCGGCGGGAAGAAGCTCTCTGGCTCGTCATGCAGTCTCTTCCTGCTGACTCCATTCTGTTTTGGACCTACACGTTTCATCAAATCCTTTCTGGATTTCCATTTGATTTCAGTGGACTTGGAAGACGAAATCACCACTCTCGGTCAGATGAAATTCTTTGGAGAGAACTTTATTTTTGAAGGAAAGGTTTTCATCAAAGTAAAAATCTGTTCCGAAACCTACCTAATTTCGTATCTTCAAATTCTGTCACCTCGGCTCAGCATTTCTTCATCCCCCTCCCTGAGCAGTGCAGACACCTGTGGATGGTTGACTCTTGGCCATCAGTTCCGACCTTTTCTGAAAAACGTGGTTGGTGGAGTTTGTTATATTTCTGTTCTAGTTTCAAGATCTCCATGCTGGGTTGTTCATAAGTCTGTCTATTTCCTTTTGTACTTCATCGGTATGTGCAATTGTTTCCTGCTGCTCTTTTTCTCCCTTTAGCAAGTGCTCAGAGGTCAACAGCTCCTCTGGCCTAGGGGCAGGAGGCGGACTCTCTTTCTTCATCTGAGGCAGGAGCAAAGACTGCCATTTTGGGGCCATGCTGTGAGGAAGGTCCATGGAACAAAGTCAGACGCACGTCTGGAAGATGTTCTGATTACTCTTACGTTACCAAATATTGTATTTACTTATTTGTTTGTTTGTTTATGTATTAATTTATTTTAAAGATGTTATTTATTTATTTGAGGGAGAGAGAGAGCACACACAAGCACGGGGAGGAGCAGAGGAAGAGGGAGAGAAGTAGACTCTCAGCTGAGCACAGAGCCTGACGTGGGGCTCGATCCCAATAGCCTGAGATCATGACCTCTGCTGAAACCAAGAGTCAGACGCTTAATCAACTGAGCCACCCAGAAGCCCATACCAAGCATTTTAAAGGACACATACTAGACCACCATGCAATAGTATGCTGTTTTCTCACTTATAAACCCCAAGTCACTTGGGGTTAGTCTTAACGCCAACTCGCAAATGGTACAAGTATGTGTGTGTGTGTGTGTGTGTGTGTGTGTGTGTCTGTCTGTCTGTCTGTCTACTGTTTGTAAAAACATCGAGAAGAAAATGCTTCTGTGTACTCATCATTGTGTGGTAACTATCACAAGAAAAGGTGTTTACCTCTGATTTTTCTTTTTTCTAGAATTATGATCGAGTTCACTGTGCCTTTTGGGACTTTGGGAGTAACAGTAAGTATTTTTCTGAGCAAGCTTTGTCTTCAGCTCTCAATGAGCCTTTGCCCCTGACCATTTTCCTAGTTGGCAGTTGGATGAGAGGGAGCCGTACTGTCTTACCAGACCCTACAGAGAACTCTGACTGACCAAGATATGAATATGAGGTTTATATGTAGTTAGGGCAGGGGGGGTTAAAAAAAAAAACCTTTCTTTTTGATAAGAGACTTATTTGGGGGATCAGAAAAATCATACAACTTGAGAATAAGGGGATTTGGAAGACCCGGTGGCGGGTAGCCTTGAGCTGTTTGAAGCAAGTTGAGAAATGAACACCTGGCTCTCCAGCTGTGTTTTCCTGTGGAGATTTGCAACATCTACTATCTTCTTCCCTTTTTCCCTCATCTCCTCTAGACTGACTGTGTGACCTTGAGGAGTCCATTTACTCTCTAGGGGCCCCAATCTTTTTATCTTTTCACCAAGGGGGTAAGACTTCCTGGGTGGGCTTGAAAGGCCCTTCCTCTTTGGCTAGGTATGAGTCTTTGGGGACAGTAAGAGAAGGGGTTGGGGATGGGGATCGCTGAATGGGTTCCTCTTCAGTCTGACTTCTCCATTGGAATCTCCAGAGATATGGTCCAATGTCAAAGTATTCCCATCCAGAATCCATTTTCCCTGGAATGCCAGGGGCTATGTGCCCCTCTGCCTGGGAACTTTTCCCTTTTCAGTATCCTTGAAATTCTGGGAGAAAAAGGAAATTCTCCTCCTGTTGGACTCCCTAGGATGTAGGACTACTATTCCTTCCCTACAACAGAGATGGCACATCTTTTCCTGGTCCTCTCCAAGTCTCCCAGGATAAGATTCCTGTTAAATGGTAAACCTTGTCATTGACAGCCTCAATAAATTGAGCCAGTGGCCAGATTCCTCCCAGGTCACCCTTTGTCCCCACCCTCTGTCCATGGATCCAGAACCTCTGGAATCTATGGGGTTATCTTGGATGGACAAATTTTGGTCACATTTAGCTGCCCGCTTTATGATAACCTCTCTGGTCCAGTGCCGCCCTGGAGGTTCTACTCCAGATCTGGTCTAGTATCTGAGGTCTACAGGTTACGTGGAATTGTGGAGGTTGGTTTTAGAATCCTGAATAAACTCAGGAGTGAGAAACGAGGCAAGTGTCAAGTAAACCAGAGGCTTTAGTTGGCCCTAAGGAGTGACGGACAGCCCATGATCCGACTGGAACTGGTGGTTTCAGATGTTTCTTCCAACACCGCCAAGCAGGCCCAGATGTCAGCCTAGATTCTGTAGCTCATGTCCTTCAAAAAGTTCTAGATCTACCTGTTCCCTACTTGTGCTACTTAAGAAAACAGTCCTTACTCTGTCACTCCAGCATGGTGGCAGGACTGTGGTTTATGATTAAAGTCTGTCCTGATCTGTAGAAGGAATCTCTAGGAGTTCTTGTGTGGGGACAGGAAGTGAGAGCCCAAGACGGAATGCCATGCACGAAGTCCCCCAAAAGTCAATTTTGCCTATTAGACTTCATTTGATTGCAATGTTCAACTATACCTCTATCTTGCTCTCTTAACAAAAAACACTAATTAGAACACATGCTCCGAAGGTGCATATAATGAAAAGTTAAACATATCTGAGAAAAGCAAAATTACTTTGAAATTCCCTTCTGTCTCCTGCAGATGGGCAAGGTGGATGGAATTCGTCAGGCTGTAAAGTAAAGGAAACGAACGCAAATCACACAATCTGTCAGTGTGACCACCTCACCCATTTTGGAGTCTTAATGGTGAGTTGTCTGTTAATCACTCCTTGATAGAGTTTGGACAACTTTTATTAGATTGCAGACCAGAAATCCATGTGTGAACTGTGATGAAAAAGTGGCGTATGAGTGGGGAAAAAAGCCACCTCTTTGTTCACCCAAAGTAGAGCAGATTGAAATAAATATTTCTCTCCTTATCAAAGTAATGCCTGCTCTTCAAAATTCAAACATTACAGAAAAGGTCCTTATAATTCCCTCCCAAGAAATCACTGCCTTTAACACCTTTATGTAAATTCTTTCACATTCTTTTCCTACGTGTATATTAGTATATGTTTTTGTTTTATAGAAACAGGATCAAATTATTCACGCTGTTTACCACTTGCTTTGTATTAACAATGCAATGGGGCATCTTTCTGGCAAATATCTATCCATCTACTTCAATTTTCAAAATGCCTTTATAGAATTCTCTTGTGTGGATTTAACACCATGAATGTAGCCAATCCCCTATATGCAGGCATTTTAGTTGTTACTGTTTTTCTCCATTATGAACAATGCTGTAATACACATTTTTATTCATTTCTCTTCTAACCCTGGTGTAACTGTTTCTGTGGGATAAATTGATGGAAGCAGAAATGCTGGGTCAAAGGGTATGGTCATTAAATTTTTTAATTGTCAGATTGCAGTGTAGGAAAGATACAAATTTTTTTTAAATTCTTGCAGTACTTACCAAACAAGACTCATCTCATCAGTTCTCATATTCAGGCTTAGAGCTTCAGAGTCATTATTAGTTAACTCTTCCAACTCTTTAGTTCCCTATGGCCCCTCCCCAACATGGGGACTTGCTGAGTTTTCCTTCAAAATAGTGTCTGGCTGGCTCAGACAGAAGAACGCCTGACTCTTAATCTCGGGGTCAGGAGTTCGAGCACCACGTTGGGCAGAGTTTACGGAAAAAAGAAAAGAAAGAAAATGACTCTTAAATGTGTTCCTTCTTCTCTATCCCTCTCTGAGTACTTTCTTAGCTCTCCTGAGTTACTTTATTATATATACTGTATACTGTCATCAGAATCGTTGTGCATGAGTTGTTTCTCGTGCACACTGTTGATATTCTGAACCAAATAATTTTTCCTTGTGGGGGACAGTTCTGTGCATGGTCAGATGTTTAGCAACATCTCTGGCCTCTCTACCCACTAGATGCCCGTAGCCCCTTTCCCAGCTGAGACAACCAAAAATGTCTAGACATTGCCGATATCCAGGGTGGAGGGGAGGGGTGATATCGCTTCCAGTTAAGAACAACCAGGGTAGACCAGTGCTTCTTAGCCTTTTATGATTCATGAATCTCTATAACTATCCAAGGAAAGCTCTGGCCCTTCTCCCCAGAACAATGCACACATACAGTCAAATGATTTTGCCTGCCATTCCAAGTCTTTTATGATCCCCGGGTTAGGAAATTTAGGGATTATGTGATCTCTAAGATCCATTTTGTCTCTTAATTTTATGAAAGTTATTTAAGGTCTAAGGGAAAGGAACATTTTTTTAAATATATTCTGTGTAGTGTTTTGGGACGCTTAGTTCAAATAATGATTCACCTTGCATCCCAAATTCACATCTATTAGTTTGGTTATATTTTAAGTGTGGAACATGTTAATGACAATAAAGCCAAGACTAAATGTTCTTCCAGGGCTGTTGATGGCTCTCCATTACCTGTACACAGTAAGCTGCACCAGGTATAGTCGACAAACAGCATATAGTCTTATTGTATGTTCGTCCACATATTCTGGTTTTATAAGAGCTGTAGCAGAGAGTCTGTATATCCTGAGAACCTCCTGTTAGTGAACCCTGGAAGCGGTTTACCATGAACTTGCTCTGGCAAACGTGTAAAATACAACATATTGCATTTTCTAGGATTTATCCAGGTCTGCAATGGATGCAGTGAATGAACGGATATTAGTGCTGATAACGTACATTGGATGTGGAATCTCCTCCATTTTCCTGGGAGTTGCAATAGTGACATACATAGCTTTTCAGTAAGTTGATACAGTCTTGCTCCGAGTAGGTTTAATTTGGTTTGATGGATGCTGTTGTCATTGTAACCACGTTAATTTCATAAAATGTTCCTACTCATCACAATAGGAAGAGGTCAAATCCATTAGATTATGAAGCGGACAGATTAAAAAAAAAAAATAACCAAGGCTCTTTCAAAAAAAGAGAGGGAGAGAGCGAGAGAGTGATTGTAATTGGATTTTTAAAAAGAAAGAGGTTTGGGGTAGGGTAAGATTTCTCTAATGGGGTACAAAATGCTAACCATAAAAGGAAAAGTTGATAAATTGGACTTCATTGAAATTATAAACTTCTTTCACCAAAAGACACAATCAAGGTAGTGGAAAGGCAAACCATAAACTGGGAGAAGATAATTGCAATGCTGATACCTGACAAAGGATTACATGCAGAGTATCTATCTATCTACCTACCTATATTATATATATACTATATATTATATAGTATATAATTATATAATTAATATACATTATATAAATATAATTATATAAATAATATACATTTATTATATAGTATATAATTATATAATTATTAATTATATAATTATATACTATATAATATATGTAATAAATTAATAATTATAATAATTTTATATAATAATATATACTCTTACAAATGAAAAAGATAGACAATACAATTAAAAGTAGGCAAAGAACTTGAAAGAGACCTCACAAAAGAGGATATCCATGCCTAACCTTAATCCTTACCCAAATGGCTAATATCCATACGACAACGTTCTCAACATCATTACTCATCAGAGAAGTGTTAATGAAAAGCACAGTTACACTTCTATACACCTACCAGAATGGCTAAAATTAATAGTATTAACAAGAGCAAGTGCCAACAAGGGTGTGTAAAATGGCACAGATACTTCCAAGAATTCTTTGGCAATACCTGCTGAAGATAAATACATATCTATCTGTTGACCCAGAAACTTCACTGTTAGAGAGAAATAAGTGCATATGTCCACCAGAAGATATATACAAGAATATGCACAGCAGGGGCACCTGGGTGGCTCAGTCGGTTAAACATCTGCCTTCAGCTCAGATCATGATCTTAGGGTCCTGGGATCCAGGACCATGTCAGACTCCCTGTTCAGTGGAGAGAGTCTGCTTCTCCCTCTCCCTCTGCCCCTCACCCCTACTCGTGCTCTCTCTCTCTCTCGTTCTCACTCTACTCTCTCTTTCAAATTAAATAAGTAAAAATCTTTAAAAAAAAAAAAGAATATTCACATCAGCTTCATTCGTAGTGGCTCCAATTTGGAAACAACCCCAATGCACATTAGCAGTTGACTGGATGAATAAATTGTGGTATACTCATAAAATGGAATGCTTCACAACAGTAAAAAAGAATGGACTTCTTCTGTACAACACGGAATGTAATATCCAAACCTCACAGGCATATTGTTGAACAAAAAGGAAGCCAGAAAAAGATGAGAGCATACTGCATGGTTCCATTTATATGAAGTTCTAAGTACAGGCCAAGCTAAGTCTATGGGGACAAAAGTTAGAATATTGGTTACTTCTACCATGTGTGTTGAGTGCGGGCGCGGGGGGTATCGAATGGGAGAAAGAATAAAAGAACCTTCTGAGATTTGAAAATATTCCCTCTAGAGAATATATTTGCAAATGATATATCTAATAAAAGGTTGGTATCCAAAATACATATAAAAAAGCTGGGGTGGGGTGCCTGGGTGGCTCAGTGGGTTAAGCCTCTGCCTTTGGCTCAGGTCATGATCCCAGGGTCCTAGGATCGAGCTCCACATCGGGCTCTCTGCTCTGCTCAGCTTGCTTCCCCCCCCCCTCTGCCTACCTCTCTGCCTACTTGTGATCTCCCTCTCTTTCAAATAAATAAATGAAATCTTAAAAAAAAACTGGGGCGTCTGGCTGGTTCAGTCAGTGGAGCATGCAGCTCTTGATCTCAAGGTTGTGAGTTCAAGCCCCACGTTGGGGATAGAGATTACTTTTTAAAAAAAGCAATAAACTTTTAAAACAATTCAATAGTTTAAAAATATATACAAAAAAGTGATACAACTCAACACCCCCCAAAAAACAATAATCCAATTAAAAATGGGCAGAAGACATGAACAGACATTTCTCCGAAGAAGACATCCAGGGAACCAACAGACATCTGAAAAGATGCTGAGACATCCCTCAGCATCAGGGAACTGCTAATCAAAACTACAGTGAGATTATCACCTCACACCTGTCAGAAGGACTAAAATCAACAACACAAGAAACAACAAGTGGATCCAGCCCCAAGTCTGCTGAAGGCGTAATAACACAATGGTGGTATCCAGGAGACTCCTTCCTTCCTTCTCCCCAAAATACAAAAAGAAAAGGAAAAAGAAAAAAGGGTGCTGCTTAGCTCAGAGAGGCTACTATTGTTACTGTTAGTGAAGGTCATGGTATTTAGGATACTTTGACTCTACCTGGAAAAAGGGTGGGGAACTTGAAAAATCCATTACATGTAAGGTAAAATGAGTAAGTTAGTTTTTTTAAAGATTGTATTTATTTGTTTGTCAGACAGAGAGCGAGAGAGAGCACAAGCAGGGGCAGAGGCAGAGAGAGAAGCAGGCTCCCCTTGGAGCAAGGAGCCCAATGTAAGACTCGATTCCAGGACCCTGGGATTATGACCCCAGCCGAAGGCAGACACTTAACACACTGAGCCACCCAGGAGTCCGTGAGCAAGTTAATTTTAATAGATATTACTTTTCTTTGATTTTTTAAAAAAAGATTTATTTATTTTAAAGTCAGAGAACGTGGGGGTGGGGCAGAGGGAGAGAGAATCTCAAGCAGATTCCTGTGTGCAGAGCCTGATGCACGGCTCAATCTCACGACCCCAAGATCACCAGCTCAGCTGAAATCCACAGTTGGCTGTTTCACTTTAACCGACTGAGCCACCCAGGTGCCCCTAGGCACTTCTTTTATTCTTTCACTTCTCAGGCAGATAAGATATGGCAATGTTTCATTAAAACCAGAGACCCTACCTAACCAAACACGGTGCCTTTTCTTTCAGCAAACTTCGAAAAGATCATCCTTCCAAAATCCTGATCAACCTGTGCATGGCACTACTGATGTTAAACCTGACGTTTCTGGTCAATTCCTGGTCCTCATCATTTCAGAAAGCCGGACTCTGTGTCACAGCTGCGGTGGCCCTCCATTACTTCCTGCTTGTCTCTTTGACTTGGATGGGCCTAGAGGGGGTCCACATGTACTTGTCTCTCGTCAGAGTCTTCAACATATACGTCCCCAATTATATCCTTAAATTTTGTCTCATTGGTTGGGGTAAGGATATCTGCTTGTCTAATGTCTCTGTTTTAGGCCTGTGTTTATTTCTAATTCCGGCTTCATGAGACACAGTATTCAGAACCAAATTCTGTTATTATCATCAGTAAGGACGCTGCATCCTTATTCAGCATTCACAATACTTCCAAGAGAAGGATTTCATCATTATTCCCATTTCATGGTGAGGACACTGAGGCACAGAGAGGTTAGGTAATTTGCCAAAGTGTACACAGCTGGTACGTGGCAGAACTGGGATTTGAACCAGAGATTTGGCTCCATAGTTTGGACACGTAACCTCTATGATGCAACCATATTGTTGAAGGGACAGGGAAAGGACTTGGAATGTGCGGAGGGGTGCTGGGCCAAACACACCCTTAATCCCACTACACCCCATGGTGGTCATTGTGACTGTTCCCCGATGGAAGAAGCCGGGAAGGGAAGCCAGCATGACAATTCCCTAATTTAAATGTTTCTTCATTGGTTTGCTGTCCTGTATTTCTGCCACGGTCAGCTCAGCTCCTCACCCCCCTTTGCCTGTTCAAAATAGATTTTGAGTTCAGAGTATGTGTTGGAGACACAGGAGGCGTATATGAAGTGGGACACAGGATCCATGCGAGGATAGATTTTATCTTCCACTGCCTTTGTGAAGACAATAGCTTCCCAATTAGCTCCTCATCCTTTTAATGAGTTCATTAACATAGCACATGCTTTCTCGGGATACACAGTCAGTGCTATTATCCATGCTAATGTGGGGAGCAGAGACAGGCAAATACTAAGCAGAGCATAATCTAAAGTTGTTTTAGCACACTTTGCAATCCATCAGAAACACGGAGCCCAAAGCAGTCAGTACACTCCGGTGCTTGGCAGCCCTCATCTCAAGTCAACCGGGAGATTGAAAAATGTTGCTGAAGAGGCTTCATGAATAATCCCCAAAGCAGATAACCCACATCTGGCTAACTGTAAAGGGGCTGAAAATCACGCTCGGTCCTGGCTTTCCTTCCACCTTGTCATCTCTCATCCTTGGTTTCCTTCTCAGTCCCCTCCTCCTTCACTCGCTCCCCGAGTGGCAGGGTTCCCCAAGGCTCAGTTTTTTCTCTTGATCTCGTTCCACACACACTTTCCGGGGTGCAAGGAGCAGCAGCGAAGGCAAAGACTTGAAACCTGGAGGTGGGATAAACCTAGGGAGTGTCAAGGACACACCCAAGCCAAAGTCAAGGCCAAGGCCTGACCGCCTGGACCAGTCCAGATGGAACGAGCTGCTTTCAGATTCGGCTGATGGCTTTCTTATCCAGCTAACGGAAGAGTAGCTAAAGGCGCCAGCTCCCAAGTCCTTGTCCCCCACACTATAAAAGAACGACACCGAAACAAAAGGGAACAGATGGCTGCCACATGAGTTGAGGGATTCCCTGTAGCCAAAGAGCCGGTTATGAGCTGGAGCTCTGCACTTTTCTATTCTGCAGCTCTGTGCTGAGGGGGCGGGGTGCAAAGCCCCACACCTCCCCTGAACCTGGGAGGGACAAGAAACTGCCTCACGACAGCGTCTGGAGGAGATGGAGAGGCGAGTAGGGGACAGCCTCCGCACCTCCTCACACTCCTGGAGTCTCTTCCGACTCGTGCTGGCTCTCGGGCTTTCTGCCCAAGCTCAGGTCCCCTGCTAGTCCGGCCTTTGCCTGCTCTGCCCACTGGGTACCTGCAAGGTCACCAGGGAGTCACTGCAGAGCTGTCCTGCTAAGGGGACTTTCGGAACATTTAAATATTAAACTAATGCAATCAAGGGCGAGGAAAACAAACATTAGCATCTGCTTATGTTTGAAGTTCTGTCTTCTTAATGCCAAGGCAACCTGTTGAAAAGGTTTTACTCCTGTATTTAAATCCCTGTCCAAGGCAGTTGATCGGTCCACATTTTTTCTTTCATAACCAGTAGGGGATCTTTTTGTTTAGTAACCGGTTATGGATTGATTTGTTAATTACCAAAGGGTAAACACAGCTTGGGGACCACCTCACAACTCCCACTGTAGATGTGAGGCTTCCCTCCATCCCTCCTTTCTGGCTTCCAACAGATTATAAAAACCTTTTTTAACACTCAGTGTTACATGAGTTTCAGGTGTACGACATCGTGACTGGACAAATCTACACGTTCTGCCGTGCTCCCTGCAAACTGTCCCCATACAGCGCCATTACAGATACCATTCGCAACATTTCCTAGGCTGCGCCTTCCATCCCTGTGACTTACTCATTCCAGGACTGGAAGCCTGCCCCTCCCGCCTTCCTTCACCTGTGTTGCCCATCCCCCATCCTCTCTCCTCTGGCAACCCTTAGTTTGTTCTTTCTATTTATGGGTCTGTCCCGGTTTTTTTTTTTTTCAACAGGTATTTTTGTAAATATCTACATCACGCTAGGCCCTGTGCTAACTGTGTGATATACAGATCAGATGGGACTGTCCTGTTTCTCACAGAACAGGACAGTGGAGGATTTTTCAAGATGCTTGGCACTCTGGGATTCAGAACAGCCTTGCAAAGCATCTTACGAAACCCCTAAACCGTGTGCAGGTGTAATGCTCTTAGTTGAGGAGAAATACATTTTTAGAAATGAAGAAATCATGAAAGTTTTGCAAATGTACACGCAATTGGATTTTTAAAATCCCGTGTCTACACTCACGTCACGTTTGACCACTTTGACAGAACTGATTGCTTTATTATAGTCTGGCTGAACTGACCGGTCGTTAACTGGTCGATCTAGTCAAAATGTCAAACCAGTAACGAGTGTGGAAACAGCCCCCCTGTCAGAAAGCACTGAAGGCTGCCGCTGATTGCCTGTGCCCTTCCTCCAAGGTGACCTAGACAAAAAGATCCTGGGAACTAAGGGGCTTTATCGGAAAGGAGAAAAGAATTGGCAGCCCATCATCTGGGAAGAAATGCTTGATGCGAACCTTTCTTACGATGAACTAGATACTTCTATTGCCAAGTTGATTTTTTGGCACTTGAGCTATTTTTAATAACCAGTGGGCGTTGTATCGGAGCCTTTGGCATGCTGTTTAGTTTAGCAGATTGGAGCACTCCTAGAAATGTTTAACTTGGGAAAATTCACAAACATTTTGCAAACAATGGTATTTTGATGCCCGCACATCTGTGGCTCAATTAAACAGTGTCTTGGTGTATCAGGGCTCACCATCAATGATCAGGACTTCTCCCACTTCCTAATAGGATGGCTTTGGCTTGCTTCTCCCTCTAGGAATCCCGGGGATCATGGTGGCGATCACACTGTGTGTGAAAAAAGATCTGTATGGAACTCTGAGCTCAACGACTCCATTGTAAGTACCAGCATCTCTGCTTCTCAGGTGATGATGTGGTGATCAGGGTTTCAGGGGTGGGGAGTGTTTCTGACCTGTGGCTTGGTCTTGACACTGGCTCGGTGGCGGGGGGGGGGGCACTCAGCCTCACCCTTTTTTTGGCTTAAACACAGTCACGGTCGAACTCCTATAACGGTTAGGTGACTGGCTCTGTGTGACCTTGGGCAACTTACTTTACCTCTTCCTTCCATTTCCTCCACTGGAAAATGGGGGACAATAATGCTTGCTGTCCATGTAGTGTGTCATTAAAATGACATCACATATATAAAATGTCCAGCATATGGCCTGTTCCACATGTTCTACATAACGGGCCGTGATTACGATTAGAAAGCTCACAGAACCTGGGAGGAGTTGTAGCGAGCACCGTAAGGAAATAGGGAGATGGTTGGAAGACATTTTCCACCATCAACAACAGTCTCCGCTGGAAGACTCCACTGCCTTCCTTTGTAAATTGGCTCAGCCTTGTTTTCCTCTCTTCTTTGGGTGTTTAAAAAATTTTTATTTTATTTTTATTTGAGTACAGATGACACACAATGTTACATTAGCTTCTGGTGTACAACTTAGCGTTTGGACAAGTTTATACATTATGCTGTGTTCGCCATCTTTTGTTTTATTCTTTTGTTTCTTCTTTATCTCTCCAGAACCTTCTTTTATAGGTGCATAGCTAGTTATTATGTAGCCCTTTAGATAGCGTGCTTTCCTTTCATGCTTCTGATTGTTTTTTACTTACCCAGATCCATTCTCTTTATTGTTGCCTCTCAAGCTGTTTTGTTTTGTTTTTTGTTAACTACAAATTTCCTCTCTCGTTGGACTGCAATCAAATGTGGGAGGTCTCGCCCCCCAGACTCCTCCGTCTTTTGTGTTGAGTTGAGTTTCTGGAGGGTCAAAATTATATTGTCCTTTCCAGCAGGTGCTTTCTAATTATATAATTTCTTGTTATTCTTCCTTTCTCTCTCTTTTCTCTTCCTTTCCTTCTCATCTCCTCCTCCGTCCTTGCTCCTCGCTGTTCCATGGCATAAAGGGCCCCCAGTGCCTTCGTATTGGTGATTCTTCTTCAAAGATCAAAAGCAAAAGCAAAACCAGAACAAAACCAACTCCACTCCTCCTGAAAAGAGCCCTTTCATATGTGAATTGGTTAGTAAGAGGCAGAGTGCTCTAAGAGCTTTTTTTTTTTTTTGGGTAATTATATTTTGAAGAAGTAATACACGCACATGGTACAAAATTCAAACGCACAAAAGGGTAGAGGATGAAAAGTAAGCCCTTTTCCCAACCCCCAGCCACACCGTCTCTCTTCCTTGACGCAACTCTTATTACCAACAATCAGATCTGTATAGATATTCTCTTAGACACTCTGTTATCCAAATGGTAGATGTACACTGTTCCTTACTTAACAATATGTCTTAGGGATGATTCTCTATCCAAACATACACCAGCACTGCCCCTTTTTAAAATGTTTTCTATAGCCTCCTTTAAGGCTGAAGATGATATTCAGGGAATCCTAAATATTAGACTTTATTAGGGAAATTCAACGCTTTTTTTTCCCTCACTCCCTCCCAACGTGTGCACAAACACACACAAACTCACACACACGAAAGTATCCACACCAGCGTGAACAATACGATAGCAACGGATTTTCCTGGTTCTAAACAAGAGGTCTCGGCTAAGTTGACACAGAGTTAAATTGGCAAGCTTGTCCCTGTTCAAAACTCAGAGGTAATGCCTCTAGTCATGGGAAATGTATCAGATGAGATATCTATTCATAGGAATCATCACTTATTTCTTCTTTAATAGAAATGGTAGAGCCATTAAGAGTCCAGTGGCCAGGGTTGCCTTTTGTTGTCCAAACCAAACCGAGGTTTAAAATATACATCATTAACACTGATGATCTCTTCACTGTTTGACATAGCATTCAGGAAAGCCAGTCATTGCTGGTGTCCTTTTACTGTGATATTTATCATGCAAAACAGAATTCACCCTGCAAACCAAAGCTCAGGTGTAAGGTGGTGGGGCGGGACAGGGGTGGGGGGGGGTGGGGGCCAGGGAAGATCCACTTTGGAGGAAAATACATCACTTGTTTTTCTGCTGTTGAGGAACAAAATAGCCTCCCAGGGAATTGGACTGAGAAGTGTCTGCATATCCTCTAGGATTTCTGGCGCTGGAAAGAGCCCTGGACTGGGGCTCAGGAGATTGGGGTTTGAGCCCCACCCTGCCCCCAGTGAGCATGCGTGAACTCTTGTCAAGGCAGTCCCTCTCTCTAGGTGCAGATGCTCTCAGGTGAACTAAAGCTGACAAGGTGATCTTCAGGGTCTCACTGAAAAACACACATGTGTGTTTCTCTGCCTCACAACGGCCTTCTCTTCCTTGTCTCTTGCAGTTGTTGGATTAAAGACGATTCTATCTTTTACACCTCAGTTGTGGCTTATTTTTGCCTCATATTTCTACTGAATCTCTCCATGTTCTGCACTGTCCTCGTTCAGCTGAATTCCATGAACTCCCAGAGCCGGAAGACTCGGCGGCAGACGATCCTGCATGACCTCAAAGGCACAATGAGCCTGACGTTCTTACTTGGCCTCACCTGGGGGTTTGCTTTTTTTGCCTGGGGACCTGTAAGGATTTTGTTCTTGTATCTTTTTGCCATTTTCAACACGTTGCAAGGTAACTTCTGCTTCTTTGTCCTTTCTGTGGCTAGCCAGAGCTCCCCACCAAAGCTTTGCTGCTTTGGAAAAGATACTCCAAGAGGCTTCTGGTATCAATCAAGTGATAGGCAGCCATTGGAAACATTACCCAGATGTTCGGACGTCATGAAATGAGCTCACTCTTACTTGGGGATATAGACAAGAGCCCAGAGAGCCAACTCAACTCCAGCTAGTTGGCAATGTTTATATCAAACCTTGGCTGGTGATACTTTCTACAGTATTCTACAGTATTCCCTGAATACTGTAGAATACTGAACTCTGCATACCGAAACCACATGGTTCTTGTAAGTGTTCGGGTCCGCACTTGTGTTGACATTCTGAAGTGCACGATCCCATCGAACACAATAATTACTGGACATTAAACTAGGGGGTCAACATTAAACTGTTGACCCCCCTAGACTCTGGCTACATCAGAGATCCAAATATCGTGGGAAGGAGCCAGGCTAGGAAATTAGAGGGTCGTAAAGGAATGAAGATGAAGAGCAAAGAGCCATGGGTCAAGGCAAGAGGCCAAGGTTCTAGTCTTGGGTTTTGCTCCAAACTGACCTTGGACAAGTCGCCACAGCTGGTTGAATTAGATGATCGTAAGCTAATGTCTCTATAGCTCTTTCATTTTATTCCCATTTTCTGCTGAAAGAAGGAAATGATAGTGATGTGGTAGGTGATTGCGTGGTAGGCCAAAGATGTCACAAACAGTAAGAGTGAGGGGTCTGGTTAATACACCTCTGACTCATTGTTGATGTTCATTTTAACCTGACTTTGCCTGTTACAAATCTTCAGGGGAAGAGGCATGCAGAATGATTTCCTGGGAGTGTCAGGCTCTGTTCCGTGCTCTTCTTGTCCTCAAATTTGGCCCAGTTCATTTAAACTACTGGGGCAGCTGGGAGGAGCTTGAGCAGTGCATTGAATTAGGGTCTCCCTGAGTGCTCCAAACTACTTATCCACTCACTAAACCCCTTTACCAGACTCCAGGCCATTGGTAGTCCATAGGATGTTCCCGCAAGAGAAGAGTTCCATGGTCAAAGAATTTCAGGAGACGCAGCAAACTATATTCCCCCATTCTTAAAATGGCACCATCTATATTATCATGGTGAAAGTTCTGAGAACTTCTGCTCGGGAAAAAAAAAAAAAACCTTAAAAAATTTGTTTTAACCAAGCATTTAAAAAAAAAAAAGCCTCAGAGCACTTTGTCGTATCGTTATTAACCCTTGCAGAACCTTGGGAAGTATGAATTGGTGTATAGTTACTCTATGGCAGGCATTTGCAGGGTGCTGCAGGGAGATAGGGCAGCAATCTAGAATAAGGCATAACATTTGCTCTCATGTCTTTCGATTCAAGAAACCATCTCATTTTAGAGCAATGAAGTGTATCAGCCGAAATTTCTGTCCCACCAGATTCTTCCAAGCATGTTCTGATTGGAATGTGAAAAGGCACAGAAAGCCCGGGTATAGAACATGTGCAGGAGTGGATTAGGAACCACATCCCCGGGGCAGATTTCTTCCTCAGCAGTAAGTCTGCTCACTAATTCTGAGGAGAAACCCACTCACCCTGTGCAAAGAGGGGATAACGGGGAAGCTGCCGAAAGAACAAGAGAGCAAAGCAGTTTAAGGCTTACAAAGGGAGGAAGGACGTCTTCAAAGCAAGGGCTCCATTCCTGAGGTGGAAAGGGAAAGTGATTTCTAAGCAGGAAGCCTCCGTGGCTTCGAAGCGGAATCCGGCGGGGGATGTCCTGAGGACTAAGCCCAAAGTCCCACAGATCCCGCATGGACAGAGCCCAGCTGTCTGTCTGTCAGATCCACTTTGCGGCAACCAAGCACCAAGCGTTTCTGGTTCTCCTAGTCCTGCCTTACAAGATAGAAGGTGCCCTCCTCCAGAGGGCGGGTTTGCAGAGTCCTGAGTTTCAAACTCAAGTTACCACACGCACACACGCTCGCACACGCACGCGCACGCATGCGCACTCCGAGCAAGAATGCCACGGGACAAGTGAACGAATGAGCCGTTTAAAAGACAGGTGGCAAGTCTGCAGTTCTGGCTGAAGGGGGTTGCCCTGTGGTCAGGTGTGAAAAAATGCTGTGCACAGTGAGCCATTTCTGAAGAAGGGTTGCAGAAATAAAAATGCAGGTGACAAAAACCTGACATCTTCCCTCATGCCTGTGTGCTAGTGAGTAAGCAGATCAATCTGTTATTGGAAGGAAAAGGGAAGGCTGACAGGCAGAGAGGGAGAGCTGGCAGGCAGCTCATTGGAATTCATATAATAACCTTTAAGTCTGAGAACAAACTAAACTCCATGCAGGAAATCCTGCTGAAGCTGGGGGAGTTTGACATGCTCCGAGACTGGGGTTTGCTCTCACCAGGTTGCTGCACCCCCTTCCAGGTGGCTGCCGCTCGGAAGGAGTGAGCGCCGCTCAACTCATCACCACCGTTGTTCGGTTACACGGAGATAAAGCCCTCGGGGGAGAGACATGTCATCCCGTTTAGCCTCCAGATTGTTACCTCCTACCTGGAATCAGAGAGTCTCAGGGCTGAGGCTGGGGACCCAAGATCTTCCCAATCCAACTTCCCCTCGAGGGACAGAAAGTCACATGCCTCTACCGGAAACTTTCCAGATAGGGAGAGCTCACTGTTCTGTAACGCAGAGCATTCAATTTCTCTCTTTGCCTAATGGAAATATATTTGACATTTAACATCGTGTAAATTTAAGGGGTGCAACGTGTTGATTTGATACACTGATATATTGTAGTACGATTACCGTTGTAGCTTCTAATCTGCTCTGCATCTTATCCAGGTCCCCCTTTTCTGAGGGTAGAATGTGCAGTGCAGTGGTTAAGACCTTGGGCTCTGCAGCCAAACTGCCTGCATTTGGTCTTGAGGCTGCCATTTCAACATTAGCCCCGTGACTCAGTCAGAGTTACTAGATTTCCAGAACTCTGAGGTCTCTCAACTATAAAAATGACACTAGCAGCAGAATGCCTATGACATAATCATTACTTAGTAAACACTAGCTTCGGTTACCTAGTTTGTCCTCTTCATACCGGCCCTTTCACATCTGTAACTATAGCTACCATCTCTCCCCACCCTGTGTTCCCACTCCAAGTCTTCTCTATTCTTGAATACTTCGATTTGTCATCATCATTTCAGAATGAAGTCTCCCAACCTGAATATTGTGCTGGTAGGGAGAAAAGGCCAAGCTGGGTCAGGATGGCAGGATACTCTTACCTGCCTCAACCAACATTCTTGACTTCCATTGATGCCCTAGCTGAAGTGAGCTTTGGGGACATTTACTATTGACTCATGCCCAACTTGCAATGAGTTAGGACCACTCCGACCCATTACTAGTCAGTTACTTCAGCACAACTGACCGGTGAGGAGGAAAGCTGAACCTTATATAGAGAACAAAGGGTTGCAAACTGCACTTGGGTCAAAAGAAAGATTTTGAGGCCCGAGAACATAATACAAAGGTTGCAAAAAACTGAGAGTTCGTGTCTCAAGTGCCTTGGAGTTCAAGTCAACAAACATCTGTTGAGCTGCCACATAGTACTGGAGGCAAAGAGAGAAGTGATATGAGGATGACAAGCCTTTACAGCTGGGTGAGGAGATGGGCAATACAAGGAGACTGTGGCCACATATAGCAACTCATAGAAGAAACAATGCCATGGGACCTCAGAGGTGGGAAAGATGAGTTTCAGTTTGAGGCACCTGGAAAAGCTTTGTTAATGGGAGATATTTCTGCCAATTCCACACCCAAGCTGTAGGAGATCCAATTTGCCCTTCAGAGCATTTACCATCAGGAAAATCTCAAGTCCTACTTTTTTTCTCTCGAGGAGATATTTTAGAGAGAGGGGATGAGAAATGGCCAGGGCTGCTGATGGATGCCCTCAGCCCCTCTCGATCCCCTTTCAGGACAAAATCAGGGCTGGCAGTGGAAAATGAGGGCACCAAATTTATGGTTTCTACGTGGTGTAATTGTGCCAAAGAGCGTGTGTATTAGTTATTTATTGCCATGTAACAAATTACTCCCAAAGTTTAGCAGCCTAAAGCAATAGCACGTGTTATCATACCCAGTTACTGGGTTGGGAATTCAGGAGCAGCTTAGCTGGGTAGTTCTGGCTCAGGGACTCTTTTTTTTTTTTTTAAAGTGGGTTCCAGCAGAGCTTGATCTCATGACCCTGAGATCAAGAAGACCTGAGCTGAGATCAAGAGTTGAGCACTTAACCAACTGCGCCACCCAGGTGCCCGTGGCTTGGGGACTCTTATGAAATTGCAGTCAAGCTGTCAGCCAAGGCTGTAGTCATGTGGAAACTTGACTGGCTCTGGAAAATCTGCTTCTAGGAAGCCTCACTCACATGACTGGGGACTGGAAGCCTCACTTCCTCACCATGTGGGCCTCTCCACAGGGCTGCAGAACGTCCTCACACTACAACACTTAGGATCCTTTGGAGGGAGTAATCAGAGATAGAAGCCACAATGTCTCAAAAAAAAAAAAACCCAAAAAACAAACAAACAAAAAAAGAAGCCACAATGTCTCTTATAAGCTTTTCTTGGAAGTGACATTACATCACTTCTGCCATATTCTATTGATATGGTGTGGAAAGAGATGACACAAGGATACAAATGCCAGGATGTAAGGATCATTGAGAACCATTTTGGAGGCTGACTACCTTTGCAGGGCTACTCTCTCAAGCTCTATGATTGACAGCAGCCCCGGGGGGGAACACTGTGGTTGATAGGAAGTCTTGAAACAGACCTTCTCATCATCACTGCCTTTGACAGGGAAGTTAGAAAGATGAGCTCAGAAAGCCATAATGGCTCCGGGGTTCCTTAGGAGGACTGTTTATGGTGATAAGAGTAGATCTGGGTCTGGGTGTTGGTGACTGCTGGCGAAAGAAGCTGAAACAGACTGACCTTCTTCTTTTGACTTAGGATTCCTCATTTTCGTGTTTTACTGCCTGATGAAGGAGAGTGTGCGGGAGCAGTGGCAGATACACCTCTGTTGTGGGTGGTTACGACTGGATAATTCTTCAGGTAAGATGCCACTTTGGGTAAGGTTTTGAATTCCACGGGTTTCCCACAACTGGTCTGATTAACTTCTCTCCTGACTTGAATTCATAGAGCATTGGCAACATGGAGGCTGTTTCCATGTCATGAACATGATTTGTACTTTTGTGCCGAGATGAATGAAGTCAAGTGAAGAATGTGATTCGGCCATATTTTATCTTAGTGAAGCTTCTCTTTTGGCCCAGATTCTTGAATTGCTTGTCATCACTGTCACCTCAATCTCAACTCAATTAAAAAGAATGTTGATTGAGTGCCCTACTGTGTTTCAGGCCCTGGGTCACAGGGGCTTTCTGGCCTGTAGCCAACAGCGGGTTGAGTGGATGAGGGAACAAAGAGAGATAGCAGAGGCAGGGAGAAACCTAGCTGGATGGAGCAGTGGCCCATCCTACACAGTGAGAGGCGTGGCGGACTTCGACGTTGTCTCTGAGATTATCTCCAGTCCAGGCAAATTGATTTTCTGTGTATCAGAATCTCTTCCATCCAATTCAGACAACTTCTCTCAGCCTCAATGCAAAGCTCAGTCTATTTTAGGGAAGGCAAGTGCTTGAACTTGAAGATTTTATAAATGGCACAGAGATCTCCCTCCTTTGTCCTGGGCATGTCAGTAACCCACAGGTCTCTGTGCCAAACTCTAAGGAAAGGAGGCATCCTTGGTAAGTGAATTAGCTCTGGCTGTGTCACACATTACAATATAAATTTACTTCTCACAACTTCATAGAGAAGCGGACCCCCTGATGTACCTAGAACAGATACTCTCTGCATTGAGCTTCACATTTTTAACAGGATGATTGAGGTACAATTCATACATCATGCAATTTGCCCATGTTAAGTGTAGAATTTGATGTATTTTCTGGTTTTAACTTTTATGGTGTCATTTCAGATGGGGACAGCAGGTGCGGGCTACAAGTTGGATATAAACAAGAGAGACCGAAGAAAACCTTCCAAGACAAATTGTTGACACCATCCATCAAGTCAACTACCACAAGTTCTACCTATAAATCTTTAGGCTCCGCGCAATGCATGCTTTCAGAAATCAGCTTCCCAAATGGTGAGGGAAAAACCATACTGTCCACTCTTACATTCCAAAAATATCGAATTAATATGAGGCCACATACGTGGTCTTGGGAGTTGGCTCCTCCTCAAAACTAAAAACATGTGTGCATGTATATACCTGGGCTCATTCCTGGCTGAGAAAGTGTGTATAGAAGCACCTAGTGAACTTGGTACATGCAAACCTGGTAGGTTATTCGACTGAAACAGGAGGGAAGAGACTAGAAGTCAAAACAAATTCATGTGTGATTCAAAACAATGGTCAGAGACTGTGAAAGCCAGAAGGAACCTTAGACAATGTCCAGAGTGATGTCATTTTCCAGATGAGGAACCTTAAGCAGGGAAAGGAAAATGTCTTACGGATGCTTACTCACCGTCAGCAGCAGAACTGGGGTCAGAACTCAGGTGGCCTGGCTCTCAGGCTAGGGCACATCGCACGCCACCAAGAACACCTACTGAGCAGCACAACGTTCTTAGTTGCTCAGCTTCTTCCATAGGAAGACCAGTTTCTAGGTACAGAGACAGCTGTTGAGGTGGAGGTGGTTATTGGAAGGGAAAATGTAAGGAAAGCATTGATCTTTTTTTAGAGATTTTGTTTATTTATTTGAGATAGAGAGAGTGAGCGAGCTCATAAGAGAGCACAGTGAAGAGGGAGAAGCAGATTGCCCATCGATGCAGGGCTCGATCCCAGGACCCTGGGATCATGACCTGAGCCAAAAGCAGACCCTTAACCGACTGAGCCACCCAGGCGTCCCAGGAAAGGATTGATCTAAAAGCCCAGAAGTAAAGAGAAAGGCAAAGGGAGCAAGAAGTTGAGAACTCAAGCTGATGTTGTGATGCCTCTGTGTTGTGTGCTGCCCTGGACAGTGATGCTTACTGAAGGACCAAAGTTGATTCCAGTTCACACATACAGAAGACCTCTGGTGGCCCGGCTGTAGCCATTCTCACACCTCAGAGCTGGTGGAACTGCCACTTGTAGTTTTCATTATATTGGCTCCACACAGCTGTTCTGTTTCCAAGGTCTGCAGCCAATCTGAAATCAGCATGGTGGGTAAAAAATAAATAAATAAAGCCACCAAGGGTCACCTGGCTGACTCGGTTGGTAGAGCATGCAACTCTTGATCACGGGGTCATGAGTTCAAGCCCCGCACTGGGTGTAGAGATGACTTAAAAATAAAAAATAATAAAAAAATAAAATCTTTAAAAAATAATAAAGGCACCAACTTGGAGTCAGAAGGCTTTGGTTCAACTCCCAGCTCTGTCACTAACTCTGTAACCTTGGGCACATCTCTCCCTTAGTGAGAGCTATATTCTCTCTACCTTCAACGAAACGTGAGGAGGCTAGGATGGACGGATAATCTCCAAAGTGCCTACCAGCTTCTGGACTGTGTGGGACAACACTGTTTCCCAGTTTAGGCTGATTGTCTGGTGTACGGTCTCAGTCTCCTTCTCTGTATGGGAAAGTTGGTGCATATGGAAAGACTCTTTCCATGCCCACAAGTGTCCATTACTCTGGCCAGCTAACTTGCAGATACATTCCGGTGCTCATATGGAGGCACTGGGGAACCATAGCATATAATAGAGGGCAGAAGTTGTGGAAACTGCTTAGTAGATAATAGTTGAGGCCGATAGGGAAATACCATTTTTGCAAAAGGGTTCATTGGCATTGGCTCTCTTGCTGTCCCTGGGGGATATCGTTTCATTAGCAAATATATGACTCGAATGTACGTGTCTTTCTTCGGGGGGATGGTAGCCCCCTGTGCCTAGGATTTTAGGGGTTTTTTAAAAGATTTTATTTATTTATTTATTCATTTGACAGACAGAGATCACAAGTAGGCAGAGAGGCAGGCAGAGAGAGAGAAAGGAGGAAGCAGGCTCCCCGCCAAGCAGAGAGCCCGATGCGGGGCTCAATCCCAGGACCCTGGGATCATGACCCAAGCCAAAGGGAGAGGCTTCAACCCACTGAGCCACCCAGGCACCTCTAGGGTTGTTTTTAACATCATGCCCAGCATTTTAGTGTTGTTGTATCAAGTGATAGATCCGGAGAGCCAGGGGCCCGGGGTTGTGACCACGACGCAGCGGGTGAGACAGGTAGTCTAGCCTCTTGGGCCACAGGTCCCAAATCTGCAGTCTGGATGTGGCCCTGGATGTGGTCAGAGCCAGCAGTTTCATTTCCATTAACACGGAGTAAAGACGTGCCTTCTGTAATTGCCCAAACAGTGCTCTCAGGATGAACGAATTTACCCTGGGTCCGCATAAACTACCCAAGAAAAGCCCCACAACCTTTACTTCCTTTCTAATTCCTCTATTCACTCCTTCGTTTGGTTAAAAAAAAAAAATTGTCTGTTACTTCTACTATCGTGAAGTCCCCAGTGCCACAGCTGAAAATGTTCTTTTTTTCTTTAATGCAGGTGACTTTGATGAAGATCCCTACTGTTTCTCTCCCTTGAGTTGTAAAGTTGTGCCTAATTATGTGGGAAGAATATTACCTGTGGAAGTCAAAACGAATTCCACTCACAAAGATTTCTTGAATAATTCCCAGCAGAGATACCCACCTCCCCCTAGCCCCAGATTAGGGAAAATGTTGAGTTTGTGAAACCATCTGCTCCGACTTTGTATTCTAAATATTACTTTGGAAGGCGCAGAATGAAATAGCGTTTAGCGGCTATTAAAGTCAGAATAATTCTCCTATTCATTGTTATAGCTGTTTCTTTCTTTTTCTAGGTAAGATTTGAGCCTATAGTCGTAGGATATTGGGGGACACATGTCCACAGCACTGGAGATTTTGTTTCAAAATGCTACGTGTCCCATCCTGAAAGAAAAGAATTAAGATCAGGGTCCTTAACTTCACTAGGAATGAAATAATTTCAGGCAGCCCCAGTTTTCGGATACTCGGTTGGCTTGACACCCACAGGGGAAGTAGGAAGAGTCTCAAGGTCATATCTTTTGGGAAAAAGTATCCTGTTGGCCTGTCACGACAAAGCATCTGAAATCCCCATTATTCAAGTCACGCTTTGATTGACTCCCCTTGTTGACGTGCAACCACGTTTTGTGAAGAGGGCAGATCATCATCCTTAGTGTGGCTGGATTTCTCAGCCAAGACAGCCCCTGACGGGACAGAAAGCTGGGTTCTGAGGAATGTAACAGCAGGAGCTGTTTGAGGCTGGCGGTTCTCTTTGGGGAGGAAAGGGCAAGTCAGGGTGACCAGGACAGTGCTGGGACAGAGGTGAAAAAGAGTCACCGGGGGGCAACAGAGTGAGCGCTAATGATGACTTCTGCTTTCTTGTTGCTCTGTGGCCTTCTTAATTCTCCCCCAAATATTGCTTCTAAGCCTTCCCAGCCAGGCTGGTTTCTCCCATATGGCCTAGGGTAGCAAGGAATAAAGAGAAGAACACTTTGGAAGGACACGCAAGCAACGGGTATCAGTAGTTGCCTTCAGGAAGGGGAGCCGGGTATCTGGAGCGAAGGGAGAAGGACTTTTCACCCTATACCTCTTGATATTGTTTGAATATTGTATTGAGAGAATATATTGCTCTTTTGGGGCAATAAATGGGGGATCAGACCTTTCCAATGAGAAAGAAAGATAAACTCCTGAGTTTCAATACCATCAATCAAGTCCCCCATCATCCTTGGGGATACGCATGATATAGTGGGCTGTGGAGACAGCAGAACTGGCTTCAAATCCCAGCTTTGTCACTCCTTCGAGTTGAAACCCAGGGAAATAAGAGTGATAGTACATTTGTTATAGAGCTCAAGTGAGACTTACATGAAGTCTACACATTTTCAAGCACAGTGAAACAGAGTACGTCTTCACCCTTTTCTCTTTATAACTCACACCCTCTTACCTCTCGTCCCCTCATGGCCCACAGATGGTATTTGCCCCATTAAAGTTACCACCTCGGATCCTGTAAGCAAGAGTTTTTTTGTGGGTTTTTTTTAAGCTTTTTTCTTTTTTTTTTTTTTAAAGATTTTATTTATTTATTTGACAGACAGAGATCACAAGTAGGCAGAGAGGAGGCAGAGAGAGAGAGAGGAGGAAGCAGGCTCCCTGCTGAGCAGAGAGCCCGATGCGGGGCTTGATCCCAGGACCCTGGGATCATGACCTGAGCTGAAGGCAGAGGCTTTAACCCACTGAGCCACCCAGGCGCCCCCTGTAAACAAGAGTTAATGCTGACCACTAAATGGACCAGAGCACTGGTGCCAGTCCAGTCACTGGTATGAAGCTCCTAGACTCCCTTTTGCCCCCTCTACCACCTGAGGTAACATAAAAAAAAATGTAGGAAGGCCCTCAGGCCCCTGGATACCTGCCTCATGGTCAGTCCCCTTGCCTATGAGATTTTTCTCTTGAGGTAATTCCACAACCGTTGTTCTCCATAGGTCTGCTTGTGTACTTTTTTTGTAGAGGAAGGTGAGTGCATGAGCATGTGTGTGTGTGTGTATGTGTGCGTGTGTGAGGACTACCACAGAATGAAGAAACTGTGTCTTGAATGTTGGAAAATGTTTTAGAACTGAAAATATTGTCACCTTCATTCAAAAAACAAATTTAGGGACAGGGCTTGGGTATAATTAACAATTCTACATATATATATATATATATATATATATATATATACATTCTGCAAATTCCTTGACTTGGGGGATCATTTTGGCTGTGAAAATGCCCATGACTGTTCTGCTCCTGCTGGAGCGATGAATGTACATGCTGTCAAAAACAGAAATATTTTATAGAAAAGATTATGATTCTGTCATGACTCCTCCTACTAATTAGTAAAACATGGGTTTTCCACAAATTAGACAACAATATGAAATTATAGGGAAAACAATGATTAAACATCTTTCAGGCATCCTTTGGTTTGCTCTTCCTGAGCCCCCCAAATGGCTGACACTTGTGTGAAGGCAGGCCCACATGATTATGGAAAAGAGACTCTAGAACCTTGGTGCTGCTTTCAATCAACAATCTACCCCCAAGTATTTGTTGAGCAATGCCACGGAGAGAAAGATTCAGATCTGACATCTGTAGGTCACTACATCCAACAGCTTACCATCCACTTGAGGAGACCAGATACTCACACTAGAATAGTCAACGATCAAAGCAGCGAGGATATGGTGGAAGAGTAGTGCTTCCCAGGCAGTAAACGATGTTCTTTTTAGTCTAGCTGAAGGTGGAGTATTCTAGGTTTGGAGGGCGGCATCTTCGGTAAAGCAGGATTTCATTTCTCAATACCACAGACTAATGTGTATGAAGTACGGGTCAGAAAATTTACAAAGCCCCTTTGGAGCTTCAGGGCATGGGCTCTGTCTTCTGATTCTCTGCAGTGTCTTAGGCACCCTGGGGGCAAGCTTGAAAACACTGACCAGGACTACACTTTATCTGGACCAAGTTTGAGGACACTCCTGCCGAGCACCTGAATCTTTACCTGTTTTGTCGGAAGTCCCGAAGGTGATGGTGACCATCTGTGATGGTCTCCCTCCCCTGAACCCAGAAACACGAGAAGGGTGGCGGTAAGAGGAGGTAAGGCTCATCTTTTTGACAGCTCAGGCCTATCGTTAAAACATGTCTTTCTGGTCCTGACCCTCAGCTATTTAAGGGACATGATGAGTCTGGAGCAATGGAGAAAGGACCTAGTTATACTTCTGTCGATTAGACAAAATAAATGAGATGGATTACATTCATTCTTATGATGTCTGGAACCTCGTAGGCCCTCCGTACATATTCATCATATGCATGGATGAATGAACAGTCTACAATACAGAGTAAATGAAAGCAATGGCTGACTTCCTTAACTAGGGATTCTTATCTTCGTGCTAAGTAAACCTATGCTACCCACTCATACGTGAGCCTCATGGGGGCAGAATCCTTGTCTAGCTTGTCAGTTGCTCTATAGTCAGTGCCTGACACGCTGTTTCAGTCGAGGCTCTTTGGTGGCTGGCAAGGGAAACAACGTGTCTTTAAATTGACAATATTGTCACTTCTGGTTACCCAAGGGAAAGGGAACTGGTAGAATGGACTTGGGGAACTCAAGTACTTTATGGGAAGTTTAAAGAATAGGGCTTGAAAAAAAGAGGTCTACAGATCGGGAACCATAGGGGTAGCTTCCTAGCCAGGACACATCTTGTAAGGGCATCAATTGTGGGAAAAATAAAGAGTAATTTCTTCTATCCTCATGTTGTCAGCTTAAGATTCAGAGTGTCACCAGACTGCCTGTGATCAGCTGAGCTTGAATTCTGTGCCGTACTAAGCAGTGAGATGAGGGATATGTCAGAAGGAAACTTCACGGAGCCTTCTGGTTTTGATAGTGGTAGGACAGGAGCTTGGATTTACCATCCCACCAAGAACACCCACAGTGGGGGAGAAGTCATTCTGCAAAAAGAAATTAGGGTGCTGTTAAGAATGGACAAGTAGTTGGGGGAAATCCCACATTTGCCCACTACGCACAATACAGGACTGAATGTATTTTGGTTGAATGAATGCCTCATTCAGGAACATACTTCTTCAATGTGGGTGCAACCATGCTTGGAAAAGGAGTGCCCCACCCCCGCCACACCTCATTCATGTATTCACTTGGGGTTTTTTTGTTTTCTTAAAGATTTTATTTATTTATTTGACAGACAGAGATCAGAAAGAGGCAGAGAGGCAGGCAGAGAGAGAGGGGGAAGCAGGCTCCCTGCCGAGCAGAGATCCCGATGTGGGGCTCGATCCCAGGATCCTGGGATCATGACCTGAGCCAAAGGCAGAGGCTTAACCCACTGAACCACCCAGGCGCCCCTCAGTTGTTTTTCAAAGGCTGGGGTATATCAGGACATGCTGGGAAAGCTGGGGAGTTCAAAATAAGCATCCCAGAATGATGGAGAAGAGTGCTGTTACAAATGGTGATTTTAAGAGTTCTTAGGTACACAGGTTGACCTTACTGTGAGGAAAATCGATGTATGAAAACAATCTTCGTTGTCTATGGTGTTGCACAATCTCTCCAGAAAACTTCACAACTCCTTACATTCTTGGGATGCCTGGGTGGCTCCGTTAGTTAAGAGTCTGCCTTCAGCTTGGGTCATGATCCTAGGGTCCTGGGATCGAGCCCCACATGGGGCTCTCTGCTCAGCAGGGAGTCTGCTTCTTCCTCTCCCTCTGCCCGCCCCCCTCAAATAAGTAAATAATTTTTTTAAACAACTCATTATATTCTTATGTGAAGCTGCTTCACCGTACCGCTCTCTAAAATTTCCCCCACATATCCGACTTCTAGGACCCTTCAGCTCTGATTAAGGAGGGCTCAGTTGTCTGATAAGGCAATGAGAAGGAATGCTGCTTACATTCTCCAGCTCACTATACTATTTGCAGGATAGTAATAAAGTGAGGTTCATAGGAAAGGGGGAGACATATGGCACTCAGGGCCCTGCATTGGAAGACTCTGGTGTGAGCATATTAAAAAAAAAAAAGAACCAGAAGACATGAGTAACTGGTAACTTCAAATATTGAAAAAAATTCATCTCGTCTAAATATATAAGAAAACTACAGATGTTCCCTTAACATATGCAGTCCTATGCAAATGATTATGTAAATTAAACAAAAAGTTGGAACTGGCAAATTCCCAGGTTTCCAAGATTTTCTTATGTTAACCTAGTATTCGTCATAGAAACAAGGTTGAGGATTTTTGCTTACATCCCAAAGCACTTAGATGTGTGGGGGGGGGAGGCAAGATTGAATGATATGTTACATTAACAGTGTGAAGGCACTCGTATCAGGACATGCTGGATAGATGGTTAGATGGATGGATGGATGGATATATGGAAGGGTGGATGGATGGATGGATAGATAGATAGATAGATAGACGGATCATAGTTTTTCCCTTCAAAATGTTAGCCAGCTCATCCATCATGCTTGGTTGTGGGCAGCAATGGGACAAAAAATGGAAATGAATCTGAATTGCAGTGAATTTTGATGAAGGCCTAGTTCATGCAAGAAAGATTGAAAAAAAAAATCCTCAGCCCACAAATTCCCAGAGGAATGGAAATCTTTGGAGATAGTTACAGGCGAAGAATGAAGACCTAGTGTAACAGGCTCCATCCAATCTTTAGACTCTTGTCCTTTCAGGGGTAGAGATAGAGGGGGATGCTTTGTAGTGGGTCAGACTGCCCCAGCCAGCATCATCTGGGTCCATTTCATAGGCAGAAGGAATGAGGTTATGAAGACTGACAGCAGGCTGGCTCAGACTCTAGCTGTCTTCCATCCAGGAAAAATTCTTCCAAGTCTTCTCTCCACGCTGTCCTGACCACAGATGGCAGTGTCATAGACATACTCTTCTTTTTTGTTATTATTTTTGTTTTGTTATATATCAGGACACAAAGAGCTTCATTTTTTTCTAAAGGTTGCATTGCACTCTGTTTTTGAAGCAGATTCCCTAATGATGGTTTCCAAACTTTTGCTCTTTCAAATAAATGCTGTAATACATAGCCTTGTACCTGTGGGAAAAAAACAGAAATCAGGTGGTGGACCTGAGGTTGGGGGAATATTTCCTAGCATTGGGGCCAGTAGCTATGTAGCTAATGAGTGGTAGAAGAAGATTCCTTCTCTTCCTTCTTTCATCCTGAGTCCAGAACTGAGAGCAAGTAAAGGTTTGAGGAAGGTCTGATGTTCTTTCTACCCATTATCTAACCAAATACAGCATGCTGGGTAGTATAGGCCATTCCTCTGTGCCTAGCTCTACGCCATGGAAGATAGAGCAATGAATTAAGCCACAGTTCTACCCGTAACAAGCTGGGACCGTCCTCGGGGTAATAAAACATTCACACTTGTGACAATTTGTCCACGGTAACATACTTTAATTGTGTGATAGGGACCTTTAGACATAATACACAGTAGCCCCCTAATTACTAATCTAATCCCACAAATACTTACTGAGCCTTCACTCTGATTGAGGAACTGACCAAGACAGACACAGTTCCTACAATCATCTGGGGAGATGGAAAGTGAACACGTGCAATCACTGGCCCGTACGGGATACTCTCATCCACTACGACTGGGGGTTCCGATTTACACGGCTGGTGAGAGGACAAACAGGTAGAGCCTCTCTGGAAAACTGTTTTGTAGCTTCTAACAAGAAGTTAGACATACTCCGTGATCCAGCCCTTCCACTCCTAGAAAAATGCAAACCTACGTCCGCAAAAAGACTTGCACACAGAGGTTCACAGCCACCTTCTCGTAACAGCCAAGAAAGGGCACACAACTGAAATCGCTCACAACAGGTGAACGGACAAACTGCAGGCTGCTTGTACAATGGACTACTATGTAACAGTAATAGAACAATGAACTCTGGATATGCGTAACCATGTGGATAAATGTTGAGTCACAGAAGCCAGACACAAAAGGGTATATGGTGCATGATTTTTTTTAATTTTAAAGGATTTTATTTATTTATTTGACAGACAGAGATCACAAGCAGGCAAAGAGGCAGGCAGAGAGAGAGAGAGAGGAGGAAGCAGGCTCTCCGCGGAGCAGAAAGCCCGATGCAGGGCTCGATCCCAGGATCCTGGGATCAGGACCTGAGCCGAAGGCAGAGGCTTTAAGCCACTGAGCCACCCAGGTGCCCACGATTGATTTATAAAGAGAAAAATAACTGACAATTCTAGAAATCACAATAGTGGCGGCCTCTGGGGGAGGAGGACATGCTGGGAAGGTGTAGGAGGGAACTTCTGGGATGCTAGAAATGGTGTGGATCTTGATCCACGTGGTGGTTACACAGGTCTGTACACCTATAGAATTCATCCAGTTGCACACTTGAAATAGTGCCCTTTACGCATTTACTGTGTGTATGCTGTGTCTCAGTTGAAAAGCAGAAGAAAAAAGCCACACACTTTTTCTGAGGGCACGTTTGTAGGACCTGTCCAAATGCGTATGTACCTACACTCACCCCAGAAATCCCATTTCCAACATTCTATCCAGCTTGGGAATACAAAGATTTATGGACAATGGTTTTTTTCTTTTTCAGTTATATTTATTTTTCTATATGTTCACCTTTTAATTTTTTAATATGAGTTAAATTGTTATTACAATAATAATAACAATAATAATAATAGGGGTGCCTGGGTGGCTTAGTGGGTTGAGCCTCTGCCTTCGGCTCGGGTCATGGTCTCAGGGTCCTGAGATGGAGCCCCATGTCGGGCTCTCCGCTCAGCGGGGAGTCTGCTTCTCTCTCTCTCTCTGCCTGCCTCTCTGCCTACTTGTGATCTCTGTCTGTCAAATAAATAAATCTGTCAAATAAATAAATCTGTCAAATAAATAAATAAATAAAATCTTTAAAATAATAATAATAATAATAATAGTACAATATCATTGACTGTAGTCCCTCTGCTGTACTTTTTGTCTCCGTGACTTATTTATTCTCCAGCTGGAAGTTTGTACCTCTTAATCCCTTTTATCTGTTTTTGTCCGTGGGCAAAGTTATTTACTGAAACCCTGGAATAGTGAAAACAGGGGATAAACTAAAGTCCAGCAATATCGTAATAGGTAAACAAACGTGGCCTGTGTGTAATATGGGATGATATGCAGCTGATAAAAAGAATAGGTTATATCAATATGATTAAAACTGTAAAGATATCCACAATATATTTTTATTCTAAAAAGCAAATTGCCGAACATAGAGTGTAATAAAGTATGTGTACAAATAAAACTGTGTGGTGAACGCTACCTTCCTTGTCAATAGCGGCTTACCTCTGGAAAGAATGATTGGTGGGGGCTTTCTGTTTTTAATTTAAATACTTAAGTATTGTTTTCATGTTTATAACAAGCATCTATGACTTTTGTAATTTAAAATATTCGTAAGGATCGGAATATACACAGTGCTGTGAGTTTCCCTGACTTGGGAAATCAAATGGCCAATGATGCCCTTTGCTCACTAAGATAATAATAGTGGAAGTGATCCAAGGGGGGTGTTGGTGAGAAAGATGATACATTCAGTCTTGGACATCTGGTTTTGAGATGTACACATCTGGAAGGGAGGTGATGTGTAGGTCTGGGGCAGAGGAGAGAAATTAGCGATGGAGCTCAAGATTCGGGGATATGAATGGCAATCCATGCCACTGTAGGAATGAATGAGATTACAAAGGGGAGCAAAGGGGCTCAGAAATGAGGAACACCAAGGAGCAGACAGAATTGGATCAGCCTGCATAGGATGCCTTGAAGGACTGGCTAGAGAGGTAGGCAGAAAATCAGGAGCACGAGGTGTCATGCAAGCCAAAGAAAGAGAAGTTCATGATGGACAAAGTACTCAGTGGTGACAAATGTTGGTGTGAATGGACATACACTAAGGAGAGAAACATGTGTCCTGGAGTGAGTGACAAGAGAGCTTCGGTGAGGTCCAGGAGGTTGTGTGCATTGGGGGGCAAATGTAGCTCTTTTATTAAATGCAGTTGCTAAGTTGCTGGCGTTGATGGTGGAGACGATGGTCACTGGAAGGGACTGAGGTTGAAAGAGATCTCTTTTTGCATCATTTTTTAAAAAGATTTTATTTTTAAGTCATCTCTACACCCAATATGGAGCTCGAACTCACAACCCCGAGATCAAGAGTTGGAAGCCAGGTGCCCCGAGAGAGGTTTTTAAAATGTAGTCTTAAAATCAGAAAGATTTAAGCACCTTGACACAGCGATGGGAGGTAGCTAGTAGAAGTGTAGAGACCCAAATACTGAGGGGGACGGGGTGTAATTTAGACACTAGAGCAAGGAAGGAGGGGATGGGGATCCACAGGAAGGAAGGAGAGGGTGGGTGTAGATGCGGGCAAACGGATGGAGTTGGAAAAAGGACTTCAAGGGCGCTCTCATCTGATAGCAACGATTTTCTCCAGGAAGTAGGAGGTGACAGGACCTGCTGAGAGCGTAGGGAGAAGTGATGAGATGGAGAACAAAAGGAAGCGCTGAGGAGGGAAATGAGAATTGGGAGGCCTCCTTACAGCCCTAGTTGCCGTGAAGGACCATGGTCTGTGTCATTTGGGGGGATTATGGGAGCCCATCTCCCAGGAGGAAGGGACGAGATAGCGGGTCTACACAACGGTGAAATCTCTGACCGACTGGGTGGATGGATTCAAACCCGTAGTCGATTGAGTGAAGAAAACCTACTCCCACAGCTCCTCAGCACCACAAGAGTCCCAATCCTGTTTACTGCCCTAGCTGAAGCGTTTGGATGTCATTCTGTCTCCGGTGTCAGACCCAAGGCGACCCTACCCGTAACACTTCGCCATTCTAGTCACAGCTCTGAAGTGGCCCCTTTCCTCTTCACGCCTGCACTTACAATTCTGTTCTAAATTGGAAAGCTTCTTACCGCAGCATTATTTATGGTGACGGGAAGTTGGAAGCAATCTGACATATTCATCACCAAGAGAGTGGAGAGGCGAAGTGTGGTTGGAGGCAGAGTTGTTCTCAGCAATTAGAACCAGAGGATTCGGTGTACATGAGCAACATGCAGAGGCTTTTCAAGCATCGTATTGGATGTAAAAAAAAAAAAATAAATAAATAACGAGACAGAATAATATGGGTAGCCATATCATTTACAGAAATTTAAAAAGACATTTACTGAAAATGAGACTACACACTTTGTAAGAACCCATACCAAAAAAAAGAGTCATTAAACAGAAGAGAAAGGTTGCCAATGAGGGGGAGGGGAGAACATGGATGGGGCGTGGGGATGACAGGCAATAATAAAGTAAACCAGATCCCCCTGAGAAATGCGTCGCTGGCTGGGTTTGATGGTCAAAGTCATGCCCTCAGTCGCAAAGCTTAGACTCTAGACCCAGGCCTCCTGGGCCCAGGACTCCCTTCTTCTGACCACACATACCCACTGCTTCTGAAATGAATTTGACTCCATCCTGGGGTTTCTGCTTCCTTCATTTTTTTTTAAATTTAAAATTAAAAGCAGAAAAAGAGTGTACTGTCGTGATCTGCCTACACCATGCCGGTAAAACTTAAGCTGACTGCAAGAGTTCTCAACTATTTTTTTTTCTAGTTTATTGTATACTACTGAATACTAGAATTTGTAGCAGCATGCGTCCAGGGGTTCAAAAGTGTACTAAGCATGCTGTCCCTTCTGCGTTAATAACAATGCCTCACGGGGCCCGAGGAGGCAGAATGTTTATCTATGTGCTTCTCAACACGTGTCAACCTTGGGTCATGGTTTCAGTAGATCAGTTCCCTGCCCCGATCACCCTCGCTTATGTACCCAGGACACAAGTGAGCATGAAAGCTTTCTGGAGACCTGGTGCTACTTTTCTGCAACATTTGTTCCTTGTTATTTGATGTTGCCCTATGCCTCCTCCCCGCCTTACACGGACTGAATTCTGGTCGGTTCTATATTGCATGACCTACTCAACTCAGTGTTCTTTAGGACAGTCATCATCGTAACATGTTGTATGCTCGGTTGTCACAAAACTACCCTGCTTTCTTGGCCCCCAGGAAGGGTTTCGGGGCACACCTGCTGAGAACCACTGCTCCAGGCTGTGATGGGGTATAGAGGAATAGAGTCGTTAAGGGCAAGGGCTTTAGTATTGGAGACTCTAGAGTTTAGACACGACACCCATCACCGGGCAACCAACCTTTGGCAAGATACTTAGGCTTTTTAATTCAAACCAATGAACATAAATGATTTTGCCATATGCAAGGTGCTGTTCCAGGTGCTTGGGGGTAGGGTAGGAAGCCAAATAGATGAAAACACCTGCTCTCATGGAGCTGACATTCTAACAGGGGGAAATAGACAACAAACAATTAACATAATAAGTTAATTAAGTGACGTGGTAGGAGGTGATGTCATGGGCTAAAGAAAAAGTTGAGAAGGCTACTTGGACACTGGGTTGCCGGGGAGAGGAGGGCACAGGTGGCAGTATTAAATGGGGTGATCAGGGTAGGTTTTATTGAGAAGGTGACCTCTGAACAAAGAGAAAAGGGAATTAGCCACATGGCTACCCATGGTAGGCAGAGGTATACTTGGCAAGATCAAGGAACGGGGAGGTAGCAGCAGGGGGGTAACAGTGATAAATAGTTGAATTCTGGATCTATTTTGCAAGTGGATCCATCATAATTTCATGACAGATTGGGGTACGGTGATTGAGAAAAAAAAATATCAAGAATGACCCCCCCAAGTTCTTTGGCCTAAACAATGAGAAGAATAGAGATACTGCCTACATCTGGAAAAGGGTACAGTTTGGAGCAGGTTTCTCTTTTGTCTTACTTTTTCATCACGGAGAAAGATCAGGAGCAGTGTTTTGGACACATTGAGATGTCTATTGGAAATCCTAGTGAAGCTGATGTCGAGTAGGAAGTTAGATACACAAGGTCAAGGGGGAAGTCTGGGCTAGAGCCATACATTTGGGAGTCATTGGTGTAGAGATGAGTTTGAGACTAGATGAGACCACCAGACGAGTGAGTGGAAATAAAAGAAGAGCCCCAAGGACTGGGTCCTGAGGCCCCACAGCCTGGAGAAGTCAGGGAGGGGCCCAACCGGCAAAGGGGACTAAGGAGTGTCTGAGAAGTTGGAGGAAAACCAAGACAGCACGGGGTCCTGAAAGCCAAGGGAAGGGAGTGAGGCAAGGAGAAGGGAGCGATTCACCATCTTCACCGCTGCCAATGGATCAAGAAAGACGACGACTGAGAACAGACCCCTGGGCTGGGAATGGGAGGGCTCTCGGTGACTTAACTAGAGCGGGTTTTATGGGGTAATGAAGACAAGAACCTAACTGGAGTAGCTCTAAGAAAAAAAACTGGAGACAGGGACTAGAGACAACTCTTTCATGAAATGTGCTGTGAATGAGAACAAAAAAATGGGTGGTAGCCCTAGCTTGTTCGGCTGTCAAAAAGGACGAATCGTCTTGCCTATCTCTCAGTGTTATTGAAAAAATGACGAGACTCAACAAAATGATTTTGCGTTCTGAGACAGTACAAGTAACGTGTCACACAGTAGGTCCTCAATAAACGGCAGCCATTATCTTTACACTGTTGACACTGGCATCAAAAGCATGTTCTGGCACCTTTTTACATAATCCAGACTTTAATGTCTTAGACTAATGTCTTAGATGAGTCACTGTGTGAGGGAAACAAACAAACACACATCTCAGAAATAAGTTCTGCTGTAGAACACGTCAAACCACCTCTCACAAGATGACCTCCAAAGAACACATCTGCTCAGTTTTCATCACATTTGTGTTCCCTAGGACGTAGTAATTATATGTAACTACCAGAGGCCTAAGAAAAAAGCTTCTTTCGAAAACACAATCTTCTCTCAAAATGGGACAAGCATCTCCATTAGTGAGCATGTCTCTTGAGTATCACAAGGGTGTAAAGTTGCCTCCTTTTTTCCTGTACATACAATATTTTTTCCCTCTCTCATCCCCTAATTGCCACGTTAAATGGCATAGAAGGAAACTGACATTTGAGAATTTTTTTTTTCCCTGTCCAAGCCAATGCTCCCTCTAACCGTCCCCTTTTTTTAAGATGGTGAACCAACAATATTATATAAGCGTTATGAAGACTGAACAGTCCGGAAGAGAGTTTAGTTGTGAAAGGAAACACAACGTGAAAAGAAGTGAATTTGACCGGTACTTCTCAGTTACACAGAACAGTTAGGGTGTCATATGTTAATTAGGCATAACTGGTGAGCAGTTGGCATGAGTGATTTGAATTAGTTATTCTTTTGCACAGCCAAGACTGATTGCATCTTTCCTCTGTTAATTTTCCAGGCACTCATATTTCTACTGATGATGAGGATGTATTCCAACATACCACATTCTATTGTGTGTGTTTATTTATTAATTCCTTCCTGTTTCAAAGAGATGTAGTTCTTCCTTTCTAACATACACCCTCCCGTCACCCCGTCAGCGACCTACCACCGGCTGTTGATGAAAGCCCGTCCCTCTCTGCTCACAATGCCCAAATCTTTGGCACATGGAGCTTCCTGCCCCGGGCCCTGGCTCCTCCTCATGCCAACCCTCCCCGCTTCTTTCTGCCAACACCCAAACCCTCACAGTCTCCACCACTCTTCCTTCCCCAGCAACCTGGCTTCGTGGTCCCCTGCACCACGGAAACTGCTCTGGCAATCATCACCGAGGACCCACTGATTGGCCGATCTGATGACTGCCCACCTCCCCCCCCCCCAGCCTCTATCCTTTCCAATCTCTTGTAGCATTCCAAACCGGGGACGACTCCTCCGTGCTGACACATGGTCCTCCCTCAGCTTCCTTGACAACTAACTATTCCGTCCTGGATCTCGGCTTCCTTCGGGGGCCCTTTCTTTAGTCTCGTTCTCTTGCTTTGTGTATTTTCCCTGGGAGAGAGACTTCACTTCCAGGGCTTTCCTTATCAGGAAAAGGCTAGTAACTTTCATGTCCGTATCTGCAGCCCAAAGCTCTCCACTGAACTCCAGCCCCATATTTCCAACTTTTATTGGACTCCTGCCCCTAAATGACTCATAGACGCTTCAAACACCACGTGTTCACATCCAAACTCATTAGCTTCATCCCTGCCTGCCCCAGTCTGTGCCAGTGCCCAAACCGGAAAGCTGGGAGTACGTCTCCTTTCCCTCCAACGTCTGGCCACCCGCATCTGAAGTGTTCCACAGTTCTGAAATGACCCTGGAATGCCTACTGCCGTCTTCCTCCACAGGTGCCGTGGGCTGGGTTCAGGGTCTCCACATCTTTTAAGCAAAGTTCCTCCTACCCCTTCCACCCTGCCCCCAACTCTGCTGACTGCAACCACACTGAACTATACAGCCTTCCCCCAATGTCCGATCATCTCTTACACTAAGAAGCCGAGTCTAACTTACTTACATTTCTGAAATGTATTTCTTATATTGTAGAAAACGCCATCTGTGTTCAACCTACAGTATATGCAGGCTCTAAGCCAATTATGCTACGTAACTGAATATTCAGTGCAAGGAGGCTCTATGGGCTGGTGGGTGCGATGTGCTTTGTTGTGCTAACAGGGCCCGGAGGAGCCCCTTTGGGTCCCAGGCTTGGCTCATTGGTCTGGGACAGGTCTCCCTCTGCCTCTCCCCAGAAGTATTATGCAGATTATAAAAGAAAGACTAATGGCGGGACTTCGTTCAAGGGACTCCTGCCTTGTTCTGTGCAGTGGAAAATGCCCATTCTCTCCCCCAAAGCAAAAGTGGAACCCCACGGCGAGCTAGAAGAAGCAGGTCTAATTCCTGACAGCAGCCTTTCCCAGCGCTCTCCACTCAACCCATTTGGAGAGAATGGATCTGATTGCCATTCGCTCAGCTCATCGTTAAGGAGCATTCAGATTTCACAAAGGTGTATTTTTAAAATGTCTTTGTCTCATTGTTACATTTTTCTTTCAAGAGAGATCCTAGCAGAGTGCAGTATTTCTTGGATCTTTCCCTCAGTTCTCCAGCCATCATCCCAGTACAGATCTTAATAACGTCATTCCTGGGCATTTATAAGGTCTCTCCACCTCCCATATTTGCATGGCTCCTCCCCCCTATCCGGTCACGTGCTTCTGCAGGGGGGCCTGTCCCTTAACAAGGATTCATTGAGTAACAGGTTAACAAGAACTAACTGAGGAACAGCTCTGGATTGACACCTCCCCACCCCCGAGGAGACTGGGGAAGGAGTGGGAGATACCTGGAAACCAGGTGTCCCCAAATGTCACCTCTGCATGGAGAGACACCTTCTATGTGTGAGCAGCTCCTCACAGGCATGGGTGTCTGCTGCCCCTCTGCCCCGCCCCCAGCGCTTTGTGTACACCTCATTGGGGGTACTCTTTGCATGGAATTGGACACTCTCTCTTATCTTGTGACAGTGACCTCCTTGAGAACAGGGATTGTGGGACACAAAGGGCTTAGTGCCCCCCAGAAGAGTCTAAATGAATGCTAAACTGAGCTGCAAGCCGAGGGCCATGGATCGTATTGGAGCTCAGGCTGGCAGTCTGGAAAGTTCTGGAAAGTTCTGGAAGGGGTAACTGAGAGTCTCTCTCTAACAAGCCAAGGACCACACTTTGAGTAGTGATGACTCCAGGTCACCTTCCCTATCTGTCTTCAGGCCTTCTAGTCACTGGAGTCGAGACCCCCGTGTTCAGTTGGGTAGAGATGCCAGGTACCAAGGGACCCTGCCCAGGAGGGTGACGAGGGTTGAAATCTGAACGCTGTCCACCAACCCTTGCACCGTGGTACTGGCCACACATGCTAGAAGGAAGGGACACCTTCCCTCCCTTTGTTTCTGTGACCCACAAAGGCTCAGGAAGCTCCCCCGGGGACCACACCCATCAGAAGCAGGCACCTTTTCTCTGATTCATACAAAAGTGCCATATGGTCTGGCCGCCTAGGCTGTGGGTGATAGCCCAGCCCACTGCACCCTTTATCCTTTGCTCCTTTCTGACGGATCACCCAGGGTGATGCTTCTATGTACAACTGGATTTTGCCTGGCCACTATCATGCGGGCCCTGCGTTTGTGGATATGAAAGAAACAGCCGAGTACTCTTCATCGCAGGACGGGGGCTCCCTTTTTACTCGCTTCATGACTTCAGGCAGGGCGCATAAACCCTCTGAGCCTTGGTTCCTCACTTATCAAATGAGGATTGGCAAGACCTGCTGTACTGGCTTTCTCTGGGTTATTGTGAGGATCAAAAGTGATAACCTAGGGGAAAGCCCTTTGTAAATTGTAAGGTTCTGTACAAATGTTAAGGATTATTACAGAGGAGTTAGGTGGCATATCTTTAAATCCCTTTGTAATTCTCCCTGGCTCGGAAGCACAGTGCCCTGCCCGCGGTGGCTTCAGAGCCCACGACTCGACTCGTTGACCGGCTGCGGGAGCGGGTCCTCTCCGCGCTCTTTCTAACAAAGCGCAGCTTATGGCGGTGAACAGCGCTGCGTGCCAACTTGGGAAGGAACTGTCACTCGACTCCATCGGCTGACAGAGTCGGCAAGAGGACAAGCACAGGACCTCACCGGGAACAGGCGGTAGAGAAACACCAAGGAAAAGACACCAAGTTCCGAAAGATTTTTTTTTTTTTTCAAATTCAGAGGGTTGACTCACCTGTTTATATGCTAAAAAGAACCCCCTTATTTTGATCTCGGAATACTTTCTCTCCTAGTAGTCAAATTTATTATGGAATAAAACATTTTGATAATTGCTTTTTAATATGATGAAAGGTTGGAACCTTTTCCAATGACAAGGAAATGAGAGAATATAATGGAATGATGTCTTGTAATTTTTATAACTTCCAAATAGCAAATGAGAGAGTCGTTCATTTATTCACTGAAGTTTCCTTCCAGAATCACAGAAGTACTCCTACACAGCAATTAGGAGGGGGAGATGAGTGTTTAAGCATTAGCTGTAACTTGTCTTTCTGGGGAGGAGGGGATTAGGTTTAAGCTGTTGGCAATGGGGAAAGTTAATTAAGAAATAGAAAATTTCAGTTATTACTTCCCTCCTTTCTACAAAGGTTTTCTAAATTGAGAAGTAAAATAAATCATTTCTGTAATTTTCAAGAGTTTGCTTTAAAAAAGGAAGCCAAGGTAAATAATCGAAACGTATTTTAAATATTAATCTTTGTTTAAAAAATATGGTTCTTCGGGGGGATGTTTCTTATCTAGCGCTTGTCAAAGTCCATGGCGGGGCAACTCAGTGGGTGGGATGCACAGAGCTAGCAATGCTCCGTGCCCCCCCCCCACTCCGAGGCCACGGCCAACCCCACCAGTGTGTGCCAGAGCTCACAGAGCGCTCTGGCCAAGGTAGGGGAGGACTTCAAACAGAGCTGTCCTCCCTGGGAGAGACAGACTCAACTTGATGGCTCTCAGCGCCACGTTTTCTTAAGACAGGGAGAGATTTTCAGCCCACCATGAATTACTGTCTTGATGGCCAGAAAAGCCAGAGCGACTTCAGCTTCAGGTGGGAGTAACTTCCCTACGTTCAGTCCCTGCCCTGTTGCTCCTTTCCTGTTGGGAGTCGCTGATTTTTCCTTCTTATCTTTCCTCTCGTTGATCTGGGTTTATGTTCTCTGTATGTGTGTGTCTGTCTCTGTCTGTCTCTGCCTGTCTGTCTCTCTGTCTCTGTCTCTGTCTCTCTCTCTCTCTCTCTCTCACACACACACAGTAAGCCCCTCTGAATCCTCTGAATTTTAAGATTTTATTTATTTATTTATTTATTTATTTATTTTATTTATTTATTTATTATATATATTTATTTATTATTTATTATTATTTATTATTATTTATTATTATTTATTATTTATTTATTTATTTGATAGAGATCACAAGTAGGCAGAGGCAGGCAGAGAGAAGGGGGCAAGCAGGCTCCCCGCTGAGCAGAGAGCCCGATGCAGGGCTCGATCCCAGGACCCTGAGATCACGACCTGAGCTGAAGGCAGAGGCTTAACCCACTGAGCCATCCAGGCGCGCCCTGAATCCTCTTTAGAAGTTGGTTTAAGAGAAGTTGGTTTGGAAGTTAGGTTTAAACCCGGGTGACTCACCCCACACCATATCCCAGCGGGCAAAGGTTACTTCATCTTCTTCCTTGAGTCTTTATTTCTTTTTGACACTTCTCTTCTTCATCTCTACTTGCTGTTTGTTTTCCCACCTACGTACGCTGCCAGTTAGCTCTGAGAAGGGAATAACGAAAATTTAATGGAAAGGGCAATGTGTGTTCGTATCCCGTGTATCTGATCTGAGACCAGTGTCCTTCTGCCAAGAGTGAAAAAGCAGAAAATGGGACTTTGAAGATGGATTTTTATTTCTTACTGTTAAACCAGAAGATTAGTGGTTACAACAAAATCATTCACTTGCTGTCCTATTCAGCAACGTCCTAATTATATATTTGCCCTCCTCTGAATATATGTGACTTTAAGGCTACATCAAATTCTTTTTAGAAACAAGATGTGTGCAAATAAAATGGGTTTTTTTCGGAGCGCCTGGGTGGCTCAGTGGGTTAAAGCCTCTGCCTTCAGCTCGGGTCATGATCCCGGGGTCCTGGGATCGAGCCCCGCGTCGGGCTCTCTGCTCAGCGGGGAGCCTGCTTCCTCCTCTCTCTGTCTCTGCCTGCCTCTCTGCCTACTTGTCTGTCAAATAAGTAAATTAAAAAAAAACAAACAAAAAAAAAAAACGGGTTTTTTTCAGGGGTTGGAGTGGTCTGCTGTTTTCACATTTTACATGTCATGGTGTGTCTCCATCATTCCTTCTTTAGCTCATCATTCAAAGCCGTTCATTCATTCATTTGATAAACACTCAGCGAGAGCCTCACTTTGTGCCAGTTGGATTAAAGCTGCTGATGGCAGACGGGGTGCAGTGGTCGCTAATTCTCAGTCAAGGAGGCTGAAGTAGGCTTCACAGAGGAGGTGGCTTTTAAGTAGATCCCTGAAAGACGAGTTGGTTTCTGTGGTTGGGTGAAGGGAAGAAGGGATGAGGGGAGATGGAAAGGAAGTTGGAACACCCCAAATGCTGAGCTCAGGTATTTGTAAGCACTACTCGGCCCTCGGGGACCTTCTCAGTTGGCTCCCGGCTTTCTTCCCATTCTGTTCTGGCTCCCCCCCACCATATTCCATATCCCATATCGCCAACTTCCCTACACTGGCGAGGAGGGACGATGTGCTCAGACAGGAACTCTGCTAGTTGGCATGGTGCTACAGGACTAGTGTAACGCTCCTGGCAGTCTACCTTGTCCCAGCTAGAGACTTGGCAGGGGGTGGGGTTCTTGCACCAAAGGTCACCCCAGGAGACAGAATAAGAAGAATCCAAGGAGTCTGGGGTGCCTGAGTGGCTCAGTCGGTTAGGTGCCTGACTCTTGATTTCCACCGAGACCTGACTTTCACCGGAAGTAGATTTATTTTTCCTTGGGATTTTTAGTTATGTTGGGGGGAGGGGGAAGTCAGGCATTTCAGTATGGCAGCTTACATTTTATATACTGTCATTCTCCTTCACTTCTTTTTCCTTTCTTCCAGGTTAGCATAGTGAACGCCACGCAGCGTGGGTTCGGACGAGACAGTTCTGGATTTGGATTCAGGCTCTGCCGTGTGTTAGTCCTATGACCTCGAGTCATTAATCTCTTGGAGATTTAATGGCTCTTCCTGTAATATGAAGTCAATACGGATCACCTGCCTTTTAGGAGATGTGGCGATGAAAGAGAATAAGGTACACGAAGCATTCCGCACATGGCCGGTACACAATGTATTTGTCATTGTTGTCGTTATTGCAATCATCATTTCATTATGCCTTTTTTTGATATTTACAATCTCAATTCTATTCTTAAAGTGTTATCCCCAAAGTGAGCAATTAGGATGGCTGAGGACAAAGTGGCTCAGCGGTCTCACTGATTGAATGAAATATAACGGTCACTGGTCATCTCTACTTAGAAGTTCAGTACTGCAGGGACACCTGGGGGACGCAGTCGGTTATGCGTGAGACTCTTGGTTCTGGCTCCGGTCATGATCTCGGGGTTGTGAGATGGAGCCCCGTGTCAAGGTCCGAGCTCAGTGCGGAGTCTGCTTCAGATTCTCCACCTCTGTACCCTCCCACTTGTGCACTCTTTCTCTCTCAAATAAATAAATCTATTTTTTAAAAACTGTGTAACTGAGAGAGATTAGACAACAGCCATTGACCATCATGAGTTTATCTGATATTATCTCCAAGAGATGATCCATGAGTGATGGATACACAAACATACCAAAGATGTGTCCCCAAACTTTCCCCCGCCCCCTGTATACCTAAAATCTCATTGCTGGGTGTTGTATATAAGTGATGAACCACTGAATTCTACTCCAGAAACCCACATTGCACTGTATGTTCACTAACTAAAATTTAAACAACAACAACAAAATAATAAAAATAAGGGGCACCTGGGTGGCCCAGTGGGTTAAATGTCTGCCTTTGGCTCAGATCATGATCTCAGGGTCCTGGGATCGAGCCCCACATCGGGCTCCCTGCTAAGTGGAGAGCCTGTTTCTCCCTCTCCCTCTGCCTGCTGCTGGTACACACACACTCTCTCTCTCTCTCTAATGAGTAAGTGGATAAATCTTTTAAAAATAAATAAATACGGGGCGCCTGGGTGGCTCAGTGGGTTAAGCCTCTGCCTTCGGCTCAGGTCATGGTTTCCGGGTCCTGGGATCGAGCCCCGCATCGGGCTCCCTGCTGAGCGGGGAGCCTGCTTCCCCTTCTCTCTCTCTGCCTGCCTCTCTGCCTACTTGTGATCTCTCTCTCTCTGTATGTCAAATAAATAAATAAAACCTTAAAATAAATAAATAAATAAATAAATAAAGAGTTCAGGAAAAATGTACTGTAGACATAAATAGGAAATAACCCGTTTCATTGGCCAGAGTTAATTTAATAATCTTTTAAGGTCCCGTAGTTTCAAGGGAGCTGTCACCATACCCTTGGATTTCTGCACAAAAGTTTGCTACTCTATTGTACTTGCATCAAAACAACACAGGCAATGACTCGTGTTGGACACAATTGCTCCTCTTTTTTTTTTTTTCTTTAAAGAGAGAGAGCTGGGGCAGAGGGGCAGAGGGAGAGAGAATCTCAAGCCAAAATCAAGGGTATGATGCTTAACCCACAGAGCCCACTGAGGCACCCTGTTCCTCTGTCTTAAGGAAGACAGTTTGGCCCAGGTAATTGGTCCTTTGATAAAACCGTGGAAACCTTTACTCGAAAATACCCATTATAAAAATCACAAGCCCCCGCTAGTGAATCCAAGTGGATGGCCACACTTATTTAGAATGCTTATCTAATTATATCTAGGTTGTTTAGAAAGCTTTGCAAACTAATGGACCCAATGGACCGCCTCATAACTTTTTTCTTTTTTTCCAACTGACGGTGTCCCTTAAAATTTCCTCAAGGAAATAATGACTGCAAAGAGACTGACCTTCTCTTGTACTTACCAGTATTGCTGGGCAAGAAGTGAGAAGCACTTTAGCAAGATAGAGTCAGACACAGATTTTGCTCTTCCTTCGTTCATGTCCATATCCTGAAAAGGACAGATAGAAAATAGGTAGTAGTTCTGGGTATTTTCCATCGCAGCTAGCATACCAAAGCTATACTACCTGCTTCCCAGTGGTAAAAGAGGACCCTTTTCTCTTTTGGTTCTGTTATTACACCTTATTGGAGTGGAACTTAAAAGATAGATGTTGAGCTCCAATGCTTCCAAGAGCTCTCATTGACACAAAGATGGTCCTTAAAGCCATGGGACCAGACGATATCACCTGGTCAGAGAAAAAGAGGGCTCTAAGGATTCATGACATTTAGAGGTCAGGTAGGCAAGAAGAAGCCTACAAAGGATACCGAGAAAGAATGACCAGTAAGGTAAGAGGAAAAGCAGAAAGTATGATGTCACTCACAGATGTCACGAATGGAGAGAGTTTCAAGGAGTGAATAGTCGATGGTCTCATGCACTGCTGGCTGGTCAAGTAATTCGAGGACTCCAAAGTGTCCATCAAAGTTGGGAACACAAAGATTGTCGATAACATTATTAAGGGCTGTGTCAATGGACTGATAGGAAAAGAAGCTGGATTCTGAGGGAGCTGAGGAATGGATGGGAAGTGGAGACAGGCCATCCTGGGAAGACAACTCTCTAAAGGACTTTTGCCACGAAGGGGAGCAGGGAAGATCTTGGAGGGGATGTGGAGTTATGTGATCTTTCTACAAAGGGAGATAATAGAGTATGTTCAAATGGTGAATGGGAATGTTCTACTAGAGATGGAGTGGTTGAAGATGTAGAAAAGAGGGGGTTAATTAAAGGAAGCAAAGCCTCGAGTGGGCAGGAAGAGTGGGATACAGATCACAGTGGTGAGTTTGGTCTTTGTCTGGTCTTTGTCATCCTATCAAGAGGAAAGACGGGCAGTTGCAGACTAGAAACATGGATTCGGTGATGAAAAGACTCATTTATTCAATGAACACATACCAGGCATCCTCTGGGGCTATATCTAAGGATACTTTGAAACAGGCGACGTTCCCACTCTCATGGCATAGAGTTTTCATTCTAAGGAAGAAGACATGCAATGAAGAATTTAAAACACATAATATGTAATACAACTTCAGAGACAGAAGCATTATGAAGAGCCATAAAATGGGATAAATTGTTAGTGGCTCGTTGTGTGCGCAGGGAAGTGAAGTGGTTCTTTTTTCAAGGATAACTACAGAAGACCTCTTTAAGGAGAGAAGACCTAAAAGAGTACGAGGGAAGAATGTTTCAGGATGGCTTCCGTTATCTCTATGACATATAAAGTGAGGTCACCAGCTGAGAACGGGGAGTGTAGGAGGATGGAGGAAAGCGAGAAGATACAAAATAATTGTTCTAGAGAGTGAGAAAATGAATTTACGGAGGAAATGTATCAGGATCGCCTGGTGGTATTAACTGACATTTGATCCTTGTGATCACGTCTTTAAAGGGAAGGCAGGCAGCCCAATTCTGGGATTATGTCCAGAAGCATTTAGAGGCTCAGGTGCTGAGTTCAATCAGAGTTGGACATTTGCCAGATAAATGCTACGGTGCAGTGGAGGGGTGAGAGGAGAGAGAGAGGCGGCGTTGTAAAGTTGCAAAGAAGTGGTTATAGTAATGGTTCATGGACCCTGAGCACAACAATCAATGAAGGGAGGTTTCGAGGCAGCTAAAGAATCAAGAGGAAAAACAATGGAACAGTGGACGACAGGTTTCCATGAGGCCAAAGAATGTAAACATGCTTGAGTCCTCACTTAGATTCAAACCTGAATGATGCCCCCCCCATACACACACGCACATCCCACCGACAGAGCCAAATCCTAGCATCTACCCAGCTAATTGAATCCCTTGTGCAATAATTGTTAAGACGTTCATAAGATGGTTGAGACAATGTAATGTTTTAAATTCACTGGATACTTTTATAGCATTTGGCTTTACTTTAGCTATAGACCCTCAAGTATGAAAAACTTAAAGACCTCCTGAAGTCCACTAAGGGTCAAATTTATTCAGGTTCTGCAAACACCGTTCCCTAATGTCCCACCCAATTTGAGGACATTCACAAAATTGGGCTGTGTCCTTTTATGGTACGCTCTGTAGTTCCTCCAGGATCATGGTTGGAGAGCCTTTGAATGAGACCCCTTGGGATCACAATGCATTCTTTGATGACTTCAAACTCAAGACCCAAATCACCACAAGTATATTTTCTTGCTTGCTTGCTTGCTCTCTCTTTTCCCTCAACATACATCCCCTGTCATCCTGGGGCCTGACCCCACTCCCCCATATATGAGGGCACAGTTTGCCTTCCTGCTTTAACCCAGAATTTTTTTTTAATCCTAATACGGGAGACTGTCAATCTCCGTATCCCTTTTGTGATTTCTCTCAAGAGGCCAGAGGTCATCATAGATAGGAATCCTCGTGTTCCGGCTGGTCAGCTCTGAGTTTCTGATGTGACTTTGCACGTTACTTGCTTTGCTTTTGAAAAATGAGAAAAATACCTAGAAATTCTTTTTAAGCCAGGTCACTGCAACTGGATGTCGTCAGTTAATTGATTATAAAGTCCTTACAAGGAAAATGGCATAACACGAGCTGGCACACGGACTCAGCGAGAAGACAGGTCCGGGCTCTGCCACTCACCAGCTGCCACCTCTGCTAAGTACCTAACCTCTCTGAGTGTTGGTTTGTCATCTGTATGATAGGGCTCATGACTGCTGTAAAGATGAAAAGAGACAAGCCATGTAAATGACAGAGCACGATGTCAGTGCTCTGCAAGCATTTGTCAGGATTATTACTGTCCTCCGCTAGAATGCGAGCACCACAAGAACAGGGCTTTCTGTTTTGTTCCTTCCTGTATCCCCAGTGACTGAAACACAGTTTGGTACATAGCAGAGACTCATTAATTGTTTGTTGAATAGATCATGTGTGTCTTATGTTGTCTTTTGCAATTGCCACAGTGTTAGGTATGTGCGAGCGTCTCTTAAAAAACCAAGAATCCTGGAATATGAGAGCTACAAATGCCTGAGAGATCGAGACCACATTTTCATTTTACAGAGAAGGAAACTGAGGCTCAGGGAGAGGAGGTGGGGTGTCCAAAGTCAGGAAAGCAGTTAAAGGTGGCATCGATAATGGGGCGCCTGGGTGGCTCAGTGGGTTAAAGCCTCTGCCTTCGGCTCAGGTCATGATCTCAGGGTCCTGGGATCGAGCCCCGCATCGGGCTCTCCGCTCGGAGGGGAGCCTGCTTCCCCCTCTCTCTCTGCCTGCCTCTCTGCCTGCTTGTGATCTCTGTCAAATAAATAAAATTAAATAAATAAATAAATAAATAAATAAAATCTTAAAAAAAAAAAAAAAAGGTGGTATCGATGATGAAGAGCCCAGACAGGAAAGCCGGATGACAAGGGTTCAAATCCCTACTCCCACTTACTAGCTGTGTGATTTGAGCAAGTTATTTCACTTCTCTGCTCCTCAGCTTCCCTATGCATGACGTGTGGGTGCACAGGGAATATAGTCTATAATAATGTAATAACATTGTTTGGTGACAGGTGGGGATTATGCTTTTATGGGGAGCACCAAGCAATATATAGAATTGTTGAATCGCTACATTGCAGGCCTGAAACTAATTTAACATCGTTTCTGAATCATGCTTCAATTTTAAAAAGCCCCTCACTCACAATTAACATTTAGATTTCAAATGCAGCGTTGTTTCCCTTGTCATCTGGAAGGAGAACGGGTATTTCCTTTGGTGCCGAAAGTATGTCTTGTACAAACATTACTCAGGGTCGTACTCATCTTTTAATTCCTAGTGTCTGGCACATAGTAGAGTTCAGTTAAATATTAGTTCTTTGTTGACTGAATGTACCCTCCTTTGGACCCTTTGTTATATGATCATGTAGAAATACCAAGACTCAGCAAAGTTTTTCTGTAAAATGTCAGATAGTAAGTATTCGAGGCTTGTGGGCCACATGCTCTCTGTCACAGCTGCTCGGCTCCTGCTGTGAAAATAGCTACAGTCATCGACTCATGGATGTGTCTTTGTTCCCATCAAACTTTATTTACAAAACCAGGTGACACGCATGGGTCACAGTTTGCCAGCTTCTGGTTTATTGTGCAGCAAGAGCCTTAGAGATCAAAATGAATAAAAGCAGGAAGTCTAGCTAGGAACGCATACTTGAATGAATTGCAAGCATTTAATTTCCACTAAACTAATGAGCACAAGTTTACTCCACAGACAACTTGGTCTGAGTTCTGAGCTTTTCTGTTGGATGTTCTCTGGCTCTATTTTACCCGTGCTGGTAAATGAATCGAGCTTCAGAAGCCGATACAAAATGAACAAGGCACAAATTGGTGTGGGAGCCAAGAGTGCAGCGGTCTAGAGTTTTAAAATCACATAGTAGGGGTGCCCTGGTGGCTCACTTGGTTAAGCATCTGCCTTTGGCTTAGGTCATGATCCCAGGGTCCTGGGATCGAGCCCCACGTCAGGTTCCCTGCTCAGAGGGAAACCTGCCCCTGCTTGTGTTCTCACTCTCACTGTCTCTCTCTCTCTCTCTCTCTCTGTCAAATAAATAAATAAATTCTTTTTAAAAAGTAAAAAAAATAAAATCATATAGTATATTATTTGGATACTGGAGACTTACACTGGACCTTGAGGAAGTTCAGATCTAGTAGTTAGTGTAAATAAAATTAATTAGCAGTTCATTTTTATTTTATTTAGTGTATTTACTTATTTGAGAGAGCAAGAGAGCACGAGTAGGGAGAGGGGCAAAGCGAGAGAGAGAGAATCCCAAGAAAACTCCCCTGCTGAGTGCAGTGTGCCCCCCCCACCGCCCGCACCTCTCGCACCCGGCTCAATTTCGCCACCCGATCTCAGCACCCTGAGATCATGACCTGAGCCGAAATCATGAGTTGGTCGCTCAACCAACTAAGCCACCCAGGCGCCCCAAAAGTTAATTTTATATGTGTATAGACGTGTTTTAAATCGAATTCCATCCCTAGAAACAATACACTCAGAGAATAAAGAATTTTTCTCATTTCATTAGCTTATGCAGTAGCCATTAATGATCCCAATTTGTCTGATATTTGTCTGGAAAAATAACAAAGCAAACACTCAGGGAGTCCTTCATGCTTCTGTGATCAATAGTGGGTTGCACAGAGCAGGGCACAGAAAATAAGGGAGAAATAACACTCTTTGTAAATATGTCATAATTAAGCCCTATCTGCTGTATTTGGCACTGGGAAATAATTGGAAATTCTATTTATGGTCTTATTTACACTTCCATTGTCAAAATTAATGACTCAGTATAAGTGAGAGGTTTTGCCTATATTCATCACCATCAGTGCCATGACTAAATGAAAATGTGTTTATATTTCCACAAAGCTTGATTTTCATTACAAAGCCTCAGACTCAATTTTTATGTGGTAACATTTATTACCAGTATCCTACAGTCTTCCTTAAATTCGCAAATCCTTACCCTTCAAAACAGACATTTATTTTAATGGGTTTTATTAACTACTGGATAGAGAGAAATGTATGGCATAGGCATAAGGGATAGAAAACAATGCTGAAAATAGCCACATAGTTGTAAAAAATTAAATTTAGTTTTATATAAGTAAGGCATCAGATGGTACAAATTCTAAATTTGTAAAAGGTTATACGTGGAGAATTCTACCATTTTTCCTGTCCCTGGTCTTTAAAGCACTCCCTTACTCTTTTTAATGGCTGCCTAGTATTCTGTTGTATGAATTTAACATCATTTATTTAACCTGTCAACGACTGGTTAATAGTTTGTTGTTATAAAAAGTGCTGTGGTGACTAGCCTTGTATGTAAATTATTTAACACATACCTGGGAATATCCATAGAATAAGTTCCTAGAAATGGAGGTTGTCAGTCGAAAGGCATGGGTATTTTAATAGAGAGAAAATTTAAACTTCCATCAACAAACCATGACAGTGCTTGTCTCCCCAGAACTCTGTGAATGAAATGTGCCATTTAGCTTTGTCAATGTTGAAGGTGAAAATGGCATCATGGTGGACTTTGAATTTGCATTTGTCTTATTATTACTAAAGCTAAACACTTTTTCGTATCTCAATAGTCATGTGTATTTGCTCTTCTGTGAACTGCTCATTTTCCTTCGCCTATTTTTCTATAAGTCTTGTTGGTCTTCTTCCTATGTACTCCTCCTAAAAGGTATTCCTCAAGGGAAATCTGTTCTTTATCCTATATTAACCCACTTACCCCCCCCCCAGTTTGTTTGTCTTTTTGCTTTGTTTAGGATGTTTTGCCACGCAGAAATTCCTTATTAGCATGTAGTCAAATGCATAATCTTTTCTTTTGTGGTTCCGGGTTTTCTGGCATATTGAGAGAGCTCTTCTTTACTCTAAGGGTGAAACACTGTGTTAAGCACCTCGGTGGATACAAAGACGAAAGACCAAGGGGCACCTAGGTGGCTCAGTGGGTTAAAGTCTCTGCCTTCGGCTCAGGTCATGATCTCAGGGTCCTGGGATCGAGCCCTGCATTTGGCTCTCTGCTCAGCAGGGAGCCTGCTTCCCCATCCCCACTCTCTGCCTGCCTCTCTGCCTATTTGTGATCCCTTTCTGTCAAATAAGTAAATAAAATCTTTAAAAAAAGAGAGAGAGAGAGAAAGACAAAATACATCCTTCCATCCAAAGAGCTTGCGTTAAGAGTGTGGAAGACGGGTATGTTTCAAAATATGGGAGTGGAGAATGGTGTGTAGGGAGAAGGGGTGGGGATAAACGTAGGTCGAGTGTAGACCTAGTTAGCCTTTCTTGGCCTCCATATTGGGCCACTGATGTTCTTATTATGTGGAGCAGTAATCAGCAAGCTTTAGATGTAAAGGATCAGATAGTCAATATCTTCAGCTTTACAACTACTCAGTTCTGCCTGAACAATGAGAGTCTATGCTCCAATGTAACTTTACGGAAGGACACGGAAGTGTGAATTTCATGTAATTTTCATGGGTGGTGAAATAGTGTTCTTCTGTGTGTTTTCTTTCCAAGCATTAAAAATATATTTTAAGGGGTGCCTGGGTGGCTCAGCGGGTTAAAGCCTCTGCCTTCGGCTCAGCTCATGATCTCAGGGTCCTGGGATCGAGCCCCGCACCGGGCTCTCTGCTCAGCAGGGACCCTGCTTCCCCCTCTCTCTCTGCCTGCCTCTCTGCCTACTTGTGATCTCTGTCTGTCAAATAAATAAATAAAATCGTTTAAAAAATCACAGATTTAGAAAAAAAAATTTTTAAAAAGTTCTCAGCTTGAGGACCATACAAAAACAGAGGGCAGGCCAGATTTGACCCACGGGTCCTAGTTTGCCAGCCCCTGATGTAAGGGAACCACTGTGAAATTCTATCCCGGGAGAAAAAGTTGATTTGAGAGAAACCTAGCAATTATGGGAAGCCTCACAAATAACTCTAAATTCATCACTTTGTTTTTAAGTTTTGCAAAAGCAATCTAGAAACAGTGAATGGGGAAGGAATGAATATGTGACCCACCACGGCTCAGCTGAACACCACTTCGAGCTGGAGAGAATGGAGTTCTTTGAATCAAATTCACCGATTCCTTCTGTTAAACTGCCTTTCACCTAATATTTCTGTCAGAGAATCTAGAAACTATGGTGATTGATGCCATAGAAACACACAGCGAGCGAGCAGGGTGATGAGCTTGTGAATTGCAGCACGGCTGAAAGCAAAAAGCTTTTTAGCTGCCAAGCTCAAGGTAAGGTAATAGAACAAAATGCAATGCAGCTAGCATGCAGTGAGAGCTTCGCTGTTTACAGAGCACTTTTCACATATATTATCACCTTTAATTCTACCCAAAATGCACAATAACCCTGTGTGGGTAGGCGTTGTTACTATTTTACCAAGAAGGATCTGAGTTTTCTTCTGGCACGATTCATACTGTCCTAAGTGTAAGGACCAGAGAGATGCCCCTCAATGCTAAGGGTAAGACCACAGTCCGCAAATAATAGTGATGGAGATGAGGAGAGGAAAAGCGTGCTGGTCCCCGGATGTCGGCTATGTTCCAGACACGGAGCCAGGCACTGGACACATGTGGCCTCGTTTTGGCCTCCCAGCTGCCCAAGTATAAGACTCATGATGGCATTGTGTTTTTGATCACCAGCTTTGGAGTTGGATAGCCCTAGATCCAAGACTTACTTCTGCCAGTTATAGCTCTGTGATCTGGGGCAAGTTACTGAACTTCTCTGATTTCCAGTTTCCTGATTTATAAAAGGCTGGTGCTGTAACACTACCTACTTCTCCCAGCTTTGGCATAGATCAAATGGGATGAGTGTAAAAAGCTTAGCACAGTGGCTCTCCCATACTAAGTGCTCAGTAAATCTTTATTATTACTACATAGAGTTTATAATACCTCTGATCATCCTGCTAAAAATGATTACAATACCTTAATAGAATCCACACACCTAGCATGCAGACCTCAAAAAAAAAAAAAAGAACAACTTGTACTTTGAAATAATTATATACTCATAGGAAGTTGCAAAAAGATCTGCCTGCCATGCCCCCAGCTTCCCCCAACGGTGACATCTTCTCTAGCTGTAGTATAATATCAAACTCAGAAAATTGACATTGGTGTAATGCTGTTAACTAGATTAAAGATTTTATTCACTTTTCACAGTTTTTCTTTTTCTTTTAGACAGAGAGAGAGCACGTGCATGCAAGCAGGGGCAGGGGAGGGGCAGGGGTAGAGGGAGAGAGAGAATCTTAAGTAGGCTCCATGTCCAGCATGGAGTTGGACACGGGGCTCAATCTCACGACCCAGAGATCATGTCCTGAGCTGAAATCAAGAGTCGGAGGCTTAGCAGACTGAGCCATCCTGGAACCTCAGTTTTCACAATTTTTAAACTTGCATTCACTTACGGGTGCATATTACCCCAAGTATGGATTCCTACAACTGCTCCTACAAAGATGCAGAACTCTTTCCATTACTTTAAAATAACTTCTGTGGATTTGCCTCTTACCTCCATCCCTGTCCCTTGGCAACCACTAGTCTGTTTTCCATCTCTGAAGTTTTGTCGTTTCAGAATGTTATATAAATGGAATTGGTATGTACCCTTTTGAGATTGATTTTTTTTTCCACTAAACGTAATACCACTGAGGTCCATCCAAGTTGTGTGTATCAATAATAGGTCATTTCTTTTCATTGCTGTATTCCACTATATGGATATACTAGAATTTGTACAACCCTCACCCTTTGAAGAACGTTTGAACATTTCCAATATTTGGCTATTACAAATAAAGCTGCTATGAATAATAGTGCACACTTTTTTGGGGTGTAGATAGAAGTTTCCATTTATTTATGCCCAGAAGTGTGATTGCTGGGTCATATGGTTTAAGGGTATGTTTCAATTTATAGGAAACTGACAAACTGTTCTCTAGAGTGTCTGTACCATTTTACCATCCCATCAGCAGTGCATGAATGGTCCAATTTCTCCACATCCTCACCAGCATTTAATATTATGACTATTTTTTATTTAGCTATTCTAATAGGTATGTAGTGAGCATGCCTTTTGGTTTTAATCTGCATTTCCCAGGTGGGTGATAGTGTTCAATATTTTTTCCTGTGTTTATTTGCCAGACATGTCTCTTCTTTGGTGACATATCTGTTGATGGCTTTTGCCCATTTTATAACTGGGTGCATTGGATTTTTACTGTTGAGTTTTGAAAGTTCTTTACATATCATGATCATAAGGCTTTTGTTGAATATATGGTTTATGCCATGGACTTAATTGTATTCCCCAAACAGATATGTTCAAGTCAAACCCCAATACCTATAAATGTGACCTTATTTGCAAGTGGGGTCTTTGCAGCCATAATCAAATTAAAATGAGGTCCTACTGGATTAGGATAGGCCCTAATCCAATAACTGGTGTCCTTATAATAGAGGCAAATTTGGGCACAGATACATAAGGAGAAAGCCATGGGACAAAGAAAACTGGGATTGGAGTGTCATGTTTACAGTCAAGGAGTGCCAAGTTTACAGTCAAGGAGTGCCAAGGAATGCCAGCAAACACCAGAAGCCAGGAAGAAGCAAGGAAGGATCCTTCGTGCACAGCCTTGAGAGAAAATTGCTGAACCCTCTGTCTTGGACTTTTGGCCTCTAGAACTGTGACACAATACATTTTTGCTCTCTTAAACCACCAAGGTTGTGGTGATTTGTTACGGCAACCTTGGGAAACGAATCCAGTCTGTAAATATTTTCTCCCAGTCTTTTTCTGGTCTTTTCACCCTCTTGACAGCATCTTCCCAGAGAAAAGATTTAATTGTGAAGAAGTCCAGCTTCTTAAGCTTTTCCTTTTCTGGATCATGCTTTTATCATTGTGCCTAAGGACGCTTTGCCTATTAGCCCTAGATCCCAAAGACTTTTCTCCTATGGCTTCTTCAAAAACGTTTAAAGGATCTTATGTTTTTATCTAAATCTATTATCCATTTATTCTGGGGGTTTACACTGAGGTCCATTATGGTATTGTGGACAGACTTGCAATGATCCTAGCACCGTTTGTTGAAAATGCTATCTTTTCCCCATTGGATTGCTTTTGCATCTTTGTAAAAAAAAAAAAATCAATTGGTCATATTGGAGTTCATACTCTAGGATCCTTATTTTGTTCCACTAATCTAAGTGTTTATTTCTTTGCCAATACCATGCTGTCTTGGTTACGTAGAGATATAGTAAGTCTTAACATTAGGTGGAATGATTCCTTACACTTTAGTCTTTTTCAGAATTAATGTAGCTATTCTAGTTTCTTTGCCTTTCCATCTATATTTTTTAAATAATCTTGTCTATATCTACAAAACATCTCGCTAGGACTTTGATAAGAAATGCATTAAGTAGGGTACCTCAGTGGCTCAGTTAAGCATCTAACTCTTAATCTCAGTTCAGGTCTTGATCTCAGGGTCGTGAGTTCAAGTCCCACATTGGACTCCACGCTGGGTGTGGAACCTACTTAAAAGGAAGGAAATACATTAAGCCTAGCCCAAGTGGGGGAGGATTTACATTTTTAATATATTGAGTCTTCCAATCTGTGAACAAGATATGTCTCTTTATTTAAATCTTTGATGTCTTATATCAGCATTTTATAATTTTCAGCATAGAGATCCTATGCACATTTTGTCAGATTTCTACCAAAGTATCACCTTTTCTTTGGGGTGATTAAAAATGGGTATGATATTTTTGAATTCCATTCCACATGTGTGTTCCTACTACGTGAAGAAGCGATGGAATCTTGCCTGTTGATCTCATATCCTGCAACCTAGCTAACACAATAATTTTACATGCTTTCTTCGTTGATTCCTTAGTATTTTCTATACACTGACCCAAGTATTTTTTCAATAATCAATATGCAAGTTTGCACAGTTCTCGTGGCACATATTCAAGAAGGAAGTATCAGAACTACTCAGAGACCAACTCAGAATCATAATTCTACCTCCTCTTCACTCAAGTGGCAGCACACATGAGAATTCTTTGTTACAATAACTTGTTTTAAAGTAACATTAACTCGTTAACTCTCTAATAGAAAGAAAAGAGACAGGCCTCACATGTATGCATTTCTAAACTAGAATATGTCTTAACAGGTAAGCTCAGGTCCATTGATCAGTGTGGGGAAGGGAGCCATGTTAATTTCATTTCATTCGTTCATTCATTCATTCGTTCAACAAACAATTAAATAATTACTGAGAACCTACTCTGTATAAGTCAACAGAATAGATCCTGTGGACCCAGAAATAAACAAGATAGAAATATTCTCAAATGCATTTGCCAAGCAACATCTTGAGCTCCATGTAGAAATTTTTAAAAAGGCTGTTTGTGCTGCTTCTAATTTCCTGAAGATTGAATTATTCATTCATTTAACCAGTGTGTTCCCAGAGCATCTTATGAGATGGCATTTTCACTGGGAAGAGCATGGAAAAAAAAAGAAAAGAAAAGAAAACCACTGTGGTTATCGTGTTATTGACACAAGGCTGTATCTCAGAAGCAAAAGCAAGGAAAAGGGAGCACCCGGTGGTTTGATCCATGTGGTCAGTTACCATCCCCCCACCCCTACCTCTGAAGGTTCTGACTCATCCCCAGGGCCTTCAGGACTCCTGTCTTCTTCAGCTAGAATAATCTGACCCCAGCTGTGGCCTTAGCTGTATCTCCGAGCCCTAACATTGGTCTCAACTCTCGCTGCACTTTGGGAATCACTGTGAGATTTTTTTTTAAATAGAGATGCTAGGGACCCACACCAGACCAACTGATTCAGAGCCTTTGGGACTGGGGCCCAGGCACAGGTATCTGTTAAAAGCTCCCCAGGTGACTCTGGGGCATAGTGAGAACTAAGAATTGCTGTAAATCTAGTCCAATCTGCTGATCGTGGGGCGTATGTCTAGGCTCTGTGGACCACATTGTATAATGGGCACCTCGTGTGAAATTTTGTTATCTTGTTAGCTATTTAGGGTTGGCGGTGCACCCCTCGGGCTCTTCGTATGGCCAATTCTAAGACGGTCCGTCCTTCCGAGATGGTTTTCACTGAGATTTACTAGATGCCAAAGCCTCCGTTTCTACGTTTCCAGGACCTGTGAGTCTGCTGGGGGTCCTGCGATGTGGGCCCTAGAAGCCCTTATCAGTACCTTTGCTTAAAGGGCTTCTTTTGTACTTGAATTGGGTAGATTGAAGCATTGGGACAGCCTCGTGGTCCCCTGTAATTCTAATCCCTCAAGGGTCCCTGTTACTTGTCCAGTTGGGGGCAGCGAGCATGGCCAATAATTGAGGGGAACATTCCCAAGAAAGAGCTGTAAGGCGTCTGCCCCTGAGGGGGCCCTTTCCAGGCTGGGGAAGGCATTTCTGCCTTCTAGGTGCTCACCAGAATGGTAGAGCTACCGGAGCGCGCCAATTCCGCTCAGCAGCTGCCTGCCTTGTTCTAATGAGGTCTAGTGACTAAGAGCCCTTATGCCAAGTCCTGCCATGGTGGGGTGAGGTGGGCTCTCATGTCGGAGACCAATAGATAGGGTCCCCCTTTCGGGACTACTGGATTCTGGACAGGGCCCCTCTCCCCCGACTGTTTTCTCTCTCTCTCTCTTTTTTTAATTTCAAAGCCATCTTAAACCCAGGCCTGAGGTAAAGCAAACACAGATGTTTGCATTACCTGTTGCCTCCTTCTCCTGATGGTCTCCGGCTCTACCTGCTCCCACTCTGGCTCGCTTGGGGCGCTCCTCAGACCCTCCCATCTCAGGGCAGTTCTAGGATAGAGAATGTTCCCGAAGAAGCCCGACAGAGAAGGCCCTCTTTAAAGCACCAAGGCCCCACCCACCTGCAGAAGGTCCTGCTCTGGGTGACGTGACCAGACCACCAGTTGCACAGCTAAGCAATGGGGCGGGCCTGAGGGGCTGCGCGCCCTGAGAAGAAGAGGCAGGGTGACTCTTAGAGACAGGGGCCACGCAGCAAACCTGAAGGCAGGAGGGTCCCCGGAGGCTAGTTGCCTGAGCCAGCTCCCGAGGTGTCCCACATGAGTGCGCCCCTTCCTGCTCCCGAAGCCTTAGCATGGAGGAAGGGAGGAGTGGGTGTGGGGTGGGGTTAGGGAAGGGACGCCTTGCCCTTGGCCCCTAGGCCACACATCCTTCTGAGTATGACTAGCCCCTCAGTGGGAGCCACCAGTCAGAAAGGGTTGGAAGGCATTGGGGAGTGGTACAGGAGAGGGGAGTTGGGGGGCTTGGTCTGGGTTTTCCCCAGCAACCACAGAATCTGTTCCTTCTGAGCTCGGGATCTCTCACTTTGGGCCAGTTTTAGTTTTAGAGAGTCTCTGAGAAAATGGGTTGGGGTGAGAGCAGAGGGAAGCAAGGCGGGGGAGGGGCGGCACAGCTACCCCGAACCGTGGCTAGCCTCGGAAAGAGGAAAGAGTCGTTGTAGCCTCTGCTGGCTCAGGGGAGGTGGGCTTTGCAAAGACCGTGAGCCACAGATCAGTCCCACTGAAGAATTGAAGTCGAACTTCAATTCTACCACCGCTGATTCCGTCCTGGGGTAAATACCCAAGTGTCCCTGGGCTCTATCCTCCCTTGGGTGGGTCCTTTTTAAAGCCCTAAAAGGAATCATCTGCAAACTGATCCATTTCCCTGATGAACCAACACACAGGTTCCCTCCAAAAATGATAAAGCAGGAAAATGGAAAGGGCAGGAGGTGCTCCAGGCCCCTGGGTCCATAAGGCAAAAAACCCAGAAGTGTTGGTAAAAGGAGCAAGGATGGGCGGTGTAGAGGCAGTGGGTCTATTGGCATGGTAGAAACTTCCAGAGGCCCCTAAACAGGACCAGCTTCTGGCAAACCAGCCTCTGAGCTCTCTCCCTGCCCACCACACAAGGCAAGGATCACTACCGATACAAATTTTTCTACCACAAATCACCACCCACACTTATCCCTTCCACACAGTTAAAGCTCACGGTGATAGAAGCGCTATGAGTAATTCCAGGCACCTGCATCTGTAAAGACAAGAACACAGCGGCTGTGTCCCACAAAGGGGATCTCCACACCCTCTGGTCCAAAGCCGAAATGTGTTTTCTGCTGTGTCAGCCCTACTCTGGAGGGCCGATATCAGAGCTCCCTGTGTGAGGCTTCACGCTGAGCCTCCCTCTTGGTGGAGGAACACGTACGAAGAGGGTGTTACTGTGGACGAGACTGCAGATTTGTCTCTGCCGTTCCACCATTTTTTCGGGACTAATACCAGATCTCCTTGTCGGGGCCGTTTGACAAGGGGACATGGGTCTTCAGCCGGCTCCCTCATATCAGACTCCTTGGAAGGAAAAGAGGTCCGGCTCTAGGAAAACAGAAAACTGCTGGTGTCTCTGCCTCCCCAGCTCCTGTGAAAGGAGTTGTGGTCTAGCCCATGGAGAGAAGGGGTCTGAGGACCCCGAAGTCTGGACTGAGCAGGACAGAGAGAAGAAAACAGAATGCGGGAGATCGTGTAGACAGTGCATTGATCCTTGGGGAAAGAGATCTGTCGGCTAGGAGAAGCCAGAATCCTTGTTTTCTGGCTTCTGTTCTTATCCTCCCAAAACTCATGACCCCCTGTCCTTCATCTTTACACTCCCCTGAGGGTCACGGCCAAAGATTCAAAAATTAGTCCTGGCTTCTTCATGTTAGAAGCCAAGAGAGGTGGTGTCCACTCGTTCCGGTAGATTGAGCGGAAAGAGGAAAACGTTAACCTAAATCCTTCACTCTAGCCCAGTGAAGACCCGAACATCACTGCTTTGGTTTACGGGGAGCTCACCGCCTTGTATCCCCCTTCCATACTCTGCATTGTCGGTATCATATAATCTTTTCAAAGTCTTCTAAGAGATCATCTCCGAGATTATGTAAGTAACTTTTCATACTGATGTGGGCTCCAAGAGGTGTTGTGTATGAGAGAGATCTACAAAACAGCTCATTGCGTTACCCCTGTACAGACATGACTAAGGCAGGCTTGTCGCATATTCTGGAAGACAAGGGATCTTGGAGGTGCAGGGGAAGCTTGCTCGGGCAGCCTTTTTCTTACCCTGCCTCTGTTAACCGATCTCAGGTTCGTCTGAGGGTGTTTGTTCCCCCAACCTCCTGTCCACCATGGACCCCGAGTGAGCTAAGGGCCGTGAGACCCGGACTGGTATCCAAGTCCATACAGCCGTCCTGCTAAGTGGCCTAGAACACAGAACTCTTCCAGAAGCAGGCAGGGCCAACTTGAATCCGTTAATCAGGAAGGAAGAATAAACACTTGGGTTTGCCTAACAAAGCGCAGTGGGAAGCCATCTCCTGGGCGAGGCAGGCTTTGGCACAGGAAGGCCAGTTGACAAGTGACACCCCCCGCCAGCCGAAGCCCAGCCTTACCTAACTGCCTCCTGCTGCTGCTGCTGGGGGGCCGTGGGCTCTCCCCCGGGGAGGGAGAGGGGCCGGGACCCCTTGCTTTTACAAACCGTAGGCGGTACAGAGAGCCATTTACCACAACATTTTTTGGGAAAGAAAGCAGATCATGTGAAATTTGAGGGAATAACATCTCATAACTAACAAAGGAAAGAAAATGTGAATTGAAGCATAATTACCAATGCACAATGCCAAGCAATTTGTTTTGCTTGTCAGGAGTCCATGGTCCACTTGTCATTATTTATGTGCTTCTCCAGAGTTTCAAACTCTCTTTATCACTCACAACTACTTGCTCTGCTCATCTACTTGTTTGTTTTCCTAAGATTGACATTTTTTTTTTCTCATGGTATGTGATGTTCTATTATTCAGGTCCTCTGGACTTCTGCTCCACACCCCCAACCACAGATAACACTCCATAGTAAAGGCGCCAAGGTCATGGCCCCTTGAGCCTGGGAGTCCCTCTTCTGAGAGAGGGCTGCTCTGGGGGTAAGCACGACCCATGCACGGAAGACCATTTCTTGCACCGGACTCTTGAGCACTTCCTGTGGCCTGTGAGAGTGAGTGTCCTCTTCCTAGAATATTCCTGGGACTGTAGGACCCCCAACCTGTGCATTCAGTCCCAACCCCCAGCTCATAAGGGCAGTACCGCCTTTGAGGCCAAGACGTATTTAAGAAGCTCCCGGTCAGCATTCTGGGCTTGGCTTCAAGCCTCTTTTCTTACCGTTGTGGTTCTGCCTTTGCCTTTAATTTAGATGATCTCAACCCTACCTTGTCCAAACATGGGCCTGAATCCTTCTCTCCCTCTCTCTCTTTCTTTTTCTTTTTTTTAAATTTAAATTTCAGTTAGTGAACACAGAGTGCGATATTGGTTTCTGGAGTAGACTTCAGTGATTCACCACTTACACATAAGATCCCTTGCTCACCGCAACAAGTGCCCTCCTTGATCCCCATCCCCCATCTAGCCCATCCCCCACCCACCTCCCTCCATCAACCTTCAGTTAGTCCTCTATCGTTAAGAATCTCTTATGATTTGTTTCCCTCTCTCTTTATTCCTTTCACCCTTCCCATATGTCCCTCTGTTTTCTTTCTTAAATTCCACATATGAGTGAGATCATACGGTATTTGTCTTTCTCCGAGTGACTTATTTTGCTCAGCATAATACCCTCTAGTTCCATCCACGTCATTACAAATGGCAAGATTTCCTTTCTTTTGATGGCTGCATAGTATTCCATTGTATATATAGACCACCTCTTCTTTATCCATTCATCTGGGGATGGACATCAAGGCTCTCTCCATAGTTCGGCTATTATTGATAATGCCGCTATAAACATCCGAGTGCATGTACCACTTCAAATCACTATGCTTGTATCCTTCAGGTAAATCCCTAGTGGTGAAATGGCTGGACTGTAGGATAGTTCCATTTTTAACTTTCTGAGTCACCTCCATCCTGTTCTCCAGAGTGGCTGCACCAGTTTGCATTCCCAACAACAGTATGAGAGGGCTCCCCTTTCTCTGCAGCCTCGCCAACACCTGTTGTTTCTTGTGTTGTTAATTTTAGCCATTCTGACTGGTGTGAGGTGGTAGCTCGTCGTGGTTTTGATTTGCATTTTCCTGACGATGAGTGATGTGGAACAGCTTTTCAAGTGTCTGTTGGTATCTGTATGTCTTCTTTGGAGAAATGTCTGTTCATGTCTTCTGCCCATTTCTTGCCAGGGTTATTTGTTTTTTGGGGCATTGAGTTGATAAGTTTTCATAGATTCCAGATACTAACCCTTTATCAGACATGTCATTTGCAAATATCTTCTCCCATTCCGTAAGCTGCCTTTTAGTTTTGTGGATTGTTTCCTTCCCTGTGCAGAAGCTTTTGATCTTGATGAAGTCTCAATAGTTCATTTTTGCTTCTGTTTCCCTTGCCTCCAGCAACCTGTCTAGAAAGAAGTTGCTATGGCCAAGGTCCAAGAGGTTTCTGCCTGTGTTGTCTAGGTTTTCTATGGTTTCCTGTCTCACATTTAGGTCTTTCATCCATTTGGAATCTATTTTTGTGTATGGTGTTAGAAAGCAGCCCGGGTTCATTCTTTTGCCTGTTGCTGTCCTGTCTTCCCAACGTCATTTGTTGAGACTGTCTTTTTTCCACTGGATATTCTTTCCTGCTTTGTCGAAGATTAGATGACTGTAGAGTTGAGGGTCCATTTCTGGGTTTTCTATTCTGTTCCATTGATCTATGTGTCTGTTTTGTGCCGGTACCATACTCTCTTGATGATAACAGCTTTATAACGTAGCTTGAAGTCTGGAATCGTGATGCCTCCAGCTTTACTTCCCTTTTTTCAGGATTGCTTTGGCTCTTTGGGGTCTTTTGCAGTTCCATACAAATTTTTGGGATTGTTTGTTCTAACTCTGTGAAAAATGCTGGGGCATTTTGATAGGGATTGGATTAAATATGTAGATTGCTGGGGTGCCTGGGTGGCTCAGTGGGTTAAAGCCTCTGCCTTCAGCTCGGGTCATGATCTCAGGGTCCTGGGATCAAGCCCCGCATCGGGCTCTCTGCTCGGCAGGGAGCCTGCCTCTCCCTCTCTCTCTGCCTGCCTCTCTGCCTACTTGTGACTTCTGTCATATAAATGAATAAAACCTTAAAAAATTTTAAAAAAATAAATATGTAGATTGCTTTGGGTAGTATAGACATTTTAACAATGTTTGTTTTTCTAGTCCAAGGGCATGGAATGTTTTTCAAGTTCTTTACGTTCTCTTCGATTTCTTTCATAAGTAACCTATAGTTTTCAAAGAATAGATCTTCAAAGAATAGATCTTTAGTTAGGTTTACTCCTAGGTATCTTATTGGTTGCAAATGCAAATAGGACTGATTCCTTGATTTCTTTTTCTGCCACTTCGTTATTGGTATATAGAAAGGCAACAGATTTCTGCACATTGAATTTTATATCCTGCAACTTTGCTGAACTCATGTATCTGTTCTACCAATTTTTCGGTGGAATCTTTCAGGTTTTCTGCATAGAGTGTCATGTTGTCTGCAAATAGTGAAAGTTTGAATTCTTCCTTGCCAATTTGGATGCATTTTCTTCCTTCCTTGGAACTAAAACATGCAATTTTCTTTTCTTTTTTTTTTTTTTAGATTTTATTTATTTGAGAGAGAGAGGGAGAGAACACAAGCAGGGGGAGCAGCAGGCAGATGGAGAGGGAGAAGCACTCTCCCTGCCGAGCAGGGAGCCTGCCTCGGGACTCCATCCCAGGACCCTGGGATCATGACCTGAGCTGAAGTCAGACACCTAACGACTAAGCCACCCATGTGCCCATCTGTCTGTCTTCCTTCTTTCCTTCCTCTCTCTCTCTCTCTTTCTTTCTTTCTTTTCATTGTCTGATTGCTGAGGCTAAGACTTCCAGCACTATGTTAAGTAGTAAAGGTGAGAGTGGGCATCCCTGTCTTGTGCCTGACCACAGAGGAAATGCTATCAGGTTTTCCCCCACTGAGGATGGTATTAGCTGTGGGTCTTTCGTATATAGCCTTTTTGATGCTGAGGTATGTTCCATCTATCCTACTTTGTTGAGGGTTTTTGTCAAGAAAGGATGCTGTATTTTGGCAAATGCTTTTGCTGCATCTATTGACATGGTGATATGGTTCTCATGCTTTCTTTTATTAATGTGGTGTATCATGTTGATTGGTTTGCAAATATTGAACCACCCCTGCAGCCCAGGAATAAATCCCACTTGATCGTGATGAATAATTCTTTTAATGTACTGTTGAATTTGATTCGCTAGTATTTTATTTTGTTTTTGTCTTTTAAGATTTTATTTATCCATTTGAGAGAAAGAGTGAGAGAGAGCATGAGAGGGGAGAAGGTCAGAGGGAGAAGCAGACTCCCCAGGGAGCTGGGAGCCCGATGCGGGACTCAGTCCTGGGACTCCAGGATCATGACCTGAGCCAAAGGCAGTCGTCTAACCAACTGAGCCACCCAGGTGCCCTCACTAGTATTTTATTGAGAATCCATGTTCATCGGGGATGTTGGCCTATAATTCTCCTTTTTAGTGGGGTCTTTGTCTAGTTTTGAAATCAAGGTAATGCTGGCTTGGTAGAATGGTTCAGAAGTTTTCCTTCCATTTCTATTTTTTAAACAGTTTGAGAAGAATAGGTACTAAATCTTCTTTAAATGTCTGGTAGAGGGGCACCTGGGTGGCTCAGTGGGTTAAAGCCTCTGCCTTCAGCTCAGGTCGTGATCCCAGGGTCCTGGGATTGAGCCCCACACCGGGCTCTCTGCTCAGCAGGGAGCCTGCTTCCTCCTCTCTCTCTCTCTCTCTCTGCCTGCCTCTCTGCCTACTTGTGATCTCTGTCTGTCAAATAAATAAATCAATAAATAAATCTTTAAAAAAAATAAAATAAATGTCTGGTAGAATTCCCCAGGGAATCCATCTGGCCCAGGACTTTTGTTTTTTGGGAGATTTTTGATTACTGATTCAATTTCTTTGCTGGTTATGGGTCTATTCAAGCTTTCTATTTCTTCCTGTTTCAGTATTGGTAGTTTGTAGGTTTCTAGGAATTTGTCCATTTCTTCCAAGTTGCTCAGTTTGTTGGCATATAATTTTTCATAGTACTCTCTTATAATTGTATTTCTGTGGTGTTGGTTGTGATCTCTCCTCTTTCATTTGTTATTTTATCTATTTGGGCCCTTTCTCTTTTCTTTTTGATAAGTCTGGCCATGGGTCTATCAATTTTGTTAAATTCTTTTGAAGAACCTATTCTTAGTTTCATTAATCCCTTCTACTGGTTTTTTGTTGTTGTTGTTGTTTGTTTGTTTGTTTCTATATCACTTACTTCAGCTCCAATCTTTATTATTTCCTTCTTCTGCTGGCTTTAGGCTTTATTTGCTGTTTTTTTTCTAGCTGCTTTAAGTGTAAGGCTAGGTTGTGTATTTGAGACTTTTCTTGCTTATTGAGGTAAGCCTGTCCAAATCCTTCTCTTGATAATTTACAAAGTATCCTTCATTCTCCTCCCTCCATGGGGAGTTCTCTTGTTTCTTGGTGTGGGGGTAGGTAGAGATGGGTGAATCACAGGTTTGAAATGTTACTGTGACGTTCTGGAAGATTCCCTAAACTAGCTCTGGATCACCATCCCCCTTTTATGTATTCCATATTCTCTGACATGCACACTCTCCTTTCTCCTAGAATCAGTTAAGAAGCTCTAGCTGTTTAACTTTATTATTCACTTGTTCCCCCAAATATGAGCCCAAATCAGAGAAACCAGGCCAGATCCAACTCGTCAAGGCTGCTCAGAAGGGATGGGGTAGGGGAAGGGCAGGGTCCCAAGATGGTGCCAAAGGAATCTCAGTTGAAGACCATTCAGGTCACTACTCAAAAAGTAGGATCCTAGGCCTTTTAAACAGCCACACCTGTCCCTGTACTGTGTACCAGGTGCCTGCCCAGAGAAGGGAAGCTCTAGCCCAGACCCAGCTGTGACCAGCCTGCACTTCTTGCTTCTGATTTTGTCTTGTTTCCAGCTGATAGTTATGCTTCTTGCTTTTCTGTCTGGCCTTGTAGATGGATAAAAAGAAAACAGGGGCACCTGGGTGGCTCAGAGGGTTAAGCCTCTGCCTTCGGCTCAGGTCACGGTCTCAGGGTCCTGGGATCAAGCCCTACATCGGGCTCTCTGCTCGGCGTGGAGCCTGCTTCCCTTCCTCTCTCTCTGCCTGCCTCTCTGCCTGCTTGTGATCTCTGTCTGTCAAATAAATAAATAAACAAATCTTTAAAAGGAAAACCAGACCTTTATACTAGCAGGTTCTGGATTTGAATTCTCGCTCTTCCACTTACCACTGTGTGAGACCTTAAGCAAATTTCTTGACCTTATGAGCCTTAGTTTCTTCACCACTGAAATGCAAAAGCATATCCTCTACCTCTCCGAGCTGGCTCTGGATTAAATTAGATAACATATTTTATAGCACCCAGCATATAGTAGGCATATAGCATACAGAAGCACCCAGTATACAGTAGGTATATAGTAGTCATATTTTATAGCACCCAGCATAGAGTAGGCATATAGTGTACAGTAGCACCCAGTATACTGTAGGTATACAGTAGGAATATTTTATAGCACCCAGCATACAGTAGGCACAGTGCTCAAATGCATGGTGGCTATGGTTCCACTTCAGATCAAGCCACCTAACATAAGGCTGGTTGTGACTATATAAGAAGGCAAAGGAAATGCATATTCTGCTCTGTACATTTTTTTAAAGATTTTATTTATTTATTTGACAGATCACAAGCAGGCAGAGAGGCAGGCACAGGGAGAGGGGAAGCAGTCTCCCTGCTGAGCAGAGAGCCCGATGCGGGGCTCAATCCCAGGACCCTGAGATCATGACCTCAGCCGAAGGCAGAGGCTTAACCCACTGAGCCACCCAGATGCCCAACTGCTCTATATATTTGAACCCAGGAATGACTTTTATTTTAGCCTGAACACTTTTCACTGCCATTATATAGGTTCTCTCTTCTACCATCAGCTCCAGCAAACAGGCCTTTTTATAAATGGGGTGGCCTTAGGAACCCCCTTTGAAGCTCCTCTTCATTTCTAGTTCCTCACTGTTACTCCCACAAGCCCTGCAGGTCCCAAGTGGACCCAGAGAAAGGGCAACCGGAAAAGCAAAACAAGACTCGAATTTAAGACCAAGTAAGGAGACAAGGTGGTCAAAGATAAGACGAGGTACAGACAGGTCAAGGGGATGCTCAGAAATGATTCCAGGGACACAAGCCATCTGCCAGGGTATACCCTGGGGGCACGGGTCAGGGCTTCTCGTGCGGGACAAGGTATACCTTGTATGTTTTGAAAGAAGCCAAGATAATCCAGATACGCACTTGAATTTGCCCAACTACACAGCCTAGCCACAAGCATAGTGTGGATGCTGTACTCCCACAGTGCCAGCCGAAATCTATGAGAATGTCCTGGGGTTTCCGGTCTGAGATCACGGAGAGGGGCCATGAGCCTTCAGATGTTTTCTGCAGGTTAACCTCAACCTACCTTGCCAGGCTTATTCCGCCTTGCTTCCCTATTCACGGCCACACTTCAGCCAAATTGGACTGTTTATTCCCCGAACGTGCCCCCAAACCCTCCCACCCCTGTGTCTTCGCTGTTTGTGTTTCTGCAAGACTTCTTTCCTGTCCCCTCTCTCCACCTGCTGAAATCCTTCAGAGTCTCTCCAACTGGATGTGATCTCTCTCCCCTCTGAACCGTGATAGAATTTACTTTCTACCTCACTTGTGACGTGGGTTCTAGTTTGAGCCAAAGTTGTGACCCCTGCTGGGTTTCAGACATACTCAGCAGCCTGGTAACTTGGGGGAACAGTGGTGAGGAGATAAATCCTCCGGGGGGCAGGGGCACACCTGTGTGGCTCCGTCTTCGGTGAAGCATCTGATTCTTGATTTCAGTTAAGGTCATGATCTCAGGGTAATGAGCTGGTCCATGTCTGGCTCTGTGCTCAATGAGGAGTCTGCTTGAGATTCCCTCTCTCTCCCTCTCCCTCTGCCCCCCAACTCATGCTCATTCTCTCTCTCTCTGGGTGTCAAATAAATAAATAAATCTTTCAAAATAAAAAAAGTATTAAATTTTTTTTAAAAAATCCTCCTGGGGCACCTGGGTGTCTCAGTCGTTTAAGAATCTACCTTCGGCTCAGGTCATGATCCCAGAGTCCCAGGATCGAGACCTGCATTGGACTCACTGCTCAGCGGGGAGTCTGCTTCTCCCTCTGCCCTTCATCCCACTCGTGGCCTCCCTCTCTCCCCTTCGTTCTCTTTCTCAAATAAATAAAATCTTTTAAAAAATTAAAATTAAAACTAAAAAATCCTCCTGAGGGGAGGAAATCACAAAGCATGATCAGGCACAAAACCCGTGTGTGAAGTAGGAAGCCATAAGCTGGGGTACAACGTGATGGCTGTTATCTGGATCTGCCCCAGCCCAGCCTCCCTAGATGCATGTCTGTGTCCTATCCAGGCACCTATTTACATCCAGGAAGGATTCTCATGGTGGCAAAGGGTACAAGATCCTGACCCCCTCTTCTTAACAAGCCCGCCGAGATCCAAAGAGATACATAATGTCTACTGGCCTGGGATAGTCCCCCGTGAGGCCAAATTGCAGAGAAGGACCAAGGTGGGTGCCCTGAGAGGAGCTCTTCCATTTAAAGTGGATGTGGATGGGTGAACCACACTGACCATCGGAGTCCAGGTCACTACAGGAGGATCTGGTTCAAGACATGCAGTCATCCTCGAAGGAAAGAACTGTGTCTATACCACCGAACACTTAGAACCCTTAGGGGCCCAGGCAGTCTTTCTTTAGAACACTTCTGCCCTAAGTCTGACAGAAGGGAGATGACAGCTTGAAAACCCATCTTAATGAGGATGGATGGAGTCAGCATTTTACGCTGGAACCAGCCAGAGCTAAAGGCTTGGTGGGAGCCATCTTTGTTTCATGGAGGTGGTGGTTCGGAGCACTGACTCTGGGACCAGCTCGCTGGGTTCAACAGCTTCCTCATCTGTAAGTGGGGATAACTGAATAGGTCGAAGGAGAGCAGCAAGCAGGACCACATTGATGTTACCAGTTGTGAAGTCGATTTCAAGAGGGAAGATCCCATAACCCAGCAGACTGGATTGAACAAACAAAGGACTGAACTGTTAAAATTCTTCCTAGAAACAATGGGTGTTGTAGGAGGGGTATCCTCCACGCCCTCGTAACTTGGATACTGAACGACAAGAAGTTTCATATTGAGGTATCATTGACATAAAGCGGTATAGTGTTTTCAGGTGTACAATAACAATTCAATATTTGTATGTAGTGTAAAATGACCACCACGGTAAGTCTAACGGAATGACTGAGTCACAAGGATGAAAGTTACGGCACAGGGAATATGGTCAATGGTGTTGGAACAGTGTTATACGGAGACAGATGGCAGCTACGCTTGCACTGAGCACAGTAAGCATAGGCTTGTCCGGTCACTACGAGCTACACCTGAAACTACTGTAACATTGTGTGTCACCTGGACATCAACAAAAGTTAATCAATTAATTAATTAAGAGGGGAAAATAGGGGCACCTAGGTGGCTCAGTGGGTTAAAGCCTCTGCCTTTGGCTCAGGTCATGATCCCGGGGTCCTGGGATCGAGCCCCACATTGGGCTCTCTGCTCAGCGGGGAGCCTGCTTCCTCCTCTCTCTGCCTGCCTCTCTGCCTGCTTGTGGTCTCTGCCAAATAAATAAATAAATAAATCTTTAAAAAAAAAAAAGAGGGGAAAATATTTTTTTTAAAAGGCAAAAAAAAAGGGCTCCTGTGATTCAGTGGGTTAAAGCCTCTGCCTTCAGCTCAGGTCATGATCCCAGGGTCCTGGGATCGAGCCCCACATCGGGCACTCCGCTCAGCGGGGAGCTTGCTTCCTCCTCTCTCTCTGCCTGCCTCTCTGCCTACTTGTGATCTCTATCAAATAAATAAATAAAATCTTTTAAAAAAATTAAAAATAAAAATGAAAAAGCAAAAAAAAAAGCCTAATTAACATTTGCCACCACACGCATTTCGCTGTTCCCCTCTCAGCTTCACTGTATGACTGGAGTAAACTCCATCCATTTTAAGTGTACAGTTGGAGTTTACTAGATTTAAACAACCATGTGACTATCCTCACCACATCATTTTAGAACACTTCCATTACCCCCCAATTTTCCCCTGTGCTCCTTAGCAGTCACCATTACTCCAACCTCCAAACCCAGCAATCACGGACATGCCTTCCATGACTAGTGTTTGGCCTTTTCTAGAAATTTCATATGAAGGAATCAAAGGGAGGATGTGGTGTCTTGCATTATGTACATTGGAGGCTCATTCATGCTGTGACCTGTATCGATAGCTTGTTCTCACTTGGGATTAGTGAGCAGTCTGAACTCAGAAAAGTTCAGTGTTAATATGCAGGAAAATCAGCTTCCTCAAGGCTACTCCAATCATACAGTGAAGCTGAGAGGGGAACAACGAAAATGCATTTAATCCTTTGTGTCTCTGGTAATCTGCAATTTCTAATTTTGCAAGTCATCGTTCTTCTTTAGAACAATTCCCACTACAAATTACAGATCATGAAAGGGATTCCCAGTGCTAACTAAATAGACACAAAATGCTAATATTTATGTCTCAGAAAAAATAAACTTGATAACCAATGAACTGGATTAAAAAAATAGTTTGTTCTTTTTTTTTTTTTTCTGAGTAGTATTCCACTGTGGGGAGAAGCCCCGTTTTGTTTATTCATTGCTAAGTGATGGGCTTTTAGGTTGTTCTCGGTTGATTTTTCTGATTAATGCTTCCGTGCGTGTTTGCGTACAAGTCTTTTGGTGGACACAGCTGTTAACTTATCTTGGGTAGACACATAGGAATGGAACTGTGGGGCCAAAGGGTAAATGTACAGTCTCCATTGATCTGAAGCATCGTGGCAGGGATTAATCTGTAGGAGGCTGAAACTAAGCCCTGTGGGGACGGGACGCATGGTTAGGGTGATGCAAGAGAATTTTTGGAAAAGGGGAATTACTGACAAGGGACGTAGAAATGCACTAAGAGATAATGTTGCTTACTTCATAATTGATACCTCAATAATTAGGAAATCCAAACATTTTATCTGATGCAAAACCACCTCGATCTCGTGTAATTGTGGAACTCCACACAGACCATAGCACACACTATCGGGCACGCGTGCGTGGACAAGTACGGTGACCGGGACACGCGCTTTTAGGGAGCTATTAAGTTTAATCGTGACAAGAATTGGCTTTAAACAAAAAATTCCACCTAAAAGAGTCAGTTGGCATTTCTACTCTTTGCATAGTTGGTTTTTTATTCTCCTTGGTCTCTGCAGAGGTCATTCTGAATAGCAGTCTCCCCGGGAAATAATGAAACTATACCGGTATAAAGTTTTGATGCAAGAAATTATGAGGGAGAACAGAGAACTGTAACAACAGGAATCACTATTATATAGATCCAAATACGCCCACAAGTTAAATTGTGTCGTCTCACAATTGATCTAGCCCAGTTAGTTAATAACAAAGAAATTCATCCTGTTTTCTGGCGTAAGACTTTTTTTTTTTTTTTTTAAAGGAACCTCTGTAACTAGAGACTTAGAGTTTGAGATTTCTGGTTTTTCATTCATTCGTCAGTTCTCAAATATACAAACTGTCTTTGAGTAGTAGGCAAAAAGCTTAATCACTTCTTCTTTCTCCCGTTGGAAAGATCACCCCAAGTCCCTTGGGTGACTTGGAAATAAGGCTCACCAGGGACTGAGAGATATACGCACCATGTTTGAAGTATTCATCACATCACAGAATTTCCTTGCCTCTAATGAAGACCTACAGAAATATCTCTTTGATCTTAATATCAGGAAAAGCCATGCTTCTCTTGAACAGCTGGGTTATTCTCATCCTGAATCAGTGATTCTCAGAGTGTAGTCCCTGACCAACAGCGTCAGTATCGCCTGGGAACTTGCTAGAAATGTGAATATTTGGGGCACCTGTCTGGCTCAGTCAGTCCGGCATGCAGCTCTTGATCTTGGGGTTGTGAGTTCGAACCCCTAATTGGGGGTAGAGCTTACTTAAAAAAACAAAGATTTGGGGGCACCCGGTTGGCTCAGTGGTAGAGCGTGTGACTCTCGATCATGGAGTTATGAGTTCAAGCCCCATGTTGGGTGTAGAGATGACTTTAAAATAAAATCTTTTAAAAAATCAAAATAAAATCTGAAAAAAAAACCAACAATACAAATGTTGGGGCCCCACCTCAGACCTATCCAAGTCAGAATCTCTAGAGGTGAGATTCAGCGATCTGCTCTGATAAGCCTTCCTGGTAATTCGTGTACAAGCCAGACTTTGGGAACCACTGCTCTGCTTCACTGATGGCTGAGAACGTTGGCACCAAATCTGCAGCTTCTCTCCAGCAACTGCTTTCTAATCCCTCTCCACCCCCCAACTCAGAAGCAGAGAGGGGCTCTGTAGCCCCCTTAGAGCCCCAGCTCCTTAAAATCTTTAAAAAAGATTTTAGCAACGTTAACTGAATGGGACCCAACCAGGAAACCCAACCTCAGAAAACTGGTAGTTTATTTGCTCAATATCAAACACTTAACTTGGAGTTAAAAGGCTACATTAAGATCATATTATGATTGCTTAATCTCTAAGGAGCAGTTGGTTTTGAAAAACTGATAATACTGACCGATCATGTGTTAAACATGAACAACAAAGGATTTCATCCTTCTGCCTAGACTAAGTGACCTGCAACTTTAACTAGGAACAATTAACTAGACATTATGTTTCATGGGTGAGTTACAAGGTAAAATAAGTAGAGAGAGAGGCAAATGCATTGAAATTATCTATACCTATCATCGTTTGCTTGTTAGCCTGGAAACCCCTTGTCCCTTGGTTAACAGAACACGCAGAAAACCCAAGTCCCTGATGCCAAATGAGCAAATACGGGTTACTGTCAGGAACTGAGTGTTGTCTGCTCTTGTCACTGATTTTTAACCTCTCAGAATTCAAAGAGAACCTGTTTTATCTCAGCTCTGCTACTGAGTAACTTATGTGACCTTGCCTGAAATTCTTCCCCGCCCCTCTAGAACCTCATTTCTGCCCCTGAGAAAGTTCACTTCCATCTCTGATATTCTGGAATTTTGGAATTCCAGAGATCCAAGAACACCCATGCTCCAGCAGCAGCCCCACACCCCTGCTGTCTCCTGCCCAGGAGGAACGGGGAGGAAGAAAGGCACGCTGGGGGGGCCTCAGCCTCATGAAAGCATGCCCGAGATCTCTGGAATTCAGATAATTTTGGAACTCATGCGCAAGAGTTTGTTTCTTACGAAACAGTGCTGTGTGGCCATCCGCCGAGGTGTGAATTGGAAGATACTGTTTGCTCTTTGCTACATGACACACAGGAATCCCAGAGAGATTTTATCATTGGCTTGTGAAAACAGGATAGGAGCTGAATAGACAGTCGTTTTCTGGAGAGATCATTTTAAAGAGCCAGCCTAGTGCATGGAATTATTTGTGTGGATACTTAAAAGCTAAAGGAGTTGGGTTGATTCAAACACTTCCCCTCCCCATTTCCATCAAGAACAGTTATATGGCTGAGTAGTAATTCAGGCGGGGTGGGGGAGGGTGTACTTTCACAAAGCGTGGGGGGATGAGTGTCGTTTGGGGGGAGGGGTCGAATTAACCAGATAATTGATGCATTTCATCCCATTTCCTTTCCCGTAGCATTGATCGCACGTACTCTGTCTGGTAGAAAGAGTAAACCTTCCTCGCTCCTCCAAATACTTTGCTGTTTTTCATTTCACTTCCCAGACTAACTCTGATATGGACGTGTTTATGAAAAACCTCACTACACAGAGTTTCTCCTAGCTGGGAGATCATCCTTTAAATTTGATCACTTCAGGGATTATTTCATAGCAGGTTATACTATTAAATGCCTTCAGACTGCTGGCTTCTCTCTCCCCCAAGTGACCCCCCCACCCCACAGACAGGCACAGAAATCACATACTTACATTCTCTACAACAAGGGGCTTTTCTTGCTGCTGCTAAAGGGATTTCCTTACATTTCTCCTCCCTCCACTTGCTGCAAACATCATCTACTTCACCGTCACCTCTGGAGTAACCTACGGCATTCCTTCATTTGAAAAGCACGACTTTCATTCTTAGAAGCCCTTTTGTGTGGGGACCTCTGGGCAGGGTCCTGTCTTACTTTGTTTTGGAACAAAGCCGGTTCATTTTAGCCACTGCTGAGGAGAGAAACCCGAAACAGCATTTCAAAATGTATATGGCATTCAGACAGACAGCCAAACAGTACAAACTGCTTGATTGGGACATTTAGAGACAAAGCAACTGGTGGTTTGCCTGGATTTTTGTCTCTTAAGCGTTGCTTCGCTTATTCTGCAGCGCGGCCCGGGTAACGTGCACAGAGTGGGGAATTACCGTGTCCGAGCAGGGTGATAAGCCTAGGGTCACCTGAATTATTCCTCCTCGGGAGTGACATCAGCGCTGTCAAAGTGTGAATGATTTGTTGCTTCAGCGCCTCTCTGATATTAAATCTAGAGGAGTGGATTCAAGTTTGCGCTTCAGGAGACACACATACTTATTCACCAGGTAAAGGAAAATGCATTAGACCATCTTCTGATGCCAGAGACGTGAATGAGTTCGGGGAAAAAACGGACAAGACCCATATAGATTTTCATGGGCAGACAAGGAGACAGGGTGATTCTAATAAACAATAGGGGGTATTTGATGATGACTAGTTATTCATAGGATTCCCCAACAGGGAAGAACAAGCAACTGCAGAGCATTTCCCAAACCCCCCTCCCTCTGTCACGGAAACGCCAATAAAACTCCTCCACCTCCCACCCTTCAATGCCAGATCGGCAAGCATTTAGCCAAGCATGCTGGGAGACACAGAACAACTGAAGGAAAGGCGTATCCGGGTGTCTTGAATTTGCTTGCCATTCTGCTCTGTTCTACCATCTCGTTACTAGACGTAGGCATTAGACGTGACAATCAACTACATTTAAACTGAGGAGAAGAAATATTAAAGGCAGAGTCTTCAGAAGAAATGTCTCAAAGACAGCCTCAGTCACCTAACGAGACTTTAATTCCAACCACAAATGACACAGAATCATCAAGCTCTCTCGTTCCCAATGATACCACAAATAAAAGACGGACCGGAGACAACTCTCCAGGAATAGAAGCTTTGTGTGCCATCTACATCACTTATGCTGTGATCATTTCAGTGGGCATCCTTGGAAATGCTATTCTCATCAAAGTCTTTTTCAAGACCAAATCCATGCAAACCGTTCCAAATATTTTCATCACCAGCCTGGCTTTTGGAGATCTGCTACTTCTGCTAACTTGTGTGCCTGTGGATGCAACCCACTACCTTGCAGAAGGATGGCTGTTCGGGAGAATTGGCTGTAAGGTGCTTTCTTTTATCCGGCTCACTTCTGTTGGTGTATCAGTGTTCACGTTAACAATTCTCAGCGCTGACAGGTGGGTTTCTTTTCTCAGTTTTATTTGCCAGGATGTGAAATTAGGCAAAAAAAAAGAAAGAAAGAAAGAAAAGAAAAAAGAAAAAAAGAAAGGAAAGCTTCTACTTAGCATTCACGGGCTACTATTCTGCTTTCTTACAGTCTATAACCTGGATGTAAGATTAGAAAATCGGAGGGGGGGTAATTGAAAATAAAAGTTGTAAGAATGTTAAGATTCCTGTGTTAGCATCGGAGGAAAGGCAGAAATTGTATGCTTTAGGAATAATGTATTCTCTTTGAAGTGTAATTGTTTGCTTGAAAGAATTCTGAACGATGTTCTCCCCACTCCCCGTTTATTTATTAAGTAAGTAAGGCAAATCGTTCCAGGTGTAAAAGAAAAACAATTCATGCTTTATACATTAGTGCAGCCTAGTGGTACAATATTGTTAGCATTAGAGAACATCAGCATAGGTGTGAAATTGACCATATATACATTACTGTCTACCGGAAGACTGGTAAAAAGATGCATGCATTTAATTTATTTGAAATTCATCAAATTAATCAACGGCCGAAAAACGGTGAGGTTTTCGGCTGCCTGGTAACTCAGTGTAATGTCTTCACTTAATTGTATTTGTTGTCTCTATAGGCATTCAATGACAGTCTTGTTCTTGGAGAAATAAATTAATCCGGTTGACTTTTAGAGCTCTATGGATAGAGCGTGTGGGAACCTCGGGCAGTCCGTGTATTCAGGCTCCGTTAGGATATTTTCAGTCTATAAGTACTACGTTTTTCTGTGTTCCTATTGTTGAATAACTGTGAAAGCCGAGGAAGGGTGCAGTTTGAGGCTCCAAATGTTAAAAGTGATGCTTCAAAAAGCCTGTGAGAAGCCTGTAAGTAATCAATAGCTTCTTCAAATTCTGGAATCAGAGAAGAGGAAAATCTTCCCCGGGGTCTTTTATGGATTTTTGCTTTGGCTGGTTTTATATTCTATTTGAGGACAGATTTACTTAAAGGCTATAGATTTAAAGGTGAATTTGTCAGAATAAGGAGGCACCTTTGCATGGGCATAGGGTGTACGGTTTCACCCTTGCCTTGCTCTAAATCTACCTATAGAGCAGCTTGAGTAACAAAGTAGCACTTACGAAGAGGGAAGAAATTAACCCTCTTCTCTTCACTGCACAAACTCAGGGAAATCTTTTCTAGGAAGGCTGATGACTGCTCACTTGCAAAGGAAGGAGAATTGGGTTTAAAATCAGTCACTTATACCAAAATGAAGTTTTTTAGAACATGTAAGGTAATACACAGGTAATGAATTCCCCTTAATCACACACAAAAATCATGCCAAAAACAATTTATTCATCCTAAATAGAGAATCTACACACAAAATTCTAAAACTGCAAACCTGAGCTATTTTCCTATCAGTGAATCAGAGAAAAGGATGATTAGTATAAATATCAAATATTGGGACATACTATGTATTTGAAATCGTGACTGATTCCAGTCGGTTAACGTTGACTTGGTAATATACATGTGGATCCGAGGCAGAACTGGAGGACCCCTAAGGTCACCTCTAACCTCGAGATTCTACAGTTCTGATATTTATTTTGACCTTTGCCTCTGGTTATATGTTTCTAGGTACAAGGCAGTTGTGAAGCCACTGGAGCGGCAGCCCTCCAATGCCATCCTGAAGACCTGTGTTAAAGCTGGCTGCGTCTGGATTGTGTCTATGATCATTGCTCTGCCCGAGGCTATATTTTCCAATGTATATACTCTTGAAAATCCCAACAAAAATATGACCCTTGAAGCGTGTACCTCATATCCCGTTTCTGAGAAGCTCATGCAAGAGATACATTCTCTGCTGTGTTTCTTGGTGTTCTATATCATCCCACTCTCGATCATCTCTGTCTATTATTCTCTGATTGCTAGGACTCTTTACAAAAGCACCTTGAACATCCCTACTGAGGAACAAAGCCATGCCCGCAAGCAGGTATGTATTAATCAGGACTCTCACACGAATTGAGAAATGAAATTCCTACTCGTGCCCCTGTGAGGAATAGCAGTACAGTACTGTGGTTCGGGTCGCAGGCTCAGGAGTGTGTCAGACCCAGGATTTCACTCTGGCTCTACCACATACTAGCTGAGCAATCTCGGGCAAATTACTTAACCTCTCTGAGCCTATTTCCTAATCTGTAAAATGCAGCTGGGGACTGGGTGACAGTCTGGTTTGAGCAGCCAAAATTGGGTACCCCGTGGAACGGCGAGGAACAGCACTCAAGGTGAGACTATGAAGGCAAGCATCTTTTGTTTTAGAAAGTGTAACAGAATGATAGACGCAGGATGCTAGAACTAGCGAGCCGCTCTCACATTATTCAAAGCAAACCACTTACACACAGAGGAGCAAACGGAGGGCTCAAGGGATAAGGTAAGTGCCAGTGGCAGGAGAACATGGTGACTCACCATCGCAAGAGCCAGGTGTGCTCTCCTTGCATAAATATGAACAGAAAAAAAGAACGTTGCCAAAACATTGTTCCATTCGGTTAAAAAAAACAAAAACAAAAACAAAAACAGGAGTTCTATCTTTCGGGGGTGGGGGTTGGAGGTGGGGAGAGGCTCCCATTGACCTCTTGACCAGTCCCTTTAGTTAGTTCAGGGCAGCTCGTGAGGCTAAAGTGGCCTATTTCATGCCCGTGTGAACAGTTCTCTTTGCTCTGTGACCGTAGGCAACGTCTTCACTTAGCCTGGTTCGTTTCTCGCATCAAGGGGTGCAGGCAGGAATATTTTCACAGGTGTAGATAGGATGACACATTGGTTTTTATTCCTTTGACTGTACGGTCTGAATTCCTACAGATTATAAACCATTTGGGGTCCCGACTTGGCAACTTCCATAAACCCCGGAAGAATATTCCAACCGCATAGAGAGATCTCTATTTCTAATTAAATTAAAATCTCAAGAATTCCACAATACTCCTTGAGCTAATTGGAGGCATCCTAGAGTCTCTCAAAACCACGGCTGGGAGTCTCTGCATTAGAGCTTTTGAGACCAGGATCGTGGGTTACCATGCCAATTAACTAGCTGTATTCTATAGGAACCGGCTGCCTTCCCACACTTCCCAAGCAGTGCTTTCAGACGCATGCTCAAAGGGACTCCAGCCTGTTATCTGTAAATTTCTATGTAAATCTGGAGAACGGCTTTTAAAAATCTCTGCCAGCTAAATGATTGTTTTTGTGGTCATCCCCCCACCTCCCCGCAGATCGAATCCCGGAAGAGAATTGCCAAAACCGTCTTGGTGCTTGTGGCTCTGTTTGCTCTCTGCTGGTTGCCGAATCACCTCTTGTATCTCTACCACTCATTCACCTATCAGACCTACGTGGACCCCTCCGCCATTCATTTTATTGTCACCATTTTCTCTCGGGTTCTGGCTTTCAGCAATTCTTGTGTAAACCCCTTTGCTCTTTACTGGCTAAGCAAAACCTTCCAGCAGCATTTTAAAGCTCAATTACTCTGCTGCAAGGCAAAGCTGCCTGACCCTCCTCCCGCGGATACCCCCCTTAACAACCTGGCTGTGATGGGAAGGGTCCCAGGCGCTGGAAGCTCGCAGGTGTCTGAAATTAGTGTGACCTTGTTCACTGGGTGCAGTGCGAAGAGGGAAGATGACAGAGTCTAGCTTTTCGATTAAAAATGGTATTTTTCCTCCCAGCATGTGTATCTGACTCTGAGCTGTGCGTAGGTGTATGGTGTCGGGATTTTTGTTGTTTGTGAATTGTACTGAAATCTGAGTGAGAGATCTTATAAAGTAAAAGACCGTGATTTTTTGTCAACGTACAAACGTTAACATTATCGGGCTTTCTACATAAAACGAAGCCCCACTAGGTGTAGAAAGACAAGTCCATACGTCAGTGGGTCCTACAGGAGGTTGTATGGGAGAGTAGGTGAAATAAACAAGATGACACTGTAAAATTGAATTTGTTCCCATTACTTCTATGCTTCTAATTTCTCCTATACTCCTGTGATTTGCCTAAAACTGTGTTCGTGTTTATTATGTGGTGTAAATGTAGAGATTATACTTTGCATATGAAAAGGGGATCAAGAAGAGACACAACATAACTTCTGCAGTTTTCTTAAGAAACTAAGTCCTAAAAAAAATAAACCTTTGCCGGAGTTTTGGACTGCTCTTTCCCATTCATCTCTATTCCATTGCAAAGCTCTGCGACCACAATGAAAATGTTTCGGAGTCAGCGAGCATGAAGGACTGAGTAAGGATCTGGGGCAGGGTGTTTGCCTTACCGGGTCAACACTTAGTGACTTAATGTAGTTCTACTTTTGACTACCATTGATAATCGAGCAAAGTTATCTTTCACAAACATTGTGAAGAACTAGCCTTATTCACAGGCAGACGAAGCGGCCACGTTTATTTTATTGTCATTTTGAAGGCCCCAGAGAAGGACCCCGGTTGAAAAACCTGTGAACCTGCCAGTGTCTGCAATTCTTCCTTTAAGGAAATCCATTTCTTTCTGGTAAGCAGTGCCCTCTTTCTAAAAAATGGAGAAATACCACATGAGATCCCTAACAACTGGGTGTGTAGTTGGTACCAGATCATCTTTCTGCTTGACTTCTTTAAACCCGATGGGTGCCTAAGTCCTGTAAGAGTGTGACCTAATTAATCTCTGCCCTTGGAAATCAGACAGAAGGTTCTGATTTTCTATCCTCTGCTCCTACTTGCTAAATGCTGTGAGCTTAATAATTGTGATTTCAAACAAACTGTTGTCAATAGATGTGTCAAATTTAGATTTGTGGTTTTAGAAAATGTTTTCTCGGGGCAAATGAAAGTATATGTTTTGCTTGTGTCATTGTGAACTTTTGCTAATGATGTGGCCCGAAAAGGAATACGTATTAACACTAAACTTCACACTTCTGTAAAATTGTTTTACCAAAAGTCGGGGTGCCAATATTGTATTAGTATTAGGCTGGACATTGTAATAAGTGGTGGGAAACAAATAAATATTAAATAAAGCTTTAAAAATGACTTTGTGTAACTTTATATTCTAAAAACAATAGTTCTGACAGAATATAAATGAGAACCCAATTTAATAATAAAACTTAAGTTCTTTTCTTTTAAAAAAATTATTTTAGAGAAAGAGAGAGCATGTATGTGCATGCTAGCAGGGGGAGGGGGAGGGCCAGAGTGGGGGAGAGAGAGGGAGAGAGAATCTCAAGCAGACTCCCTGCTGAGCTTGGAGCCTGACTCAGGGCGCGATCCCAGGACCCTGAGATCATGGCCTGAGCACAAATCAAGGGCCAGCCAACTTAGGTGCCCCTAAATTATTTTCAAGTCACGAATCTCCCAGAGATTTTACTATTTCCTCACTCCAAGTAAAAACTACGTCTTAAAGCACAGCATTTTAGAAATAACTTGTAGAGGGTGCCCGGGTGGCTCAGTGGGTTAAAGCCTCTGCCTTCGGCTTCGGTCATGGTCCCAGGGTCCTGGGATCAAGCCCCGCATCGGGCTCTCCACTCAGCAGGGAGCCTGCTTCCCTTCCTCTCTCTCTGCCTGCCTCTCTGCCTACTTGTGATCTCTGCCTGTCAAATAAATAAAATCTTAAAAAAAAAAAAAAAGGAAAGAACTCGTAGAAGTTCCAGATAACAAAAGCCAAGAAAGCTGTTTAGCAATTGATAAAACTAGAACTCAAAGAACTTTCATTTTCCTCACTCTTAGTAATCCGTAGGTGACTTGGGGGATCTGACATAAAATAATCCCCTAAATGGTTTTATAGGGCATCAGCTCCCCCTCCTAGGGTTGGGGAATTGGGATTAAAATCCATGGTTTCATTTTGTTTTGTTTTTTGGAGGGGGTGGTCTCTTTTTTTTTTTTTCTCAACAGATGATCCTAATTGGAGCCAACCTTATAACTAGGCCCCAATATCCACAATTTCTTTCACACTGCCTATTGTGGTGTGACTATTATTCCAGAAATGTGACTATGGAAGACTTCATTTCTTTGGAGAGTGTCCTAAATGGAGAAAAGGTTGGTACCTGAAAAACAAATTCTGTATACTTCCTAATCTTGCTCAGGGTCTGCCCTGACCCCAGACTTAGAATAAAGGACCATAATAATATGCTACAAAGCAGGAAAACAAAGTCACATACTTAGATATAGCCCAACTGGGCAATGGGTAAGTCTCTGTCACTGAAGTTGAAAGTGCCAGGAAACATTTTAACACTAGCATACCCACTGAAGGTAGCAAATCTCGGTTCAAAGAATTTCTGTGGTTTCAACCATCTTAGGCCAGGGATCCATCAGTCTTTTTGTCAAAAGTAGTTTCTTTTGTTTCCACTAAGTGTTGAGATTACAGGAAATGGGGACAGGAAAATTCCTGAACAGGGTACCAAAAAATCTAGTTTGGTATAGTTCAGTAATCTTCCAGAGTTCCTAAGCCAGATAGGAGACTTCTCTGCTCAAGGAGTCTCTGCTTTTACAAATTAATGTATATTTATTTATTTATTAAAAGATTTTATTTATTTGACAGAGAGAGACACAGCGAGAAAGGGAACACAAGCAGGGGGAGTGGGAGAGGGAGAAGCAGGCTTCCCGCTGAGCAGGGAGCCGGATGCAGGGCTTGATCCCAGGACCCAGGGATCATGACCTGAGCCGAAGACAGACACCCAATGACTGAACCACCCAGGTGCCCCAAGATGATGTATTTTTATCCACCAAGAAGGTCACGGCCTATTAGCCAGGAGTATAGCACATATTGCCCTTAACGGAGGTTGAAGAGAGAAAGATGAAGATATTCAGAGAGAAGCTGGCTGTCTGGGTCCTGAGAACTGGTTGGGCTTCCTGGGTCCTGCAGTGAGACCCATGTACATTCCCATCCGGGAATTTCAGGCACCATCCTGGGAGATCATTAGAATAATAAATATATAATTTTTTGCTTGTTGCCTTGAGTGTTTCCGTGACTTGCAAAAACTCTTGAAAAAGACAAGTTACAAAGACAGAGATGCTTACAGATTACCTGTTAACCAGGGAGTTCATTCTATGAGTTAGAAATAAGTTAGGGAAGTAGGAACACACAGGAACCAGGCCTCACAGAGACAATAGCACTGTTAAAACAACTGTCAGGTCTCATGGCCAAAGAGAGTGCCACTGTAGGTATAAGTGTGCTTAGCTCCCAACTCTACTGCTCCACGATTATGGTGACTCAGTGACCCCTGTCACTGCCTCAGCTTCTCCTCTCACCCTTGGGGAACGTCCCCACAACAGGGACCTGCTCTGCTTATTACCTTCCCTACGTGGGCCTCCCTGCCTCTGTGCCACTCTGACCAGGTCCCTGCCCACCCCATACTCATTCCTGTCCCTGGGAGAGGTGGTTTATTGGCCCATATAACCCAATTCAGTCTAGAACGCAGAGCTACCCTAGCAGGTCACCTCACGGGCCTCTGGGCAGCCTGTGGGCCACGGTGGCTAGGTCACATGGGACCCAGGCATAAGGAACCTTTTTGGTGACCTGTTCAGAGGGGACTGTGGATACAGCAGGCACTCAACGGGTCACGTGCAGTAGTAGGGCTGTGTAGCATATTATCACCTATGTTGTGAAGTCACCCAGGAATGAAATGGGAGCCCAGGAACACATTGCAGAAAACAGCTGTACACTATTTTAGGACCCAGGAAGAAATACTTAGCAATGCTTAAATAAGCGAGCCTAATAAAACTCATGTTATCTATATTATAAAAATGCATGCAAGTTCAGTTCTCTGATAGCCCGCAACAGAACAAAAACTTCACAAAAAAGAAATGGAATTAAAAAAAGAAACCCAAACCCAAGCTACTATTTAAAAACCACTGTTAGGGTTGAAACCATATTCTCACAGCTGGTATTTGGGGAGTTAAGATTTTCTAGAGCCCATACGCAACTGCTATATTTAGAAGCAAAGGTCACTGGAACTGCAGAACTTTCTTCTGGTAAGGTTTCCCCCACCCTCAAATCTGGTTTAAATTTAAAATTTTACCTTTATACATGATGGGTTTACTATTGTTAATTTAAAAAGGAATTAACAAAAACTTTAAAACGGTTGTTTTTTGTGCAACAAGTATGGATAAGAATCATGTACATAAACAAGTGTGTCTCCCTTGAGCGGTGCCCGTCTTGTTGATGGCTGGCTCTCAGGAGCCTAGCACAGTCCCCGGCACTTGGTTGCTCAATAAATTATCCGCCTGATAAAAAAAATTACAAACCTCTTTATTTTCTACGATAAATATGTAATTTGGGGAAAAGCTGTATAGAGGAAAAATATTCTGGGGTTTTCTAAAAGAAAGACAAAAAAACCCGAAGTTACTGGGACAGTAAAGGTGGTGCTTAGATACTTGGAGGTTTTAAGTTTCAGGTCTGGAGCTTGAGCACCTCTGAATCATGGTGTTCAAGAGGAAGGCAACTGCTGCCTCCCCACCCCCTGTCTTTCCAGAGTTGATCTCCAGCCTGAGGAGGTACCAGAGAGATAAAGGAGGGGCCTGAGGCTGGGAAAATAAGGTTGGTTCCCACCCATCGTTCGTTCATTCATTCATTCATTCACTCACTCACTCACTCAATACGCACTAGACACCACACCCTGTGCTAGGAGCTTAGGCCAAGAACAGGACCAAGAGCCAGCGCCGATCCTAGGGAAATCATAAAGAACAAGCGTTTCCCACGCGGAACGGGGAAAGGAGGCCCAGCTTTTTCTCAGGAACACAAACCCATCCCGCCCGCCCCATCCACTCCCCCAAGATGGCGCCCACCTAGTGGGAACATTCCCACGCCCCCGGCTGCCGCCCGCCGCAGCCCCCGCGGAACCCAAGGTCCCCAGGCGCCGCGGCCCCCGCGCCGCCCCCGCCCCGCCCGCGAGGCCCGGGTGGGCTACGGCGCGTGACACCGCCGCGCGAAGGCCGCGCGCCCCCCCGACGCCCCGCCCATAGACCCAGCACCGCCCACCCGCCTGCCCGCGTCGGCGCTTGTTGACGCCACTGGAGGCGTGTCGGCGCGACCCGCGACGTCGCGACGTGCCGGCAATGGCGACTGCGTCAGCCTGAGCGGGCCTCAGTTTTCCAGCAATCTCCTGACGTTGGCGCGAGGGCCGTGGGGGCCGCGGGAGCCGCGGGGGCTGCAGGCGTCTCAAACCCGGTCGGCGGCGGCGGCGGCGGCGCGCGTGCGCCCTCCCGCCACGCCCTCGGTCGAGCCGCTGCGCCGAGGCCCGGTGGAGCGAGCCAGGTGGGCGGCGGCGCGGCCGGGCTGCAAGCTGCGGCGCGCGCGGGCGCGCGCGGCGGGAGGGCGGGCGGAGCGGGGGGCGGCGCGGGCGCCGGGCGGCCCCGACCTCCCGGGGGCTGCTGGGGCGCTGCTGGGAGGCGTGCCGGGGGGCGGCGGGACGCGGGCCGAGCGCGGCTAACCTCCCTTTCTCTGTTAGCCTCCGGCTGCATCTCGGCCTCAGTGCTCCTCTTTGCTCGCGCGAAGCCTGTCCCTTGCCTAAGTCGGCAACATGAGCGGCAACACGAGCGGCAACAACTTGGATGGGAACGACGAGTTTGATGAGCAGTTGCGAATGCAAGAATTGTACGGCGACGCCAAGGATGGCGACACCCAGAAGGATCCCACTGGAGAACCCGATTCTTTCGGGCAGCAGCCGGCTGACACCCCCTACGAATGGGACCTGGACAAGAAGGCTTGGTTCCCCAAGGTAGGAGAGGGGCACGGGCGCCACTGCAGCGCGGGCCCGCCTGGCCGGCCTCGCGAGGCGCCCCTTTTCCGTTTTCTTTGCTGAGGTCCTGAGTTAGAGCCCCATGGATAGTGACGTTTCTTTTTGTTGTTTCTGTTGCGGAACCGATGTATAGAGAAACGTAAATCTTTAACAGAGATGTCTTAAATGTGATTTGATTCTTAAGTCTTTTCTATGCCTTGTTAATTTTGTCTGTGAAGGTCACAGTTGGTTATTGCACCGGTGACTGCTTTTTATTGCAAAGAGGAAAAACACCAGGAGCAAATTTAGTAGCTGTTAATCTCAGATAGCCAACCTCACTTATCCTAGGAATTCTGCTATTTGTTTAGCTTATGTACCTTGTGCAAAAGGCAGCTTCTCGGTTTGAAAAAAAGTAGCGGTGTATATCTCTTTAGGGATTGAACTTTGTCTTGCACCTCTCTTTCCTATCAAATTTTGTCCCTAGGCATGTGTGTTTTAACCATGTAACCACAGGCGCAAAAATAGGGGTGGAAAAGATCTATGTATATTTGTTTAGAGTGCTTGGAAATTGTTTAGTATTTCAGCTTCAAAGTAAAGTAACTGGTGTTAACTTGGTTCTGTAAACTTTGGGGTAAAAGTACCCTGTTAATCAAAGTCTCATGTGTGTGGAAAAAGATACTAGGAGCACACTAATGGACTTGCAAGCTGGTACTTTAAACCGTGTCTCCATTGTGTAATTCGTCGGCTACCCTTAAAATTATTTATTTCAGCCTTTTTATTTTCCATTGTGTATAGGTGTGTATGCTCCATTCCCTCCACATTGTTAAATTTATGATTTTGCTTGTACTGGTCGTGCCAGCTTCAGAGCACATTTGGTTTCTGAGTACCTTTAACAGTAGTCTGATAATGGATTGATTTGTGACTGTTATCTTTTTATGTTATGGAAGCCCATACCTCTTGGAACTGTGAGTTTAAAATTTTCCCCAGTCCTGTGTGTGCGTAACATTGACCAGAATGAAGGAAGAATTCCCATTTCTTTCATTGTGCAACTGTGCTTTATTTTTTTTTCCCCCTAAAAGCCGGGAATATAGATGTGAGTTGAATTCGTTCTTAGTTTCTTCTGACCCTAAATGATAGTGTGATTTTAATTAGTGATGGAGTTAAAATAAACATTAGTTTTACAGTTGTTAGCCCCCGTCTCTTTTTACCAGATCAGTTCCATTTTGTGTGCTGTCTGTATGCAGATAATCAAATATTTAGTGTGTGTATACTTTTGTGTATCTCTGTGCAAAAGAAAAATTGGTCCTGGTATTAGATTATTAGTTGACTGTTGGTTTTGTTCTGTTTTATTGTTATCTGGTATTTCCTTTATTGTATGTACTTGTAGCCTTAGTCAGGTGGACTGTAGAGAGGTAGTGATTTATAAATGAAACAACAAGAAAACGTGCCATCACCACTTAAAATGCCAGTAGTATCTTAGAATTTTGTGCTGATAACCCAAATACCCATTTCTTATTTTTTTATCATTTTATGCACATTTTTCACATAAGGTGACTACTCTGGCATTTACACCATTTACTACAACCGTTATCTGCCGAAGCACTTCTGTGTTCAGTTGTATAAACAAATATGCTGAAATTTAACACTGTATAAACCCTTTATGGGAAGAAATCATTTTTGAATTTCTGTTATCTGTGTGTGTATTGAATTTTTTGTTTAGATCACTGAGGATTTCATTGCTACATATCAGGCCAATTATGGCTTTTCTAACGATGGGGCATCTAGCTCTACCGCAAATGTACAAGAAGTCAGTGCTAAGACTGCAGAAGAACCTCCACAAAGAAAATCCCCTGAACCCAGTGATCCCAAAAAGAGGGGAGAAAAGAGAAAGGCCGAATCAGGCAAGTGGATTTAGCTTGCAAAACAGGAATGTGAAATTTTTAAATGTTAGTATGTGTGTATATGGTTACTGTTTGGAGAATTACAGTAGTTTTGAAGGAACCATAAGATGAGGGTTTTTTTTTTTTTAATTATTTGGGTTCATATAGTGGCTCTCACACTAATTTGCGGGCATTGGGTAGGCTATTTCAATTCGGTGCCTCAGTTTCTTCCTTTGCAAAACAGAGCTGTTATCAAAAGTTCTGTTTGTAAGATAATTTTCTTACATTTTTTGAGCTAATTAAATTGAACTCAAGGCAATTTTGCCTCAGCTTGGCCATGTCTAACACAGTAGATTGGAGTCAGAAGCAACTTACGCATGCAGGGCCTAAAGTCAGTGCAAGGATGAGTTTTTTTCTTTTTAAGGTAGTATCAGAATCATAAAGAACCAGGATAACTAGCCATCCTTTTGTAGACAGGGCTTTGAAACTAATTTAGTGTCCAAAGATCCAAATACTTTGAAAGCTGGACAGTGATTTGAGTTAGTCTCTCTCGTTCTAAGGGTAAGAAAAGTCCTGCAAGTTTCAAGAAACTGCTGCATTGTTAAGATTTCATAATGTGACTCTTACCTTTCTTGCATGTGTGTTTTTTTTTTAATTTTGATTTTTAGGATGGTTTCACGTTGAAGAAGACAGAAATACAAATGTATATGTGTCTGGTATGTGTACTTTTTAATTTTTATTTGTTTGTTTGTTTATTTTAAGTAGGCTCCACACCACCATGGGGTGTGAACTCACCACCCTTAGACCAAGAATTGTGCTCTACCAACTGAGCCAGCCAGGCGCCCCTCCCACCTCTTTTAAACAAATTTAGAGTAGAAAATACTTGATGGTTTGAGATTTTTCACGAAGTGATTTATACTTTTCAGCTTCTCTAAAGTCTATTTTTTATCATTGTGCCCTTTTTTTCTCGTTCAGCAGTTGACATGTGTAAGGGGTATGTTTTGTTTATTACAAAACTAAGAAACATGACAAGCATACAATTTTGTATGCCATCCTTTCTGTCTGCTGTAGGTAACTTAGGGCATCTGCCCCTACAGTGATAGAAGGCTTAAGCAGAACACGATATTTTAAAAAGATTTCATTTATTTATTTGAGAGAGAGAGAGACACAGCGAGAGAGGGAACACAAGCAGGGGGAGTGGGAGAGGGAGAAGCCTGCTTCCCGCTGAGCAGAGAGCCTGACACAGGACTCTATCCCAGGACCCCGGGATCATGACCTGAGCCGAAGGCAGATGCTTAATGACTGAGCCACCCAGGCGCCCCACAAAACGTGTTTTTAGTGTATATTTGAATACATTAAAACGTGACATTTCCTCAATTCTATAGGTGTGAGATTTTTTACAGACATTTAGAAAATCAGATTTGAGCTCATCTAAGTTGTAGATACCTAATTGGTAGAATGCTTAAGTAACCTACACTGTTACTGTACATGCCTTTTGTGATTTTCTCCCTAATGTTACAGGTTTGCCTCCAGACATTACAGTGGATGAATTTATACAGCTCATGTCCAAGTTTGGCATTATTATGAGAGATCCTCAAACGGAAGAATTTAAGGTCAAACTGTACAAAGATAATCAAGGAAATCTTAAAGGAGATGGTCTTTGCTGTTATTTGAAGGTCAGTTATGTGGTCAAATAAGTTTCTTGTATTTCCATTTATAACTCAGAAATCAGGGCTATAATTTCGTATAGATGATAACCAAGACAGAACTACGCAGAACAGGATGTGAAGAAAACTAAAATTTCAGATTGTGCCAGTGTGTATCGCATTGGTGAGGTTTTTTATTTGTCGTAGGAAAATACAGTCTCAGGCCAAGGTATTGTGTAAGTTACGTGCCTGAAGTGCTTCTTTTGTCTTGAAGGAATTCTGACCGCAGAGATCTCTTTAGGACTCTATCGCGTATAATTGACTCAGAACACATTTTAAAAATCCACAAAGAAAAGAAAGCCGGTAACATTTCATTTCCCCACTGGAATGAATGAGACCAGGATTCGGCAAACTCCAGCCCACTGCTTATTTTTGTAAATATGGTTTTATCGAACACGGCCACATTCGTTCCTTCCTTGACTCATTCGTCGGGGGCTGCTTTTGTGTTTCAGCAGCGGAGCTGAGTGGTTGCAGCACACACCACATGGCCCACAAAGCCTAAAATACTTACTAAGTGGCCCTTTACAAAAAAGTTTTCTGAGCCTTGAATTCAGCTGTGAAGGAGAGGATAGCCGTGCTTGCTCTTTGATGTATTTGGAATGGGAGAGAAGAGAGATCGGTATTAATAGAAATTTGCAGAAATTTACATGTTCATGGTCCCATCAGTTAATTGCACGGGGAAAGCTCAGTGTCAAAGACAGGCACCATTTCCAGAACCTCTCTCACCTTAGGGGTATGTTTTATGCATTATCATAGAATGCAGGAGAAATGTGCACAATGATGACGTGTGCCTATGTCATGGAAGGTGAAAATAATTACAAAGTAAAATCAAACTTATTAAACAACAGTACCAACACCACAGGTGTGTTGTTGAGTGTACAGCATTTCGGTGAAATCAGAAAGGGGTAGGGTGAAGCCAACAGTTTTGAATCTGGTTCTTGAACGTGAATGGGCCATCTGTGAGTAGGGCCATTATAGGTAGTAAATAATTTTCAAATACAAGGAGAGTTGCGAGTTTTACAAGTTCTTCAAGGGTTATTAAAAATCTGTGAACAGATTCTTACGGAATTTGAATGAATTTTCTACTGTTTTAAAGAGAAAAAATGGGATTTTGAGTAAGTTGATAAAAAGTGCAAGATTGGCCAACCAGTAAATTAAGTTCCAAAAATATATAACTAAGGGACACCTGGGTGGCTCAGTCAATTAAACATCTGACCCTTGGTTTCGGATCGGGTCATGATTTCAGGGTTGTGAGGTGGAGCCCCGCATTGGGCTCTGTACTCAGTGTGGAGTCCTCCCTCTTTCTCCCTCCTCCTTCCTTCCTCCTCCTGTCCTCCTCCTTCCCTCCTCCCTTTCTCTTTCCTTCCCCTCTTTTCCTCCTCTCCTCCTCCCCACCCACTCATGCTCACATGCTCATGGGCATGCACTCTCTCTCTCTAAATACAATCTTTTAAAGATACATAATTGTTCTAAGATCCATATTTGATTGTGCAGCTAAGTTCAGTTATTTTTTGTTTTCCTCAGGTCCTCAGATCTTTGACTCTGCATAGGGCTGACAGAATCCACAAGTGTATTTAATATACAAGTCGTCAGATAATCACCCTCACATTATATCACAGACCTACATTTTAATAGGTGAACAAAGGAATGAAAGGCTGGCTATGCTATCCCCAGTTCTTTGAGTCATCTAGTCTTTTAAGAAGGAATACTTAAGAATTTTAAAACGAATGTACCTTAGAAATCACACAAGTCCATCTGCCTCCTTGAGAAATTGAGACTCCAAGAGGCAATACTAACGATTCCAATAATAATGTAATTTATTGAGCACCTGCTGTATGCCAGTCCCTTTCCTTTATGTCCATTCTTTCATTTGATTTTGTCAAGAACCCTGCAGAGAAGGCATTTCTCTTCCCATTTTACAGATGAAGAAATTGAATAACTTGCCCAAGTTCACAAAGCTGGTTGAGGACAGCTATGTCTAGAGTGCAGGTTTCCTGATAAGGCAGCCTAGAGTTCTTTATCTCAAAGGAGGTAGTTATGATGAAGTCTTTATTGTATGTATAGTCATCGTTCGTCCAAAAAAACCTCCCAGAGTTCCATTGCAGCATGTAAATTCCTGACTCTTTCATTTTACCTTTACAAAGAGGGAATCTGTGGATCTCGCATTAAAACTTTTGGATGAAGATGAAATTAGAGGCTACAAATTACATGTTGAAGTGGCCAAGTTTCAGCTGAAGGGGGAATACGATGCCTCAAAGAAGAAGAAGAAGTGCAAAGACTACAAGAAAAAGCTGTCTCTGCAACAGAAGTTTGTGTCGTTTTTCCCTTTTTGAAAGATTTCATACACATATCCTAGAGTATGTCTTTGGTATAGCCCCCTACCTAGTTCTGTTCCGTCAAATGTACGTATATGTTATTTTCAAAGAATTTCATTAGATCATCAGAAACCTTCAGTTATTTGTACCATAGAATGATCTGGCAATGGCGGTTTTTTTTCCTTTTCTGGGGCATTTACTTGTAACACCGCACGGGCTTCAGTGAGATGAGAGGGCCGTCTCTTTGGAAGAAGTCGAACATCAGACTAAATAAAATAGTTTCGGCTTGTGTAGCAGAGCCCTTAGTTCATTTTTGATGTGGATTGACAGCCGCTCCCCCCCCCCCGGGAGCTAAAGCATTAAGTGCTTTGTTTTATTGGAGTGGGTTCTGAGAGCATTTCTAACGCTGCTCAAACCAAAGATACGGTGATCACACAAGAGTTTAGTTGTGATTGCCTGTAGTTTTTACAGGGATAGTTAGACTAGATCCCTACCAATTTTATATAAACACCTGTCCAGTAAAATTTAAGATTGCGTAACAGAGTAGTTTTACATACTTCAGTGTGATCATAAAATGCCTAAAAACCAATACAATTTTGAACTTACTTTTTGCCCTCAAAAGTGTAGTCGTGCATACCAGACAGACAGAAATACTAAATAATTGGCACTTTCCTGTAAGAGTCTTATTAGAATGTCTGTAACCAGACTGCAATTCTGAGAAAAGATCCACTCTGGGGATTTCAGACCCTGGGTCCGTCTTTGCGCCACCCATTACTGTTACTACTTCAGAAAGTCTCCCAGTGGGAACTGGGACTAAGCTGCATACGGGTATTTTGGAATCAAATAATTAGTATCATTAAGTACTCGATAAAGGAGGATTGTAGCAGCTCCGTTTCTCCTCTCCCACAAGTATGAAACAAAATTGAGTTTCTCATTCCTGCTTTATCACATTAGGCAGTTGGACTGGAGACCTGAGAGACGGGCTGGCCCATCCCGAATGCGCCACGAGCGAGTCGTCATCATCAAAAATATGTTCCATCCGATGGATTTTGAGGTATGAGGTGATATTCCCGCTGACGGAAACGTTGATGTGCTTTCTTTCAAGGGAGCCCAAAGCTTGCCTCGCCCCCGTGTTGCTCCTGCCCCATCCTACACAACCACATAGCTGGCCAGGTAGGAAAATAGAGCGAAGTAAGAGTCCATCAGAGTGTCCTCCTAGTCCCCCAGGGGACACCGTTTAACGCCCACACTCCAGCCGCATGTGGCAGCGACTTGAGGAAATCATTATAAAAACATCACTGAACGATTTCTGGGCACTGCTTGCGGATTTTGAGTGCATTTCCCCAAGGGCAGGCTGGTTTCGGTGGGGAGTCATTTCCCACTTGCAAATGAGAACTTCGCTTTGGGACTATAAATCTGATCGTTAAAAAAAAAAAAACCAAAAACAAAACCCTCGGGTTCCTGAAGTACGGCTCCCGATATTTAAATGGTGATGGTGGCTTTTCGAGACCTGACTTGTACACAGTGCCTTCGTGGTGTCGGGAGGACTTCATGATACTCACTGTCCATGTAAACTTCTTACTAAGAGCAGCAAGTGAAAGTGACCGCAGAACGAAGAGCTGGGGGGTGCGGGAGGTGTACGAGGCCTAGACCGCCGCCGCCGCCGCGGCGCATTGCGCTGCCTCCTGCCTCTTACTCTGGTCGGTGTTTCCCACAGACCCGTGGCCGCATTTGTGGAAGAACAAGGCTTTATTCTCTGCCTGGAATCTGAAAGTAGTGATCACCAGCTGCACTCGAGGTAGAGAAAGGCAACAAGTAACCATAAAGAGAACACATGAGAAAAAAAAAATTTCATACTGTACAGCTCCAGGTTTACAAATGATCTGTTTGCGCCCGAAGCCCCCTCTTAGTCCTTCTGTGCTTTGAAACAAGGAGAACACCAGTTTCATTGCAGCCCCTCCGGAGAGGACCCAGGAGTGGTCTGTGGAGCTTGTCCGGGCCGGTAGTGATGTGATACAGTTCATGGTGTACCTTGGGTTCACGGTGTACCCATGGGGGGGGGGGTCTGCGTATCTTTCGAGGTCACTGGAGAGATATATGTGGTCAATTTGTAACACTGGATGTCCCTTCTGAGTAGAATTCTAAAGAATCTTGAAACAGGCTTTGAAACATTCTCCCTGCTAGGTAGGGATTTGAAAGGAATTTGTAACTGGATCAGGGTGTCTGGTCTACTAGGTACACGTCCGGATTTCTTACAGTTCATCTCATTTTATCCGCCACGTAAACAACTGCCTTTTTCAAAATTACATGACCTGTTAACGTCTATGACTTACATCCTTGATGCACGCGTTCCATACTTGCAATGCTCGAATGTGAATGTTAATGCAATCTTAAGGCAAATTATCCAGAGCCTCGGTAAGTAGAAGTCTGTTGCATAATTAGGTATGTGTGTTTTGCCCCCTGCCTTGCTCATTGACCACCTAACCTGAATCTGGCGATCACATTGTGCAAACTTCGTTTTCCCAAGCTTCACGAGCATCCTTTCCTCCGGAAAGCCACCTTCACTTTATTTTGACCCCTACAAATTCCTCCAGTGGATGGCTTTAAGGATAGAAGGTTCACGCTTGTAACCTCTTTGTTCTTTTTTCAAACGCTCTTAACTGTTTTTTTGTGTGTGTAAACTTCACCTTGGAGTTACAGAGCCTTTAAATTACCTGTTGAGCCTAAGTCATCTTACACTTCTATTTTCATTTATACCAGTTTGAAAACGTGTTCATAACGTTTATCATTACCCGAAATAACCGGATCTCCTGTGCTAGAATGTGAGCTCCGTGAGAGCCAGGGCTCTGTCCCCCCGTTTGCTCTTGTATTCCCAGCGGTTAGAATTCTGCCTGGCATACAGTAGACCCTCAGTATGTATTTATTTTACAAACCCTCAATATTTATATGAAGAAAAAGTGAAAGCATGATTGCATGAGAGCCCTGTTACAAGGCAGAGTCCTTCGCTTCACTCCTCGGATAACACGTTTTCTCTTGAGCATCTTTGCAAATGAAGGAAAGTGTTCTTTTCAAACGCTCAGAGGGCAGGGAGGATGAGCTTCTAGAGCTCTCATACGGAGAAACCCTCGGGTGCTGTCCCTGTCCGCCTGTCTGCCTGCCCTTGTGCGGTCTGCCAGCTCCATGAGAGCCTGTCAGACAGAGGGATCTTGTCATGCGTTTGGTGGTTTTTGTTTTTTTTTTTTGAAGGTTGATTGATTTGCTTTAGAAGAGAGAGCAAGCGTGCACGCGAGCGGGGGGAGGGCAGAGGGAGAAAGAGAAAGTGCTTGGTTTTTGTTCCTGGTCTCTGCGGACCTGAACTTCAAAGTGCGTCAGTATAAATCTGTCCAGCGTAGTGACTGTCCAGTAGGGTAGACTCCGGCCGCATGTGGTTATTTAAATGTAACCGAAATGAAAGAAAGCTAAGAATGGAATTCCTCAGTCCTGCCAGCCCTTTGTATCCGATAATGCGGATCCTCGTTTGTCACCGCAGGAAGTTCTGTTGGACACCGCTGGTGTAGACGCTGTAGGGCTCGTACGGGTGTGAGGCCGGAAAATGTGCTACTGGACGTTTTGAGGGGAGTGTTTGGACTAAAGATTCCATGTGAAAACAGAAACGGACTCGTTGGGCTCCTGGGGTGTCAGAAAGAAATCAGATTTTAGGGGGCAGGTGCAATGTATTTTCACTCCACAAAGAGTTGACCAGCGTGAGAAGCGAAATAACTAAAAATACTCTTTGGTTATCAGGGTGAACAGTGCAAAGGCTGATATTTTTAAGGCAACTTCAGAGGGTTTTCAATATTTAATTTAATGCCTTATTTAAAAAGGCATGCCTGGGGGTGCCTGGCTGGCTCGGGCAGGAGAGTGTATGACTCTTGATCTCGGGGTTGTGGGTTCAAGCCCCACTCGGGGTATAGACATTACTATAAAAAATCAATAAACTTTAAAAAATAAGTAAGTAAAGCTGCATACTTGGCCCGTTTGAATACCAGGAGTGGAAGAACCAAAACTGTGTGTTGCAAATGCAGATTTCTCATTCATACCAGCACTGGCCAACAAACCGAATGTGAGCCACACGCGTAGCTTAGATTTTTCCAGGAGCCACAGTTTAACTAGAACACAAAATAGGGGAAATTACTCTTAGTAATGAACCTTATTTAACCCAGTATAACCAAAATATTTTTTTAATTTTAACACGTGACATAAAAATACTAACGAGTTACGTTGTTAACCCTTTGGTACTAAATCTTCAAAATCTGGTGTTCGTGTCACACTTGGAACACACCTGAATGGGAACTAGCCACATTTTAAGTGCTCAGTGGCCACATGTGGTTAGTGGCCACCATCGTGGCCAGTGTAAGTTTAGATTGGAAAGGAATGAGAAATATGCTTTATTTCTTCTGGGAAAACAGAACACCACCACCACCACCTCCCCCAAAAAAATTAGGAGTATTGAGCAGGAAGGTTTCAGTGCATCTGTCTGATTTTCATCTCAAGTCTGTTGCTTGCCAAGTGTTACGTTTAGAAATTTGACATTCTTAGCTATGTTAAAGAGTTTTCCTAGAGGAGGGGATTATTATCGTTAAGCTTCAGGCTACTATACAGCAGTGATGCTGTATTAGCTTTTCAAGCTGGTATAAATGAAAACGGAAGTGTAGGAAGATTTTGGCTAAAATCTGGTATCCTTGTAGAAAAAGTGCTGAGACTTTGCTACAGAAATAGAGTGAGTGGTGCGCCCCCCCCCACACACAATGGAATCACCCTTAAATTTGTTAAATATTTTGAAATAGTATTTTGTATGTTTTTACTATAATACTGATTTCCCTTGGTGAATAAAGTTAAGGTATTTGGAGTGGTTTTTTTCTAACTCTAAAAAAGCTTTTTATTGACTATTCACCATGTGGAAACACCTGTGCTGGGTTCTATGAGGCAGACGAAACATTTAGACCAAATTCCTGCCTTCGCAAAGCACACACACAGTCTGATAGCAGCTGACCACACACACCCCTCAAGGCCACCACATGCCTTTTATGCTCCGGTTCCCATTCCTCTCAACAGCATCTTCTCCAAAATGAGATTTTATAAGTGGGGGCAATCCAGCTGTACTTTTAGAAGGCTCAGATTTCTAGGATTCTCTTTTATTTTAAATTTGATGTCAGTATCTGCCTGCCAGCTCCTTATTTTTGCTTTTTGAGAGAACTTTAGGAGGGAAAAGGCACTTTTTTTTTTTTGTTCTTTGTAATTCTTTAGTTGGTGAGGAAAATAAAAACCCGTGAGCAAGATGAGGTTGAATGTTTCCTAAAAAGCGTAAGTCTACTCTAGTAGAAGTTCATATGTAGGATGTTTTGTTTATATGTGTGTGTAGTTGCAATTCAGGTCGCTGATGTAACATTTTGTGAGCCCTTTTCATGCACTGGGACTTGCAGAGAGACTGGCTAATTCCTCCAGATGATTTGAAGTCCTTTTGTTGTGGGGCGGAGAGTCCACCCAAACCCAGGACCACCAGAAGCAGCAGCATTTGAATGCTCCTAATAGACTCACAGTTGCAAGAAATCAACAGCTTAAGAATGTATTTTTTTAAAAGATTTTATTCATTTGAGCGAGCGGGTGCAGAGGGAGAGGGAGAAGCAGACTGCTGAGCAGGGAGCCCAACATGGGGCTTGACCCCAGGACCCTGAGATCACAGCCTGAGCCAAAGGCGGACGCTTAACAGACTGAGCCCCCCAGGCGCCCCAGGAATGTATTGTGTGCTTATTAGCAGCTCTTTATTTGTGTGGTTCTGTTGCAGTGTGGTAGGAGAGGAGATGAACAGGAATCCTTTTAAGGGAGGTTTACCCTGTGAGTTAAAATAGAATCTTGGAAGCACAAAGAACTATCTTAGAACACTTAGTCAATGCAAGGGATAGATGTCTCCCCATTACAGCATTTCTGTAAATAGGAATCCATGCAAAACCCAAAGCAGAGAGCTCTCTGGTCAGTACAGTCACGATGCCCATGCAGAAGAGGAATTAGCAGTGTCCGACTTTGTATGTGCCGGAGGACCTTTTTCCTGCGCTTACAGCTGCTGTTCTTTGGGATTTCCAGCCCTCCTCCCCTGCCCCCCTCCCCTCTGCTCCAGCACGGTCCCGCCGCCGCCCCCCATGCTTAGCCATGCTTAGCCGTTCCCTCCAGCTGGAAGCAGGGCCACCCCTGTAGCAGCGACTGCAGCTTTAGTGATCTGACGTCATTTGGTTTTGACTTTTTAAAATTTTGGAGCCCGCAGACAAGAGTAACTACTTCTAAGTAAAACCTTTTTCTGTACGCTGGTTTGTCAAAGCAAGAAATTTGATTTCTCAGGGTTTATATTTAAAGAAGGGGGCAGATCTGTTTTAATCGTGTGTATGTTTGCAGGATGATCCATTGGTGCTGAATGAAATCAGAGAAGACCTTCGAGTAGAGTGTTCAAAGTTTGGACAAATTAGGAAGCTCCTTCTCTTTGATGTAAGTTTGTGGTTTAGACAAATGATCCGTAAGCAATTGTTCTTTCCATTTGATAAGTTCTTCCCAGGTGGCAGTATGTCCCCGACTTTGGATTCATGTTTTTGTATGGTAGGTCTGCTATCTTGTGGTAGTCCTCTGTTAGCAATAATTAGATGAACGTGGATCGGAAGTCAGGGCCTTGGTAGACTCGGTATGCCTCGGTGATTTCCCGTTATTATCACTCTGGAGTATACGATCGGGTGAAAGGAAGTACGAGAAAGACGTGTGAGACCTTGTGGTTCCCTGTTGGCCCACCTTTCCCCACCTTTGTGAATTATTCTCCTCCTCCATGTTTGAAGAACAACAATCAAGCAAGATATTTGTCTGTTCCCGTTCCTACTCTTTGTACTTCCAAGATCAACACATAATAATGAAAAGAGTCGCCATGTATTGATTGCATATGAGCTACTGTGTGTGTTACCTCCTTTAATCCTCACGATCGTTTGAGGTAGGTGCATACTATTATACCCATTTTACAGATGAGGAAGCTGGAAGTTTTAGAGATTGAGTGAGCTCCTTGCTCAAGGTCATTCTGCTGTTAAGTGGCACAGAGCCAGAATTTAAACCCAGGGCTATTTGACTGGACAGTCCACACTCATTAACAACTATACCATCTTGCTTCTCTTTAGGCGGTGTTGTCAGCAGAAGCATTTCCGAGGTCGCCGTGCTTGGTTCTTGCTAAACAAGATTAAGCTAAAGAAGCAGCTAGCTTTGGGGCGCCTGGGTGGCTCAGTCCGTTAAGCGACTGCCTTCTGCTTGGGTCATGGTTGCCGGGTCCTGGGATCGAGCTCTGCATCAGGCTCCCTACTCAGTGGGGAGTCTCCTTCTCCCTCCGTCCCTCCCCCTGCTCATGTGCTCTTTCTCTCTCTCTCTTTCAAATAAGTAAATAAAATCTTGAAGAAAAAAGAAGCAGCTAGCTTCAAGTAGCTGGCTGGTGTACAAAGGAAGAATGGCTTCATACACAAAACCTTTAAGCTTAAATCATCAGAACACTCCTGCGTACCGGTTTTGTCAGATGTGTATGCTTTATTTTTAGTTTTCTCATTCATTCCTTCTTTTTCCTCCCTTTCTAGAGACACCCAGATGGTGTGGCCTCTGTGTCCTTCAAGGATCCAGAGGAAGCCGATTATTGTATCCAGACTCTTGACGGAAGGTGGTTCGGGGGCCGTCAAATCACTGCCCAGGCATGGGATGGAACTACAGATTACCAGGTAAATTCCGCAACTGTCGAGGGCACAGAAATTGTATCGTTACTGACAAACACTGATCTAGTGGTCCTTCAAGATAAGTTTTGGGTTCAATGCAATCTATTTAATGTAATAATACTTCTGAATTATACTTTGCGTTCAGAGCATAGAAAGAAAAATGTTTCAGTCTTTTAGCTTATAAGCCTGAAATTTTGAGGCATGCATAGAAGAATGATAAGTGAAGCACGGAGAGAGTTCAAATATTAACTTTTTCACTGGTGAAACATTTCTGCAGGACTGTGGTGTTGGGCATTTTTTTTAAACGATCTTAAGACCAACTCTAGTGAACGGATGCGTAAAGTTTTGAAAACCGAAGATAAGGAAATGCTCTGATTTCCTAAGAAGAGATGCCTTATGAAATCAGGACACTTGTGTCGGTATCAGAAGTATGTAGGGAGATTACTTCTTTGTGCCCCAAACTTACCTTAATGGCAATTCCTATTTCTCCGCAGGTGGAAGAGACCACAAGGGAAAGGGAGGAGAGGCTGAGAGGATGGGAGGCTTTCCTCAATGCTCCCGAGGCCAACAGAGGCCTTCGGCGTTCGAATTCCGTTTGTGCTTCGGAAAGGGCAGGGCCTTCTAGAGTAAGGCATTTTTCGGAGCACCCTAGTACATCGAAAATGAATGCACAAGAAGCCGCAAATGAAATGGCGTTCGAAGAACCTATCGATGAAAAGAAGTTTGAAAAAACCGAAGACGGAGGAGAATTTGAAGGCGATGCTTCTGAGAAAGATGCCAAAGAAAGTGGCCCCGAGAAAGAGGCTGAAGAAGGCTGCCCCCAGAAAGAATCTGAAGAAGGCGGCGTCAAGACAGAGTCCGAGGAAGGCTGCCCCAAGAGAGAGCGCGAAGACGACTACCCTGAGCGAGAGCCTGGAGAAGGCAGTCCTGCGAAAGAGTTTGAAGAGGGTAGCCCTAAAACGGAGGCTAAAGAGAATGGCCCCGAACAGGAATCCAAAAAGAAGAGGCTCAAAAATGATTTTGAAGAGAATGGCCTTGAAAAGGAGTCTGACCAAGATGGCCCCAGCAAAGAGTATGAAGGGGAGGAGAGCCCCCAAAAGGAGTCTGATGAAGACGACTCAGAAAGGGAATCCGAAGACGACGACTGCTCTGAAAAGCAGTTCGAAGAGGGCTCCGAGAAAGAGTTTGAAGAGAACGGCCTGGAGAAGGATTTTGAGGAGGAGGGCTCCGACAGGGAGTTCGGCGAAAACCTTCTCGATCGGGAGTTCGACGACAATGACTCCGACAAGTCGGAATTTGGAGATAGCAGCTCCGAAAGAGTGTTCGAGGATGAAGTCTCCGAGAGAGAGTTTGACGAAGAGTCCGATGACAAGGAAGAAGGGGAAGACACATACGAAAAGGTGTTCGATGACGAGTCGGATGAAAAAGAGGACGAAGACTACGCAGATGAAAAGGGGCTCGAAGATGCTGATGAGAAGATGTTTGAAGACTCCGATGACAAAGAAGACGAGGAAGGCGTCGAGGTAAAGGAAGATGAAGAGGTGGACGAGAAGATGTTCGAAGAAGACGATTCCAACGGGAAGCTGTTTGACGACGAGGATTCCAGCGAGAAGCTGTTCGACGACTCCGACGAGAGAGGGACAGTGAGGGGCGTGGGGAATGCGAAAGATGAAGGGCCCCTGTCCACAGGCAGCAGCTTCGTCCTCAGCAGCGACGACGACGTCGAAGACATTTAATCTCTTCAACTTGCTTTGTAGGGAGCTTCCTCCATCCGCGTTCAGCCCACGCTCTGGGGTCATTGCTAGTAGTGCTACATGAACGTGTGCCTAGTGGTAGGAAACCAGCAGAATAACGCATTGAAGTTTTCACTGTTACCTGTACTTGATCTTAAATCTGTGTTAATTGGCCGTTCAGGTAAAACTTCCTAGTATAATGCAAGTCAGCTGGGTACTCGTCCTTTGTCAGATTTGTTAAACGCATGCGGAATAATATTTTTTAAAGTATTCTGATTGAAGTTTGTGATAATTCCAAAATAAAAACAAGTTGTTAATATGCTGAAACTGGAGAACTGGACTTGCGTTACGTTGCATTTTAAATTCTTGCTGTTGCTTTATTCATACTAAAGTGTGGTGTTTGTGAGGACTTGATAAAGCTAAAGCTCGTAGGAGTCTTCTTGCTTCCAGCTTCCGTCAGCACTTACATCCCCGTTTCCCCTCCCTACCCCAGAACATGTTACTAAACTTACAAGGTAAATAACACTCTGGAGTTGTTCCCCGCCTAGTCCTTGTGAGCTACTTTCACTTGTTTTCTTTCCCACCCTCTTGCTGCGAAAACGGACTCTGAGATGTGCGAAAGTCGACTCCCGGAGGTCCCAGCTTCCGGTACTGGAAATACGGAGGAGATTAGAATTCTCCAGTGTACTGTGGGGGCCCCTTGAGAAGCTGATTGGAGTCATGGGACCTTTCCCCAGAAAAATGTGTGCACACACTACACAGCTTTTTTTGTATACACTTTTCAGAGGTTCATGGATCCCCTGGAGTTCAAGATCTACTTGTATCATGCATACTTCGGTTTTTTTGTTCTAGATTCATGGTGCCTAGTACTGTGCTGAGTTGTGTAGTCCCAATAAAAATTGGAGTCTTTCTTGATTGTGCTTTCCAAATTAAGTATTGGTGAATTGACTTCTGCTGTAGCATTAAGAAGTGACTCTCGTGAAGTAGAAGCATTAAAATAAACTGCATTGGTGCTTTTTCATTATACCGTCTGTAAGTGTAATTATTGCCCTTTTCAGACCCCCCCCCAAAAAAAAGAGTCCTTGTATTTCAAGCCAAGGCTGAGAATTTAGTGGTTGATGTCTGGGATTTCTTAAAATCTCGGGATTTTCAGGGCACCTGGGTGGCCCAGTGGGTTAAGCCTCTGCCTTCGGCTCAGGTCATGGTCTCGGGCTCCTGGGTCCTGGGATGGAGCCCCGCATCAGGCTCTCTGCTCAGCAGGGAACCTGCTTCCCCCGCCCCCGTGTCTCTGCCTGCCTCTCTGCCTACTTGTGCTCGTTCTCTCTCTGTCATATAAATAAATAAAATCTTAAAAAAAAAGAAATCTCGAAATTTTCACCAAGGACAAATCCATAAGAGCTAAAGAAAGGTAAATACAGAAAAGTGGCAGACCAAACTCATGTTCCCTTTAAAGGTATAAGCCAGAAGCATTTACACATTCCCTTTATTGGAGGATTGGTTTCCTGAGGGGTGGGCTGCGGCTTCCCTTCCATACGCGATGGTTGGAACACATTACAACACAGGTGAACTCCCAAGACCATTAGAAGGGGGGCTGTTTCCTTTCTAAATTTGCTCTCCCCATTAATTTGGTTGATAGGAAATACTCATGCTCTTTTTATATAAACACCCTGGAAGCAAAGGTCACAAATAGATGTCAAATGATAAATGATTTGGGAGGTGATATTGACAGACATTAAGAGTCCTCCACACACACAGTCACCCGCTTCCTAAGTAGCTGGGTCTTACTTGTCCCGATGATGGAGTTTTTTGAGGCAACACGTCCTGGTAGCAAAAGAACAACAATCCAAAGGGTGGGTTTTAAGCACAGCAAAGCCCAACAATTACCTGACAGTCTAACCTTGATGTTTCTTAAGACTATGTTGCTTCTGTAAATATCCAATAATGTATCCCATCCGAAGGCATGAACCAGGAGGGAGGCATGAACCAGGAGGGACAGATGCCTTCACAGGGCATGAGTGCCCTGCTGTCCTGAGTGCCTCGTGTAGGAATAAACTCAAAACTCCATGTTAGGGGGCGCTTGGGTGGCTCAGTGGGTTAAGCCGCTGCCTTCCGCCCGGGTCATGATCTCAGGGTCCTGGGATCGAGCCCCGCATGGGGCTCTCTGCTCAGCAGGGAGCCTGCTTCCTCCTCTCTCTGCCTGCCTCTCTGCCTGCTTGTGATCTCTCTCTGTCAAATAAATAAATAAAATCTTTAAAAGGAAAAAAAAAAAAAAAACTCCATGTTAGGAGAGCGCGATCTTACCAACCTTGCAATATTCACAAGATATTTGAAGTTATTCCTGCTCTCTACAAAAGAAAGCTGACAGGGCAAATTTGGAGTAATTTGTTGCAAAGGTCTCTGTTTCTCTCCTCCTTCTGTGATGATAACCCTGGGTTCTTTCTGAAGCCCCGACGGGCCAAATCTGGTCCATTTGGAAGCCATTGCCTCTTCCTTTTAAGAGAAATTATTTTTCTGGTGTCAATTATTTGGGTATTCTGAGGCTTGGAGACCTGGTAGGAGATAGCAGATTTTCTGAATATGCCTTTCTCAAATAATGTGAATCTTTAAGTAAACCCAACATTTCAGAGGAATGCCCAGAAGTGCTCTTAATTCATTTGAACAAAGCCAGGGCTTGGAGAGTAGGAAGAGGCTTTTAAATGTGCCTCTTGTGAGTATTAGCCAGTATTCTTAGATACTAGCTTTTCCTTAATGGAGTCTCACAAGCTGCATGCTGTTTTGTTGCTGTTTAGACAGTGACTTCATTTAATATCAGAACACTCGGATGATTTTGCTCCTTAACCACACCTCATTTCCATGACTGCCTTGTTGATCTCTAAGTAAAATACTGGCCTGATGTAAGAAAACAAAGTTACAATCAGCCCTTCATAAAAATCACAAGTCCAGAACTGCAAACAGCCTGAAATCCTGGATACCAGTTATCACAGCTGTTTGAGAAACAGCTGTTTGAGAAAAATACCCCGTGGTTTGAAGTCTACTTTGAGGTCAACTTAGAAACTGAGTCCCACGGACTTGTCTTTTCATTCGGAACTGAGAGGATTCCGCTGTCGTGGGATGTCTGATGCATTACACGCACACAGAGACCAAAAGCAGGGCAGCGCGTGTTCGTAGTCCCATTCTCTGCGGAAACTTCCAGACCATGACAGTAAGGTGCGCTGCTGGTTCCGGACTGGGTAAGGAAAGTTCGAGGGGCCGCCGCACCGAGGGGCCTTGGCCACTGCCAGCATTTCCACCGCTTCTTCATGCTTCTGCTGAAATAGCAGTGGTGATATGAGAAGAGTAAAGCTCTAAGCAGAAAGCATGTCTTCACACCTGTCAGAATGGCTAAAAACAACACGGGAAACAGCAGGTGTTGGCGAGGATGCAGAGAAAGGGGAACCCTCCTCCACTGTTGGTGGGAATGCAAGCTGGTGCAGCCACTCTGGAAAACAGGACGGGGGGGTCCTCAAAAAGTTGAAAACAGAGCTCCCCTATGACCCAGCAATCGCACTACTGGGTATTTACCCAAAGAATACAAAAACACTAATTCAAAAGGATACGTGCACCCCTATGCTTACAGCAGCATTATCTACAGTAGCCAAGATATGAAAGCAGCCCAAGTGTCCATCGACTGAGGAATGGATAAAGAAGAGCCGGGGTGTGTGTGTGTGTGTATAACATATAAATACAATGGAATATTCTTCAGCCATAAAAAAGAATGAAATCTGGGGCCCCTGGGTGGCTCAGGTCATGATCCCATGGTCTTGGATGGAGGCCCTCCCATATCGGGCTCCCCGCTCGGCGGGAAGCCTGCTTCTCCCTCTCCCACTCTCCCTGCTTGTGTTCCCTCTCTCGCTGTCTCTCTCTCTCTCTCTGTGTGTGAAATAAATAAAATCTCTCTCTCTTTTTTTTTAAAGAATGAAATTTTGCCATTTGCAATGACATGGATGGAGCTGGAGAGTAATCAAAATTAGAGAAAGACAAATACCATATGATTCCACTGATGTTTAAGAAACAAAAATGAGGGCTGCCTGGGTGGCTCAGTGGGTTAAGCCTTTGCCTTCGGCCCAGGTCATGATCCCAGGATCCTGGGATGGAGCCCTGCATCTGGCTCTCTGCTCAGCAGGGAGCCTGCTCCCCCCCCTCCCCGCTTCTCTCTCTGTCTGCCTCTCTGCCTACTTGTGATGTCTGCCAAATAAATAAATGGAGTCTTAAAAAAAATGAGAAAAAAAAGAGAGAGAGAGACAAAGAAACAGACTCTTAAATATAGAGAACTGATGGTTACCAGAGGGAGGGGGAGGGGGGATTAAGGAGCACACTTGTGATGAGCACCGGGTGATGTATGGAAGTGCTGAATCCTTATATTGTACTCCTGAAACCCATATTACACTGTATGTTAACTATAATGGAATGAAAAAAATAAGACCTGGGGATGCCTGACTGGCTCAGTTGAGGAGGGACGCATGTGACTTGATCTGGGGGGCCAGGAGTTGAAGCTCCACACTGAGTACAGAGGTTACTAAATTTTTTTTTAATCTGCTTAAAAATAAGCATTTTTTTTAATGTTACTTCCAACTTTTGCATAGAAATTAGATTTAAATAATAGTGATGATAAACCTGCAGCATCAATGTCAAATTTCTAGACTCAGCTGTATGTCTAAAGTTGAGAATGTAACAACTTGACCTCTTATTTTCTCAAAGTATTTTATACTGCTTTTAAGCAATGTAAACTTTGGGGTGTTTTTTGTTTGTTTTGTTTTCTTTAATCTACACCCCCACATGGGGCTCTAACTCAGGACCCCAAGGTCAAGAGCTGCATGCTCTACCAGCTGAACTAGCCAGACCACCCATAAGCTTTGGTTTATTGGGGATTCTTAAGAAATTATAGATTAGCGGGGCACCTGGGTGGCTCAGTGGGTTAAAGCCTCTGCCTTCAGCTCAGGTCATGATCCCAGGGTCCTGGGATCGAGCCCCGCATCGGGCTCCCTGCTCAGCACGGAGCCTGCTTCCCTTCCTCTCTCTCTCTGCCTGCCTCTCTGCCTACTTGTGATCTCTGTCTGTCAAATAAGTAAATAAAATCTTAAAAAAAAAAAGAAATTATAGATTAGGATCTTAAAAAATTTATATATTTAAAAAAATTTATATATTACTTCAATGCTTTTGATATCACTCTTCCCTCTCTGCTGCACTTGAAACCACATACTGAGATACAAGTAGTGTTAGACTATTGGTTTAGTGTATTTACACTTACTGTAAGCATCTGTTTAATATAATTTGGTTCAATCAATTAGCAAGAAGAGATTAGGCTACTGTATGCCCGTTAACATGCTAGAGGAGGTAGGGCGGCGGGCATAAAGGCAGGATTAGGCATGGACAAGGCAGCACCCCAGAAATGTGGCATTTGTCCAGCAATATCATTTCCGGAGCCTAGAACAGTGCCTGCCACATAATAGAGATTCGTTCAATAGTTGTTGAATGAATTCATTTATGCTATGGACTTACTTGCATACTCTCATTCATCATCAGTGAAGAAGTTCATTGGCTTCATCACTACCTTGTTACCATTCCTGGTGGTTTCAGTGTTGAAGTAAACAATGCTGTTCTTCTCCCCAGTCTTCCCGCCTCAGCAGCCCAGCTGTGCAAACCAAAAATCTAGGAATCGTCTTTGATTTCTTGGTCTCCTTCATCCCCCACACCCAAGCCCTGCTGGGGCTTCTAAATCCAAAAGCAGCCAGACTCTGAATACTTCCCCCCATGCCCCCCTCCTACCACAGTAGCAGGAAGCATCATCAGCCATCAGAGAGCTTCTGAGCTGGGCTCCCCATTTGCACTCTTGTCCCCTTCCAAGAATTTCCTTAATTTCCAGTCACTGCCTAGAATGCCCCGATAGCATTCCATTACTGTGTTCCAGTAGCTCTTGGAAAACAATCCAAACTCCTTACTGTGGCCTGCCCATGCAGCTCAGAGAGCCCTTGCTGGCCTGCCCCTCCAGACTCATTGCAGTAGGACTCTCCCTAGCACACCACCCTTCAGTGGCATGATTAGCTGTTTCTCATCCTGATCTCAGGACCTTTGCACGTGCCTCAGCCTGGGATGCCTTTGCCCTAGCCAAGCTGCGTCTGTGTCATCCTTCAGACTGCTTTAAGTCTCACCTACTTAGAAATCCTGACCGTCCTCTCTGTGGTACCCCGCCCCTCCTCTCCACGGTGGAAGCCTCTTCAGAGCAATTATACACTCTAACACCATCTGGCTTACATGTTTATTTGTCCCCTCCTACCCTCACCCTGGGAGTATGCAAGCTCCATGACAGCCAGGTTTTCTCCTGGCCTCTGCTGTCTCTCCAGTGCCTACAGCAGTGACTGGCACGTAACAGACAACAAACACCTTTCCAGATTTGGGAATAATCATCCTGTCTGTGTTGTATTCTGTGAGGAGCCCCGCATTTTTCGAGAAATGTGCAGAAGTTTAAGTAGGGCAAGGCAAGGGGAGTAATAACAATTATCTATAATATTAAACCAATGAGATAAGATTTGGAAAATACAAGGCTCACTGGTAGAGTTAATCACTATTTGGGGACATAAAGATTATATTGGTACGGTTTTATTATATTCTTCTTAGTTATCTTCATGGGAAACTGGGTTTGAATTATAGCAAAAGGTCTTGGTAAGACCTGTGAAGCATTCTAACAATCACTAGGACCTCTCAGAGAGGAGCTTATGGAATCCACATTTCTGGAAATCTTACCGGATATAAAATGTCTTTCTTAAATGAATTATGTACAATTTACTTTGGAAAATACCTTGATTTGATTCCTAAAACAACCTGATTCGGGGACACCTGGGTGGCTCCATCAGTTGAGCGACTGCCTTCAGCTCAGGTCATGATCCCAGGGTCCTCGGATAGAGCCCTGTGTGGGGCTCCCTGCTCAGCGGGGAACCCGCTTCTCCCTCTCCCGGTCTCCCCTACTTGTGTTCTCTCTCAAATGACTAGATGGAATCTTTAAGGAAAAAATAAAATGACTGGGCCCCTGGGTGGCTCAGTGGGTTAAAGCCTCTGCCTTTGGCTCAGGTCATGATCTCAGGGTCCTGGGATCGAGCCCCACATCGGGCTCTCTGCTTGGCAGGGAGCCTGCTTCCTCCTCTCTCTCTGCCTGCCTCTCTGCCTACTTGTGATCTCTCTCTGTCAAAAAAATAAATAAAATCTTTAAAAATAAAATAAAATAAAATCACTTGATTCTCTAACTTCCCTATTGTCTTCTTCCCTGTCATTTATTCCCTCTACCTGCTCTGCAAACAGGAAAATTTTACCAAAATTCCGTGACTTTACAAACTCGTTGGGGTCCTATCCAGTCTGACTAGACACATTATCATTAGCCACTGGAACTACCTTCATCTTTGATGACAATGAAAAAATGAGAGCCAGAGCTTTAAATGCAGATGCCAGGGCGCCTGGGTGGCTCAGTGGGTTAAGCTGCTGCCTTCGGCTCAGGTCATGATCTCAGGGTCCTGGGATCGAGTCCCACATCAGGCTCTCTGCTCAGTGGGGAGCCTGTTCCCCCCCCCCCCGCCTGCCTCTCTGCCTACTTGTGATCTCTTTCTGTCAAATAAATAAATAAATAAAATCTTTAAAAAAAATAAAAAAAAATGTTTAAATGCAGATGCCAAAGCTACTGTGGAGATTTGGACCAGCTGGCAAGAAGACTGTATTTCATTTATATATTTACTGATATTTCTGTTACAAATTCACCATCTTAATACCAAAACAGTGAACTTCATCTCCAGTTTCACTTAGATGTTGAAATCACCCAGAATGATGACAGAGATAATGAGACTGAATTCCAGCTCCACAGTGGATGTAGAGATGACTTGAAAAAAAAACCTTAAAGGAAAAAAAAAAAAACAGGGACACCTGGGTGGCTCAGTGGGTTAAGCCTCTGCCTTTGGCTCAGGTTATGATCTCAGGGTCCTGGAATGGAGCCCCACATTGGGCTCTCCACTCAGTAAGGAGCCTGCTTCCCCCTCTCGCTGTGCCTGCCTCTCTGCCTACTTGTGATCTCTGTCTGCCAAATAAATAAATAAAATCTTTAAAAAAACAAACACTTTTCTGAAGTATTAGTTCATCTGCTCATTCATGCAGTGAATCCAAACTATGGGCCAGACATTGTTTTAGGTCTGGGAATACAGGGTTTTCTTTTTTAAAGATTTTTATTTATTTATTCGACAGACAAAGATCACAAGTAGGCAGAGAGGCAGGCAGAGAGAGGAGGAAGCAGGCTCCCTGCGGAGCAGAAAGCCTGATGCGGGGCTTGATCCCAGGACCCTGGGATCATGACCTGAGCCGAAAGCAGAGGCTTTAACCCACTGAGCCACCCAGGTGCCCCCGGGAATACAGGGTTTAACAAGAGGGAATTGAGAGACAAATAGAAAATATTCATGTAGTTCTTTTTAAAGAACAGGTGATTTTTATTTTATTTTAATTTTTTTAAATTTATTTATTTGACAGAGATCACAAGTAGGCAGAGAGGCAGGCAGAGAGGGGGGGGGGAAGCAGGCTCCCCGCTGAGCAGAGAGCCCGATGCGGGGCTCCATCCCAGGACCCTGAGATCATTGACCTGAGCCTAAGACAGAGGCTTTAACCCACTGAGCCACCCAGGCGCCCCTACCCATGTATTTTTAAAAGATAAATTCAGAGGGTGCCTGGGTGGCTCAGTGGGTTAAGCGTCTGCCTTTGGCTCAGGTCATGATCCCAGGGTCCTGGGATGGAGCCTGGCATCCGGCTCCCTGCTCAGTGGGGAGCCTGCTTCTCCCTCTTCCTCTGCCCCTCCCCCTGCTCATCTCTCTCTCTCAAATATATCAAAAAATCTTTTTTTAAAAGGTTTATTCAGATAGTGCTGGAAACAAATCAAATCAGAGTGATTTGCGACCGATGATTTGGTAGAGAGAACATTCCTCAGAGTGCTAAGAAGGGATGATTGCGGAGGAGATGACATTTAAGACAGCACTTAAATGATGAGAAACAAGCTGCCAGGTGAAGAGCTGGGGAAGTTGGTTCCGGACAGAGAGAATAACAAACAAAAAGACTCTGAGGCATTGCTTGAGAGCCATGGTAAGAGCCTGGGTTTGTTGGGAATGGCATGGGATGCCATTACAGAGTGAATTTTTATATATTCATTCATTCGTTCATTCATTCATTCGTTCATTCATTCATTCATTTAAGGGGAAGGGACAGAGGGAGAAGAAGGGAGAGAACCTTCATCGGCGGGGGGGGGGCATGAAGCCGGATGCTGGGTTGCATCTCACCACGCTGTGAATAAGACCTGAGCTGAAATCAAATGTCAGATGTTTAACCGACTGAGCCACCCTGGCGCCCCGGGAGCTGATTTGTAAACAGAGTGGATTTCTGTTTCAATGGGGTCTTTTGACCTGCTGTGTAGAGAATGAACTGGAAGAAAGAGTAGACAGGAGGCTGTTTTGGTAGCCCAGGCAAGTGGAGATGGTGGTTTGGACTAGGGTCATAGCTGCAGAAGTGGTGAGAAATTACTGGGTTCAGGACACATTCTGGAGGTAGCTACAGTGTGGGGAATGAGGACATTAAGAAGCTTGGGTTTTGTAAGTACAGGTGTTTCTCTTATAATGATGATTCTGAAAAAGTTGGCACGCTGCTCAAGCGTTTGCTAAAAATAATAGGATTTAGGGCAAATGTAGGGTTAAGGTAAACCACTTCAAAACCCATAGAACAGGGGGTGCCTGGGTGGCTCAGTAGGTTAAAGCCTCTGCCTTCGGCTCAGGTCATGATCCCAGGGTCCTGGGATCGAGCCCCGCATCGGGCTGTCTGCTCAGCGGGGAGCCTGCTTCCCCCTTTCTCCCTGCCTCTCTGCCTACTTGTTATCTCTGTCAAATAAATAGATAAAATCTTAAAAAAAACAAAAACCATAGAACAGGGAAACCAAAGCATTCCGAAGAGCAAGACCACTTCCGATAATAATAACATCTCTGATAGAGGTGTTTTACCTCTGATGGTCCTTGTGCCCTGTATCCCAGCCAGTTAATCCCTGGCAGCCTTCAACCTTGGGTCAGCTTCCTCTTCCACGGTGGAATCCTGGAGGGCTTTCCCTCCTAATAGAGACCATTTTCATTGAAATTAAAGAAACAACCCAGGACATAGGCTTTGTTATTTTTCATCACTTTAACATGGGATATATGCCTTTATACCGTTCACAGCTTCGAGAGCTAGCTTCCCATGGAAGGGACCATAGCCATTATTGAAACCAGTAAGCTAGCCAGCCACACTAGTGCTAAAGGAAGGTCTCTGTAGATTTCATGCTTTCTGCTTGGGGGTCTTCCTCTATTGCTAAGGCCTTCTTTTTAATGGTGAGGAAATTTGGGGCACCTGGGTGGCTCAATGGGTTATGCCTCTGCCTTCGGCTCGGGTTATGATCCCAGGGTCCTGGGATCAAGCCCCGCATCGGGCTCTCTGCTCAGCAGGGAGCCTGCTTCCTCCTCTCTCTCTCTGCCTGCCTCTCTGCCTACTTGTGATCTCTGTCTGTCAAATAAATAAATAAAAAAAATGGTGAGGAAATTTGCCACAGATGGCCTCGAATGTTGCCACGCTAGAAAAACAGCATGTGAACCAACACAGTTTCCGTGTTATAACAATGTCAGTCCCCTATCGCTTATTTACTTATTCCATAATTCCCACCAAAGAAACACACACCGTAGCAAACAGACTGTACAAGAGAAAGGCTTTCGTGCTTTTAGGCAGACGAGCGACATGATCTGGTTTGTGCTTCAGAAAGATCATTGTAGGGCACCTGGCCGGCTCAGTTGGTAGGGCATGCATCCCTGGATCGTGGGCTCATGAGTTCAAGCCCCATATTGGGTATAGACATTACTTAAAAAAATAAATAAATAAAATAAAATAAAATAAAATCACTGTGAATGGAAAGAGGGAGAACAATGGAGGAGAGGACAGGAGTCCGGGTGACTAGTGATGGTGGTTCAGACGAGATAGCTAGCAGTAGAGATGGCGAGAAGCTATTGCGTTCATTCTGCATATAGTTTGGAGGTAGAAGTGACTGCACTCGCTGATGGAGTGGGTGCGGGGATTGAGAGGGAGAAAAGAATCAAGATGACTTTCTAGGATTTTGTCCTGAACAAGTGAGTGACTGCTGGTGCTCCTGGCTGTAGGAGGGAAGACTGGGAAAGGGATGGCTTCGAGGAGGGGAGGACCGAGGGCTTCCATCCCAGCCACATGGTTTGAGATGTCTATACAACATCGGTAGGAGATGCCAAACAGGCAATCTGATACGCCTTTAAAGCTCCGGGTTGAAGTCAGAGCTGGAGATTTCAATTTGGTGACTTCAGCATAGAGATGATATTTAAAGCCAGGCGCCTGGGTGAGGAGCCTTCAGCCTTGCAACATTCCTTCCATATCTGACTCTGGGTCTGTTCGCCCTGTCTCTTCCAACTGTTTTGTGCCTTTTAATATGTCTTGTAATTTCTCCTTGTCTTTTCTTTTCAAAAAGATTTCATGTTCTGGGGCGCCTGGGTGGCTCAGTGGGTTAAAGCCTCTGCCTTCGGCTCAGGTCATGGTCTCAGGGTCCTGGGATCGAGCCCCGCATCGGGCTCTCTGCTCAGCGGGGAGCCTGCTCCCTCCTCTCTCTCTCTCTGCCTGCCTCTCTGCTTACTTGTGATCTCTATCTGTTAAATAAATAAATAAATAAAATCTTAAAAAAAAATAAAAATAAAAAGATTCCATGTTCTTTTAAGTCATCTCCACACCCAACGTGGGGCTCAAACCCACAGCCCCGAGATCAAGAGTTGTGTGCTCCACTGACTGAGCCGGCCACGCACCCCTCGTTCCCCCAAAACTTAACTACTAGTAGCCTCCTGTTGACTGAAAGCCTTACCAACAAAATGAAGTCGATTAACACACATTTTGTATGGTGTATTATAAACTGTGTATTAAAATGTTAAAATATTAAAATTATAAAATGTGTATTATAAACTGTATTCTTACAATAAGGTACAGCTAGAGAGGAGGAAATGTTGCTAAGAAAATCATAAGATGTTTCTCTCTGTCAAATAAATAAATAAAATCTTTAAAAAAAAGGGGGGGCACCTGGGTGGCTCAGTCGTTAAGTGTCTGCCTTCGGCTCAGGTCATGATCCCAGGGTCCTGGGATCGAGCCCCACATGGGATTGCCTGCTCAGCAGGGAGCCTGCTTCTCCCTCTCCCACTCCCCCTGCCTGTGTTCCCTCTCTCGCTGTGTTTCTCTCTGTCAAATAAATAAATAAAATCTTAAAAAAAAAAAAAAGAAAATCATAAGAAGAAAAAAGAAAGTCATAAGGAAGCGAAAACACAGTTCCAGTAATGTACTGTATTTAGTGAAAAAAAAAAAAAAATCCATGTGTAAGTGGACCTGTGTGGTTCCAACCCACGTTGTTCAAGAGTCAACTTTCCCTTCCCCCAGGTCAGTTAGGCTCCAATGAAAACCCTAATAACTTGCTTCTCTGGAGGGCAGACGTTGTTAAGAAAAAATAGAAAGCAAACAAAGAACCCAGGACGCTCTGATGTGTTCAAAGTGGTTAGTCTCCCCCTCCCCCTGCCAGAGGCAGAAGGTGGGATTTTTCGCGGATATGCAGTGTGAGAACCTGATCAAGCTCCAAGAGCTACACCTCACAGAATTGGGGGGTTCCACCGATGACTGGGTTCCCCTGGAGTTTTGGTCTCCCTCACGTCCAGCCTCCAGCCATCTGTCAATTACGCCATGTGTCACAGGGTTTCCTGCCCAGCGCGGCTTCCCTTGGAGCTTTCTGTTCCAGTAAGTTGTGACTCTCTGTATTTGTCTGTCTGTCTCTCTAGTTTTCAGAGCAGCAGTTTGCTCTGGGACCTCCCTTCTCTAGTGAATCTCTAAGAAGAGTTGTTAATTTTTCAGTTGGTTCAGCTCTCTGCTCGCTGTTAGGACAGAGCGGTGGCTCCAAGCTTTTTACTTGCCAGGCCAGCACGGGAAATCTTTTTTTTTTTTTTTTAAGTGGGTTATATTAAATCACATTGTATGCTGCTGGGATGCTGCAGAAGGGAGGAAGGGAGGTGCGGGAGAAGAGAGAATGGTCGCAGAGCTGAAGCCCTAGGGTAGGCTATTTCAGTGGGAGGGATGCAATCAAGTAGCCTTTGGCTGGCCACTTCCGTGGATCGATGCGGGCTGTCCGGTGGCCAACATCACAGAGAGCCCGGCCTCATGTCCAGCAGTTCCCTCATCTCACCCTACCAGGCCAAAACACATTTTGTACTTTCGCTCACTTTGGGGACCGGACTAGCTTTTAAGTGGGTTGTGCAGAACTGTGTGCTTCAAAGTCGCGCACTGAATAGCCGTGGAGATCTGGCCCTACAGAGGTGAGCAGCAGCCTCTCATTGCTTCTGGTGCATGGAGGAGCACACCCTCGGGACTCCCAGAAATACTCGGGGGGGGGTGGGGGGCGTGGGGAGGGAAGAAGCAGACCCGGAAAGGACCTGGGAGTCCTGCAAATAGCAGTGACTGAGGGAGCTCAGATTCTTCGTGCACTAATGTCAACATGACCTCGTTTGTGCGCAGAGACTGTCGAGGCTCTGGTGAAGTGCTCTCAGGCCTGTGCTTCTTAAGCATTAGCATGTAAAACCCAAAGGACTAGGCAACACTGGACTCGCTCCCCCAGAGACTGTGATTCAGTAGGTCTGGGGCAGAGTCCGAGATTCCGCATTTCTGACAAGCTCCCAGGTGCCACCGTTGCTGCTGGTCTTGCTAGGAGTCTGAGCTGAGACCAGTGGGACCCAAAGAAGCACGGATCCCTTCTCTGGGGAGGAGGTCAGGAAAATCTTCACTGGAGAGGTATGTGAACCGCAACAATGTATAAGTTTGGGGCATGCCAAACCCAGGAGGAGTTAAAGGGCGTTTCTTTCTTTCTTTCTTTCTGGCCTTGGCAGCTGTAACTAAGTTGGTCATGTGGCAACTGACACTGACTATTAACACAAATGTAATGAACGCATCCATGGTGCTGGCCACCATTCCAAGGAAATACTGATTTCAGGTAATATAACCTTTTTTTTTTTTTGCAATCTTAATGGATGTGTTAGTTGTAGTAAGTAAATATGGTGAGTGAAGATTTGGTTATTTCTGAATTGTGAATTTAGATTATGGGAATCCTAATTCATTTGTAACACTTCTTTTTAAGTGTATTTTTTTTGCTTTATTTTAAAATTATTTTTATTTTATTATTACTTTATGTTTAAAGATTTTATTTATTGATTTGAGAGAGAGCACTAGAGACAGAGAGAGAGCAAACATGAGTCGGGGACCGAGGGAGAGGGAGAAGCAGACTTCCCACTGAACAGGGAGCCCAATGTCGGACTCTATCCCAGGACCCTGGGATCATACCTATGCCAAACACTTAACAGACTGAGCCACCCAGGAGCCCCAAAGAATATTTCTTTTAAGTAATCTCTGCACCCAACATGGGGCTTGAACTTAAGGACCCTGGATTCAAGAGCCTCATGCTTTTCCCACTGAGCCAGCCAGGTGCTCCCTAACTCATTTAAAAAGGGGGGAAAGGGGAGGAACATGATGAGCATGTTTCATTTCCTACCATAAAATTTAATAAAATTTTAATAAATACTTTAGATAAATATCCATTTCACCTCTTCCAGAAAACCTTTCCTTAATAGCCTTAGGCCCTGCCCATCAGATGAAGAGAGTTTTTCTGTACCTCCCTATCGATTGACATTCTTTAGTTTGGTTGAATTTTGTCATTTTTTTTTTTTAAGGATTCTATTTATTTATTTGACAGAGAGAGAGAGAGCACAAGCAGGGGGAGTGTCAGGGAGAGGGAGAAGCAGGCTCCCGCCGATCCTAGGACCCAGGGATCATAACCTGAGCCAAAAAGGGAGATGTTTAACCGACTGAGCCACCCAGGCGCCTCTAATTTTGTCTTGTTTTTTGTTTGTTTGTTTTGTTTTGTTTTTTGTCTTGTTTTTATTTTTTTTGGTCTTGTTTTTTAAATTAAGCAAAGACCAACAGTGTTATCAGTCTCTCTGGAGGTTCGTGCAGATGAATGGTGTTCATCACGGAGAAACCTTGCAGTTCCCTTGGGATTATCTTGTTATAAATCTGAAATCTGTTTTTGGGATGCCTGGCTGGCTCAGTCAGTAGAGTGTGCGACTCCATCTCGCGGTCGTGAGTTCAAGCCTCATATTAGGTAGGGAGCCTCGTTTTAAAAAAAGGAAACATTAAAATTACAAATCTGTCTTTGTTAAATGCAAGTTTATTTTTGCATTTTTTTTAGTATTTCCTTAAAATAGGCTTCATAAAGTAGCTTTCCTGCATCATAATTCTAGTGTATTTTACATTTTGACTGATACTGCCAAATTGCCCTCCAGAAAGCGTAGCACGTCACACCACCACTCAGAGCAACAGTGTGCAAATACGTTCAGTCTCCCTTAAAAGGAGGTTTTAGGAGTGAAAGGAAAGGGGGGAAGCAGAGATAGTGACCGGCCGTGGACAACAAGTTCAGAAAGTGTTGTTGAAGGGGAACAGAGGAATGGAAGTGGAGGCAGGCGGTTGATAAAAATGAGAGATATGTGGGCATATTTGAACAATGATGGAAAGAGTAGAGATGGAGAAGTAGAAGCAGAAGAGAAAGGGGATAATGGAGGTTTAGGATAAGCCTCTAACTTGATTCATTACCAAATGAATTGGCAATTGTCTCAATGCCATCGATTGATGAATCAATCTGTTCTCTACTGATCTGAAATCTTAAAAATATGAAATTTTCAGGGTGCCTGGGTGGCTCAGTTGGTTAAGCATCCGACTCTCTTGGTTTTGGCTCGGGCCGTGATCTCAGGGTTGAGAGATCAAGCCCGGAGTTGGAGCCTGGTTGAGATTCTCCCTCTCCCTCTGCCCCTTCTACCCTGCTCCCTTTCTCTCTAAAAAAGAAATATAGAGGCTCCTGGGTGGCTCAGTGGGTTAAAGCCTCTGCCTTCAGCTCAGGTCACGGTCTCAGGGTCCTGGGATCGAGCCCCGCATCTGGCTCTCTGCTTTGCAGGGAGCCTGCTTCCTCCTCTCTCTCTGCCTGCCTCTCTGCCTATTTGTGGTCTCTCTCTCCCTCTCTGTCAAATAAATAAATAAAATCTTTTTAAAAAATAAAAAAGAAATATAAATAAATAAAAAATAAAGAACCTTTCCCGTGTGTACTTTTTTAAAAAAACTTTATTTATCTGACAGAGAGAGAGAGAGATCACAAGTAGGCAGAGAGGCAGGCACAGGGAGAGGGGAAAGCAGGCTCCCCGCTGAGCAGAGAGCCCGATGCGGGGCTCGATCCCAGGACCCTGAGACCACGACCTGAGCCGAAGGCAGAGGCTTAACCCACTGAGCCACCCAGGTGCACACCCCCCTGTGTACTTTATAGTACAGATCGTTCCACCCATCTCCAGGACTTGGGCTTCCAAGTTACTAAGACAGACTGCCGGTTATGTCCATTGCTAATCGTATTTCAGCAATTACGTTACCAGTTTTAAGAACTCTGTCTCACTCTCTTGGTTACTTCTTTTTCATAGCTGACTGACTTTGTTCTATGAATGCGATATTCTCTTGGACCTCTCTGAAGACACTGATTTGAATTTTTAAAGTGCTTTCCACATTAACTTTTCCCTGAAAATTCAATGGTTTTGCTCCTTTGTCTTAGTTTTTCTCTGCCACGCTGTTGTTTGGTTCGGGGTCCCCTGCAGTTGTGAAGGTCACTGTTCACCTGGCAGTCTTTCTCTCCGGGATGGGGCAGAGCTGCGCAGGACAGTGGCTGGGGGCGTGCCCACCGGAGGCTTCCCATTGATGAAGCACGGGTAGGGAACAGGTTGCAGGGTCTGACCAGACGCATAAGAGCTTCAGGGGGGTTAACTGTTCTGCCAAGGTGCCTTTTGTCTCGACATTCTTCCGGCCCGCCCCCCAGTTACCTGGGCACTCCCTCCTCTCTCCAACCATAGAGTCCATGCTGGGTCCCCTCTCTGGGCACACGAAGTGCTTTATTTAGAAAGCTGTTCTCACTGGCGGTAGCCAGGGGTGAAAACTACAGCAAGACACTGTGCACCGAGTTGGAGAAGGGCCCATTTGCCTTGGCAGACCTTTAACTAACGTCTCTGCTTTTCTGCTCCATGACTCACTCTAGCCCGTACTAACTCAGAGCTTTTTCTGGGGCTCTATTTGGAAGATTCATAATTATTTCTCCCAGATCCTTCTCTTATTCTTGTGCTAGCAGGGTGTGGGTCCTGCATTAGGATTTCCAGAAATTTCTTATTGTTTTCGAAAGGTCATGTTAACAGCGGTTTAGCATGCAGCCCTAGAGTTACACTGCTTGGCTTGGACAACCCTCATCCTCTCCGTGGTTCTGTTTACTAATTGTTTTTACGGTGTTAAATTTTATTTTGTTGATATTGCCTCATTGGGCTAACCCTGGCATCAGCAAACATTTTTTTTCCTTTCTTTTTTTTTTTTTTGGTCGAAGTGTAATTGACATAAAAATATATTAGTTTCAGGTGTACGACATAGTGACGCGACATTTATATACCTTATGCTGTGATCACTGTGATAAATCTAGCTACGGTCTGTCACCACACAGTGTCGTTACAATATTATTAACTATATTGCCTGGGCGACTTACTTATTTTATTACTGGAAGTTTGTATCTTTTAATCCCCTTCCCCTTTTCGCCCACCCCCTCTGTTTATTCATCTTTCAATTTGGGTAATAATACTACCCATTTTGTAGACTTATTTAAATGGCTTAATACATGTAAATTGCTGAGTGCTGTGGGGGGCCCATTGGAAACACTGAATAACTATCAGCCAGTTACATTTCTCTGGTCTGCTAGTGACACCTTTTCTGGTGTCCTGGCACTGCTCTGGATTTGTTCTTCTTTTTATACTTCTTCTGGCATTTTAGTGGCATTTTGGAAGGAAGATGAGATGAAATACATGAACGCTCTCCGTCACCTTGAACTGGACCTGAGCACTTGCCTTTGAAAATGGTAAAAATGAGCACTCCAGGTGGTGAATTTTCTACCATTTTGAATTTCACATTCTTGGTTTACTTAGACTAGCATAGCTGTAGAAAACCCTGGAGACCATCTAATAGAGAACTCTCTCTTTAAAGGAGCAAAGAAATGAGAAATACCTTCCCCAAGGTTGCAGATCTATTTCGAGGGACAGATCCTTGCTTCCCAGTCCAATGCCCCTACCACTAAAAATAAATAAATAAGTATCTACCAGAAGTGCCAAGGTGATAAACTTCATATGTCTGTGCCCATCTTGTGCCCTTTCCTCCCCTTACAACAGAACAGTCCCTCCTTCTATCTAAAGCCAATCCTTTCCCTGGGACTGTCACCCGCATCCTCTCCTGCTTTCTTCGGTGTTTTCCGTTATTAGTAATACCTTATTTGTAGCATATTCAACCTCTTGCATTTAACTAGTTCCTTTAAACATATCGGAATCTATCCCTTTAAGAAAAAGGAACAACAGGGGCACCCGGCTGGCTCAGTGGGCAGGAGCATGCGACTCTTCAATCTCTTGATCTCCGGGTTGTAAGTTCGAGCCCCACACGGGGTGTAGAGATAACTTTAAAAAAATGTTTTAAGAAAAGGAAAAGGAACAACAAACCTATTGGGCTCCTTCCTCCACCCCCGGACTCTGCTCCATATTTCTACTCCTTTTTGCCTCCAAACTCCTGCAAAGTACCCTCCCCATTGTGCTTTCCTCTCCCCGCCCACCACCCCACTTGCAACTGCTTCCAGCCTCATCGGCTCCAGCACACGTCCCTCATTAAGATCATGTGTGACCCTCATGCCACTAAGTCCAACAGAACATTTTCAGGCGCCAGGTTCTCCCAATTCTCAGCAGCGAAGGACGCAGGTGACCAGCTCTGCCCTCGTGCAACCTGTTCTTCTTTGGGTTTTGGGACACTAAAGCCCTCCCCTCTTTTATGCCACCTCCTTGGCCATTCCTTCTCAGTAGTGTTTGCTGGCTCGTCCCGTCTACCTGGCCAGTCAATGTTGTGGTCACACAAGGCTTGGTCTTGTTTCTCTTTATCTTCATTTTTAAAAGTAGCTTAGTTCTTTATGTCTCACTCCCTGTACTCCCTGGGTGAGTTAGAGCCCAAGGCTTCGATAGCCATCTATATACTGTCAGCCCCCGAATTTAGATCTCCAACTCAGACCTCTCTCTCCGCTCACTGACTGCAGTCACATCTTCTTAGATGGCTCAAGGATGCCTCGAAATCAATACTCTCTCCTGAAGAAGGAACTCTCGAACAATGTTTCATAGCTCGGTGAAAGACGCACTAATCGATCAAGTTATGCAACCCTCAAACCAGCATTAACCTTGGTACCCGTCATTCCCTAGATCCGATTCAGCACCGAAACTGTCTAGCTTATGATATGAATCCACCCACTTCTCTCTACATCCACCCCCTTCCTTCCCCAACGCCCAATGCTACTCCCTTTAGCTCTCCCCTAGACTATGGTGCATGCGGCTGTGCCCTTGATCCCCCAATCCTTTCTCTATACCACAACCAGACTGATGACTTCAGCACACATCTGCTTAGGTCACTTGCCTCCCCCTTCCCTTTCCCACGCCCCTTCACACAAGCCTCCAGCAAGCCCTTTAGTGGCTTCTTTTTATTCCTAGGAGAAAGACAAAATTCCTCGATATGGCCTGCAAAGCCTGGCTGGCTCTGGCCCCTGCTCACTTTCTAGCTCATTTCTCACATAGTGCTCCCTCTGCTGTCTCCAATGCCCACACCGCTTCCTTTCCCCCAGCACTCTATTTGCCAGGCCCCTCCCACCACAGGGCCTTTGCACTAGCTATTTCCCCTCTTTGTGTGGTTAACCCTTTCTCAGCCTCTCAGGTCTCAGGCCCAGCATTATTCCCACAGGGAAGACAGTCTTCCCTGATGAGGTCAGGGCTTCTTATCAGAGTCTCTTCTAGTACCAGACACTGACTTAGTAACCTGGCGTGTGTACGATTATTTGTGTGATTGAATAATTTCTCTCCCTGGCCACTCATTCATTCTTTTATTCAACAAATGTTTACTGAGCCCTCTGCTGTATACCAGGCTTTATTTTAGAAGGGGAGACACACTGGAAAGAAATAAACACACAATATGACGGCAAGCAGTGAAAAGTGCCACGAAGAACCGGTAAGAGGGGTAATAGGGCAGGGACTACGGAAGTCTGCTGACTTGGGTGGGACAGTTGGAGAAAGCTTCTGGGAGGGGCCGGCTAAGCGGAGACGTAAATGCAACGAGAGGGCGTGTGGGGGATGGGCATCCCAGGGAGAGGAAATGGGAGGGGGAAGACAAGAGGATGTTGACCCTATTCAAGGAACAGGCGGGAGCCCTGTGGGGCTGGAGTGGAGGAGTGAAGGGGAGGCTGGTGCAGTCCGGACGGAGTGGGGGGGCCAGGTCATTCCCTTGGGGCCTTGTGGCCCAGACGTGGGAAGAGAAGTCGTTAGGAGTGCCTGGATTCTCTGCATCTTCTAAAATGATCCCTGGCGCTGTCTTGAGGTGAATGGACTGAAGCAGGGAGCCCCGTTAGGTGCCCAGACTAGGGTGAGCCCCGGGGAGGTGGCGAGAAAGCACAGGCTGGAATGCATTCTGAAGGTAGAACTTCTGGGATTTGTTGATGGGTTTCTCCAGACCCTCCAGTGGGTTTCCTTTTCACCTCGAGCAAAAGTCAGAAGTCTCAGCAGAGGGGCGCCTGGGTGGCTCAGTGGGTTAAGCCTCTGCCTTCGGCTCAGGTCTTGATCCCAGGGTCCTGGCATTGAGCCCCGCATCGGGCTCTCTGCTCGGCAGGCAGCCTGCTTCCCCTCTCTCTCTGCCTGCCTCTCTGTCTACTTGTGAGCTCTCTCTGTCAAATAAATAAATAAAATCTTCCAAAAAAAAAAAAAAGTCTCAGCAGGGCCCGTGAGACCTGTCTCCCCTCCCTCCCTCCCTCCCTCCCTCCCTCCCTCCTCTTTGGCCGTGTTGGCCTCCTCGCCCTTCCAAGAACAGAACAAGCGCGCGCCCCCTCCTGCATTTGATACTCCTTTGGCTACCAGGAAAGCAGATAATCAACATGGTTTGCTCAAATGTCACGTTGTCAGAAAGGCCTTTCTCGATGGTCCTGTATGTTCCCCTTCCCTGCCTCATTTTCCTGGTCAATTTCTTTTTGTTGTACCTACCATCTGACCTGTACATACCCCGACCGCCCAGGCATGTAAGCGGTGTGCACGTTCCTTCCGCGAAGGCAGAGGCTCGGTCTGTTTCGCTCACTATAGAACAGAACTCCCAGAACAGTGCCGAGCCCACAGTAGGTGTTTCCTAAAAGTTTGGGAACTACTGTCGAAATGGAGAGACGACTGAAGCAGAGAACGGCTCCAGGGTCTGGGACGGCCCGAGGTCATCTGGAAGATTTTTCAAGGTGAGCGTCGGGACCTCCCGCTCCAAGCCTCGCAGCTGTGATCCCTGAACTGCTTCGTTCTGTCCCAGATTCAGAGATGCACGCTCTCCCTCTGGCGCCCACGGAAGCCCGCGACACGTCCAGAATTCTAGGAGTCCGGGCTCCCCTTCTCTTCCCATGGGGAGAGAGGGAGAAAGTTGTGATGAGCCAAACAGACTGGCCCGGTTCCCGAGAGAGTAAAGGTGTCATCAATCTAAGGCTGGTCCCATAACCGATGTTTCAGACGTTATTGACTCTGTGTGTGGTTCCTGGCAAACAACTGACTGCCTACTTTAAGAGACAATATCACTAAGTGCTTTTTTTTAATGCAAAAAGAAAGAAATAGAAAAGAGCTACCTATTTTCCTCATTCCTCCAGGTGCCCAACCCGAATGGCTTGTTGGAGCGCATTTTCTGCATTCTTAATAGATAGCCAGCAGGAAATGCCTCCTATAGCCCGGGCTGGAAGGGTAGAAAGTATCGAGGGGAGGGTACAAAATCCCCAGCCCCAGCTCCGCAAGCACTGAGCTGCTCCTAGGGGGTCCAGGCTACTCCGACTACCACTACTCACTTTTGCTCAGCTGTCGCATCTTGCTGTCTCCGTCGATGGTCGGGAATTAAGGTAGGAGAAGCTGGCTATTTCGGGGGCGGGGGGGGGGAGGCGAGGAGGGATGGGGAGTCAGCTGGGCGGGAATCGGGGCAAGGGGATGCTTTGCTCACCGCGATACAATCTGGTCCCCTTGGGGCTTTCGTTCCAAGTGATCGCTGTGACCACCTCTCCCACACCCCACCCCACGCCCGAGGCGGTCACCGTGTCCTTGCAGGCAGACTGTGGTAGAGTTGAGGCCAGACTGCTGACACCGGATTCCATGTTAGAATATCTGTGCAGAAGTTGGGGCATCATTCTGAGGTCGAATTGGAGTGCTAGGTGTCCTTAATGTTTGCGCGTTGGGGAAAGGTTGCAAGCTGCGGGGCACTCGTGGAATTGTGCTATTCTAATTGCACAGCTGGCAACTGGCAAACCTTGACTTGAGGGTTTTGTGTGCAAGAGGCTTTTCCAATCAGCCACGGACTGGGACAGGATCACTTTCTCCCGGAAAGTCTCCCTCCCTCCCCTGCTCCGCCTCGCGGCTATCCCCACCCTCCCCGCCCCCCCCCGTTCCAGCTTTGCAGCACCCCTTCTCTTAAGCCAGACCCCAGCCAATTAACGCCTGCATCGGGAGGCCCCTTGCGGAAGGCTCACTTGGGAATGGAACTGTCCACGTTTCTGCAGAGGTGCAGTGAGACGCAGTTCTGCAAAGGCTGTAGCCAATAACGGTTCTCAGAATCTCGGGATCCCCAAGAGACACATCCTCTCCGCTGAGGTCTCAGTGCAGCCTGGAGAATTGCTTGTGAGCGAGATCCAGAGAAGTAAGCCACGGTTCTCCTTTGGGAAGTGTGTCTTTGTGTTTGGGGAGAGGTAGCACTTGTACCCTAATCAGGATCCCGGTTGCCTAGGGTCTGATCCCTGAAGGGGATGGGGATGAGACATTGCCTCTGACTTTCACCCCCTCTGACCTTTCCTGGCTGTGGCCAGTGGCCTGGTCTCTGTGGTCCTTACCCAAGGAGGCTAGGGCATGCTCCATGGCCCTGATGCCCCAAGGGTCTGGCCGGCTGCCTTCCTCGCAGCTTCAGGGAGACTCTGCCAAGATAGATTTGCAAGCCGTGTCAAGCCTGAGCCTCTAAGAGCACTGGCCACTGGCATCTCCAGGAGTAAAACCGTGAGTCTGACAGAGGTGCTAAGCTTGGAGGGACTGGACGGGTGTTCTGTCTGCTTTCCCTGAAGGAAACCAACCATAAGCCTGATGGCTGGCTTATGGGCTGGCTCAGGGTTCCCTAGAGATCAGAAGTCAAGCCTTCACATTTGATACATGGGGACACTGAGGGCTTCTTGGAGTCCCACCGGGTAGACAGCAATGGCAGGGAAGGGACAGACATTGAAGCCAGAGAGCCCTAGCTGTGAGGCATGGGCAGTTCATTTAACTTTCTGGTCCCTGATTTGCTCCTCTCTAAAATGGGGATAATAGTACCTATGTTGACAGTTGTAAAGATGGGAGAAAATATGCAGAGAGCTTCTGACACAGAGGCGGGGTTTTGTAAACTGTAGCCGTAGGAGAAAGGCTGGCTCCAACATTTATCGTGACTTTATAATTTGTAACACCTCCACTTTCTTTTTTCTGTTTTGACTGTGTTTGGGAAATAGATTTGACATATGACTGGGTAAATTTAAGGTGTTACATGCTAATTTGATAAATTTATATATGGTAACATGATTGCCATTATGGTGATAATTAGCACCCCTATCACCTTACATAATTATCCTTTCTTTTTAGTAGCTGGAATAATTTAATCCTAGTCTTTTTGCAAGTTGGAGGACTGTGCTACAGTAAAGTCCGCTCATAAGTGATATTATAAAGTACGGTTGACTGGACGTTTGAACTACATGGGTTTTGAACTGCATGGGTCCACTTATGTGAATTTTTTTATACTGCCATGCTATAAATGTATGTTTTCTACCTTAGGATTTTCTTTGCGTTTCTTTTCTCTAGCTTGCATTGTTGTAAGAATACAACATATAAAACATAGACAAAATATGTGTCAAATGACTATGTTGTCGGTCAACAGTAGGGTATATGTAGTTATGCAGATTTTTGACTGTGTTCAAGGCCAGTTGTACTTGTCATCCTCTGACTCCTCATAATGTGCTCAAGGATAACACCTTTGCTTTTATTTCTACAGCTCCAAAAATCAGAATATATAGAGTGTGTGTGTGTGTGTGTGTGTGTTGCTTTTTTCACATCGAGGAATAACTTACCTTCTGTGAAATGCACAGATCTTGAGCGTACAACTTGGTGAGTTTGGACAGAGGTGTCCATTCATGTATAACCTTCACCCTCCTCAAGGTGTAGGGCATTGCCAACACCGCGGAGAGTTCCTCACGCCCCTTCCCCATCTCCACCTCACAGCCAGCCACTATTCTGATCTCTGTCCCCACAGGTTATTTGTGCCTGTCCCATGTAAGTGGAATCCTGTAATATGTGGTCTTTTGTATGTGGCTTTTCTCCCCTGCCCGCCCCCCCCCTGCCCCCCGATCCAACATAATGTCTTTGTGATCTCTCCCTGCTGTTGTGTAGATTGGTTGTTTGTTCCTTTTTATTGCTGACTGACAGTCTATTATATGACAATGTCCCAGCTAGTGTATTCATCTTCTAGATGATGGGCATTTGGCTCGTTTCCACTTTTTTGGCTACTTTAAACAAAGCTGCTGTGAACCACACGTAATGAGGCTTTGTGCAGACATACGTTTTTGTTTCTCTTGGTTGTGTATGCCTAAAAGCAGGATGGCTGGGCCGTATAATAAGCATGTGTTTCACCTGATAAGAACCTGCCCAAAGAGTTGTTGTTTGCATGCTTTTTGGAATAAGGATACAATGGGTTCGGTTTTCAGGCAGTGCCTGGTTATGCTTAGCATGGCTGTCAACCGGGGCAAACAGGGGGATGTGCTCAGCAGAAGCTATGGCTGGGGCCAGAATGAGTCTGAAAGGAGACCTTTTCCGAAGGGTCCTCTGCTCACTGCCAGATTCCTTCCTGACGTTTCTAGCAGGACCATGAAAGAATGAGCTGCAGAATTCATCTCTCTCCAACCTCCTAATTTTACCCAAGAGGAATCTGAATCCCAGAGAGGCTATGTGTTTCCCTCAGAATCACACAGCTGAGAAAACCTTACATTGTGCTTTCTCTGCATGACATGGAACTCGGGCATTCGGCCGTTGTTTACTGACCGACTTATGCTAGGTGCTAGGGGTAGAGAAATGAATAAGAAACGGCCCCCACCCTCAAGACGTAGAGAGGAACAGAGACTATGAACCTCTGAACAGTTGCATTAGATTCCCAAGAATGAATTAGGGTGCCTTAAGTGAGAGCACACTGCCAAGTCTGGTCGGATGGCCAAAGGTTAAGAAACATCTGGACAGGCTACTTCTCTTGAGTGCCCGCTCTGTGCCCGGCCCTGACTTTGGTGCAAGAGGACAGACCCTGCTCTAAAGGAGCCTGCGGTTAGGGTTCTGTGTTGGAAGCCAAGTTTAAGGCAACTGGGCAAACAGCCGTCGTGCATCCACTCTGTCTCAGGCACTGTTCTAGGTGCGGAGGCTATGGCAGTCAGCGGGGCTGACCATCTGCCAATCTTTCAGGAACTTTTCACCAATATCGCCCTATATATTAGCACAGAGAATGTTTTTGAGATCTGAATTTGGTTCAGAATCTGTCTGGAGGCCTGAGGACTGGTGTCGTTGGCCATTGCCCATTTTTAGCGTGGGGCGGGGTGGTGGGAGGGGGACACCGTCCGACACAGATCAGCAGCCAACAAGCGAGTGCGAGATTTTGATGGGTTTTATTCTCTCGCCCACAAAGGGTCAGGATGGCATGGAGAGCAGTGTTTATTATGAAAAGTGAAGTACCCACTGGATTACTTAGTCAAGTTCTCGGAGTGGGGGGCGGATGGGCGCGGGGGGTGGTGGGTTGCAGGCCTTTGTCCAGGGGCATCTACATGCAGTTCTGGGTCAATCTTGGCTCATTTGGTTTTGGAGGAGGAAGGCATTTCCCCAAAAGGCAAGTTGCTCTTTTGTCCTTGTTCCGGAACACGGGTCAGACGAGGTTCCGCACCTGGTCCCCAGGCCAGCACCGCATGGCACGGCAGCGCCCCCAAAGTGCCTCTCATCCCAACCACAGCCGAGCCCCTTGGAAAAAATTGGGCCAGTGACATTTTGTGTTTGATCCACAGCTGTCCCCCCGCCTACCTGTGTTGCTCACCATGGAAGAGATGGGGAAGACTGGTGTCCAGCTGCAGAGACCTATAAAGACGGAGTGGAATCCCCGGTGTGTCCTCTTCACCTATTTCCAAGGGGACATCGGCACCGTGGTGGACGAACACTTCTCCAGAGCTCTGCGCAATGTCAGGAGCCCCCAGGGCTTGAGCCCCTCGACCCAGAGCCCAGATGTGATGCTGAGGAATGGTGAGCATGTTGGGAGGGAGGAGGCTGGAATTCTCGGTCAAGGCTACCACGGAAAGACCAGTTCTCCCCTGCCCTTGATGCGCTGAGACGTGTGTGTATTTGGGAAGGCAAGTCACACCGTGAGTGAGAAACTGTACCCATTTCTTGGAAGTTTAGTGTGAAAATCAACACCATAATCCAACTAGGTCACCTGTTTCATGAGTTCCTTAATTGCATTCAATGCTGGGTGCACTGCTTAGTACATAATAAGAGAGCCATGACTGTTTGCTATTATCAGCCTTCGTCATTTATTTATTTATTTAAAAGATCTTTATTTATGTATTTATTTGTCAGAGATTGAGAGAGAGAGAGAGTATGCAAGCATGAGCAGGGGGAGCGGCAGGCAGGGGGCAAAGCAGGCTCCCCACCTGCACGAGCCCGATGTGGGGCTCGATCCCAGGACCCCGGGATCATGACCTGAGTTGAAGACACTTAACTGACTGAGCCACCCAGGTGTGCAAGCCTTTGTTATGTATTATTATGATTGCTACTACTGGCCTGACCACATGTCTCCTGTAGGTGCACCCAGCCTCCCTTCAACTAATAGCAGATGACCTGGTGAGTGAGGGCAGGGCTCCGGAAGGGTCCATGAAGAGTCTCGGGGAGTACCTCTCTCCCCCTGCTTAACAGCATTAGAACGTCAACTGCACACACTGTTTGGTAATTTAAAAATAAAAAATAAGCATTCTTGGGGCGCCTAGGTAGTTCAGTTGGTTAAGCGTTCTACTCCTCGTTTTGGCTCAGGTTATGATCTCGGGGTCGTGAGAACAAGCCCCAAGTCAGGCTCTGTGCCCTGCGGGGAGTCGGCTTAAGACTCTCTCGCTCTCCCTCTGCCCTGCTCCACTCGTGCACACTTTCTTTCTCTAAAATAAATGAATAAATAAGCATTCTTCCATCTCCAAACAATTATTTCAAGAAAGATGAGTCCAGGAGGGCTCATCACAATACCCAGGGTTGGGGAAAACTATAAAATTAAGCTGGCAGGGCTGTAGTAGGACTTTCATAGACCCTAGACACTTCTGGGCCTCTTCCTCAGTACAATTATGAAAAAAGACACATTGTGACTGCAGTGGTATAAAAACAACTTTAATTCAGGCTGGATTCTTTTTATGTATTCATTGTTTTGTTATATTCATTTTTCTTCTAATTTTAAAAGATGTTAAAACATTTCATGGGCTCCTAAAAGTATCCATGGGCCCTAGGTACTGAACCTGCTGTGCCTCATGGAGAAGTCACCCTGCCAGATGGATGGGAGTCCGCCCACCATTTTGAAATGTGCAATAGACCGGGGTCTGGTTAATTTCAAGAACTCTCAGTTGTAGTTGCCCAGCACCTGTGTTGAATGCCTGGCTGCCACCGGATTATGTACATGCCTCCAAATGGCTGTTCGCTTTATGCAAAGATGCTAAGAGGAGGGCATCTGACTGTTGGGGACGATCTTACCACTCCAGCTTCGCTCTTTGGGCCTGAATGGGGAGTTGGTGTGTATATGTGATGTATTCGCCTTTGCAGAATTTACTTTTGTCCTAGAAATTATTTTTCCCTTCAGGTGACATGATTTTCTGAGACTCTGGTGAGTTGAGCAAACATGTGGAAAGGGGCATGGTAGCAGCAGCCACTAAAGGAATTGATGTAGAGTTTGCAGTTGCAACGGACACAATGGGGTGGCTGGAGGGTGGGGAGGTGATGTCAAAGAGGGTAGTGAGTACTTCAGAGCAGGAGCAGCAATGACTGACTGAGTCATTTGGGGGAATTAACTTGTAGTAACAGCTGATAAATGGGATAAGTGGGTTTCAGAGGATCTAATCCGCTCCTTGGAAGAATCAGAATCCCAAGCTCTTCACAGGCATGGACTTTGGTTATGTGGCTTTGACTGAGTTCTGAACACACTGGCTTGGATTCATTATAATCACTCCCTTTTAAGTGCCATCTACCTATAGTCCCTCACATCCTCTGTCCCGCTTGCCTGATAAAACCCAGCCTGAAATAAAACCAACTCTTGGCCTCTTGCCCCATTTGGTAGCGAGACTCGAAAATGGCACCCACGCGCACTCTGTCCTCTTCCTCTCTTGGTCTCTGGAACTCACTCCACTCAGGCTTTCGTCCTTATGACTCTTTAACCACTCTCATTGAGGTTAGCCAGTGACCTCCAGCTGCAAAATCAATGGTCTTTCCCTGTCCCCATCTTTTTTTTTTGATCCATCGGCAACATTGGCTGCAGTGAGTGGCTCCTCCCTCTTAGAAATGCCTCCTTTGGGTGCCTGGGTGGCTCAGTTGGTTCAGCGGCTGCCTTCGGCTCGGGTCATGATCCCAGAGTCCTGGAATCGAGTCCTGCATCTGGTTCCCAGCTCTGCAGGGAGTCTGCTTCTCCCTCTGACCTTCTACTCTCTCATGCTCTCTCTTGCTTTCTCTCTCAAATAAATAAATAAAATCTTAAAAGGAAAAAAAAAGAAATGCCTCCTTCACTTGGATCTCATAACATCACATTCTCTTGGTTTTCCTCCTTCCTCCCAGGTTACTACTCCTCAGTCTTCTTTGCTGGACGTCCTCTTCTCTTCAGCTTCTAAATGTTTGGAGGCCCCAGTGTTTGGGTCGCAGACAATTTCTCTATCCACACTCACTCCCTAAGGGATCTCTTCTCTCTCTTGGTCTTAAGTACCATCTGTATCAATTCCAAATGCATTACCTTCAGCCCAGACTGCATTTCAGTTCTGTCTATCCAGCTGCGTATTTGATCCCTTCACATGTCTACTAGGAATCACCAACAGCGAGGTGAGATTGAGCTCTTAAACTCCTTGACCTGTTCTGTCCACTGTCTCCCTATCTCAATACATGGCAGCCGCATCCTTCCGGTTAACTGGGAGTCATGTTTAACTCCTCTCTTCATCTCCTACCCCATGCCCAGTCCTTTGAAAAATTCTGTCGGTTTTACCTTCAAAATATACCCATGTTCCGATCATGTCTGCCCCCCTCTGCTGCTATCGTGTTGGTCCAGGAAGCTGTCATCTCACCCCTGGATTTTTTTTTAAGATTTTATTTATTTATTTGACAGACAGAGATCACAAGTAGGCAGAGAGGCAGGCAGAGAGAGCGAGAGGGGCAAGCAGGCTCCCTGCCGAGCAGAGAGCCCGACGCGGGGCTCGATCCCAGGACCCTGAGACCATGACCTGAGCCGAAGGCAGCAGCTTTAACCCACAGAGGCAACCAGGCACCCTCACCCCTGGATTTTTGTAGTAGCTTCCTGACTGGTCTCCTTGCTTGCATCTTTGCTCCCCTTCTGTCTGTTCTGAAGATAGTCAGAATGGTTTCACTAAAAGGAAAGTCTCATCCTGTATCTCTTCTGTTCAGAACCTTCCAGTAGCTTCCTGTCTCACCCGGAATCAAATCCAAAGTCTTGCATGGGGCCCTGTTTTCATTCTGATTTCATATCCAGCCACCCTCACCTCATCTCATCCAATCTAGCCTCCTACCATTTGTAGAACATGCCAAGTACAGTCCTGCCTCAGGATCTTTCCCTTTCCCTGAAATGCTCTTTCCCCAGATAACTGCATGACTTTCCCCTTTTCTCCAGCCAGGCCCTCTCTGCACAATCTGTTTAAAAAATAGAAACACCCTCCCCCCATCACCCTCTGTCTTCTTACACTATTTTCATTTCATTTTATTTTATTTTGGTATATTATACATCTACATGTTTTCTTTCTTGTCTCCTCCCATCCTCTAAACTCTGAATCACCTGGTAGCAGGGCCTCTGTTAATTGCTACTTCCCAAGACACATGGAAGGTGCCCGGTAAATAACGTCTGAATGAATGAAATCGTGATTCGGATCATAGGGTACTGATGTTTGCCGTGGATGGAGTCACCAAAGAGAGTGTGGTGTGGTGTGGCTTTAGAATCAGCTCCACCATTTATTAACAACGTGATCTCAGGGCACACCCCTTCCTCTGTCCGTACCTCCGCTTTCTCCTCTCTATAGCTGAGTATTATCGAACTGTAGGAGGAGTCCGTGAGATCGCGCACGTCCACTGGCACATAGTGCTATGTAGGTGTTCGTTCTGGTTGTGTGGTCGTAGGAAATCTTGACGTGTTTTTGAGTGGCTAGAGCGATAGGGGGGGGCCCGCATCGAAAGCACTAAGATCACAGAGCAACAGGCCCCTCCTGGAAGCCTACGCATTTTCTAGGGGCTTCTGCCATGTGGCAGCCATATGGTTTCCTATGCCTTCTGACTTCATTCTCTTCTCTGACGTTCCCGTGCGTGAAGCGAACTTGGACGTGGCCCTGCTTCTTGCCCAAGCCAACCTTCCCAGGCCAAACAGACAGGCAGCCATCTTGTCCACTTACTTTCCGGGTTGCATTTACCCTGTGAAAATCTCATGGGTCCCTTGACTGTGAAGATGTCTTGATCATGGAGTGCGGGGCGGGTGGGGCAAAGTTTGGTCCAGCTGACCGAGGAGAGGAAGGCCTGTCTTCCTCACGGCCTCTCAGCACGGTTAAGAGTGAATCTCTCATAAGTTCTGTTGCCTCACGGGAGGCCCCACGAAGGAAGGCCCGTCCCCCAGCGGTTCCCACAAGACGGGTTATGTGAGAGCCCCACAGCTTCGGAAATGGTGGGAAATCCATGAAGTGGCCTTTCATTACTGACCGTTAGCAGCCTCTCAGTCCCTGCAGGCCAGCCCCAGGCCGCCAAGCCCTGGCTGAACCGTGTGCCCAACAGAACAGGCCCCCATTCACAGGCTCCTGTTACGACTCGGCCACTTTCTAAGGGCGCTCTGTCAAGCCAAATATGCAAAGCCCAAATGCAGAGGCCCATGTGGCTAGGAAATGCCATCGAATTTCCTGGCTGTTTCCCCCAAATCCAAATTATTTTTTTTATTTACTTATGTATGTTTTACACTGGCTGGACTTTAGAAAACACAGGCTGAAGGCATTTTTGAATTATCTCCCTTTAAAAGGACATGGAGGATTTCAGAGTAGGTAACCAGAGAAGCTTCAGAAGGCAGAGGACAGGGTCTTCCGGCCCCAGGAAAGGGCTGCTGTGAGAAGGTGGGTGAGTGTGTTCCTGAGCACCTAGAAGGACTTTTGCTAAGGGTAACAATTATGGAGCACGTCTTGTGTGCGGGCCACTTTTCTAGGGGCTCCCACATGGATGAGCTCATTGAGTCCCACACCAGCTGTTGCTTAACTTGCATTGTGCCCATTATCCTGGGAAGAAAACTGAGGCTAGCCAGTTTGACTCCGATCCTGAGCTCTCAGCCACTCTCAAAAACTGCCCGTGCTCTGTGTTTCATCTTCATTTCCATCCAGGAAAAGGCTCTGGATAATCAGCAAAAGACTGGGTACCCCGGGAAGGCGATGTAAAGGAGGGAGTGGGACCAAGCAGGGCGCCCTAGCACCCTGGAACAGGACCGTGTCCTGTAAGCTGTCCTTCTGTCCCTGGTGTTGTTTCAACCTCAGCTAATACAAACAATATCCTCTTTGTTTCTGGGGTGAATGAATAAGAGGCCAGTGCCACTAGCCAAGAAGGCAGAGAAGGGAGAGTCAGTGCGTACAGATCAGACAAGCCGAAGGTTGGACTGTCATGGTGCACGAAGTGAGTGTTCACAGGGTGCTAGGTTTTCCCTTCATCATAAAGCAAGATTTGTATTAAAGGCAGAGACAGAGGAAGGGGAGGAGGACGAGAAGGAAGGATGGGTGGAAGGAAAGCCTGCCATTACGGATTGGTCTTTTACAACCGTGTCTCCGATCCAATGAGTCTAGGGGCTTCCTCAGTTTTTATTAAAAAAAATGTTTTAATCACAAAAGTACTGTTATTTTTTGAAAATCAGAAAACAAAGACAAGCATTCAGGACAGAAGCATGGGTGCTTATGCATACATGCTAAGTTTTATACCGTGACATCATTTTGTACGTAAGTTGTGTGTGTATGTATGTATACTTGTATATATACATGTAAATATCCCAGGACACAGAGATCATGATCTGAGTCGAAGGCAGCTGCTTGACTGACTGAGTCCCCCCCAGGCGCCCCTACAACATCATTTTAATGGCTCCAGTGTATCCTTTTTATAGATGTACCAAATCTATTATAATTTTTGGACATCAGATTGTTACCAATTTGTCACTATATTATAAATATCCTTTTGAATATCCTCATAGCTACATTTTTGCACACATCCTTGATTATATCCCTAAATCCTTATAAGGGGAATGATTGGATCAAAGGGTGCATACCAATTGCCCCCAGAAACAGTCTGCCCCCACACACACGTCCAGCCGCAGGAGTGTGTGAGAGCATGCAGTGCATGCACTGCCTTCTTTGCAATGCCGGGGAGACAGAGCTGCTAAGGGCACGAGTTTTGGAATCAGGCAGCCCGAGCGTTTGCTGGCTGCGTTGTGTGGCCTTGGGCAAGTCATCTTAGCCACTCCAAGTCTTTATTTTGTCGGCTGGGTCGCTGTGAGGATCACGTGAGCTCAGGTGGGCAGAGCACTAAGCCAAGCGCCTGGCCCGGGATAAGTGCTCAGTAAACAAAACTCTTGTGGATTTGCAATCACTTCTACCCGCCTCTGGTGTATCATTTCCTGGAAATGGACACGCACTGAGCAGTGGGTTCTGAAAATCCTCTTCTACGCCATCTACCCTCCACATCAGCCTTCAAGGGCTGCTGTGGCTGTGGGCTCTTGTGCTCAGCCCTGGACTCTCCCCTTCCCCAGCACTCTCTCTCTCTCTTTTTTTTAAAATATTTTATTTATTTATTTGACAGAGAGATCACACGTAGACAGAGAGGCAGGCAGAGAGAGAGGGGGAAGCAGGCTCCCTGCTGAGCAGAGAGCCCGACGCGCAGGGCTCGATCCCAGGACCCTGAGCTGAAGGCAGAGGCTTAATCCACTGAGCCACCCAGGCGCCCCTCCCCAGCACTCTCTTGAGGCTAGGATGGGACTGGGAGGCATGGTCTAGATGCTCAGAGCTGGGAGCGTTTGGGATGGAAGCCTTTTTTATTCCACTTGAAAGGAAAATCCAGGCTGCCCTGAGTGTCCCAGAACTAAAATGTTCCTGGACAGATCTCCATTCATTCATGCAGTTTGGGGTTTGATAAAGCAGCAGTCTTCCCTGGGGCTTCCTCCCTCTCCTCTCTGGAGGTAACTAAGAGCGGGGGACCTCGGGTAAGAAAGTGTCTCCAGGGTCACTTCTAGCAGTGGCTGCAGCCACCTTGAGCCAGTCAGGGCTGTGGCTTAGAATGCCTTCACGATTCACAGGGTAGGGGAGCATGGCTGCCGGGAAGAGTGCCCCCCCCCCAAAATTCAGGGTCTCCACTCCATGGGGCACCAACATCCAAGTCTCCTCTGGAAAGATGACTTTCCTCAAGTCATCCAGGGCCCACCATGGGGTTGCTGTGAATTTGGGATGTGGGACACTGCCTCCTTCATGTTGCCATCCCAGCTGTGCTCTGCTGCACTCAGTGACCAGATGGACCTTGGACAGTGGCACACCACCCACTCCCCTGAATGTTTTGATCGGAAAATTCTGGAAGGTGTAAAAAAAAGAAAAGAAAAAGAAAATTCTGGAAAGGAAGCAGTTAAATATTCAAAAGCCACTGGCACCCTGCCTTGTCCATTTCAAGCATTCGGCCTCTAGGTCATATATCTGAGATCTGTAAGGCCGGTTCGGATGGAAACTGCCCGCTTGTTGGGCTACACACTGTTTCTAACTTGTGCTCAGAACATGCAGAGTACTCTTACTCAATGTAAAGCACGCCTAGTGATTATACTAAGTCAGCTTAATCGCTCAATTTGTGCTACACGGTGGCCTGCATGGCTACCGCTCTGCAGATAACCAATTTTCAAAAGTAGCATTCATCACCAAAGAACAAATCTTAAGATGTTTCTTTGCCCTTGGTTTCATTAAGAGAGGCCAACCGTTGCTCCCTACTCATTGCAAGGGATGTGAAATGCTGGATAGAATGTCTGTGTCACGTAGGTTAGGACTTCTTTTACTCTCATCTGGATTACACGAAAAGCTATGATGGGAGGGCAGGTGTGTTGGGGGGGGAGGTGCTTCAGTGTCACTGTGCAAATCACTCAAGATGCGTTTTATCTTGTACAAAATCAAGGGAAGTAGAACGTAGGGAGAGCTGGGAGGGGCACACGTGGGGTGGAGGGTGGGGGGAAGGGAACCAGACAGTCTCTCCAGCCCTCCAATCTTCCTTTGTCTCCACACCCACGCCCCCCTTCATTATCTTCCATAGATGAGAGGCTCTAGGCTTTAAGCACCATCTGCCAGCGCTCCCTCCCTCCTCCCCTCTTGCCTGAGTGGGTGTTGCGAATGGGGAAAACATCCATCCATGTCACGAGCGGCCCTAGACTTTTCGAAGACTCGGTTTCAGCTGCTACCCTAGGCACAATGAGAATAGTATCTTTGAGACCAACAGAGACTCCATGCCCCCTTGCTAGTCTGCAAGAACTTTGCGAGAAGAAACTGAGTCACTACTTTGACCTCGAGCATTTTGCTTTTGCAGGAAGAGGTCCAAGCACTCACTTCCTTACCCTGACTAATCTGCTTTGCTAATTTGGTCCGTGCCTCTGGTCCCTCTAGAAAATGGGGTTTCGACCCCTAAACTTGTATGAGTGAGTTATACACGGGCAAGCGTTAAACCCTTTATAAAGTTCTAGTTGGTGTATTCAAACCACGAGCTATAAAATCAAACCAACCAGCAACGACCAAACACAAACCACCTTTCTTTTTCTTTCTCTTTCTTCCTTCCTTCCTTCCTTTCTAAATCACCTTTTTAATCAAGCGATTTTACTTCTAGAAAAGTTTCCTTGAGGGGCTTGTTGGACATGGGTGCAAAGATGTTCATCACAGTGTTGTTAATTTAACTGAATACTGTGCTCCTGCTGTCTCTACTCGTTGCTGTGGGAGGATATCTGTGATATTTTAATGATGCCAAAGCAGCCTTAAAAATCCTATGTGATGTGAAAACCATGTGGACCTAAAAAGAAGCAAATCCTAGAGAGAAGTATGCCTAAAGGGAGACAATGGTGGTCTCTGGGTATTACAGTCAAGAGTGGGGTTTGTTTTCTTTTTGGTTTTGGAGGGGTCTTTCTCTCTCTCTCTCTCTCTCTCTTTTTTTTTTTTTTTTTTACTTTTTGTACATTTTCTTCACATTAAAAAAGACTGTAGTAACCAGAAAAAATGCTATTTCCATTTTGAAAACAATAAGCCCCTGACATGTCTTATAAATCTTTCCTTCCCAGATAGTGACATGCCTCCAAACCAGTGGCGTTTCTCTTCCCAGTGGACAAAGCCAGAGCCAGAAGCATCTTTTGCTTATGGTGCCACCAACTGCAGCTTGAATGGGCCCAGTGTCCCGGTGCCGGATCAGTACCCAGTGTCCCTGGTGGGGAGCCCCTCCGATCCGTCTGACGAGCTGTGGTATTACCCCTTCCTGGGCAGCCCCAGCTCCTCAGAGCCTGGCTACTCTCACGCCTACTCCAGTGGGCACATGGTTCTAGAACCCCAGCCCGACGGGAAATATGAGCCCTTTCTAAGTCTCCTCCAGCAAGACCGACACCTCGCCCATCCTCAGGAATCCGCCGTGTGGGAGGACTACAGCTCTGCCCAGGTAGCCGGAGGCCCCGGATCGCTCTGTGACTTGCCTCCCATCTCAGCCCACGGTAAGGAAATTGCCTCCAGATGCTTGGAGGACCGCCTCTGATTGGCCGTCGTCAAGAGCGAGTTGGCCACGAGGTGGGGTGCCAAGGCTAATTGCTCCCTCTTCAGACATGGGGCTTCGGAGGGATGGAATGTTCTGCTGCAGTGTTCTGTAGACTAATGATTCAGGGTTAGTTGGCCCCGAATAGTCACCCCAGTCTGTTGACTTGGACTTAGTCTAGAAAAAGGATTTAAGCTGTTGCCTAAAATCCCAAGGTCCTGCCTCCACCTCGCCATCAGCCACCAAATAATCTGCTTGGGAAACAGAATTCTCTGACATACCTACAGGCTCAAACTCTATCCTCTAGACAGGTTGGCAACTGGCAGTGATGACAATTTCCTGGGCAGAAACAAGGGCAATCCATACCAACCATCTGCTCCAAGCATTAAAATTCAAAGCCACCGTAGAGGCGGTCCCATGGGTGCCTGGAGACGCCACAGTGCCTGGCTGGCTGTGGCTCACGCCTGCGCCCTGGGCCCCTCCTGCTCGGTCTCCCTTGGGCACCTGCGCCCTGGCCACTACCCCTCCCGCTGAACTAACCCCGACCCCCTTAAGATTCATTCACTTCTTCATTCACTCACTTAGCCAACCAATATTTAATTATTGCTTACTAGATGCCAAATGCCTACCAAAAAAACAAGACTCCTTTCTTTGTAAAAGGTTGGGGGACAACAACTGGCCTGAAGTACACTTTCACCAACAGAACAACCCAATCTACAAAATTTGCCTTTCCTATGAAATATTTGTAATAATATATATTTGATGGTTTCATGGGGCCAAGTCCGCATCCTCTGGACGAATTTTCACACGTGTCTGTAGTTGTAGTGTTCCATGCCTGAAAGAAATTGCTAGAAGTTGCCTTTACTTGGAACTAAGTATACAGTACACAAAGGGCCTGTTCAGTATAGCCTACCTAAGTCAGGCACCGTGTTCCAGCCTAATGTCAAAAACAAACTTCCCATTAAAATACCACTCTTGTCATTTCCAGAGTTTGATTCGGAATGGACTTCAAGAGTAAATCATAAAAATGTCATGCTTGGGAAACCCATGACAATTCCCACCCCTGTACTCTCTTTCAAAAATCTGTTCCTACTGGATTCAGAGGAAAAATTAGGCCAGCCGTGTTTCCATATATGTCTGTGCATACACACAGCAGAACCCTGTTTCAACAGTTGGTTAGAACACAGATGGCTCAAATCCTCACCTCCCAAACATAATGACTATACAGTTCAAACCCGATTCAGCAAATATTTAGTGAACATCTACTATACGCCAGGCACATTATGGCAAAATTATGAAGCAGGTGTGATCCTATTTCTGAAACTTCTAGACACATTATGAAATGTTTATCACCAAGTCTGACTACCGAGAACTTCACGCTCTCCTACTAACACTGACGTCAGTTGTATTCGTGGGCCCGATGGTCTAGGATCTGTTGGGGAAGTCAGGAACGCTGCTTGGACGATGGGAACAAGACCCCAAGGTACCTTAAAAACAGAAACTTCTCTGTTTTTGTACCATCTGATAAGAGGAAATATGCCCTGTGTCTATCAACTAAGGGGTGGGGGGCACTTGGGTGGTGGCTCAGTCAGTCCAGGGTCCTGAGACGGAGTCCCGCATCGGCCTCCTTGCTCAGCGGGGAGTCTGCTTCTCCCTCTCTACCCCTCCCCCTGCTCATGTTCACTCTCTCTCTTTCTCTCAAATAAAGAAATAAATGATCTTTAAAAATAAACCGAGGGGCAGGCATTTGGAGTCCCTGGAGATTTCTGATCGTGTTCCTCCTTTCTAGAAAAGAAAATCTATTTTCCCCCAGATGGTGGACCTGGCAATGTCAGCTTTGCAAGTGAAAGTGGGTGTGGGGTTCTGTCTTTGATACTTTGTCCCTATAGCTTGGGAACACAACTTGAGGAGAAGCTCATAGTGTGAAAACCAGGCTCTTCAACTGGTAAGACCTCGATTTCTATTACTTAGTATTTTCATAGTTGCGATTTGTTTCATCTTAGTCTCAAAGAGCCCATGTACTTGGTGCCTTGTAAAATGTCTTGACCTTTTTTTTTTCTTTACCATTTTCTTATTTCGCGATCTCAGCAGTTTTTACCTGGGCAGGATTTAACCCAGATGACTCAGCGAAATGAACAAATTCATGCGGATTAGTTTGCTTGCCCCAGATGTTGAGTTTTCAGCCCAGCACAGAGGGCCACCCCGGAACTCCGCAGCCCAGGAAAATGCCATCTGTGGCTAAAGGTGTTAGTAGGAACTTCCAAATGGGAATGTGGTTCTAATCTGGGTCCATGATGTACTAGTCTCAGAAACTTGGGCACGTTTCTTTAACCTCTCCGTTCCTCAGTTGGCTCATTTGTAAAATGAGGATTAAGATAGTGTGCCCCCCGTGTAAATGCTTAGGATCTATATTCCAATGTTAATTAGCCACAGTATGCCATTAAAAGTAAGCCACCAAGCGCACAGAGTAAGACTGGCACACAGTAAGCCATCAAAAAGTGACATTGGGGAGGAGGGTATCTTGTATGCCTCAGGGTGCTCTGGGGCTATGGACGTGAGGAAGGCAAGAGCAGTGCCATGGCCGCCATGGCCGCCATCTCAAATGCTTTCCCTTCTAGTGTGAAGGTGGGGGAGGGCAGTAGTAGATATCACTAGAATGTTAGCTCCTTGAGAGCCAAGGCACTGAGAGGTGTGTACCCACATCCCAGCATCTGCAACAGAGCCCGGCACAGAGGGGAACACGTATTTGTTGAAGGGATGAATGAGAGAGTGCTGGAAACAATAGAACGTTGAAGAAGGAAATAGTAAAAATACATCCTTGACACGGTACAGATTATTTTGTTTGAAGTCCTTGTGTAAGACAGACCAACGGACAAGCCATAAGTCACCGTCGGCGATTCATTGGCCATGGCCAAGAGAAGAGTCGGATTTAGGGCTGGCTGGTTCAAGAGCTTTAGCGTGGCTGAGTCACGCTACACACCAATCTCTACCTGAGAGGATGCGTTCTGCTAGCCTACCAATTAATGAAAGTCAGGATTATAAAGTCTCCTCTAAGTACTTGTTAATAGGTTGTACATTTTTAAATGTTAAGCCTCAGAATTACTGAAAACTTGATGCTTGAAATTGTTCCTAGGCCAAAGATAACAGCAACAACACGTATGGGTGTGGCCTGTGGGCCAGATCCCACACCCGCTGTCCTGCTCCGTGCCCACAGTGCCCTTGTGAATTGTGTCTGTGCCTATCTTTGGTGCCTTACACAACAGGTCTTCGGGGAATAGGGATTGAATGAATGCATACGTATTCTCATTTTGTAGATGAGGAGACAGAGTTTCAAACAGTTGACAGGACTTGCCCTAAGATCACACAGCAGCAGGTGGCAGAGGTATACCTCTCTTTGCTCTCCATCTTAAAGCCATCCTCAATCATAAATGACAGTACACGTAAATCCTGAAAAACAATTCCAAGTTAAATCAAGTGTACCGCAGTGAGAGTTGGCAACTGGTAAGATGGTTTCACTGCCTGTGGGTTCCCTGACTATCTGTGGCCAGGACACTGTCCTAGAATAAGGGGAGGGGATGCTGGGAAAGCGGGCACATGAACAACAGTACCTTGGGCAAAGGTCAAGGGGATGGACTTCCCGAGCAGAGAGCAGTTGAGGGGATATGGGGAGTGGGTACTTGGCTAATGCCAACCGTCCCAAGTCAGTTCTTCCGCCCCTGTGGCTCTGGGCAGAGGGAGGCAGCAGGGCACGAGGACTGGGAAGGGGGCCACTTCTGGGCGCCCCAGCAAAGCCCCTGCTCTTCAAGTTCCCAGATCTTGGCTGATGGTGAGCACCATGGGAGAGCTTTCCGCGTTCTCACTTCTGGTAGATTTGGCACAGAGCTCCATTGCCTCTAGACGTTTGATTCTTTGTGTATTTTTTATGAGCCTTTATCAGAGTGAACTGGGTGACTCTTTCAGTAGGAATTAGTAGTTCTGAAAGATCTCTTGTGTGAGGTGCCAGATAAAGATTGGTCAAAGGAAGGAAGGTCGAGTCTCCTCGTCCCCCTCTGATATGGGCTCAATCCCCTCCTGCTAGCCGAGGCAAGTTACTTAACCACCCTAAACCTCCCTCAGCAACTTTTCTCCACACACCCCAGCTCCGCAACCATTGCCTTCACCTGCCAAAGCCTCCATCCCGCATGAACCTCGCTGGCTCCCTTCTGTGCCTCACGCCAACCAAACAGCCCTTGGGAAGATCACCTCACCCAGCTGTTTGTACTTGCGACTCCTGACCTCAGACTTCAGCTGGGCCCTCAGGAAACCGACGACTGCCATACTTGCCCACTTTTCAACCCCAGATTCGCACCCTCAGCTGATGCTCTTGCCGCAGAGTTGATGGAGAAAACAGAGGTCATCTGATTAGTACTCTTCGGACTCCCCACAAACACACCTGTGAATTGACGTGCACCTGTGTCCTCATTCTCCTTTTGTACCCTTTCAGTGTTACCGTGTTCCCTCCTCCTAGCCAATGTCCGTGCCGCCATGTGGCCCTTCTCTGGTCACGGTGACCTTCCCCACGAGGCTGTCCTCATCCTCCCCCATCACCATTTGATCTCTTCATCTTTGCTTGATCATTCCCATTATCATACAGATAGAAGGCAAATATTAGAGCCCCCTTTTTTTAATTAAAGATTTTATTTATTTATTTATTTATTTATTTATTTGACAAAGAGACAGAGAGAGACAGCGAGACAGGGAACACAAGCAGGGAAACAGGAAAGGGAGAAGCAGGTTTCCCCGCCAAGCAGAGAGCCTGACGTGGGGCTCGATCCCACGACCCTGGGATCGTGACCTGAGCCAAAGGGTAGCGGAGATTGTTGGACTGGAGGATTAGGTTATGGAAACAGGTAGCGCTAAGATTATATATGCCAATGACATGGGAGGTGGTGGGTGGAGAGTAGATGTTTGAAATTGAAATGGCAAATGTGCCACGTGTTTGGGCGATGACAGAGTCTAGTGTCCTGCCGTAGGAATGGTTGGCTGGGGTAGAAGGAAGTAAAAGGTCATCCGAGATGAGAATGTTAAGATTCACTGAAGTGACGCAAAAGAAGAACCGGTAGCTACCTACAAGGTAGGTACTATTTTTATCCTCGTTCACAGGATAGGAAAATTGAGGTTTAGGGAGGTTAAATAATTAGCCCAAAGTCAAGGTCAGTGAGTACCAGAGTCCACTTTCTCTGACCTCCAAGTCCTTGGTCTTCCCTACGATGCCAATTCTACCCTACTACATAAAATGACAGTGCCTCTTTTTTAAGTCTATGTAAAGATTTTATTTATTTGAGAGAGAGAAAGAGAGAGCCTGTGTACGTGTTGGGGGAAGGGGCAGTGGGAGAGGGGGAGAGAGAATCTCAAGCAGACTCCCTATGAGTCCTGGGCTCCCTCTCCCAACCCCAAAATCAGGACCTGAGCTGAAACCAAGTGTTGGAGGCTTAACCGACTGAGCCACCCAGGCGCCCCGAAGACCCTGCCTCTTTAACAAAATAGTAGCTAACATTGTTTGAGCATATATGTGCCAGGCCCTGTTCGAAGGGCGTTCCGTGTGTTTAATTCACTTGCTCCTTCCCAGGATCTTGGGAGGTGCATTAGCGGCCTCGTTTAACAGGTGAGAATGTGGGGCTCAGAGAGACTAGGGAACTCGCCTAAGGTCACACAACGAGGCAGCAGTGGGGTCGGGATTCAGACGGCTTCTTCCTCACGTGCTTATCCTGTTTTCCAGAAAGCCAGTCGCCGGAGCGAAGAAATGTGTTCTTTTATTGAACCTCAGTCCGAAGAAGAGAATTCCCTTTCCCAAACCTGCTCATGATTTTCTACTGTGAATCCAGAGTCTAGAGACGGCAGTGTCCTTTTTTCTTTCCGTCACTAAAGAGCATGTTGCTGTTCCCCTTAAAATCCGACCTTCTCTTCTTTGGCACCTGCGTCCTGCGGCGGGAGTTTTCACACTTTAGTGACTCACCAACACGTGGAACCCTGAAAAGAGCGAAAAGAGCGGTTCAGAGAACCGTAGCGGCCGCCCTGCCTGCTTCTCCCACCTTCCCCGTACCTGCTCCCCTCCTACTTAGAAATCAGTCCCCTTACCCTCTACCAGCAGGGTTTTTCAAACCAAGACTGACCATGTGGTGTCCTGCGGGGTGTGGTCCCCCTTTGCCCACTGAACAGAGGAGATACCAGGAACGGCAGGCAGCTTTCTAGCCTTAACCCAGACCCTGGCCAGCCGCACTCCTGCCTCTGCCAAAGGCAGAATGAAAACAGGGTGGGCAAGACCCATTGAGGAAGTTGAGGCTGGGCATTGCCTGCATCCTCAGAGTCTAGAAGGAAGCTGAGAAGGTTCGGGAAGGCTCTGGTGAATGAAGTTCTTTTGCTTGGAATTTTTGATACCTCTGTTCTTAAAAAAAAAAAAAAAAAGTGATTCCAAATGGAGTTGCTGAGAAACCTGAGAACGAACGTATTGGAAATTAGTTAGCAGACTGCCCCGTTCCAGACTGGGCCTCGACTAAGTTCTGTGCCAAGAGCATTTCTTAGTTGCAGTTCCCTGAGTTTCTTTCTGCCCTCGCCTTGAGGCTGGGGACTCTGGCATCGCCCCCCCCCACCTCCCGCAGGTGTTAAGCTGGACCCTGGTGACACCTTCCAGCCCCCCCCCCAGGGGCCCGCCTGCCTTGCACAAACAGTGAAGCCTTCCCCTTAGCTCTTGCAGTGTCCGTGACAAGGTCTCCCCACCATACTCCTTATTGAGGGTTAACGCCAACGTGACTCTTGGATCTTTTTCCTCCCATCTGCTGTGTAAATAAAGACCATAGATCTTGCATGAGTGAATGTGTGACCTTGGCAGTGTAATACAGTAACTGTCTCGAGACTACGTTTTTTTCTCGTGTGGTACATATGTTTCCTAGATTTAGTGAGAGAAAAGATACTTAGCTAATACAGTTTCTCTCGGGGCTATTTAGCTTCAAAAGCCCTGTTCTTTTTTAGGTGATGGTTGGAGAAATTCAGGGTGGGGGCTGGTCCTAGCGCTTGTGATGTGTAATTATACAAGCGTGTGCTTCTCTTGACTCGCGCTGGAAAGATTCCTCTGCACTCAAAGATAATATGTATCATCAGGATTGAACTCTTAATATGCTATTTGGGGGAAAAAGAAGAAATGATTCCAAGAAGGCTGGCATCTTCCACAGCCTGGTAAAATCTGATAACATTTCCTTGCAGATTCCGAAGCTCTCTCTTGGATGAAGCTGAAAGCTGTGATTCATTTCCCCACAGTAATAAAGAGGAAAGCAAGGTCTCCCGCCTCTGAGAGACCCCCCCTTCCAGCATACACCAGTAAATCCCCACCCGGATCAACTGCTTAATCCTGGACTTAGACCTCTGACTTTCTCTACCCGTCCTTTGTTTCCTTTCCCACCTCACTTCCAAAAAGTTGACTCGAAAAGCATTTCTTTGACTCACTTTTGGCATTTTACTCTTGGAATTAAAAATTAGCATGCAAAGTTGGGGTGGCTGGCCCTGTGTGTTGTCTGGGGGTTCATCTACACTCGTTGATAATCTTGTGAGATGCTAGTTTGGGGGTGAGGGGTGTGGAATTAGATGGGTTCTTTCTCTACAATTTTGGGGAATGGGCACGTGACATGGTTGACTGACTCTTCAGCTGCTGCCCCAAACAAACAAAAAAACAAGAAAAAGGTGACAACTTCCTTTTTCTAGTAGCAAAGACCATCTTAAGGATTCCAAGGAAGAGGGGTGCGTGGCTGGCTCAGTCGGAGAGCCTGTGACTCTTGATCGCAAGGTCGTGAGTTGGAGCCCCATGTTGGTTGTAGAGATTACTTTAAAAAAATAATAAAATCTTAAAAAAAGAGAATTCCAAGTAAGAATGTTTGCAGATCCAGTTGAGACTGGTGCTGGAGTGCTCTTCCATTGTACAAATGAGCATTGTGGGTAGTACTGGGAAAAAAGTCATCTCCACAAATAAATGCTAACTAGAATATCGTTCTCTCTTTCCCACAAACACGATTTCTGCCCTTTCCATAATGGTTTCCCTAGGTTGATATAATGAATTGAAAACAATTTAGTAAACCATTTGTATCTTCCTCATGTGCAGTTAATAATGCTACGGCCCATCTCAATGGCTTTACTGTGTAAGACTTTAAAACTGTACGGCTCTGTGAATTTTTACACATTAGCGGGAATGAAGTGGGCTCTCGCATTTTTATAAGCCTTACAGTTTTATCGTTATTTTTAAATAAATTTAATTAAGATTAAGTTAAGCCTCAAAGGTCTTCTCAAAGAGCAGTCTGGTTTTTCTTTTTTTTTTTCTCCTTTTAATGATTAGGCTTTGACGCAAGTCGAGTCTATTTATAGCAGTGATGGTTACTTTTTTGGTGAAAACGGTGACCCTCCACTAATCTTTCCAAATGAGCAGATTTTGGGGGGGGGTAAGATTTTATTTATTTGAGGGAGGGAGGGAGGGCGAGCACTCATGGGGGAGGGGCAGGGGGAGAGGGAGAAGCAGGCTCCCTGCTGAGCAGGGAGTCTGACCTGGGGCCCAGTCCCAGAACCCTGAGATCATGACCTGAGCTGAAGTCAAACACTTAAACCGACTGAGTCACGCAAGGGCCCCTCTTTTTTAAAAAATATTTTGGGGCTCCTGGGTGGCTCAGTCGTTAAGCGTCTGCCTTCCGCTCAGGTCATGATACCAGAGTCCTGAAATCGAACCCCACATCACGCTCCCTGCTCAGCGGGAAGCCTGCTTCTCTCTCTCCCCCAGGCCCCCTGCTTGTGTTCCCTCTCTTCGCTGTCTTTCTCTGTCAAATAAATAAAATCTTTTTTAAAAATTTATTTATTTATTTTAGGGAGAGAGAGAGAGAGAGAGTGTGTGTGTGTGTGTGTGTGCGCGCGCGCGCGCGCGCGCGGGGGGGGGGGCGGGGTGCGGGGCTGAAGGAGAGGGAAAGCAGACTCCCCGCTGAGCAGGGAGCCCGACAAGGGGACAAGGGTTTTGGTCTCCTAAACGGAAGATTCTGAGCTCCTGACCCGAGTGGAAACCAAGAGTCAGACCCGTAAGGCTCTGAGCCACTCAGGCATCCCCGAGCAGCCTTCTAAGGCTGCTGCAAACCCCGAACGAGGACCCACCCGCTTCCGCGCCCCGCAACCCCCACCCTGGTGTTCCAGTCCGGACTCCGCAGCTCGCTCGCTGCCCTCTTGATTGAGGCCCCCACCCTGCCAGGTCTCTGTTTCTCTCTGTGGAAAATGAGATGATCCCTAAAGTCATTTCCGTTGCAGACGGCTCCGTTTTGAAACAAATGTGTTTACAACCAGGCTTAGCAACAGTTGCCATACCCGGGCTTGAAGAAGAGGCCAGGGTCGGGACAACCGGGGAGCAGAAGGAAGAAGAGGAGTGGGGGAGGGGGAGGGGACAGATTTGCTATTCTGGCGCAGGAAGCGCGGTTCGCTGAGTGCCTGGTCCCCCAGTCTCTCTCTGTTCCCCTCTGCTTCCTCCCCGCCTGTGCCTTTCACAGGTTGAAGCCCCCCAGAAGCTCGCACCCCTAACTCTAGTGCCTGCTTCCTCTTCCACTGTCAGGGATCCTTGCGATTCCCTTGGGCACCGGGATAATCGGGATAATCCCCCTGTTTTAAGTGAGGCCTATTGGCAACCTTAATGCCATCTGCACCCTCAGTTCCCCTTGGCCGTGTTGCTGAAGATAGTCACAGGGTCCTGGGGACTGAACTTGGAACTCCCTGGGGCTATTAACCTTCCCAGCCACAGCAGGGCTGGAAACTGCCTACCTATCTGATATAAATACCCCCCACCCCCTGCCCAGGCTGTCCTATGGGAGGACTCTGTGTAGCACATCCTAGGGACAGAATCGAACGTTTTTCGTTCTTCGTTTCTTTTTCTTCCTTTCTTTCTTTTCTCCCTTTTCTTTCTTTCTTGGATTTTATTTATTTATCTGACAGAGGGAGAGACAGCCAGAGCAGGAACACAAGCAGGGGGAGTGGGAGAGGGAGAAGCAGACTTCCCGCTGAGGAGGGAGCCCGAGTCTAGTCGAATCTAGTGGGGCTCGATCCCAGGCCCTGGGGACCACCTCCTGAAATGAAGTGACCGCTCTTCCACATAGGCATACCCCTCGGCCTGGCAGCTTCACCTCTAGGAACGTATCCGAGGAAAAGAATTTGACAAATGCACCAAGATCGCAGTATATAGGTGTTCAACGCTGCATTGTTCATAATCATGAAAAATCAGGAACAGCGTAAATCCCCAACCGCAGGGCATTTGCTAAAGAGATTGTTTCATCCATCCAATACATATAATGTACAGCCTTTAAAAATGATGCTATAGGGACGGCTGGCGGGCTTAGTGGGTGGAGAATTGCCACCCTTCGTCTTGGGGTTGTGAGTTAGAGTGCCATTCGGAGTGAAGAGATTTATTTATTGTAAATAAATAAACAAACCTATCTTTATTTTTTTTAAAGATTTTATTTATTTATTTGACAGAAATCACAAGTAGGCAGAGAGGCAGGCAGAGAGAGGTGGGGGAAGCAGGCTCCCTGAGAGCCTGATGCGGGGCTCAATCCCAGGACCCTGAGATCATGACCTGAGCGAAACGCAGAGGCTTAACCCACTGAGCCCCCAGGCGCCCCAACCAACCTACCTTTAAAAAATGATGCTGCAGATGTTTAGTCATGAAAATGTGTATTATTAAATACACAAACTGTCCATAGGTGCACTGCACACACACAGGGGCTTAAGGCTCATTGTAAAATGTATGCATATGATTCAAAGCGGTGTAATTATTTATTACAGTATTAATAGTAGCAAGAAACCTGGAAGTGGCCCCAGTTTCTGTCAAAAACAAATCGGCTAAATAAATAATACATCTATACAGTCAAACACGGGAGTAGGTACAGAGAGGTGGATTTCTCTACGCGGAAATGGAAAGCAATTATCATTAATTGAGAAACACAAGCTACAAAACAGCAGTTTGGTGTTATCCCTTTGTGTGTTTTTGGAAAAGGAGATGTTAGTGTGTGTGTGCAGGGCAGGCAGAAGTTGTTGCTTTGCACAGTGTTACACAATTTCATGGGTATCATTCACATTTATCATGATCTTCTTTGTTTAAAAAAAGGGTTTTATTTATTTATTTGACAGAGACACAGTGAGAGAGGCAGTGAGAGAGGCAGCGAGAGAAGGAACACAAGCAGAGGGAGTAGAAGAGAGAGAAGCAGGCTTCCTGCTGAGCAGGGAGCCGCATAACGATGATGGGTTTGATTCCAGGACTCTGGGATCTTGACCTGAGCCAAAGGCAGACGCTTAATGACGAGCCGCCCAGGCGCCCCTTATCATGATCTTTTTTTTTTTTTTAAAGATTTTATTTATTTGAGGGAGAGCGAGAGTGAGCGAGAGAGAGAGCACACAAGCAGGGGGAGCTGCAGGCAGAGAGAGAAGCAGGCTTCCCCTGAGCAAGGAGCCCCATGTTAGGCTCAATCCCAGGACCCTGGAATCATGACCCAAGTCGGAACGCAGACGCTTAACCGACTGAGCCACCCCGGTGCCCTTATCATGATCTTTTATATGACTGAGACTCTTTCTGAAAAACGGGGGTGTGTATGTATACACAGGCATGCATGCGTGTGTATGTGTGTATGTATATGTGTAGCCAGTATATGTGTGTTTGTACATGGGAAGAACATGCATGGATATTTACTGGGAGAATCTCTGAGAATCTGTCACCAGTGAATTCCTTTCCGGAGTGGGTTTGGGGAGCTGATGCGTGTGTAGTGTGTATTTGTGTGGGGTGGTGTTGGTCAGGGACATTTTACTTTTCACGTTATACACTTTTGTGCTGTTGGAGCTTTTTTTTTAAGAGTTCAGATTTTTAAAAAAGATTTTATTTATTTATTTGACAGAGAGATAGAGCCAGAGAGCACATGTGGAGGGAATGGCAGAGGGAGAGGGAGAAGCAGGCTCCCCTATGAGCACGGAGCCCCATGTGGGGCTCTATCCCAGGACCCCAGGATCGTGACCTGGGAGCGGAAGGCAGACACTTAACGACTGAGCCACCCAGCCGCCCCTGCTGGCACTTTTTACAAGCATGTGTTATTTTCTTATTTTTTTATTTTTTTATTTTTTTTAAAGATTTTATTTATTTATTTGAAAGACAGAGATCACAAGTAGGCGGAGAGACAGGCAGAGAGAGAGGGGAGGAAGCAGGCTCCCCGCTGAGCAGTGAGCCCAATGCGGGGCTCGATCCCAGGACCCTGGGATCATGACCTGAGCTGAATGCAGAGGCTTTAACCCACTGAGCCACCCAGGTGCCCCAAGCATGTGTTATTTTCATGAGAAAATAATTTTCATACGTGTCTTACGCAGAAAATTCTTAGAAAATCAACAGTGGTTCTCTCTGAGTGGTGTGATCATTGGGAAGCAGCAAAATCTGTTCTGTTCTTCCAAAGCTTCCCTGATAACCCAGAGCCATTCTCTTTTTGAGTCCTGTTCTTTTTGTGAGACTGGAAGAGAGTGATACACTCCCCGGGTCAGAAACAGCCTCCAAAAATGACCCAGGCCAGACCAGGGCCCTGCCTTCAGACGCATACATTATCTAAGTGATTCAAGACAAATCTTTGCTTATCAGGACAATATTAATAACCTTCTTTGGGAAATACCAACTACCTGTATTCAATGATTATTTTCTTTCTTGATAAGTTACAACTCTATAGACATAAAAATGAATTTCTTTAAAGATTTTATTTATTTGACAGAGATCACAAGTAGGCAAAGAGGCAGGCAGAGAGAGAGGAAGAAGCAGGCTCCCTGCTGAGCAGAGAGCTCGTTTCGGGGCTCGATCCCAGGACCCTGGGATTATGACCTGAGCCGAAGGCAGAGGCTTTCACCCACTGAGCCACCCAGGCGCCCCCATAAAGATGAATTTTTTTAAAACATCTATTGTCTGTTACGAAGTAACTTTCACATGCATTGCTGCATTTCGAACCTCACAGTGACTCATGCAATTGACAGACAAGGAAACTGACGCTCTGGGCGGTATGTATACATATTGCCATAAATGGGAGAGGGGAGGGAATGAGTGTTTAAAGATCACCTCCTATGTGCTGGTTACAGCATATAACTTACTTCATTTTATCTTTATGACAGGTAGGTGTTGTTATTCCCATATCTGTTATTTGTTATTCCCATCCAACAGATGAGGAAATCGAGGCCGTCAGCGATTCAGTAATTTCCCTCAAGGCCCCTGTCTCTCTCCATTAGAGTTGCCTTAATGAAGTAGCACAGACTGGATGGCTTACGAACCACAGAAATTTGTTTCTCAAAGTTCTGGAGGCTGCAAGTCCAACTCTGCAAAAAAAAAAAAAAAAAAAAGCCGCCTTTTTGTTACGTCCTCACTGGGGGGGGGCAAGGTTGCTCTGGGTCCCTTACATAAGGGCACAGTTCCCATTCGTGAAGCCTCCACCCTTAGGACCTAATCACCTTCCAAAGGTCCCACCTCCAAATACCATCACGAAAAACTCAGGGATTAGGTTAAAACCTAGAAGTTGGCTGGGGCTGGGTGGGGGAGGGGGAGAGGTGAACAAAACCCGCAGTCTATAGCAGGTACCCAGAGGGAAACTTTCCCTCCATTAGCCCCCAGGATCACCTTTTCCCTGGTGAGCCTGGAATTCCTTTGATATAATCCTGCAATTAAAAAAAATAATTTTAACTTTTTCTTTTCACAGATACCTGCGTTTAAAGATCTATAAACTCCTGCTCCTGCGTTGGGAGCAAGGGCACTTGGCAAACAGGAACTCAGCTCAGAGATTTGCTTAACAAAAGATAAGGCATCACGACTGCCCGAAATCGTCCTTTTGTTCCCGAAGTAGTGGGCCCTGGGTTGGGGTGGGGGGAGGAGAGAGCCATTTGTTTTTGTGATAATGACTGCTTTTTCATGACAATTATCCATTATTCACATATTTCTGTATTGTAATTAAATAAGTACGGTAAAAACACCGGCGCTTAGAGGAATATCTGCCTGCCCGCGATCCATTGGTAAACGCGGTTAGTGGAGGAGGGGAAATCGGGAGCTGTGGTTCCCCAGAAAGAGTTTCCATTTTGCGAGATGAAAAGTTCTAAAGGTCTCTTGCACGGCACTGTGAATGTACTTGATACTGCTGAACTGTGCACTGAGAAATGGCTAAGATGGTCAATTTTATGTTATATGCTTTGGGCTACATTTAAAAAAATTGTTTTAAAAACCCCTTAGTTCTGGGAGCCTTTAAACAACGTCCATGGAAGAAGAGCGAGGTGGTGGTGAACACGTTCTGTTCTTTGCTCTCGCCGCGTGTGTCCCTTGCCCTTACCCCTGTGGTTAGTGCACACCTGGGATCTGTTACATCGTACACCTGAAGCTCTCCTGTTCACGACAGGTGAGGAATCCAGCCACAAAGCTCAGAATAACAGCAGGGAGAGGAAGCTGACCTTCTCCTTGCCCCCAACAACCTCTATATTGAAACAGCCCCCCCTGACCCGAGCCCTCAGAGAGTGACTCTCTTAAAGAACCATGAACTTAAAAAAACATGTACGTATCCGCTGTATTGGGACGTACCACTAGATGGTACAAAAAACCCAGATTTCTGGTAATGATTTGCTCATGTTGTGAAGGCAACAGCAGCGTATGCGGTTGGAGGTACTCTAAACCCGTTCTCTGTTAGCTTGCTTTCCTCTAGCTAATGACAAAAAGCACTTTGGGGGAAAGCGGTTGGGATCCATTTTCAAAATTTTCCAACCCTTTGGCTGGGGTTTTGTGTGTCCAATCCTAATTGCGATGGTGAGATGTCCATTCGACTGGCTTAGCCCCAGGAGCTTCTAGAATTATTGTAATTATGAAATTATACACAGTTTAAAAACAAAAGCCAGGCAGAACAAACCTATGGTGTAAAATGTCAAGGTTCTAAAAGGTGTAAGTCTAGAATTGAAAAATAAACAAACAAACAAAAAGACAAACCTCAGTGTTAACATGGCGGCTTACATCACCGACATCGAGCTTGACCTCAAAGAGCTGAAGTTCGGTCTTCAAAACTTCATTAGCTAATACCATAAAGGTACAACCATGCCGGCAGGTTCTGGGAATTCAGGTACACTTTCCTGCTTGAAAACCAGTGTGTTTTGTGATGTAGAAAGAACAGATAATCAATGGATGTTTAAGCCAGGCAGAAACCCAACCCATGGCATCTTCAGTCTTAGTTCTTATGTTATGTTACCAGAATGATCGAGCTGATCATTCTGAATAAACTGAAAAGCATCACTGCTCCTACTTCCTAAAGAAAAGAACCAGCTTTCAGAAGGGCAGTCCTCATGTCTGAGTCATCTCTGTGTTTTAGCATGCCTAGCACGGTGCCTGCCATAGGGACCTCGTTCAGTAAATTTTTGTCCAATAAATAAATGAATGAAAATGCTATTACTCTTGGCCAACGGAGGACAACAAATGAATTTTACAGATCCTTCTTGGACCCCCACCTGTGCCCCTACCTGCGCAGCTGACCCCCTGAGGGGGCGCAGGCCATTCCCTGACACCCGGGCTCTGAGAGATCGGAGGCTGGAGGAAAGAACGGGTGGTCCCTCTAGAACAAAGTTGACCGGGGAGATTTCGTTCTAGCCATCGGCTTCAGACACACAGGGGTTGAGGTCCGTCTCCAGGGCTTTATGACCAGCTTTGGCCACTGACTTCGTTTTTCGGAGCCTTGTTTCTTTGTCAGCGCATCTTATCGCCGCTGCCCACCCTCCCGGTGAATGTGTCAAGTGTGTGGGAGTGTGCATGTGTGCACAATTGTTCAACTATTTGAGTAGTAAGGGCTCTGATTTCCTGCATACTCGCCATGCACGGGCTCCAGCCTAAGTGCCTTAGACACATCAGCTCATTGAATCATCACAATAAGCCTACGAGTCATGAATTAGAGTCACTCTTTTGCAGATAAAAGAAAATAAAACTCGGAGTGCTCAAGCGAGGGACCCGGCCCACGCAGCTGGGGAGCTGTGGAGGTGGGATGGGGGTCCCGGTTTTGTCTGACTTCCAAAGCCCATACTCAACCCCTACACTCAACTGCTGTAGCATAATTAAGGGGCATTAAGATGGAACCCTGTAAAAGCCAGAGAATAAAGTAAATAAATAGAAAGCTTTTGCTTTCCCTTGAAAGGCCATTAGTTCCAGCGGCCTTTCGGTGTCAAACGAGAAAGATAATAAGGTCGGCCCATCAGTTAGCAGAAGCGGGAGATGCACTTTACCAGTGTGCTGGGCCCTTCTTCCCACCGCCAGCTAAAATAATTACCGTTCATTCAGCCACTTTAATGACTCCCAACCTGGGCCTGGGCGGCTTTCATCTGGCTCTCTACTTCACTGTAGAACATCAAATTATATGTAGATAGGCGGCCCTCTCGAAGGGACCTTTGAAAGCGCTATTTAACAACAACAAAAAAGCAGAACTTTCCGGTTTCCAATCTTCTAAAGCCGGGAGTTCTTTCCAGATTCTGCAAGACCTTTTGTCAAATGCATTCAAGTAGGAAGCTGTCCTGCCCCGCAGTTTCAGACCTCAAGGATGCCGCGTCTAAGTTCACACTGGGAATGGCTTTGCTGACTAAAACTGCTCCCGTTGCCCTAGTTTCAGGCCGAAATTTGCAAACTGCTTAGGTTCGGGGAAACATTTTAGTCAAACCGGGCCCGATTTCCACCCCTTTGGAGAGAGGCCAAGTGCGGCGCAAGGTTAGAGATGGAAGGAGGCCCGGTCCGGATGCACGCGGCGTGGGGGGTGCGGGGGCTTGTGGGCAGAGGGGGCCGGACTCGGGGGGTCTCTGCTGCTCTCTGCTGGCCGCAGGCGGGTGCTGTCGGCGCCGAGGCCGGCAGTCCGGCCTCGTGCTCCCGCTGGGACTGCCCCGGCTGGGCCGGAGCACTCCCACTCCCACCAGCTCTGCCGGTTTGCAGGTGCTCTCTCGATGCCAGGTACTGGGCGAGGTGCCGTGGAGGCAGAGATGGCAAGTTCTGGTCTTTGTCCTTGGCAGACTCAGTCCCGTGGGGAAGACAGCTTCCCAACCAGAGAATTAGAATCAAGTGCGTTTCGTGTGGAACGGGGTCTCTGCGCTCTTTCGAGCCGCGGTACTGAGCCTCTGCTCTGTGTCAGCCTCCAAGCGAGAGTCCGTGCACGGCGTTTTATTGTTGTAGCCGTCCTCTTAGTACACATCTCCTTGGAGCATCACGACAAACCAGTGAGGGCTGCGGGGCAAATATGAGTAGCCCCATTATATAGATTAGGCAACTGAGGCTCAGACAGGTGGCGTGCGTTGCCAGGTGGAACGCGGGCAGCTGTCGGGTTATAGAGCTTGCCCTTCACTGTGACTTCGAACCCACTCCTTCCCCGTAGCACACAGCTTTATGCTGCTTACTGAGAGCTCCCAAGGGGTAACAGTGAAGGCCAAGTGCTCTGGAGTCCTACCGCTCTCTAACTGTGTATCCTGGTGAACTACTTCTCTTTGCTGCTTTCCCCCGCTCTTTTCAATGCGAAGAAAAACAGCTCAGTTTTCAGTCTTTGGGGGATGACACCTTTTCCTCTTGTCTCCAAGAGTTCCTGCAGAAAGAACAGAGCTACAGAGGCTGGAGGAACTAATTCTGTCCTAGAGAGGTGACCTTGGCCACTCTGGGGGCAGGGGGAGACTGCCAGATGGATCAGGACTTGTAAGAGAGAGCTGTAAAATGTTCTTGTTAAAAACGATCTGAACCGGCGATGGGGAAACCTGTCGCTCCGGACTCATTGGTGAAGAACCGCCTGACGTTTATGTCAATGACCAGACTTCGGGCTTACATGTTAGCAGGCTGCTTCAATTCTAAGAGACAAAAATGCCTGGTATACATTTTAATAATTATAATTGGCTCTGATTAACAGCCCATATGTCAAAGAAGGTCCTTATAATACGTACACTCATAGGCAGTTGGAGAATTTTATCTGGCTGGAGGTAAACGCATTTTGTAGCAAAAGGGAAGGGGAAAAAAGGATTAAAAAAACATTGAAAAAATTCTCAAGAGAATTTTTTAAACTATAGAGAATTTATCATCGGACAAAATTCATCTTACCCATATCTGCAAAACAAGGTCAGTAGGGGTTGGTCCTGGGAATGTGGGCAGGGACTTAATTCTACAGTAGCACTGAAATGGCATCTTCTATCTCAGTGCTCTGGATGCCGTGACAATCCCTCTCCCCGTTTTCTCCTTTCCTGAAAGCTCTCTGAGGCTCTTCTTTGGCTTCTTCATGAACTCCTCTTTCCCTACCATCTCCTCAAATATTAGTGTTCCCCGGGGATTTCTCGTTGGCCTACAGCTTTCACAACTACACCCTCTTCCTAAGCGCATCGTTTCCCATAACATCAGTGACCATGGATGACCGAGATGATTGCTACAGACTCATCACCTACCTGTCTTCTGGACACTGGTACCCAGAAGTCCCACAGATACCAACCCCTCCCAAATGTGTTCCCCCGCCTGTTTTCTCTGCATCATTTAGTGAAGCCATCCTCAACCTAGCCAGTCAAGGTTAAGAACTTGGAAGTCATTCTTTTTAAAAAACTGAGATGTAATTTGCATAGTCACCCTTTTACAGGGTTCAATTCAGTACTTTTTAGAAAATTCACAGCTGTGCAACTGGCCCCATAATCTAGTTTTGGAACATTTCTTCACCCCCCCCAAAAGATCCCACTTACCCACTAGCAGTCTCCCCATTTCCCGCTCCTCCTACCCTTGAAAACAATGAGACTATTTTCTGTCTCTTTGGATTTTGCCTATTCTGGGTTTTTCATATAAATGGGATCCTACAGTGTGTGGTCTTTTGTGACTGGCTTCTCTCGCTTAGTATAATGTTTTTGCAAGGATCAGAATTTCATTCTGGTTTATGGACGAACAAGGTTCCATTGTATGGATATACCACAGTTTATTTATCCATTCATCAGCTGAGGGACATTTGGACCGTTTCCAGATTTTGGCGGATATGAACAATGCCGCTGTGAACATCCATCTACAAATTTTTGTGTGGACGTATATTTTCGGTTCTCTTGGATGCATGCCTGGAAGTGGAATTTCACTATGTTTAGGCTTTTGAGAAACTGCTAAACCATTTTCCAAAATGAATGCACTGTGGTACGCCCACCAGCCTTGTATAAGGGTCAGATTTCTTGGAAAGTCAATCTTGATTCTTCTCTCTCCCTGAGTTCACATGCAGCTAATTAATCACCCAAGTCCTGCCAGTTGAACAAATTCAACATGTCTCAAACCGTACCTTCTGCTCCGGTCTTGCTACTGTTGCTTCGGTCTATCCCAGATCATCTCTCACCTGGACCATTGCAATTGTCTCTGCCTTCTATCCTCCACTGGCTGTCACAATGGGCTCTTTAAAACAGGCACTTTTGGGGTGCCTGGGTGGCTCAGTACCTTAAAGCCCCTGCCTTTGGCTCAGGTCATGATCCCAGGGTCCAGGCTCTCTGCTTGGCGGGGAGCCTGCTTCTCTCTCTCCCTCTCTCTGTCAAATAAATAAATAAAACAAAATAAAATTTAAAAAAAAAAAAAAACAAACAGAGGAAAAAACAGGCACTTGACCGCATCCTTTCCCTACTTGTGCTTGAAACCCAGTAAGTACTTGAAATCCTGCAGTGCCTCTTAACTCTAGCTGTATCAGAGTCACCTGGACATATTTCTTTTTTTAAAGATTTTATTTATTTGACAGAGAGAGAGAGAGAAAGCATAAGGAGGGGGAAAGGCAGAGGGAGAGGGAGAAGCAGGGAGCCCGACTCGGGTGGATCCCCGGACCCTGAGCTGAAGGCAGATGCTTAAACCACTGAGCCACCCAGGCGCTCCACCTGGACAGATTTCTAATATCCTGACCCCCAAGAGTTACACCCGAGGCTGATTAAATCATAATCTCGGGGGTTGGGAATCCAGGCATCAAGCTCTCTGGGTGATTCCAATATGTAGCCAAATAGGAGAAACGTTGCTTTTGTGGCTCCCTGTTGTTCATAGGATAGCATCCAAATTCTTCACCCCCTGACCCCTGGCCCCCTCTTCTTCTGTATCTCTTACCCCTCCTCCGGGCCTCACACAGAAAACCCCAGCCAGCTGACATTGCCACTGTCGTGACTCTGACTGAGTCCTAGAATGGCTTTAGGCCCCTGGCCCAGGACTTCCTCTTAGGCCCGGGATCTATCGTAGAGGCTACTCCAAGGGCATTATTTGGACCCAACAGGGGGCCACCTCCATGGGTTTCCTTCCCTTTGGGCCTTTAATAAGGGTTTATTCCCATTATTCCACCTCTGTGTGCAAAAAAGCCCCCAAAGCCACTCTTCTTTGCAGCTTCGCCTCTTAAAATCCTCCCTTCTGACTTTACTTTTTGGCTGGTTCTTTCCTGTGTCCAAACTGAAAGCCCAAAGTGAGAGAAACCCACACTGCGGAGTGACTCGCTGGGGTCTGGTGCCAAAAATCTTACAACGCCCACTTTCCAATCAAGGGTGACTAAATTATGAACTAGCACCGCCCGCACCCCCTCCTTTGTAGTTCCTCACTCGCCAGCTATCACCTATTTTATAATTAGCAGTTGATTAGCATGAAAAAGATCTTCCTTCCTGAATGAGTCCTCATAATTGGGTTTTTCAACTTCTGACCCAAATTGCCAGACAATTTAGGGTTGTTGTTTGCTTGCTCGCTTGCTGGCTTTTTCTTTTCACTTGCCAAATCCTTGAAGCACATTCGGAGCAACGCAGCTTGAAAGCAGTTAGCCCGTTTCAGCGCACATACAGAAGAGCGCCCAAGTTCAAGTTCGCATTTCCACCAAGGGTAGAAAAACTGTTTTTTCCTTTTGTAGGAAAAGACCGAGATCAACAGCCATGGCGACCAAAGTTGAAGCTTCAGTTGAGGGAAATGAGATTCTGTTTTCCACGTGACAGTGAGTTTGTATTCCAAGGGCAGGACTCTACCAAATCAGGGCTGTCTTTCTTTCCGGGAGAGTGTGGGTTCTATACGGTGGGTTTTTGGGGGGCACCCAATGGATGGAGTTGAAGCGTTTCCCCACCTGTTCATTACCGGCCAAGACAGAGGTGGCATTGCCGCTCTGTCCCCGAGAAGGCTCCTCTCACAATTGACTTATTTCGCTCATCAGCAAGAACGTGAAAGTGTCTTTCTCGCTTCTTTGTGATCATCTCCCCAACTCAGCAACTGCGCGCGCCCCTGTCACTTTGATTTATTCAAATGATGTAAAATGTCAACCTATTGAGATCCGGAGGGGACCGTGGGTGGTGTCATCCAGTGCCCTGAAAAGCCAACGGATTTCAACTCTCTGAACGGATGTCAGCGAGGGGCAAAGGTGAGTCTGTGGGACCTCTTCCTGTCATGCTTCTCAGTGGAGAGCTTCAAGGTGACTCAAACGCACTTACTGAGGAAGCCCCATGGCACCTTTGGCCAAAAAGAAAAGAATCATTGAGATAACAGAGCAGAACCTGTTGGTCCCAACCGCCCTCCGATCTTACTGGATGCGTGACAGCTCCAGGAGAGGGACAGTCTTCATGAGGATTAATGAGTCTGTGAGGATATCCTCTTATGGGGCTTGGCACCAAGGTAGGAAGCCCCCATGGCGTGTTAGCCATTGCTCTGATTAATAGAAGTTTATTTCCATAGGGCGCCACTAATGGCTGACTTGGCCTCAGGCACACGGTGACCATTCCCGAAGTTCTCTCCTGCTGGTGGCCGGCGTGGTGTGCTGGCCTAGTCAAAACCATGACAAGAACCCTCAGGGAAGCGTCTCAATTCTCTTAGTGGGCTGGAATTCAGCAAACTGTAACGGGTCTTGAAATAACTGGATGTTAAGGAAGCAAGCCGGGGCACCCCTTAAGGAAAGGCTAAGACACTTGGCAGAGCCTTGTGCCGTCTGTCAACAGGGAGTGGCATATTAGCGCTGTGCGCAGGAAGTCGGTCATGAAGTGCTATATATAACAGAGCTTTGACCTTGTTCTTAGCTGAGGTCAGGTTCGCTTCCTCTAGAGCCTTTGCCAAGTGGCCTTTGTGCTTCCGCAGCACACTGAGCTCTCTCCTAACTTTTTCAGAGGGGTGACAGAAGGGATTTGCCGGCTGGCCGCCGTGAATGGTCGTGTGTGTCCTCGGCGCCGGGGGCTGAATGGTCCCAGCCGAAGACCTCCTGAGATTCACCGTCTAGGTGGGGACACAGACAGTGACAAGCTGCCGCCAGCCCCTACCGGCTCAGGAGGGTTAATAAGTGTTCGGGAATATTGCACACCGACTGTGAAACCCACCAGTGTCACAAATTGAATTATATAAACTTACCATTAAATAAAATAGAAGTAAAACAAAGGTAACAAGGGCTCAAGGCTTATCACTTCCTAACCTTTTTTCCCCCTGCTTTTATTATTCTCTCTGCTCTTGAGGTAATCTACGGCTCTTGGATCTCTATAGTGCAAATCATATATGCAGTATAGAATATAATAATATGTATACAGTATAGAATATAAAAATATGATATCCTATAATGTGCGGCTGACATTTCTTCCCAGCTCAGTGCTGAGGGACCTCACATTGGTCGCCTGAGATGGGTCACGGCGGGAGTACTTACATTGTGGAAATCAGCGATCATTAGAATGTAGGATCTTTTTTTCTTCCAGAAAACCAGTTATTAAACATTCACCAGAGCCGCACCAGAGACAGACTAGCACATAGGTGATTACGGTAAATCCGACGGGCCCCACAGCTATGCGATTTCAGTGTAGGCTGTGGGGGAGTGTGAGGAAGTGTCACCGAAGGCTCCAGAGAGAAACCGGTGCTTAAGCAAGCCCCCAAAGGATATGTAGGAGCCAAGGCCCAGAAGCAAGACTGGGCAGAAATGATGTTTTCCTTGCCTTTGGGGCATCTCCGTGCAGTGAGAGAGACCGATGAAGAAACAGGTGTAAGGAAATGCAGGGTCAGGTGCCCTGCTGGGGACTGTAGGTGGGGGAGGCTGGCTGCTCTGGAAGCACAGAGGAGGACACCCCTAGCGGAGGGAAAGGAAGGCTTCCTGGAGGAGGTGACGTGATATATTTTTTTAATGATTTCTTTAATTCTTGCTGAACTATTTTGTAAAGTTTATTTTATTTTATTTATTTTATTTTATTTTATTTTGATTTTATTTTGTTTATTTTATTTTATTTTATTTTAAACTTATTTCTAAGTTCTAAGTCCTAAGTCCTAAGTTCTAAGTTCTAAGTTCTAAGTTTGAGGCCCACGTCGGGTGTGGACATGACTGAAAAATAAATTTTTCAAAAAAAAAAAGGCACATGATCTTATGACTGAGCCCAGCCAGCTACCTCCAGGACATGGTATCGTAAGCTGAGATCAAAAGATAATTAGGAGTGGCCATCTCTCTTGGAAACAGAGGTAGAAAAGTAATGTCTTCTTATATATTAAAATATGTTACTCAATATACTTTTCATAGAAGAGTAATAATTATCCTCCCACGCGATGTGGGGCTTTGCTTTAAATCAGCCCTGACCAAGGGTTTCCGACTTCTGCCTGAATATGGGTGTGGTGGCGGCGGCGGTGGAGAAAATGGGCACATTTGTTCAATTCTGACCTAAATGGGACCAAATCCCTTGTTTGGGGGAGTAATTACTAAATTCTATATTCAGAGGTCTGGTGTTTGGATATCATGGGCAATGCATAGACCACACCATTATCTTCCCAATACTATACATTCTTATAAACACCACGGCTTAACTTATCCCAGAACTGGCTCCGGGAACATTCTGGCGTACTCGTCCAGATCAGGCCCTTTGAATTGGGAGCTTGTCCTTACCTACAGAGAATCTAAGAAATGATGTTGTCTCACTTTGGTAATAACAGTTGGGGAAAATACCTACTCTCTCTTTGCATTTGGGGCCTTAAAAAAAAAAAACAACAAAAATTAAAGGTCAGATTAGCAACCTAAAAATGAAACTCGAATGGAGGCGAGGCAGAGTGGTGTAACCATTTGCGTCCCTGCTGAGAGGAGGCAGATCAAGTTATCCAAGCACCGGGACGTGAAATGCTCGCCCCGCCGTGTTACACTGTTGGAAAGAAACCCACTGTGTGCCGGATTCTGCTCCAGGGGTCCCTGATAAGCAGTGACTGGGATGGACACAGCCCCTGTCCTCAGAAAGTGCATTGTCTGGAAGAAAAAAAACAGACACCAGACCCACAGTTACACACTTTGCCGTGGAACCGTAAGCGTGATGTGCCCTCCGAGGGAAAGGAACCAGAGACTGTGAGATCCCGTAGGATCCCAACCTAGTGCGACTGGAGGAAGGGTCAAAGAAAGCCACCTAGCGGTGTCCAGGTGGCTCAGTCATTTAAGCATCTGCCTTCAGCTCAGGTCATGGTCCCGGGGTCCTGGGATCAGCCCCTCATGGGGCTCCCTGCTGAGCGGGGAGCCTGCTTCTCCCTCTCCCTCTGCTACTCCCCCTGCTTGTGTTCTCTCTCTCTCTGTGTCTTTCTCTGTCAAATACACAAATAAAATCCTAAAAAAAAAAAAAAGAGAAAGATTCCCTAAAGAAGTGACATTTATCACTTCATAATGTACATACATGTTGCATCATTATGGTGAACATCTGAAACCAACATAATATTACATGGTAACTGCACTCCAAATTAAAAAAGAGTGATATTTGGAAACACTTAGGAGTTTGCTTTTAGCTGGGATAAAGGTGGCACATCTAGTCCAAAATCAGCATGAAAATTGGAAAATTAAAACTCAGAAACAATGTAGAAAAATAATCTTCCAGATCTATTCTATTTATTTTAAGATTTTATTTATTTATTTGACAGAGAGAGAGAGAGAGAGAGCACGAATGGGGAGAGGGGCAGAGGGAGAGGGAGAAGGGGTTCCATCCCAGGACCTTGGCATCATGACCCCAGCTGAAGGCAGACACTTAACCAACTGAGCCATCTAGGTACCCCCCCAACTTTTTAAAGATTTTATTTAGGGACACCTGGGTGGCTCAGTGAGTTAAGCATCTGCCTTCAGCTCAGGTCATGATCCCAGAGGTCCTGGGATAGAGTTCTGCATCTGGTTCCTTGATCAACAGGGAGCCTGCTTCTCCCTCTGCCTGCTGCTCCCTTTGCTTGTGTGCTCTCTCTCTCTCTCTCTCTCTCTCTGTGTCACTCTCTCTCATTGATAAATAAATAAATAAATAAATAAATCTTTTTTAAAAAGATAAATAAAAGATTTTATTTATTTATTTGACAGAGAGAAAGAAAGACATCAAGAGAGGGAACACAAGCAGGGGGGAGTGGGAGAGGGAGAAGCAGGCTTCCCGCTGAGCAGGGAGCCTGATCCCAGGAACCTAGGATCATGACTTGAGCTGAAGACAGACGCTTAATGAATGAGCCACCCAGACGCCCCAATAAATAAAATCTAAAAAAAGAAAAAAGGTTTTATTTCTCCAAATCTATTTTATCCTTGCCGGATCCTCCAATCAGAATGCTCGGTTACGCTCCCAGAGCTTTCATACACCCAGGACATTATTTCTTGGCTACTCGTGACAAAATGCCGTCTAGTATGGCATTTCAAATGAGTGCATCAACAGCGCTATACCCAGCCGGCAGCCCAGAAAGGAGTTTTCACTGGTGAAGGGATGGCCTTAGCCATGGGAATGATAGGACCCAAAGGCTGTGGGAGTGCAGATGCTTTAAACGGGACATTATTGGGTTTTAAAATTTTACTTCTCTGGATTCCCCAGCAACTATCTGAGTCTATTCAGGTTGTATTAACAGAACACCTTACACCGCAGCACAGAAATGTATTTCTCACGGTGCTGGAGACTGGCAAGTCCAAAATCAAGGCTCCAGCAGATTCAGCGTCTGGTGAGAGCCCTTTTCCTGGTTGATAGATGGTGTTGCATGGCTGGGTCGTCACGTTGTGGGAGAGGCAAGGGAGCCCTCTAGGGTCCCTTTCAGAAGGGAACTGACCCCATCCATGAACGCTCCCCCTCATGACCTCATCATCTCTCAAAGGCTTCATTTCATAATACCATCACCTTTTGGGGGGGCAGGTTTCAACATATAAATTTGGGGGGTACACACTCAGTCTATTGCAAGAGTGATTTGTTTTCCTGAAATTAATAACACTGTTGACTTGTGTTTCATACTTCACAGAGCAGGTGTCACGTGCCTTCGAGAGCATTGCTGTGTTTCCATAGTTACTTCCCATCTGAGAAGTGGGAAAGGAAGCATTTGCTCTGACGCCCACCCACTATGGCCTCATCAAAGTTGCCTCTGACTGAGAGCGTTGAGCAGCATCCAGCTAAAAGTGCCTGGATACATCAGCAAACACTGACTCACCGGACAGGATCCTATTTGTACCGTTCTCACCAGCATCTGTCTGTCACCCCCCCCACCAAGATAACTCCTGGGTAGGGAAGAGGGCCACTTCTCTTCCCCCAGCTAGTTCTCTCTCTTAGCCATATGGCTCTTGCGGTGTAGATAACAGAGTAGTCTAGCGTAGGAAAGCCAACTGACCCAAGGTTTGTGTAAACCTCAGCACTTTCCATTTTGCAGACATTTTTTTCAGTTACATTTGCATAAAAGAGCCTTTCCTCTTTACTTTTCATTTTGAATTCTACCTTTGGCTAAACCCAAGTATCAGAGTGAAACTCAGTCAAAACCATGGTGTAGACCCCAAAGAAGTAAAGGTTTGCTTGAAACCTGAAGATTTTCTCAAAAGTTTTTTTGGGGGGTGCAGACAGAAAGGACCAGCCTTACTCAGATTTACAATAAGGACTGCATTCTCGGGGCACCTGGGTGGCTCAGTGGGTTAAAGCCTCTGCCTTCGGCTCAGGTCACGATCCCAGGGTCCTGGGATCGAGCCCCACATTGGGCTCTCTGCTCCGCAGGGGGCCTCCTTTCTCCTCTCTCTCTGCCTGCCTCTCTGCCTACTTGTGATCTGTCTGTCAAATGAATAAATAAAATCTTAAAAAAAAAAATAAAGGACTGCATTCTCAAACCCTGGGTTCTAAGGGCTTGGCTACTACTGGAGGAGGGTGGTAAATAATTATAATGATACCACTAATAACAATCACAACGACGACTACGAGTAACACCACCGTGCGTTGGGCTTTTACAGGATGCCAGGAGCTGTGATGTTAAGCATTTTTTTTTAACTCTCATTGGCTCATGCAAGCAACCATCTGGGGTAGTTATGATTGTGGCCCCACTTTATAGATGAGGAAATGAGGCTTACAGAAGTCAACACAAATGGCTCACATTCTCATAGCCTGTGAGTGTCAGAGATGGGATTTGGACACGTTAACCTTGACAGTGACTGTGTTCTAACCCAGGTCGGGTAAAGTGGGAAATAGTTGAACTCATCCTAAGCTCATTTCCAAAGCAAAAGAGCAGAGTGCCATTATGTCTGGATTCCTAGAAATAATAACAAATATCACCCTTTTTATATATACAATTATATATACATATATGCTCTCTAAAGTTTAGGATGCTGGTGCTCTTGTTAATTCTTGTTCTGACGAGACATAAAGTTCACCCTTATGGAAGTGCTTCTTACTGGGTTAATAAAAGTGTGTTTTGGGATATCTGGGGGGCTCAGTTGGTTAAGCGTCTGCCTTCGGCTCAGGTCGTGATCCCAGGGTCCTGGGATCCTGTCCTGTATCGAGCTCCCTGCTCGGGGTGAAGGGGAGCCTGCTTCTCCCTCTCCCTGCTGCTCTCCCTGCTTGTGCTCTCTCTCTGACAAATAAATAGATAAAATCTTTTAAAAATGTAGTTTTTTGCCCACCTTTTAACCTGGCTAAGGCATAGAAGACCCCATGCTTTAGCCAGGTTAAAAAAAGAATCTTGATTTTCCTAGGATTGACCACACTGGGCAAAGCCGCTCACTGTGGCCATACTATTTGGAGCTGTTATACATGGGCACAAGTTAGGATCAGGAAGGGAGGTGAATAACAATAAGCACTAATAAAGAACATATATACAGACCTCAGTTGATGAAGGACTTCATATATGGAGTCTCTCACTTGGTCTCCAGAAGTTTTTTTGGTAACATTTAATGTTGAAATAATAAATCCACAGGAGGTTGCAAAGAAATGCACAGAGAAGTCTGAAGCAGCTTTCCCCTAGCTTTCCTAATGATATCTGATCCAACTCCAGTACAATATCAAAGTCAAGAAATTGACACTAGTAAAATCCACAGAACTTGTTCAATTCCAACCCATTATACACATACACAGACACTCGAGTGTGTGTGTGCTCGCACGTGTGTGTTTGTGTGTGTGCGTCTCTGTGCCATTTAGTCACGTGTGAAGGTTTGTAAAACCACCACAATCAAGAGACTCGACTATACCATCACCGCAAATTCTCTTGTTTTACGCCAGAGCTACGCCCATTCCCTCCCCTCATCCCTGGCAACCACCAGGCTGGTCATCATTCTATTTTTGCCGTTCTGAGAAGGTTATATAAATGGACTTCCTCGGTAGGCACTCTTTTGAGATTGGCTTTTTATCCCTAAGCATGAGTCCCTTGAAACTCACTCAAGTTGTTGGATTTCTCAGGAGTGCTTTCCTTCGTATCGCCGTGGAGTACTCCGTAGCGGGGATGACCTCCCCACCCCCCCGACCCGTCCCCAGTGTGTTTAACCAGTCACCCCTTGTAGGACATTCAGGTACTTTCCCGTTTGGGCTCTTACGAATCGAGATGCTATCAACGTTTGTGTACAAGTTCTTGCACGAGAATTTAGAACCATGACGTTGTTTGTAGGATTCCTTCATTTTTCTGATGGCTGCAGCGTCTGCTGTGATATCCTTGTTTCAGTCCTGATGTTGGTGATTTGTATCTTCTCTTTTCTTACCTTTTCAAAACTGCTAGTGGTTTATCAATTTTATTGAGTTGTGTTTTGTTTTGTTTAAAGAACCAGCTCTTTGTTTCTTTAATTTTCTCTATTGGTTCCTTGTTTCTTGTTTTCATTGTCAGTAATCTCTGTTGTTCTTTCCTTCCTTCTGCTTTCTTTGTATTTATCTTGCTCTCCTTTTCCAGGTTCTTAAGAAGGTTAGATGATGGATTTGAGAGTTTTTTTTCCTTTTCTAATATAAGCATTTAGTGCTATAAATTTCCCTTTGTGTACTGCTTCAGATGGATCTCATACATGTTGATATGTTATATTTTCATTTTTATTCAGTTCTGTTATTTTCAAGTTTCTTTTGAGACTGCCTCTTTGACTCATGGATTATTAGGCATGTTGCCTAGTTTCCAAGTGTCCAAGGATTTCTCTTTTATATTTCTGCTACTGCTTTCTAGTTTTATTTTGTTCAAAGAACATACTCTGTATCTCAATTCCTTTAAATTTGTTAAGTTTTTTTCAATGAACAGGGATATAGTTATCTTGATGACTGTCCCAAAAGTGCTTGAAAAAGAATGTGTGTTCTGGGACACCTGGTTGGCTCAGTGGGTTAAGCATCTGCCTTTAGCTCAGGTCATGATCCCAGGGTCCTGGGATTGAGTCCTACATTGGGCTCCTTGTTCAGCGGGGAGTCTGCTTCTCCCTCTGCCCCTGCCCCTCCCCACCACCCCCTCTCATGCTCTCTCTTTCTCTCTCTCAATTAAATAAAAATCTAAAAAAAAAACATTTTTAGGGTTCCATTTTATTTATTTATAATGCTTTTGAGCAACTTGCTTTGTATAGTTTTCTTGGTAGTTGCTCTGAGCATTACCACATACGTATGTATATTATCACAGATTACGGATGTTGACATTTTACTACTTTGAGTGAAGTATGGAAACCTGAATTCCATTTAGGTCCCTTTACCCTCCCTACTTATCAGATATAATTGTCTTCAATATTTTCTCTATGTGCCCCTAGCTCTATATCAGATAGTGTTATATCATTTGCTTCAGCTATAAAATATTATTAAAGAAACTCATGAGGTGAAGGATAGTCTGTAATGTTTACTTATATGTTTACCCATTCCACGTTGTTTTTCCCTTTCTGGAGGCTGCAGCCTTCTTCTGTTACCATTTTTTCCCTCTTTAGAGATCTTCCTTTAGCTATTCTGTCAGGAAAGTTTCGCTAGTGGCAAATTCTCTTAGTTCTCCATAATCAGAGAATGTTTTGACTTCTCTCCATTCATGAAGGACAGTTTCAATGGACACACAATTTATGCTTCACAGGTCTTTTCTTTCAGTACCTCAAAACTGTTGTGCCACTTGCTTTTGGCCTCCAGGATGGCCGATGAGAAACCCATTATAATGGGATGTTCCCTATAGAATTATCTACAATTTTGTGGTCCTCTCTGGCTGCTTTCAAGACTTTTTCCTTTGTCTTCACTTTTCGGAAGTTTCATGATGCTGTGTCCTGGTTTGAATCGGGGTGTGTGTGGGTTTATCCTAACTGACGTTTCCTTGGCTTCTTGACTCCATAGGTTCATCGTTTGTCAAAATGGGGGAGTTTTCATCTATTACTACTTTGAATGTTTTTTCGGTCCCAGTCTGTCTTCTCTTTTTGGGACTCTTTATAATAAGGATGTTTTATGTGTTTCTCTTGTAAATTCAAGAGAATTTTCATAGATTGTTAAAGCATCTTTATGGCACCTGTTTTAAAGTCCTTGTCAGGTAATTCCGACATATGAATTGTCTCAGTTGACTGTGATTTTTATTTCACTCAGATTTTCATCTTCTTGGATTTGGTATGACAGGTGATTCTTAGGTAATTTTTTATTGTATCCTGTACATTTTGATTATTATGTTAAGACACTCTTAATTTTATTTAAATCTTCTATCTTATCATGTAGTTGCCCTGCTTAGGTTAGCGTGTAGGTCCTGGTCTACATGTGTGGGCTCTAGTGCCAATGAAAAGTTAGTTTTCTGAGCCTTTGGGAACCATCACCCTGTAGGTGTCTGTTCTGGGTTTAGGCCATCTCTCAAGATTTTAGAAAATCCAAAAGAAAACTGATTTCAGTGCTCCAAGCTTCTATGAAGTCCAAGGGGTTTCTATTCAACTAGAATTTTCCAAGACCATAGAAATATAGCTCAAAGCCCACTGTTCTGCTAATACAGCTGCCAGTATTTTTTTTAATTATGTTAACTACAGAGGTTTTTTTCACAGTAATTTTGATCTTTTTGTCCACTCTATTTAAAGTTGACCTGTGCTGAAAATTATACCTTCCTAAATGTCATGCACATATTTTTCCTTACTAGCAGATTTTCTTACAGAATTAACCCTGAAACAATTTGTCCTCCGCCAGCTTCATGAAATGATGGTAATTTGTCTTAAATATCTATTGTAGGGGCACTTGAGTGACTCAGCTATTAAGCGTCTGCCTTCAGCTCAGGTCATGATCCCATCCTGGGATCGAGCCCCGAATCAGGCTCCCTGTTTGGCAGGAGGCCTGCTTCTCCTTCTCCCACTCCCCCTGCTTGTGTCCCCTCTCTTTTTATGTCTCTCTCTGTCAAATGAATAAATAAAATCTTTTAAAAATATATTTATTCTAAAGAAATACATTTAACTTAAACCAAGAATTTTCAAAGATATTCTTTCTGCTGGAATAAGAAGAGTAATAATATACAAATTTTCTATACTCTCACGTTTTATAATTTTTAAAACTCTTAAAAAATATTTTATTTATTTATTTATTTGACAGAGGGAGAGAGAAAGAGAGCACATAAGCAAGGGGAGCAGGAGAGGGAGAAGCAGGCTCCCTGCTGAGCAGAGAGCCCAACATGGGGCTCCATCCCAGGACCCTAGGATCATGACCTGAGCCGAGGGCAGACACTTAACTGACTGAGCTACCCAGAGATTCTCATTTTTAAAAATTACTTTGCCTTCCATCATAAACAAAATAGTGGGTGCAATTTTAGACAAAGTAGTCAAGGAATGCCATCTGTAAAGAAGGTAACATTTGAATTGAGATGACACAATGAGAAGGGAGCTAGCTATACAAACATCTGGGGGAATAACCTCCAAGACAAAGGAAACAGAAGTGCAAAGGCTCTGAGATGGGAACATGCTAAGTGTGTTTGAGGAACAACGAAAAAATCAGTGTGGGTGCGGCAGCATGAGCCATGGGCCAAGTTGTAAGAGATGAGATCTGAGAGAATAATAAGAGTTAGTCCCAGAAGATCCTATAGACCATCGTCAGGCCGTTGGATTTAATTCTGAGTGATTTCACTCAGATGGGTAGCAAGGCATTGGAGGACTTGAAAAAGATTTTGAAAGACATGATCTGACTCAGATTTTAGAATGATCACTCTAGCTGTGATTTAGAGATTTGGAATAAAGCCAAGAATAGAATCAGGGAGACCAATGAAGATGCCATTACAGTGGTCCAAGCAAGGATGGCCAGTTTCTCTGAACCATACTTAAACTAAGGGGGTGGGTAATGATGAAGGTCATGAGAAGTCATCAAATTTTGGTATACTTTTTAGACATAGCCCATTGGAATTTTTGAGGGTGTGGATATAAAGGATGAAGAGAAAGTAAAGAATCAAGAATGACTCTTAGGGTTTTTGCTTGAATGACTATTGGACTTTGGTGCCATTCACTGAGATGGGGAAGGATGTGAGCAGATTAGGTTTGTGAGGATGGGGTAGAAGATAGGGAATCAAGTGTTCTTCTTTGGCCATGTTATATTTGAGATATCTATTACACATCTAAAGAAGTGGTTAAGCAGGAGATAGTATATGTGAATGTGGAGCTCAGAGAAGAGGTCTGGACTGAAGATAAAAACTTTGGAGTCATTAACATACATAGATAATATATAAAGCTATGGGATTGGATGAAATCACTTAGAAAACCTCGGTAAATCAAAGAGTTCAAGGTGAAATTCTAGAACATGCCTACAATTATAGATGAAATTAAAGGGAAAAAACAGCAACAAAACTGAAGGAACCAAGCAATTTGGGTAGGAAATTATAGTGTCACTGAAATCAGGAGAAGTAATTATTTAAAAAAAAAAAAAAGAATGTTCAATCATGTTGAATGCTTAAGAGTTTGCATAATATGAGAATAGCAAAGTGACTATTGAATCAAGCAATGTAGACGTCATTAATGAATTTGACAGATGTGTTTGCAGAGGAGTGGTGGAGATGAAAGCCCAATTAGACAGTATTGAAGAGTGGATAGGTCAACTGATTAGTGATTAAACAAAATGTGGCATATCTGTAAAATGGAGTATTATTCAGCCATGAAATATTGATCCATGCTACATTTGAGACATTATGCTAAGTGAAAGAAGCCAGTCACAAGATACCACATATTATATAGTTCCATTTATGTGAAGTGTCCAGAGTAGGCAATTCTACAGAAACAGAAAGTAGACTAATGGTTGCTTAGGGCTTGGTAGGTAGAGGGTGATAGCAAAGGATACAGAAATATTTTTGAAGATGAATATGCTCCAGCTCTATGAGTATACTGAAAAGCCATTGAAAGGTACCCTTAAAATAGATGAATTGTATGATATGTGAATTATATCTTTAATAAAGCTTTTTTAAAAAGAGTGAACGGGAAATGAAAAAGAGAATATAGACAATTTTTTTTGCAAAAATTCTTTGCAAAAATTTTGCTTTGAGAGGGAAGAGCTGAAGGGGCATATAGAATCAAAGGGTATTTTTTTTTAAAGATCGGAATTATTACAGTATGTTTGTATGCTCATGGCTTTGATGCAGTAGAAAGAGAGAAATTGGTGATGAATTAAAGAAGGGATCCCCACAGATATTTCCAACTACATGCAGGATAGCTCTGCCTGAAGGTGCTATCGGCTGTAACTCAAAATTTTATCCCAAATCCATTCAGTGTGCTCCACCTCCACTTGCTGTAGCTGTGGCCCAACCCATCAGTATTGCTCACTGGACCCTCATAAAAGCCTCCTAACCTGGTCTCTCTGTGGCCACTCTTAGTGTTCTCAAGTGCAGCCAGAGCGATCTTCCTAAACTGTTAATCTGATCTCAATTCCCCTACTTAAAGCTCTTCAGGGATTCCTCATTGCTCTTACAATATAGTCTGAGTTCCTTAACTTGGCCTATAAGACTCTCCAAGATCTGATCCTAATTCTACATCCTCATCCCTGACCTTTCTCCCCTTTACACATTAGGCTGTAGTCATACTGACATTCTTTCTGTTTCTGGAATTCATCCTCATGTTTTTCTTACCTCTGAACCTTTGTACACGGGTGTTCTCTCTTTTCATGACTCACTTCTCACCTCATCACCCTCCTGACATGACTTACTTCTACTCCTCCTTTAGGACACTTCTTCTAGGTTGTTTTCTCAGACCACCTGTATTAAGTTAGGTCCCCCTCTATGCATTACCGTAAATCCCTGAGCTCTCGCTCTCACAGTGTGTGGCATACATTTTTGTATCTGTTTCATTATCTCTCTTTCTCATGAAAGTATAAGCTCCATGAGGACAGCATCTAGGTTTTTCTTGTTCACTGCTTGTGTTATGTTTCTAAGCCTACTGTTACAAGGTACCACAAACTGGGTGGCTCAAACATCAAAAGTTTATTGTCTCACAGTTCTGGAGACTAGAAGTCAGAGATCATGTGTGGGCAGTGTTGGTTCCTTCTGAGGGCTGTGAGGGAGAAATCTGTTCTAGGCCTCTTGCTTAGTTTCTGGTGGTTTGCTGCCATCTTTGGCGTTCCTTAACCCATAGATGCATCATACAGATCTCTGCCTTCATGTTCACGTGGTGTTCTCCCAGTGTGCTTCTCTCTGTGTCCAAATTTCCCCTTTTTATAAGAACACTCCTCATGTTGGGTTAGGACCCACCCTAATGAGTTAATCTTAACTATCACCTCTTTAAAGACCCTATTTCCAAGGTTACATTCTGAGGTAGTAGGGATAGCAGGAGTATGGTCAAAGTATCTTTTGAAAGGAAGATACAATTCAACACAAAACACTGTTCTATCTTTAGGACCTAACACAGTCCTTGACTCCAGGCCTCTAATTCTCCCAATGAATACTGAATGAACAAATGAATGAATTCATGGATGGATTTTTTGAAGATTTTATTTTTAAGTAATCTCTAGACCCAATGTGGGGCTCAAAGGTACAACCCCAAGATCAGGAGTCACATGCTCTACCAACTGGACCACTCAGGCACCCCTCCATGGATGCATTTTAAAGCATCTGCACAATGATAAGAAATATGGTGTGTGTAGAAATAGAAATGGAAAGAAAACTTCCAAACTCTTTCTATGAGGAAAGCATTACCTTGATTCCCAAACCAAAGACCCCACCAAAAAGAAAAATTACAGACCAATATCCCTGATGAACATGGATGCAAAAAGTCTCACCAAGATACTAGCCAATAGGATCCAAGAGTAATTAAAAGGATTATTCACCACGACCAAGTGGGATTTATTCCTGGGCTGCAAGGTTGGTTCAACATCTGCAAATCAATCAATGTGATACAATACATTAATAAAAGAAAGAACAAGAACCACATGATACTCTTAATAGATGCTGAAAAAGCATTTGAGAAAGTACAGCATCCGTTCTTGATAAAAACTCTTCAAAGTGTAGGGATAGAGGGTACATACCTCAATATCATCAAAGCCATCTATGAAAAACCCACAGCGGATATCATTCTCAATGGGAAAAACTGAGAGCTTTTCCCCTAAGGTCAGGAACACAGCAGGGATGTCCACTATCACCACTGCTATTCAACATAGTACTAGAACTCTTAGTCTCAGCAAACAGACAACAAAAAGAAACAAAAGGCGTTTGAATCGGCAAAGAAGTCAAACTTTCACTCTTTGCAGATGACATGATACTCTACGTGGAAAACCCGAAAGATTCCACCCCGAAATTGCTAGAACTCATACAGAAATTCATCAAAGTGGCAGGATATGAATCAATGCGCAGGAGTCAATTGCTTTTCTGTACAGTAGCAATGAGACAGGAAAAAGAGGAATTAAAGAGTCAATCCCATTTACAAGTGCCCTAAAACCGTAAGATCCCTAGGAGTAAACCTAACCAAAGAGGTAAAGATCTGTGCTCAGAAAACTGTAGAACACTCCTGAGAGAAATGGAAGAAGACACACACACACACACACACACACACACACACACACAAAAGGAAAAATAGTCCATGCTCATGGATTGGATGAGAAAATATCATTAAAATGTCTATGTTACGGGGCGCCTGGGTGGCTCAGTGGGTTAAAGCCTCTGCCTTCGGCTCAGGTCATGATCTCAGGGTCCTGGGATCGAGCCCCGCATCGGGCTCTCTGCTCAGTGGGGAGCCTGCTTCTCCCTCTCTCTCTCTGCCTGCCTCTCTGCCTACTTGTGATCTCTGTCTGTCAAATAAATAAATAAAGTCTTAAAAAAATGCCTATGTTACCTAGAGCAATCTATACATTCAATGCAATCCCTATCAAAATACCGTAAACTTTTTTCACAGAGCTGGAACAAATAATCTTGAAATTTGCATGGAACCAGAAAAGACCCTGAATAGCCAAAGGAATGTTGAAAAAGAAAACCAAAGGTGGGGGCATCACAATTCCGGACTTCAAGCTCTATTACAAAGCAGTCATCATCAAGAACTATGGAAATGGCACAAAAGCAGATCAATGAAACAGAGTAGAGAACCCAGAAATGGACCCTCAACTCCATGGTCAACTAATCTTTGACAAAGCAGGAAAGAATGTCCAATGGAAAAAAGACATTTTCTTTTCTTTTTCTTTTTTAAAGATTTTATTTATTTATTTGACAGAGAGACAGATCACAAGTAGGCAGAGAGGCAGGCAGAGAGAGAGAGGGAAGCAGGCTCCCTGCTGAGCAGAGAGCCGGTTGCGGGACTCGATCCTCTGAGCCGAAGGCAGAGGCTTTAACCCACTGAGCCACCCAGGCGCCCGACATTTTCTTTTCAACAAATGGTGCTGGGAAAATTGGACAGCCACATGCAGAAGAATGAAAATGGACCATTTCCTTACACCATGCACAAAAATAGATTCAAAATGGATGGAAGACCTAAATGTGAGACAGGAATCTATTAAAATCTCAGAGGAGAACACAGGAAGCAACCTCTGTGGCCTCAGCCACTGCAACTTCTTGCTAGACACATCTCCAAAGGCAAGGGAAACAAAGGCAGAAATGATCTATTGGGGCTTCATCAAGATAAAAAGCTTTTGCACAGCAAAGGAAACAGTCAACAAAACCAAAAGACAACTGACAGTATGGGAGAAGATATTTGCAAATGTCTTATCAGATAAAGGGTTAGTATCCAAGATCTACAAAGAACTTATCAAACTCGACGCCCAAAAACAAATAATCCAGTCAAGAAATGGGCAGAAGATAGGAACAGATATTTCTCCAAAGAAGACATACAAATGGCCAACAGACACATGAAAAAAATGGTCCACATCACTTGGCATCAGGGAAACACAAATCAAAACCACAATGAGATACCACCTCACATCAGTCAGAATGGCTAAAATTAACAAGTTAGGAAACGGCAGATGTTGGAGAGGACACAGAGAAAGGGGGAGCTTCTTACACTGTGGTGGGAACGCAAGCTGGCACAGCCACTTTGGGAATCAGTATGGAGGTTCCTCAAAAGATTGAAAGTAGAGCTACCCTATGATCTAGCAATCACACTACTGGGTATTTACCCCAAAGAGACAAATGTAGTGATCCGAAGGGGCATGTGCACCCATATGTTTATAGCAGCAATGTCCACAATAACCACACTATGGAAAGAGCCCAGATGTCCATCGACAGATGAATGGATAAAGAAGATAGAGTATATACACACAATGGAATACTACTCAGCCATCAAAAAAAATGAACTCTTGCCATTTGCAATGATGTGGTTGTAACTAGAGGGTATTATGCTAAGTGAAATAAGTCAATCAGAGGAAGACAATTATCATATGATCTCATTCATATGTGGAATTTGAGAAACAAAAGAGGATCATAGGGGAAGAGAGGGAAAATGAAACAAGACGAAATCAGAGAGGGAGATAAATCATGAGAGACTTTTTTTTCCTTTTTAAAAAAACTGATTATTTTTATTAATATATAATGTATTATTTGCCCCAGGGGTACAGGTCTGTGAATCGTCAGACTTATAAACTTCACAGCACTCACCATAGCACATACCCTCCCCAATGTCCATAACCCAACCACTCTCTCCACATCCCTCCTCCCCTTGGCGGCCCTCAGTTTCTTTTGTATGATTAAGAGTCTCTTAATCATAGGAAACAAATGAGAGTTGCTGGGGGGGGGGTGGAGAGACGGGGTAACTGGGTGCTGGACTTTAAGGAGGGCATGTGATGTAATGAGCACTGGGTGATATATAAGACTAATGAGTCACTGAGCTCTACCTCTGAAACTAAAAATAATAAAAAGAAATATGGTATGTGTGTGTGAGTGTGACACTTGTGCACATGTGCCTCTGTGTCCATGTGTTTCTCTGGAGACTGGGTCCCTAACCTTCCATCAGATCCTCAGTAATTTGTGGTCCTACAAGTGCTAAGACCCACTAGTTTATAGGGCAAGCATAGCTTTGCTGTGATATAGGAGCCCATCATTTGGTTCCACCTAGCTCTACAGCTTGACCTTTTATGCCTCCAACACCCTATCTCCAGTCACACAGAACGGACCTTGGATTCCCTTCATGGGCCATTCCCTTGCTCATCTCTGAGCCTTTGTATATGTTGATATCACCTCTGTCTAATGCAGAATCCATTCTAGTTTATCTGGCAGATTCATACTCTTCTTTTAAAAAATCTGCTGTGGGGTTAGCCCCTCCAGGAGAACTTCAACTTCTCTGGAGAGAGATAAGCATTTCTCCTTTTGGGATTCCGTGTTCACAGCTTCAGTAAAGAATAGACCATATACAAAATGGTCTGTGTCTTCCACTGGTCACTGAAATCCTGGAGAATGAGGACCAGCTCTTACCTCTGAATCCCTACATTCGATGAGTGTCATTCACAGAATAGGCCTTGAAGAATGAATTATAAAAAAAAAAAAAAAGAATGACTGCCCTGAGGAAGACAGGTTCCAACTTAAAGAATAAATTTCTTACTGTAACAATAAAATGTGTTGCTTAGTAAACTAAGTAGTGTTTTGCCTCTAGACACTGCATGGCCACTCATGATGGATGATATTCTAGAAAGAGGATATTCTAGAAAGAGATGAGAGGTTGGCCTGCATCTGGCTGCCAAGTTCTCTTCCAAATCTGAGAGTTTCTGATTCCCTGAGAGCTTGACCTTCATCTTTAATTACCTTCTGACTGGAATAGGGCTTATGAATTGGATGAAAAGTCACCTTTGAACTGACTGACTGGGCCAAGGTTAGAAAAGGTACTTTCCAGAAGTTCACCATCCCAGGCAGACTCACAGTGCCTGGCTTTGTCTTCTCAGCACCTCTGACTTCCCATCTGAAAACTGACTAATACTTGCTAATTTTTTGTTCTGAAATCCTTTGATGAAAATGCCATCTGTGTAAGTATCAAGTAGTGTTATGAATAATAAAAAATGGATGAAGTTTCTATTGCTCACTCCTTGAGTGACACTATAAAAAATGGTTGTCTCTTGCATGTGTGCATTGGAGAAAAGAGACTGATAAAGCATATTCAGTCCCTCGATCCTTTGAATTCAACATGCAACATATTTGCTTTTCCAAGACTCTCCCGTCTTAGTCTATTCCGGCTGTTGTGACAAATTACCATAGACTAGGGGACTTATAAACAACAAAAACTTATTCTTTACAGTTCTGGAGACTGGGAAGTCCAAGATTTGGTGGAAGATTTGGTGTCTGGTGAGATCCAACTTCCTGCTTCAGAAATGGCCATCTTCTGGCTATGTCCTTCCATGGCTAAAGCCTGAGGGGGCTCTCCGGGGTGTGTGATAAAGACATAGATCCCATTCATGAGGGCTGCAGCCCACGACCTACCCTCCTCCCAAAGGCCCTACCTTCTGATACTATCACATTGAGGATTAGGATTCCAACATATGCATTTTGAGGGGGACACACACACACATTCATTCAGTCTGTAGCATCTCCTGATTATGAAAATGCCATAGAACCTTTCTGTGTTACTATGGGCTGTACTCAGTAGACTTCCAACCCAGAAAACAGAGCCTCACCACAGTGGCTATCTGGGCTCTGTCTACTCAGAACAGTGCTCCCCTTCTGGGAAATGCTCCCTTCTCTGTTCCAGCCATGCATGGGAAGGACTACAGCTACGTCCTTAGAGAACTCTGTTACCTGGACACTGATTGGTATAGACAGACACGGGCACCTGATCCAAGATAGGCTGATCCTTCCTAGGATCTTTTAATACTTGACATTAGATAGAGGAAGTAGAAATTCCTCTTTTGCAGAAACTCTGGGAGGTATGAGCACAGAAGTGGCCAGCTGCCATGTGTCCAGCACTGTGGAAGAAATTTTCTGAGAATGAAGCTGACACTCAGGGAGGCAGAGATGGGAGTCAGAAAAAGAAAGGGGGAGGAGAAGGGAAAGAGAGAGAATCCTGTCAGTTATTCGGGCCCTCCGTTCCAGTTGTATCTGCCCTTCCCATGGCTTGATTATGTGAATGAGTAGGTCTCTCTTTTTTGTATAAGCAAAATTCCAGCTGGGGTTAAGTCACTGGCAACCACAAGAATCCTTAGTAATATACGCATGGAACACTCTACGCTACTAGCTCTGGAAATGAGTGAAGAGCCTTAAGCCTTCGCGTACCTTCAGCTCAAGACAAGGTATTTTCCTTTTCAAACCACTTTACTGAGGTATGATTCACATATGAAGAGCTATACATTAAATATCAACATATAAAACTTGATGAGCTTGGAGATAAGTATACACCTGTGGAACAAGCATCATAATCTTTTTGTAAGCTTATTTAAGTCATCTCTACACCCAACGTGGGGCTCAAACTCATGACCCGGAGATCAAGAATCACATGCTCTTCCAACCGAGCCAGCGAGGCGCCCTTTATAATCTTCGACATAAACATATCCATCGCCTTCAAAGGCTCCTCCTACCCTCCTTATTTTTATCATCATCACCATCATCACCACCATCATCATCATTATTTTGTGATAAGAACACTTAAACACAAGATCTATCCTCTTAGCCAAAATTTCAGTGTACAATACAGCATTGTTAACTATAAGCACCGTGCTGGACCATAGATCTCTAGGACTTACACATCTTATAACTGAAACTTAGTACCCTTTGACTAATATCTCCCTGTCTCACCATCCCCCAGCTCCTGGCAACCAACATTCTACTCTCTGCTTCTAAGAGTTTGACTATTTTAGATTCCTCATTTAAGTGGGATCATATAGCGTTTGTCCTTCTGTGCGTCTGGCTTTTTTCACTTTACATAGTGCCTTCCAGGTTCATGAGACAAGGCATTCACTACTCAAGGGACTTTGCTCTAAACTCAAGAACATCCACTCCTTCTCTCATGGCAATAAAAGAGGTGGGGGAGGGTGTAAAAGGAAAGAGAAGGAGCTGACTTGCACATGAAAGGGGCTTTACAGGTCACATGGTCAAGCCTTCATTGTACAGTTGGGGAAATGGGGCTCCAGAGAGGGGATGAGACAATGTTCCCAAGGTCACACAGTAAACCAGCAACATAGCCAGAACTAGATTCCAGTCTTGCTCATTTCTTCTAACTCATTAGTTTTCCATCAGTTCCCCAATGTGAAATTATATAAAGGAAATTGCAGGGCATTGAAAAAAAAAATACCACACTTCGTTTTCTTCACAGAGTATACATCAACCTCTGCTCCCACTCATTCTGTCCTTTCAAGTTAATGACTACAGAAAATGTCAGGAATTTCAGTTGATGTACCTTGCTGAAGAGAATGGCCATGACACTTAAAATTTTAGCTCTGCAAACTACTTTGACTCATATTCAATTCTCAGCTTCAGCATGAAAGTCTAATGAAAGATGAGGTCCTTAGCCTTTTTACGTTTCCTCTTATAAAACTTCTGCTATATTTGGCCTTTAAAAGAATGATGTGACCAGCTTTCATTTTGATAATTGCATCCTCAAGACTTCCACAAACTGATGAAATTGTTATGGCTGTGAAAGTTTCCTGCAGCCATTAAGAAAGTATAATAGGGGGCGTGTGAGTGGCTCAGTCGTTGAGTGCCTGCCTTCAGCTCAGGTCATGATCTCAGGGTGCTGGGATAGGGCCCCGCAGTGGGCTCTCCGCTCAGCCGGGAGCCTGCTTCCCCCGCCCCTCTCTGCCTACTTGTGATCTCTGTCTGTCAAATAAATAAATAAAATTCTTAAAAAAAAAAAAGAAAGCACAATTTTGCAAAAAAGAAAGCATATTTTGCAAATGATGATGAGATTCATATCATTGCCAGGCCCTTAAATAATTCTTCAGAGGGAAATGTGTGCAAGTAAGCTATCGCTTGTTAGTCATCAGTTCGTTGGCCAATCAATCAATCGCTGAGTGCCTAGTAGGTACCCAGCATTGCTCAAGTTGTGGAATAAAACAAGTAAGTCCCCTGAGACCCTTAAAACACATTACTGTAGATATGTTTCCTGTTCTATTTTTTAAAAAGATTTATTTATTTATGTTGTAGGGGGAGGGGCAGAGGGAGAGGGAAGCGTCAAGTAGACTTGGTGCTGAGCGTGTGAGCCCGATGTGGGCTGGGGCTCTACACAGGGCTCAATCTCACAACCCTGAGATCATGATCTGAGCCCAAACCAAGAGTCAGATGTTTAACCCACTGTACTACCCAGGCGCCCCAATATGTTTTCCATTGTAAACATGCAGAAGCTTTCCCATGGTGGCTGGCTCTTCTTACGATAGGAAGCTGCACTGTAGACTGGAAAGAACCCAGGCTTTGGAATCAAGCAGTGGCGGAATTGAATGAACTTCACCCACTGTGCAAGCCTGGACAAGTTGCAGCCCACTGCTGTCCCTCACTCTCTTCATCTGTAAAGTTATTGTAATTAACAATATATGTATTAATATCGTTATTGATAAGCACCATCAGCATTTTAATTAATAGCGAATAATTCATGCTGTCAATTAGTATTTAACTTAACATCATTAATCAAGGCTAATATTATTAATCAGTATTGTTAGTAATATTAACATTAATAATTAATATTAACATTAACTGATATTGATGTTGGTATTTATTATAAGAAAGAATTTATTAGTCTAGCAATTATACCTACCCTTCAGGGTTGTTCTGATGATGAAACGACCGTTGACCTGGCATATAGTACGTACTCAATAAATTGTAACGAGTATTACGAAGAATGACTGATACATGTTTGTGTCCAGTTGTTCACGGAAGTGTGACAACTCAGGAAATCAGGCAGTACAGTGTAGCAATCAAGAGCAAGGGTTCCTGAGTCTGCCAGAATTGGGGTTCAGTCCCCGCCATACCACTCTCACTGGCTGTGTGACCTTGGACAGACCACTAAACTCCTCAGATCTCAGTGTTCTTTTTTTTTTTAAGATCTTATTTATTTATCTGACAGAGAGAGAGAGAGATCACAAGTAGGCAGAGAGGCAGGCACAGGGAGAGGGGGAAGCAGGCTCCCCGCTGAGCAGAGAGCCCGATGCGGGGCTCGATCCCAGGACCCTGGTACCACAACCTGAGCCAGAGGCAGAGGCTTTAACCCACTGAGCCACCCAGGTGCCCCAGATCTCAGTGTTCTTGTCCTTGGATGAGGATAACAGAACAGAATCTACCCCATAGGGCTGTTGGCACAGTTTAGTAAGATGCCACCCGGGAAGAATGGAGCACGGAGCGTCCGCTCGAGGGTGAGGTTGTCCACATCTGTGTTGTAGAGACACCGTGGCCCGCTACCAAATCCCTGTTATTTAGATGTCATTTCCTTTCCAATAATCACAGGTAGGAACAACTGAGTCACTCATTTTCATCTGCTTGTTGTCGTGAGGGTCTGAAATAGCAGCAAAAAATAGACTTAAGGATACTTTCTAAAAAGCACTTAAAGATTTTCAAGATGATACACCGCATTTCCGGCAGCCGATCATTTTTTCAGAACAAGAGAGCCAGATCTTCAGCAACAATTCCCCAGACACTCATGTAACTACTATTTCATCACAAACATCCAACGGCTCATATAGTTCTAGAGGAAAGACAAGGCCGTCCAAAGATTGCACTCTTTCAAATGCATTTTGCAAAAAATAATAATTATAATAAGATGAATTTAAACGTTGTCACTGCGTTAAAATTCTTAACATTGATTTTCCTAAAATACGTCTGTCTTTTAAACAAAAAAAAGATGGCGCTGGATGCAGCATCAGGGAGGAAAGAGAAGAAGAAAAGCAGTTATTGACTATCGGCCACATGATACAGTCTCGCTTAACCCTCTCATTGCCCATGTTATCCCCATGTTGCTGGGGAGAAAACAGGCCCAGCCACAGGGCGGACCTTGTTCTAGAGCACACAGGGAAGCAGAGATTCGAACACGGGTCTATTTAATTTCAAACAGCTTATTCACTCCAGATCTGACCCTTGCACTGCCCCCTATGACCTCAGCGCCCTTGAACATGTCATTTCGTTTATCTGTCTTGTTGCTTGGGTTGCCTTTGGCTTCATATAGTAGAGTAACTAACACCCATTTAAACAATAAATTTAATTTTCTCACATAATAAAAACTTTGGAAACAGGTGGTTCTAGAGAAGGGGCTGCAGCTCGAGCCCTCAGTTCTCTCTTTCCACTCTGTCACCTTTAGTGGGAAAGCAAAGTTTTCCACCCAGCACTGTACTCAGCAGCACCAAGCATCACACAAGCACCAGACAACTTCCAGAAGCAGGAAGTGAGTGGAGGGAGGAGACTTTCTGTATGCCTCTCTCTTTGATCCGAGAGGAAAACCTTTCTCAGAAGCCTCCCTCCACACCCCTGCCAGTGGACTTCTCCTTTAGTCTCGCTGACCGATCTAGGCCACGTGACCAGCCATAGAGGTGGCAAGAGAAATGAGATCACCATGCTTGGCTTGGAACAGTAATGACAGCGGCCAGGGACACCTTCCCTGAGATCAAGAGCTCTTGGCTTGAAGGCCTGGTACTCAGGGTTCTGCTGTCAAGAAAGACCTGGAGGTAGGAAGACCAATGAGCAGTATCCAACATGGTCTGACTTGGGCCTCCATTGCCTTTTCCACCAGTGAGAAAGTTGCTCTGGGCCACCTCTCAGTGAGAGGGAGGAGAAGGCTCTAGTGCGGTTAAAAAAACAAACCAACACCCCCCCAACCTGAGACAGACAAAAACACACCAATGAACATATGCACTGTCCACTCAAGTTCTTTCTCTATCCCTCAAACTACACTGGTCTTCTGTAAGTCTTTTTCCCCCACCAAAGCTGCACTGGACATTCCTTTTTTTTTTTTTTAAAGATTTTATTTATTTATTTGACAGAGAGAGACACAGTGAGAGAGGGAACCAAGCAGGGGAGTGGGAGGAGAAGCAGGCTTCCCACAGAGCAGGGAGCCTGATGTGGGACTTGATCCCAAGACCCTGGGATCATGACCTGAGCCGAAGGCAGACTCTTAATGACTGAGCCACCCAGGCGCCCTGGACATTCCTTTTAAACTGGTTTGTGAAGATGGTCGTCCTAGGGGTGGGAGGGGATAGATACGACCTTGTCCTTCCTTGAACTCCCTCCTCCCCCAACCCTACCATCCTAACATCTGATACCATCAATCTAGGTATAGGAACTAGTCCTGTCGAAAGAGAAGGAAGGAAGGAAGGAAGGAAGGAAGGAGTGGGAAGAAGGAAGGAAGAAAGGGAGGGAGGGAGGAAGGAAAGGAGAAAGAGAAAAGAAAGAAAGAAAATACAGTGAAATTGTCCCCTGCAGTAGCATAATGGATAGACCCAGAAGAAATCGGTTTTTTGCTTGATTTCTAAGTGAATTTTATTTGACCACAGGCCTATCCCAATAGAAAAATTTTCTACCACATTTTGTATTGTGCTAAAAAAAAATCAGCAGTTGTCACATTTTCTTTAAAAGCGACTGTCAGATTAAATCTTGTAACAGCTTAGTGACTTTAAACACCTCCCCAGAATGGTTAAGGGATGTGTGCTATGGTAAGAATTCTCATTTATTATTTTGTATTCAGTATTTTACCATCAGCCTCTTACCCCGGGGAAATGCTGAAACTGAATACTTGTCAAAATATTACATAGCCTTTCTAAAATTGCGGTACCGCAAAAACTGTATTTGCACTGTAAGTCAGATTCTTGATAACACTATCTTTCTTCCCACGATGTAGAAAATTTCCTTTCCTTTCTTTACGGGAAATGTTCTTGTTTTTCCACAGGTTTTTTTTTCAAAAGGCTTACAGCAGACCCTTTTTACCTCTTCAATAATAGCGATTCGGTCACTTCAACCTTTTTCTCTAGTCCTTTTAATTGCTTCTTGAGCTAGGAAAATATGGAGTGTCTGACTCTTTTTTTTTTTTTTAAAGATTTTATTTATTTATTTGACAGAGATCACAAGTAGGCAGAGAGGCAGGCAGAGAGAGGGGGGGAAGCAGGCTCCCCGCTGAGCAGAGAGCCCAATGCGATCCCAGGACCCTGAGATCATGACCTGAGCCGAAGGCAGAGGCTTTAACCCACTGAGCCACCCAGGCTCCCCAAGTGTCTGACTCTTCTGAGCAAGCACCCCAACTATTTCCTCGAGTAAAATGAAGTGAAGAGGGAGTAAGCAATTACCTTGTGAGTCCGATCGGTCCTCGCTGTGGATAGTCAGTCTGGAGCAATTTACCCCACCTTGGTCTCAACAGCCTTGGAAAGAGGAAAGGCCAAAAAATACCTGAGTTAGGACCAAGTTACCCCTTTTTCTGGCCTTGACTGTGCTTTCATTTGCTCACTCACGATCAGTAGCTGTACCCTTCCTGTGCGCCAGGTGCCGACCCTTCCGGGCACTAAGGAAACAGCAACAAAGAACACAAAGTTCTCTGCCCTCCAGAAGTTCATACCCACCCTGTGCTGGGCAAAATTAATATCGTCCAGTGATCCCGGGAGCTTAATTGTAGCCCGTATCTCTGGAATAATCATTTGTAATGTTTGATGTGTAGACATTAAAAGATGCAAAATGCTAGTATTTGATTTTTTTCTTTTTTTACCTACAGAAATGAGAATTTCAGAAGGTTGGAGCTATCGTTATCACGTGAAATTCTCATAAGGATTCTATGAGGTCGGTAATACATCCTCTCTACTTTACATATGGGGAAGGGAGGCTGGGAGAAGTTCAGCAATGTAGGCACTTGGCACAGCTGGGCTTTGAAGTCAGATCTGTTTGATTCAGGAGCCAGAGCTCCTAGCCTCTACCCTACACTACCCTCCTAAGTTAGGGTCGCTACCTCCAACCACGCTGTTTCTCGCAGCAGGGACCACATTGTCAGTTACTGATATATTCACTTAAAAGCAGAAATCTGGACTTCACAAACTCAGCAGTTCTAATGAAATCAATTCTACAGATACGTATTGCCTAGCCTGGATCTGAAGTGTCCAAAAAATTCGTGCGGAATTTCTTACAGATTTGAAAAGTTATTTTGAAAACAGTCTCATTGGATGTTTTAAATCAAATGATTGGAAGAATGAAGACTATTATAAAATACGTGCTTAATCTAAAAGGATATTTGGGTCACATGCCTGGTCCTTCCCTACAAGTTGATATCCCTGTCACACAGCTTATGTCTGATGATATATCACTATATTCTCAGGCCACCTGGTTAAGGAAGGTCAAGTCTTTTTTTTTTTTTAAACTCTTCTTCTTTCATCTTTTGACGATATCCACTAACAATTTTTTTAAAGATTTTATTTATTTATTTGATAGAGAGAGAGAGACAGTGAGAGAGGGAACACAAGCAGGGGGAGTGGGAGAGGAAGGAGGCATCCTGTTGAGCAGGGAGCCCGATGCGGGGCTTGATCCCAGGCCCCTGGGATCGTGACCTGAGCCAGAGGCAGACGTTTAATGACTGAGCCACCCAGGCGCCCCTCCACTAATAAATTAATCAGCAAAGCCTAATAGTGCTACAAAGCTCATCTCTTAAATCCAATATTACATCCCCCCTTGCTACTGTTCAGCAGGATGAAGGCAGAGCAGAAGACGACACCGAGGGTCCAGGTGCACCCATGTTTTTGTTCACCCAGAAACATGTGCAACAAAAATGCTGCAACAAGAATGTGGGGCTTCTTTTTTTGTAAAGATTTTTTATTTTTATGAGGGAGGGGAAAGGGCAGAGGGAGAGGGAGAAAGAGTCTCAAGCAGACTCTGAGCCGAGCCTGGAGCCCGACATGGGCCTCGATCCCACGACCATGTGATCATGACCTGAGCCGAAATCAAGAGTCTGCCACCCAACTGGCTGAGCCACCCAGGCACCCCAAGAAGACAGGGTCTCTTGACCTTGTTCTACTTGTTTGTCCTGTGTCCATGTGATGCTCAGAAGATCAAGGGAGTATGGTCGTCCACTTGGAATCCTTGACAGCAGGATCCCCATGAAAACCTGAAAGACTAAACTCAATAGAAATTTGAAAATAAAGTTGCCTGCATGGGAGGCTCCTCAGTGGAGGCTGGATGCCGGCTGCTCCATAGACCTACCGTGAAAGGTCAAACATCAGCAGAGTGAAGAAATGAGATCAGGGGAAAAGTTAAAGAGGCTCATTCATCAGGCCTCAGTATCTGCCCCCCCCCAGCACCCCTTGATCATATGTGTTAGTTTCCTAGGATTGTCACAATAAGTTACTACAAAATGGTGACTTGAAAACATAGAAATGGATTCAATTTTTGCCTCCATTATCGCATGTCTGTCTTCCCTGTGTGGGTCTGTGTCTTCACATGACCTTTTTATAAGGATGCCACTGATGGGCTTTAGGCACCCCTCCCCCAATCCACTATGACCTCATCTTAATTTAACTATTTCTGCAAATACCCTATTTCCAAACAAGGCCACGATCTGAGAAGGCACGAATTTTGAGGGGGACACTATTTAACCCAATATACCTTGTAGTAGGATTTAGTACTAGCAGAATTGTAGTGGGTACTTGATAGGACGACAAGACTCTTCTGTAACTTTTTCTTCCTAGGGGAAAACAAAGAAAAACAAAAATCCACTTTTGAAGGGAATGTATGCAATAGCAGAATCTGAATGGAATGTTTTTGGGTGCTATTTTGGTTCTGTTTTTGTTTTTTAAAGATTTTATTATTTATTTATTTGACAGAGATCACAAGTAGGCAGAGAGGCAGGCAGAGAGAGAGGGAAGCAGGCTCCCCGCTGAGCAGAAGCCTGATGCAGGATTTGATCCCAGGACCCTGAGATCATAACCTGAGCCGAAGGCAGCAGCTTAACCCACTGAGCCACCCAGGTCCCCGGGTGCTATTTTGAAAGCTCCCCCTTTCTTGGAAAACACAGAAGTGGGAAATGTGTTCACAGCTTCCCATTAATAGATGGTGTGAGTGATTGGCCTCTGATTCTTACTGGAGTCAACTAGTCCATTCTCAAGACATCTTGGTGTTGCCCACCCCCCAACCTTTTGCCTTTCTACCAAACCACATATTAACATACCAACCAGCTTCCAGCAACATCAGCCGGGTAATCATTGTAATTTCAAAGAAAACATAGCTGATCTTATCAACTTGGGCAGACTCTTGGAAGCAAATACCATGATACCATTCAATTATCGAATCAAATAATCATAATATTACCCATTATAGACACAATTTGTGACCATCTTATTCGCATGGCCATTGGTTAGGACTGTTATGAATGCTGCAGATTGAAACCACCTGATCTGGATTCTCTGAACAGGCTACAAATTCCAGGGCTTTCCCATTCTGTGACTCCTCAGAAGGGGGCCTCATTCACAGTGAAGCTTGCCCACTGCAGAGTCGATGAAGAGAGCCCAGCTCTGCTTCTAAAGGAGCAAAGACTTTTTACCATTACCATTACTTTCATCTTTGAAATGGAAATCTCAAGATCATCTGGAGAGCTTTCTTCTTTCTGCTCAGGATTGTCTGTTTTGTTCCCTTCATGATAACATAAAAGCCTCTCACCCTATCCCAAGGACAAGGCTGAAGGAGATGCAAGGAACTGTTGAAATCCTCATGTTTGCTTAAGTTCTGGTGTGGAGGGAAAATTCTATTGCCTACCAGCCATATTTTTAAAAACTAAGCGTGTCCGGTCTGTTCTTCACAAATTTACCAATCAGATAAATCCTTCACCGAATAAGAAAAGAGCTTGCACTGACCGATATTTCAAATCTATTTCATCCCTGTCACCTGACACATCATTTTGTGCAAAAAGAAGCCAATCAGAAAGAACTTCAGAAGGTCATTTGTTGGTGGTGGTTTATAATCATTTATGTCATTGAATGGAAAGACTTTTTTTTTGCTGTGACACAAATCCGAATATCCCCATTCTGCACCCCTACCTCAACTGTGTACCTCAAACAACAAGAGAACTCAAAAAGAAGCCCCTAGCAGGACTCAGATTGACCTACTGTGTTCCTAAAACACGAGTTTACATGATAAACATAATGATGGAAGTCAAGGTGGTGTGGGTGTGGCTTATTCCAACCCTTTTCATTGGTCTTTAAATAAACACATGTGTTTACTACCCTTCCACTTTGGACAACTTTTTTTTTCTGTCATTTGCTGTATGGGGGAAATATAGCTTCATGAAACATTTTTTCCTACAAAGTGTGAGCTTACAAAACAAAACAAATGTCTAATGATGTGTGTGGGTGTGTTCGCTTGCTTGTTGTTTTTTTTTTTTTTTCATCTTTATGGAGGTATAATTGACAATTAAATTGTAGTATATTTAAAGTGCAGGGGTCCTGGGTGGCTCAGTTGGTTAGGCATCTGCCTTTGGCTCAGGTCATGATCCCCAGGGTCCTGGGATGGAGTCCTGCATCGGGATCCCTGCTCAGTGGGGTGTCTGCTTCTCCCTTTATCCCTCTCCCTGTCCTCCCCCTCCCAAATAAATAAATAAATAAAATCTTAAAAAAATGAAGTGTACAACATGGTGATTGGATACATTGTGAAAGGAGTCTCACTATCAGATTAATTAATGCATTCATCACCTCACATAGTGATTTTTTTTTGCAAGAATGCTTAAGTTTTACTCTCAGCAAGTTTCAGTGATACAATACAGTATTATCAGCTATAGTCAGCATGTTATACATTAGATCCTCAGAACTATTTCTTTCTTTCTTTTTTTTTTAGAACTATTTCATCTTATAACTGGAAGTTTGTACCCCTTTCCCAGCCCCTTTCAATTTCCCCACTTCCCAGCTCCTGGCAACCCCCAATTCTACTCTCTGTTCCTATGAATTTGACTTTTTTTTTCTTCATTTTAAGCTTCACCTATTAGCGATACCCTGTAATATTTATCTTTCTCCGTCAGGTTTATTTCACTTAGCATAATGCTCTCCAGTTTTATCCATGTGGTAAGTGACACAATTTCCTTCTTTTTAAAGACTGAATCAGATTCCATTGTATCTGTACATACACCACGTTTTCTTATCCCTTCATCCATCAACAGGTACTTGTTTCCACACCTTGGTTATTGTAAATAATGCTGCAATGAACATGGGAGTACAGATATCTCCTCTACATAATGGTTTCATTTCCTTTGGATATATACTTGGTAAGAAGGATCGCTGGATCACATCGTAGTTCTATTAACTTTTTGAGGAGACTCCATCCTGTTTCCCACAGTGGTTGTACCAATTTGCATTCCCACCAACAGTGCACGAGGCTCATTTTTTTCTCCATAACCTCTCCAGTATTTGTGGGGTTTTTGTGGGGTTTTTTGGTCTCTTTGATAATAGCCATCCTAACCGGTGTGAGGTAGTATCTCACTGTTTTTTTTTGGATTTTCATTTCCCTGATGCTGAGTGATGTTGAGCACCTTTTCATGTGCCTGTTGGCCATCTGGATGTCTTCTTTGGAAAAAGGCCTATTCAGGTCCTTTGTCCATTTTTAAATTGGGTTATATGTTTTTTTGGTTTTGGTTTTGTTTTGGTTATTGGGTTGTATGTGTTCCTTGTGTATTTTGGGTATTAACCCTTTATCAGGTATGTAGTTTGCTAATATTATCTCCCATTCTGTAGGTTGCCTTTTCATCCTGTTGAATGTCTCCTTTGCTGTGCAAAAACTTTTTAGTTTGATGTAGTCCCACTTGTTTGTTTTTGCTTTTGCTGTCAAAAAAAAAAGTTATTTCCAAGACCAATGTCAAGGAGCTTATTCTCCTATGTTTTCTTCTTGGGGTTTTATGGTTTCAGATCTTATGGCCAAGTCTTTAACCCATTTTGAGTTGGTTTTTGTATGTGCTGTAAGATGGAGGTCCAGTTTCATTCTTTTGCGTGTAGCTGTCTAGTTTTCCCAACACAATTTACTGAGGAATCTGTCCTTTTCTCCATTGCGTAGTCTTAACTCCTCTGTTAATTAATTGTTAATTAAAAATAAATTGACCATAGATGCATGGGTTCATTTCTGCACTCTGCATTCTGTTCTATTGAACTATGTGTCTGTTTCTATGCCAGGACCATATGCTTTTTTTTTTTTTAATCTTTTTTAAAAAAGATTTTATTTATTTATTTGACAGACAGAGAGCACAGGTAGGCAGAGAGGCAGGCAGAGAGTCAGGCAGGGGGTGGGGGAGCAGGCTCCCTGCCCGAGCAGAGAGCCTGATGCGGGACTCGATCCCAGGATCCTGGAATCACGACCTGAGCCGAAGGCAGCGGCTTAACCCACTGAGCCACCCAGGTGCCCAGGACCATATGCTTTTGACTACGAAAGCTTTGTAATACAGTTTGAAATCAGAAAGTGTGCTGCTTCCAGCTTTCCTCTTTTTTCTAAAAATTGCTTTAGCTACTCAGGGTCTTTTGTGGTTTCATACAAATCTGAGGATCACTTGTTCTGGTTTTGTGAAAAATACCATTGGAATTTTGATAGGAATTACACTGACTCTGTAGATTGCTTTGGATGGTATAGACATTGGAACAATATTAAGTCTTCTAATCCATGAGCACAGAACGTCTTTCCATTTATTTGTGTCTTCTTCATTTTCTTTCATCAGTGTCTTATTGTTCTCAGTGTACAGATCTTTTATCTCCTTGGTTACATTTGGTCCTATGTATTTTATTCTTTTTGATGTCATTATAAATGGTATGGTTTTATTTTTGGAGGCATTTTAGAATGCGTTATTATTTTTCTATTTTTAAAAATATATAGAATGCGGGTGCCTGGGTGGCTCAGTCATTAAACGTCTGCCTTCAGCTCAGGTCATGATCCCGGGGTCCTGGGATCGAGCCCTGCACCGGGAAACCTGCTTCTCTCTCTCCCACTGCCCCTACTTCTGTTCCCTCTTTCACTGTGTCTCTCTCTGTCAAATAAATAAATAAAATATTTTAAAAAATATATAGACTGCTTCATGAATTTGCATGTCATCTTTGCACAGGGTTCATGCTAATCTTCTCTGTATCGTTCTAATTTAAGCACAAGTGCTGCCGAAGCGAGCACCGTGGTATTGTCTTCTTCATTTCTCTTTCTGATATTTCCCCAGGTCGTGATCTCAGGATTGTGAGATAGAACCCCACATCCCACCGGGCTCTGCGCTCAGTGGGGAGTCTGCTGAAGTTTCTCTCTCCCTCCGTCTGCTGCACTCCCACTCTCCCTCCCTAAAATAAATAAAGAAATCTTGAAAAAAACAACAACTGATTTTCGTATGTTGACTTTGTTTCTTACCTTACTAAACTTCTTTATTATTTCCAACAGTTTTTTTGGCTATGGTCCTTAGGGTTTTCGATGTTTAATATCATGTCATCTACAAATATAGACAGTTTTTTCTCTTCACTTACAATTTTGCTTCTTACTACTTCTTCAGATGCCTCTTATCTCTTCTTCTTGCTTGATTGTTCTGGTTAAGACTAAGTGGCAGGAATAGGCACCTGCATCAGAATTACCTGTGATAGTTATTTTAAAAAATACAGATTTCTGGACCCCTTCAATTCCTTTTCTCTTTCTGCACATTGGCGTGCCCCCGATTCAACTTCTGCTGCCTACCTTGACGGACTTTCCTGTTACTATTCTAACTTCTTTAGTCTATTCTCAACACAGCGGTCAGAGTGATCCTTTAAAACTCTTAGGTTAGGGGTGCCCGGGTGGCTCAGTGGGTTAAAGCCGCTGAGTTCGGCTCAGGTCATGATCCCAGGGTCCTGGGATCGGGCTCTCTGCTCAGCAGGGAGCCTGCTTCCTCCCTTCTCTCTCTGCCTGCCTCGCTGCCTACTTGTGATCTGTCAAATAAAAAAAAAAAAAAACTCTTAGGTTAGATCCTGCCTCTCTTCTTCTCTCCTCAAAACTTTCTAGTGTCTGCAGTCACAGGGTCCTTCCTCCAGAGTTCAGTTCTCATGAGGCTTCTGGACCGTTCTTTTCTCTCCTCGAACCTTTAGGCCAAGGAGTCACTCCACCCTACCTCAACCCTGTTACTCCTGTGCCCTTGTCTCTTATTGTCCTCCCCCTGGAGTCACTCTATTCCAGCCAACAAGCCTTCTTGATGTCTCTCAGGTCTATTTCTGCCTCAGCCCTTTGTTTTTGGCCTAGATACCCACATTGATTATTGCCTCACTTTTTAAAGGACACTGCCGAAATGTCACCTTCCCTGAGAGTCTTTCCTTTTCTATTAAAATAGCAACCCTGTCTACGCCCTTCTGGGCACTCCCCAGCTCTCTCACCCCATCCTATTTTCTCCGTATCATCACCTAGCATATTATGGATCCATTGTTTGTTTACTACCTGTCTCCCTACACTAAAATGTAAGCTCCAAAAAGGAAGACATTTTTAAAAAATATTTTCTTTTTTTAAAAAATACTTTATTTATATGACAGAGATAGAACACAAGGAGGGGGAGTGGCAGGCATAGGGAAAGGGAAAAACAGGCTCGCCGCTGAGCAGGGAACTCCATCCCAGGACCCTAGGATCACGACCCCAGACAAAGGCAGACGCTTAACCAACTCAGCCACCCAGGCACTTGAAAAGGAAGAGATTTTTTTTTTTCCCATAGCTCCAGCCCTGGCGTCTAGCATGGCACACAGGAGACCCTAAAAAAAGTTTTTTGAATAAATGAATGAATGACCCATATATAGGCATGTAAATGCCAAGCTCAAGATGGATATGCACTAAATTGGTCATAGGGGTACCTCTGGGGGGTGTGATTATGGAACGGGGACTTTCATTTTTGACGTCAGCTTCTCTACTGTTTGAATTTGTAGAGCAAGCATGCATTACCCTTGAATTACAAAAGTAGAAATAATAGGGATTTTGAAAAGAAAATGAGCTTTCAAGGGCCAAAAAGCTACTTAGGAGATTAGGTTGGGCAGCAGGTGGCAGGGTTGATTCAACTTGTGCTTGGCTCTGCCATGCTGGTGTGCTTCGGAGCCCGCAGGCATGCTGGCTATGCTGGCGAAATGCCAGGGACCGTGATGTGACCAGAGCAAGCAAGGCTTCAATGAACACACAGCGTGATGTGATCAGTGGTGTTATCTGGGTGTGGGGTTACTGCTGATAGTTTTTTAATCTTCTGTGCACTTTTGTGTATATTTTGATTTCTTTTCCAGCATGAACATGTAGTATGTGTGGACCAGGGAAGAGAAAAGCATTTTGCCTCTGGAAAAGAACATTTTAAAAGGTGTCAAATCTTGCTCCCCACCCCACCCCCCCAAGCAGGAGGCTGCCCCGGGGTCCAGACTTCAGAAGTTCCCTGCCTGTGCGAGCCTCGAGGGAAATGCCTTCAGCTAACTTTGGGTAAAGAAACTGGGCATTCAGCCTTACCCATGCCAGTAGGCCGTGGGATCACAAGGAGTTTGGAGTCACTGTTTTGAGACTTCAATAAGTTCACGACTACAGTCCATATGGGTCTCTATAGATACATACTGAAAGAAGAATATCTAGAAAAATAGTTTTATCAGACCCTTTCCTGTTACCCACCTCCCCAAGTTTCTTTCTGCTTGATAGCAGCTGCTCTCCCCAACAGGCATTTCAAAAACAGGAAACCAATGATTAATGAAAGGCACAGCTTTACAGGGCTGAGGTTGGAGGTGGGGGTGGGGGGTGTGGGGCCTGTACTCCCACTGCCCACTGAGCCTGACCATCCCTCATGCCACTTGGTCTCCAGGATCTACATACGCATCTGACCTTGGGGTGAAGATTTTGTTGTTAGTGTCCCCCCACAATGCACCCACACCTACCGCACACAGACACACATGTGTGTGCGTGCACGTGGACACACACACACATTTAGCCCTGGACAGGAAGCTCAGGGTCTCTCCCAGTGTCTCTGGTCTGCTCTGACTATCTGCTCCATTCACTTCTTTCCGTTGACTGGTTTCCTCCTCACTTTTGCTCATAGATGGTCCCTCACCTTGGACCCCATCCCACGTCTTTGTTAGAGCCTTTCAGTCTCAGATGGTGGCTCAGAGTCTCATCGACCCTCTCCCCTATGCCCGAGAAAGGAAACTGATTGCTCAAGCTTATCTTCTGAAGCCAGGCCACTGGAGTTCCACAGAGAGCATCGACCTTCCTATGAAACGGCCATCCTTGATCCAATGCTCACCGATACCACTGTGACCAGACAACATCGGGAGGGGCGGGGTCCCACGGACATTTAGGCTCACAGAAGCAACATACAGATTCTCTGTGGAAAAGCACTCAAATTATTAGCATGGCTAGCACAGCAAGCCTGGAAACTGCGGTCTGATGCGAACCCAGACCAAAGGGCTCTGACCACCGATAAGGACTTACAAATCCTACATGATATTCACGTGTCCCATCTATTCTCAGAGAATCCCAGAATCGGCAGGTCCAAAGGTTCATCCCGCCCACTGACGCCTTGTCCTAGCCTCTGCTCACTGGTCCCAACTCAGTCCCGTCACTGAAAGAAAATGTAAAATTTTTTTTTAAAGATTTTATTTATTTATTTGACAGAGACAGAGATCACAAGTAGGCAGAGAGGCAGGCAGAGAGAGAGGAGGAAGCAGGCTCTCCGCTGAGCAGAGAGCCCGATGCGGGGCTCGATCCCAGGACCCCGAGATCATGACCTGAGCTGAAGGCAGAGGCTTTAACCCACTGAGCCACCCAGGTGCCCCGAAAATGTAAATTCTTAATATGTTCAGCCATGCAAAGGGAGGAACTACTGAACATGTTGTAATGGAGAGGAACCTTGGAAACGTGCTAAGGTAAAGAAACCAGTCACAAAAGACCACACACTCTGTGATTCCATTCGTGTGGAAGTCCAGGATAGAGACCTCTGTAGAGACAGAGAGAACACTAGTGGTTAAGCTTAAGATGGGAGATGGGGAGTTGGGGAAGGGAAGCGAGAGCTAAACGGTATGGAGTTTCTTTCTGAGGTTATGAAAATCCCACATTTCTAAAATGAACTCTGCACCTCTCTCTGAACACACTAAAATTCACATCTCCCCAGAACTCAACATGGCAGAACTGCGAACATCCCTTTTCTCGGACTGGTGAGAAATCGTTCAAGCGAAGGAAAAATATTAGACACTCTAACTTCCAATTAGTGTTGCCTCATCATGAGATGAGTCATGACACGCACCGAGACACAAATCCCAACAGAGGTAGTCAAGCGTGGTAGTGAAATTCCACCCCGGAGCGCACGAATCTCCGCCACTACTTTTAAGAATAAAAGCGTGAGGGGGGGCACCTGGGTGGCTCAGTGGGTTAAAGCCTTCGGCTCAGGTCATGATCCCAGGGTCCTGGGATCGAGTCCCACATCGGGATCTCTGCTCCGCAGGGAGCCTGCTTCTCCCTCTCTCTCTGCTTGCCTCTCCGCCTACTTGTGATCTCCGTCTCTCAAATAAATAAATAAAATCTTTAAAAAAAAAAAAAAAAGCATGAGGGGATAGACGTGTGGGAGACAGCATTAGTCCTTCCTAAAGAGTGGTTACAGTGAACAGAACAATTGCTTTTACCCGTGGGAAGTGTTGCCTTTAGACATGGGACAGGCGGTGGCCAGGAGGGCAGAATTTCTTTCGGAACGTGGAAAATGGCCCAACTCATTGGAATGACCAACGAGTGATTTTCCAAACCACAGCTGCACTTGTCGCACTTCAGGATATTATCTCCAAGTCATTTTAAAGATAAGCAGAGCAGCGCTGTGCTTCCAAAACTAATAGCAGAAAAGAAATAGAGCAGGACGGACAGGGCGTATCATGGGGGGGCACAACCAACCGTGGGGATAACTTTGCCGAGTCTGACTTTCCGAAAGGCCAGTCTATGTTCCTTAGCTCTCAATTTAGAAGTCTGGCGTCTCTGTTAGCAGTTTTTATTATTTATTTATTTTTTTTTAAATTATAAAGGATTTTATTTATCTATTTGAGAGAGAGAGAGTGAGAGAGAGCACGAGAGGGAAGAAGGTCAGAGGGAGATGAAGAAACCTCCCCCCACCCCCGGGAAGCTGGGAGCCCCATGCGAGACTCGATCCTGGGACTCCAGGATCATGACCTGAACCAAAGGCGGTTGCTTAACCAACTGAGCCACCCAGGTGCCCTCTGTTAGACGTTTTTAAATGTGTTTAGCTATTATATATCTTGTACTAACATAACATAATAAAAAAATAAATAAATAAAAAATAAAATGAGAACCTATTGCTAGCACACCAACACGGGCTCACAGAGAGCTCATACAAATGGCAAAGAGCAAAACCCGGTTTCCACCTTTAGTTGGTGCTAAATAAACAAACAGCAAACAAACAACCAAGATGTGAGTCATAGCCTTTATTACAGAATTTTAAAACAGGGAGATTGAATCACTTTAATTGACACTGAAAATTACAACAGAGAACAAGGTAAAGCAATTCATGTTTATGGGTTTTTAAAAAAAGATGTTATTAATTTATTTATCAGAGAGGGAGCGTGCATGCACACAAGCAGGGGGAGGGGCAGGCAGAGGAAGAAGCAGTCCCCTCGCTGAGCAGGGAGCCCAATGCAGGGCTCGATCCCAGGACCCTGAGATCATGACCTGAGCCGAAGGCAGAGGCTTAACCCACTGACCCACCGTAAATGTCTTTTCTTCCTTCCTTCCTTCCTCCCTCCCTCCCTCCCTCCCTTTCTTTCTTTCTTTCTTTCTTTCTTCCTTTCCTGATTGCCCTGGCTAGAACCTACAGTACAATGCTCAACATAAATGGAGACTGGACATCCTTGTCTTGTTCCTTATTTCAAGGGAAATGTATTTAGTCTTTTGTCATATATATATATATATATATGACAAAATATATATGTGTGTATATATATAAAAATATATATAATATATATATAAATAAATATATATATAAATATATATATAAAATATATATGTGTGTGTATATATATATGTATTTTGTCATATATCTTTCATAGACTCCTTTTATCAGGATGAGGAAATTCCCTCTATTCATGGAATATTGAGTGTTTTTATCAAGAAACTGGTGAATTTTGTCACTTTTTTATGCATCTATTGACATGACCATGTGGTTTTTACCCTTCATTTACCCTTCATTCTTTTGTAATGGTATATTTCCTTTACTTTTTAAAAAAGATTTTATTTGACACAGAGAGAGAGAGAGAGAGAGAGAGAGCGAGCGCGCGAAAGAGGGAACACAAGCAGGGGGAGTGGGAGAGGGAGAAGCAGGCTTCCTGCTGAGCAGGGAGCCCGATGCGGGGCTCGATCCCAGGACCCCGGGATCGTGACCTGAGCGGAAGGCAGACGCTTCACCAACTGAGCCACACAGGCACTCCCATATTTAAGTTTTTGTATAAAATATGACACGTATCACAAAACATGTAAAAATGAGAACAGTGAGGCATTCTTAAAAAAAAAAACAAAAAACAACTCCCCCATGACATGCACTTTATACGAGGAATGAAGTTTCCCGATCTCCATGTCAGGTATAGTATGAAGTTTATTTCTTTTTTTGTTTGTATTATTTCCTAACTTGCTTTTGGCTACCCGGTGATAAGAAAATCCTGTTTTACAAAGGCCTGTGTCCCAAAGCGAAGAACACACACCGCACACCTGGCGGCATTTGGAAACTCTTAGAACACACTCCTCTAAGACTCGTGCATTATTTGACCTTCTACCGCTGTTTTCCTCCAAGTTTTCGAAGTGGGGCAGGGCCGGGCCATCCTCACTTTGAAGTATTTTGGCTTCTTGCTCGCTCGATGCAGACACAGATTGAAGACATCAATCTCTGTTTCTGGTGTCAAACTTCTTCCTTTCTGTCACAAGCTCATAGGAAACGAGTGGTCGAAATACACCCGTTGGATAGACAAGACAAGAAAAATAACGGTATCACAAAGCTGTGGAACCAGAAAGACAACCACGGCCCATTGCCTCACCTCTTCACCCCAGAGATGGTGTTAGCACAGAATTAGTAAATCTTCCCCCAGCTTCCCTTTGCAGAGATGGAAGCTGAGCTAGCCTCCAAAGGAAAGCAAGAAATTTTCCACTTCAAAGCTTCTGCCAACTCTTGGGGTAGGTGGCTCTGTGGTCGGTTTACTTCTTTGCCTCTGGAGCACAGTCTGAATGCAGGAGAAAGAAAACACCAGCACTCGCTTTGTGTTAACAATATTACTTGGCAGGTTTTTTCCCTTTGGAAAGTGTTTCTATTTCTCACTTTGAATTGGACTGGACGGTCCTTAATAATTACTGGGGCCCCATGGGAGACATGCTGATCCCAGAGGATTTGGCCACCTCCTAAGGGTATGGGCTTTTGAGTCAGCCTGCCTATGTCCACATTAACCATTTACCAACTGTGGGGCTTTGAGTAACCTTAAGGCTACGAGCTGCGTAACCTCTCAGAGCCTCAAATACATCATCTGTCAAATGTTGATAAAAATAGTCCCCCGGTGGGCACCTGGTTGGCTCAGTCGGTGGCACACGTGACTTTTGATCTCTGGGTTGTGAGTTCAAGTCCCACAATGGGTGTAGAGATTATTGAAAAATAAAATCTTCAGGGGTGCCTGGGTGGCTCAGTGGGTTAAGTCTCTGCCTTCGGCTCAGGTCATGATCTCAGGGTCCTGGGATCGAGCCCCGAATCGGGCTCTCTGCTCAGCGGGGAGCCTGCTTCCCCCTCTCTCTCTACCTGCCTCTCTGCCTACTTGTGATCTCTCTTTCTCTGTCAAATAAATAAATTAAATCTTAAAAAAAATAAATAAAATCTTCAGTGGGGCACCTGGGTGGCTCAGTAGGTTGAGGGTTTAACTCTTGATCTCAGCTCAGGTCTTGATCTCAGGGTTATGAGCTCAAGCCCCACATTGGGCTCCACGCTGGAGCTAAAAAAATTAAAAATTAAATCTCAAAAAAAAAGTCCCTCCATGATGGAGTTGTGAGGATTAAATTGTTATATCTCGGGGCACCTGGGTGGCTCAGTGGGGTAAGCCTCTGCCTTTGGCTCAGGTCATGATCTCAGGGTCCTGAGATTGAGCCCCGCATCGGGCTCTCTGCTCGGCAAGGAGCCTGCTTCCCCCTCTCTCTCTGCCTGCCTTTCTGCCTACTTGTGATCTCTCTCTCTGTCAAATAAATAAATAAAATCTTTAAAAAAGTAAAAAAAAATAAATTGTTATATCTCATTGAATCTCAGACATCATCGGTTGTAAGATAGACCATTAATTTATGTACTACTCGAAAAGAAAAAGCAGGTTACCCCTTAAACTCTACACACCTTGAACACCTTGATTTTGAGACACCCTGGTTTCATAAATGTTAAAATATGAAATGTGCACATTTCCAAAAAATTTAAGAAATTTAAAAAAGAAGTGTGCACATCTCCTAATCTATGAAATGCAGTAGTTAAAACGACAAGGTGCTTACAGTGCTTAAAGTTTACTATTCTGGGGTGGGATTTCCCAAAAGGAAGGCAGTCATCCCTACCTTGGAAATGGAAGCCTTATTGAGAAGGGCACAGCCTTTGATAGGGGAGAGCAAGGCCGGGAACCCAATGTGTCCACAAAGGATCCTTGTGGGAGATAATTCTTTCGCGCTTTTCTGCTGCACAACACAAAAGCAAAAAGTACGTTTAATGTATGGTTCACATCGTCTGTCCCTCGTTGAAATCTCTCCAGTTACCCTTACCCCCAGCCCTCCGCTGAAGTCGGATACTTCTACAGAACTTTGTGTGGTGGAATTTGCAAAGGCTACAAGGGGAGAAGAGCCTGTTCCTCGTTCAGCTTGGAGCTGATGCCCAGGGCCACTGTCCAGGAGCTCCACGTGGTGCCAAGTTTAGCCGTGAGCAGTGGCCCATAGGGAAGAACGGCTGATATCGGCCCCCGGCAGGGGATAGAACCATACACATCTGGTTGCCCAGTGAACGCCTGACTGAGGGGTAAATGTGAGGGCAGAAAGCTTCCTTCCCCAGGATTTGAAAGAGAGAGAGAGAGAGAGACCCCTGGGGTGACACAAGTGGCTAAGGCTTGGGTCACATCAATGATGATACTGTAAGACAATCCACGTAACCCATGCCAGCAGTCATGGCATTGGATCTGTCTCTTCACTGTATTTCCTCACTTTCAAAAAGAACATTTTCCACATTGGATTATTTCTGAAATCAGAATGTATAATTATGATGGTGGTGATGCAGCTAAAATAATAACAATGATGATGTAATGATAACGGCTAATGCTTATACACAACTGAATGTGCCAGGTGTTCTTCTAAGTACCTTATCTGCGTGAACTTGTTTATGGCCCTGTGAGTTAGGTTCAGTTATTATCCCCTCTTTGACAGTTGAGGAGACTGAGGCATCCATAAAGAGGCAGAGGTGTTCAGAGCCATGATCTTGACCGTGACACCGGCATCCAATTTACCAAAACCACGGCATTTTTGTTCTTTCCCAAGGCTATCTCTAAATGAGTGGTGCCTCTTAGATACCCAGTGGGATCTTAGAATTGAGGAAACCCAAGGGGTGGTTAAACTGTCCCTACAGGTCAATTTCGGTCCCATCTTCTTGCACTGGGTCCTGAGAGGGACAGAATAGGGCCGTGACAAAACACACAGGCAGTGGCGTCTCATGACCTGACTTTGAGGCCCAGCTATCCCACTTACAGGCTGAATGAGCTCAGGAGAGTTTTCAAATTCCTCTGATCCTCCGTTTCCTATAAGATGCGGATGATCACAACAGTTGTTTTTTTTTTTAAGATTTTATTTATTTTAGAGAGAAAGTGTGCATGAGCGTGTGAGTGGGGGTGGGGGTGGTGGTACAGAGAGGGAGAGAAGCAGAGACTCCTTGCTGAGCGCAGAGCCCAACGTGGGACTTGATCCCATGACCCTGAGGTCAGGACCCAAGCCAAAATCAAGAGTCAGAGGTTTAACCGACTATGCCACGCAGGCGCCCCGCTCATAACATTTTCTACCTCACAGAGCTGCTGTGACAATGAAAAGAGATAATGCATGTGAACTTCTTTGAACACAGCAAGTGCTCAGTAAATGGAGACCATTTTCTTCTCTCATTTGACTTCCTGGAGTGCTCAGATGAAGGGCCTTCCCCTCCAGTGTTCAGCGAGGGGGGTGGTTCTTACGCAGTGAAGACTAGCATCTTCAGAGAGTGCCGGCCCTCAGTTGGCTCAAGCTTTCTAGACTCTTCTCAGTGCTTTCAGAGCACACGGTAGTGTAAAGGGCTCACTGCAAGGCCTCCATAGGCCTGGGGAACTGCCGTTACCACAAACCAGGCACGACTCTGTCCCAGATGGGAATGTGTAACGTTTGCCCTTTTAAACTGGAAAACAATGCCTCTAGGTTTTTGTTTCATGTCATTCACCCTTTTTGAATATTTCAAACGTGACCTAAGTTTGCAAGAAGCCCTTTGAAGACTTTGTCAGGAACAGCAAATCAGACACGGCCATCTTGAAGCAACGAATGGCTACGTACCGAGGAATAAACTGGAAATCAGTGATTCAGGTGCTGAAGTAATACCTAATTAATGAGCAGAGGGGATGTTGGGAGCGAGTCTGTGGTAATCAGACAAATCCCCTTTGCTTAACTGTGAGCTTATGTCCTCTTGTTCTTCCTGTGGAAAAGAAGGCAAGCTTTTAATCCTCCCCTAGGTAAAAACCCTTTTAATGGGTTATTAGCATGGAATCAGTGAATTTTAAGAAAGGGTTTGAGAAGAAAAGTGTGGTCAAAAGGGAGAGAAAACTGCCAGATGGCCTGAGCAGTGGGAGAATCCGGGGCTGCACTGTTGTCTTCTGTAGGAGACATCTTGAAATGGACCTGCGGATCACGGTGAATGAGTACACGTTTGGCACCTTCCTTCCTGAAACCGTTTTGTCCCGTTCCTCGGGGAATGTGCATGGATCTCTGGTTGGAAGATTTCAGATATTCCCCCTCAGCGCGTGTCCGGAGGGGCAAGACACAAACCACAGCCAACCGTCATAGCAAACTCGTGGCGCTGTCATCATAAGCACACTGCTTTGGCCCGCTAAGCGGGCACAGCCAAGCCCATCAAGCCCTCAATCCAACTGCTCTCCCCGAGGGCCCCCAACATATACAATAACCACACGCTGGGTCCTCATAAGTGTTCGGCCAAATTTTGCCTTGGCTCAGTGTCTGAAAATGAAATCAGTCATTTCTGAAAGCGGAATATCTGCCAAGGCCATCTCTGGGCATGGGGCCTTCCAAGTCATAGTTTCCAGAAAATGCTATATGGTGCTCATTCGGGCTTCAGAGTTTCGGAGCCCTGATTCTCTGAGGAAGGAGCAGGTATGAAAAACATTTGAGGGGGAAATGTGTGGGTGGGGAACAAATAATTACAAGCCAGCCAGGAAACATGTGGTGAACTCTTCTAAGTGGGTTGAATCCCTTAGGGGCTAAGGGACCACCTCTGATCTTTTCTGGAAGGAGTTGGGAAGGAGATAATACGTGGAGTGAGCAACAGAGACAGAGTTTACTCAAACGTACGGAGCAGTCAGGAAGACCGGGAGCTGCGTAACACTTGTCACAGACCGTGGAACAAACAGAGGAAGCGGGCTGTCTATGTTCAGATCCCGCCATGCCATTCCACGGCGGGGCAACTTAGTTCATCTCCTCAGGCCTCAGTCTTCTAATCTGGAAAAAGGAGATGATAACAGGACAGGTACCCTACGGAGTTACTGCAAGAGGAAGTGTGTAATTAGATAGAAAATTATAGGGATGCCCGGAGGGCTCCGTCAGTTAAGTGGCCCGCTCCTGATTTTGACCCAGGTCATGATCTCAGCGTCCTGGGATGGAACCCTGTGTCCTTGGCTTGGTGCTCAGCAGGGGATCTGCTCCAGGAGTCTCCCTCTCCCTCTTCCCCTCAACCTGCTCTGCGGTCTCAAGCATGCTCTCTCTCCCTCTCTCTCTCTCTCTAAAAGAAATAAATATTTTTTTTTAAAAAAGAAAACTATAACAGCACACCTGGGCACGTGCTAAGTGCTATTTATTATTGTTTCTGAGGGTTTTTTTTTAAGCTTTCGTTTATTTATTTGACAGAGAGAGAAAGAGCACAAGCAGGGGGAGGGGCAGAGGCAGAGGGAAAAGCGGGCTTCCTACTGAGCTAAGAGCCCGATGTGGAACTCTATCCCAGGACCCTGGGATCATAACCTGAGCTGAAGGCAGGTGCTTAACCCTCTGAGCCACCCAGGCATCCCTATCGTTTCTGAGTTCTAAATGTTTCTAGAATGTTCTACCGACCTCAGGTGTTATGCCAGTTTAGTGAGCAGCCATTAAGGACAGGGCACTTCAAAGGTGGGTGAAAGGAGAGCTGCTCTGAGGAAAACTTCCAGATTCAGGTCATTGATGAGCACCTGCAAAGTCTAGTTTCTTTACACACCCACATCTGGGGGACAGGGGAAAGTGGGAGTGTTCCCACATGGAAATGAAAGATTGAAATTGCTTATTTCGGGAAAAGCAAAAACAAACAATATGGAGGTACAATTGGGGCCGTCCCCACCTACTTCCTAGGCGGCTTCATAGGAAGCTGGCATTGGCCCTTTGAGCAGTGCGGGGTCATCTGGGTCTGGTTCTGTCACACACCTACTCTTTTCTATTCCACCATGTAACAAAGAACCAAGTCACCGTTCTTTGGTTACCGATCACTTTGATGAGTGCAACTCTTCATTTCCTAGTAACCGTTTCCTTCCTCATTACTAAGCCCTACCAACCGAAGGCCTCTGAGCTCTTCCACTCTGACTCAGAACAAGAAGCCCGCATGGCAAGCCCGACGCCATGAATCAGAGCTTTTCCAGTGTTTGTTGATAGGAAGGGAAGAATGCAGGTATGGCAACAGTGATCACAAGATCTACAGCTTTGGAAACCTCTCAAACCAATTTCTAGTCACTCGTCATCTAAAGATTTTTCCTGAGGGGTAAAGCACCTTGATGAGAAGGCGGAAATGATGACGCAGAAACTGCAAAGGGCTCCCCTCTACCCCCACCTCATCCTGCGCTCCGCTCCGTCCCGTGGCCCCCAAGGGCTTCATTGCTCAGGATGGAGAGGAATGGATTTGACACCAAATTCACTTTAAGGTGTTAGCGGTTGTAAATGTGACCCCTTTGGGTAGTAGGATTTACGATTTGAAGGGAATCCCGGGTAGAGTGACAGATCTCTAGTGGTGGACACCCGAGCCCTGGGACTTCTAGTCAGAGTAAGATGAGCTGGTTTGGAGAAGACTTTTCTCAAGTATCCCAATTAAACTGCTTCTCCCGCCATAGTCAATCTCTAACCAATTACCCCCTCTCATTTTCTTCATAATCTTTATCACTATCTGAAATCGTCTTGTTAATGGATCTATTTATTTGATTATTGTCTGTCTACCCTTTGAAGAATGTACTATACATGAGGACAGGGACTTTCTCTGGTTCGTCCACTCCTAAATCCTTTAGGGCCCAGAACAGGGTCTTCCATATAATAGGTGCTCAATAAACACTTGTGAAGTAAATAAAGGAATAATGAACTGAAGTGATTTTTTTAGCAAGTCTTCCTGAAAGGAAATTGTTCATCTCCTCACATAGTCTTTGACAGTTCAGACCTTGTAATTTTTTTTAATGGAGCGAATAAGACTGACCTGTGCTCCCTGTACATTAAATAGCACAGGGCTGTGGCAGTAATAAGAAGTTATTTTGTCACTCAAAGGACTTTTGGCAAGAGGTAAGCTGGAATTTGGGCTGCCAGAGGCCAGAACACTCTCCTAGATACGTATACACCAGCTTGGGGCCCAGATGGGAACACTTCACTTCCAACGTAATTGAAATGCTGAAGAGGAATTTGAAAGATGAAGAGAGCAGGTCTCCACATGACAACCCCATAGCTCTGAAGGTTCAAAGGTTTCTACTTTGTTAGATGTCCATCTTCTAATGACTCCCCGCTCTCCACGGCATTTGTCTACGATAACCCTCACAACAGTGAAGGGGTTGGAACGGTCCCCTCCCCCCCAGAATGTGCCACTCTGGCATGTGGATTATTTTGAGCCAATGGCAATCAAGACCCTGCGGGCTCAAGAGAAATTTTGCTCCTCCCTTAACTACCCAGAAGAATCTAAACTCGAAGGTCTTTCCAGAATAAGGGTTATTAGCAGAGATACATTTTATCTGAGCGACCCATCTGGATGGCAGAACAAACATCGAATTACCAGTATCTGCTCTTCTCATCGCCCTGTGAAGTACTTTCCGTTCCTCTGAAGTCTCAGACCCCTACCCCCTTCTCCTTAGTTTAGGATGACACACAGACCTCCGTTTGTCTGTCTTCAGAATTTCCAAATCTGTGTGGATTCCTTGTAGGTATGCCATTACATGTGATTTTCTCCTATCAGTCTGTTTCAAGTCAGTGGCTTCTTAGTCCAGCTGGAAGGACCCTTGAAGGGAGGAGGAATTTTTGCTCCCCGACAACAACAGTAAGGTGCGTAGGTGGCAAGTATTATTAGGTCTATGTGCAGGTGGAGAAAGTGAAACACAGCCAAGGTGGGTGAGTTGAACCAGCGAGGTGGCCTCCTGTGTATTCCATTCCAGTTGCCACTCACTGAGTGCCTACTTAGTATGGGCATAACTCTCGAGCTGTGTCAACCAATCGCCTATGTTCTTTTTCTCAGTCAGATAGGCCTAGCTCAGGACTGGGAAAGGCTTCTGTGATGGCCTAGAGGTTGCAGGTGAGCACACAGCCACAGATGAACAGAGATGGGAAGGCCAGAGCCCCTGTGATAACACCCGGTGCTTACTCGTGGTGGGTTTCCTGTATAGAATGAAAGGAACCTTCTGACTGGTTCATGATCACAAGGCTCATCCTGGAGTCAGGCTCTGTGTCTCCCTTGCATTATCTCCTTGGGTTCCCCTAACGCTTGAGGTAGGAAGTCTCTTTATCCCCCTTTTACAGAGCTTTACAAAAGCTCAATGACTTGCTCAAGGTCACAAAGCAAATAGGTGGCAGGACCACTTAAATGGGAATCAGCTGAGTCTACCTCTTTCTGGAGGGAACCTTAAGGCATTTGTTTCTAGCCGAGGACATACCCAGCAGCCTACTACAACGTCTTGTTAGAGCACTAGGGCTCTGTCGTCCCATACGGAGTAGAAAGCTCATTCAGCCCGGGTCCCACACAATCGCCACTGGCATCAACAGCACAAGCAATCAGTAAGTGTGTGGGGAATGTGTGAATAATGCTGGTAACGAAGCCATTTGACCTTCAGAAAGGGTGACCACATGTTTAGAGTCTCCTTTTGGAAAGTAAATTTTTAGAAAGATCTCTATCCAACAACACTGTCACTGGTATATTCCCACACATAAAGGGCTGGCCTTCAGTTATATGGAAAATGAGCTTCTGTGGAAGAATCCCCACCCCCTCTCCACCCCGTCGGTTCTTGATCGCCGGGCTCACTTGCCTCCACTGTCCTCCCTTCTATGCAGGGACGAGGCCATGGTCAGTTGCAGGGATCGTGAGGGTAGGCTCTCACGTCAGGCAGCTGGGGTTGTAATCTTGGCTCTGCCACTTTTGAGCACTATACTCTTAGGCCCATACTTCATCTCTGTGCGCTCCATTTCCTCACCTGCCACGTAGATTAAATGGGTTCTTATTCGTGAAGCCCTTAAAACAGAAGCTGGCATGTAGTAACCACTGCATAAATTATTATGCTGCTTGCAGTAAGAAATGACCCTGTGATGACAGCCTGGCTCGTGGATAGGGCACCCAATAGACAAAGCAGAGGCAGCAAGTTGAAGGTTAAGCCTGGAAGGTACAACTTCTGACATCGAGTAGTTCTCTTTCCTCTTTCCACTGTTTGTTGGTGGGCTCCAGTGTAGACAGACTGTGGCCCACCAGAAACCACACTGTGTGACCACCAAAACTCAGATGAGCTCCAGTGTAGACAGATTGTGGCCCACCAGAAGCCACACTGTGTGACCACCAAAACTCAGAATTGCCCACCTCTGTCTTCTAGCAACTCTGCTGGGGTGACTCAGCACTCGCTTTAATTCCCCCTTAGCACTTAAGCCTGAGGCTAGCCCAAACCACAGCCCCTGATGACAGGGCAGCCCCTCTCACTCCTTCCTTCAGAGTCTCCCTCCTCCAATCTCCCAGGCACTCAGGGCCCTTGGTAGAAGAGCCTGTGGCTGGGCGGGGCTCCTGGCGGAGACATCGCTCAGGCTATAGGCCTTTCCAGTCCAGGATTCTGATGGAGCCAAGCCTACCTCTCCAGTCACCAGCTAGAGTCAAATTGCTTTAAGCTCTCATTCACAAAACGCATCAACTCCTCCTACAATAGTTCCCTAATTTTTATTAGTGATCTGCAGGACTGAGCCAAGATTTGTGTTTTTCCACCCCTTCTTCTTGCTAGGCCACCCCTGATAGCCATGACCTCTCTTTCTTTCCAAGTCAGCCATAGCAAACCACATTGTAGGAGCATCGGAATAAGACTGTAACATCCCTGCTTATATTCTCAGTTGGAAATGTTGGATGCCTTTATATCTTTTTTTTTTTTTAATTTCTGAGGTAATCTGTTAACTATTTTTCTTTAAAGGTTAAGAGATTTGGGGAAGGGGCGCCTGGCTGGCTCAGCTGGTAGAGCATACAACTCTTGATCTTGGGGTTGTGAGTTCAAGCCCCACACTGGGTGTAGAGATTACTTAAAAATAAAATCTTTAGGGGCACCTGGGTGGCTCAGTGGGTTGAAGCCTCTGCCTTCGGCTCAGGTCATGATCCCAGGGTCCTGGGATCGAGCCCCGCATCGGGCTCTGTGCTCAGCGGGGAGCCTGCTTCCCCCTCTCCCTCTGCCTGCCTCTCTGCCTACTTGTGATCTCTGTCTGTCAAATAAATAAATAAAATCTTAAAAAAAATAAAATCTTTAAAAAAGAGAGATTGGGGAAATTTATATGTATAGAAAACTCCAAAAGATTAAAGGTGTGGTTGTTTTTTTTTAATTCAGAAGAACACATTTTATCAGTAAAATATAAGATCAATGCATGCATGTGGAGAGTTTTCATGAAACATTCATCTGTCCTTATGAAATGTTGTATTTTGTGCAAATAGAAGTATATGGTACATGATTTTAGTATCGAGTTGATGGCGATGCCTCCCTGATATCTGACTTCTCTTACTTAACAAACACTTTCCCCTTCACTAGGCAGCCCTGTGCTCAGATTTCTTTCCACTCTTCTGCTCCTCGTCACTCCCTCCTCCCTACTCATCCCACCTCCACCATCAGTTGCTCAGCCCTACTTATTGTAGAAACAAAGACAACCTGCTATGGGTTGAGTTGTGTCCTTCAAAACTCAGGTGTTGAAATCCTAGCCCTGGTACCTCAGAATAAGGCTGTATCTGGAGACAGGGTCTTTAAAGTCCTCGGACTTCTAGGCTCCAGAACCATTAGGCATTAAATTTCTATTGTTTAAGCCACCCAGTATGTGGTCTTTTGTTACATCAGTCGCAGTAAACTAATACACTATATGTATGGACAATTAATATTATTCTTTTTGGACAGGTAAGGTGACCAAGGACCCAAATTTTTAATAACCTGTATATGCTGAGGGGCCAGGTATCCCGGGACAAGTCTTCAATGGCACAGATATATTCCAGAGGTCAGGGTCACCAACGTGTGATAGCTGGCTGGCTTAACCAATAATGACTATAGACCTCAGCCCTTTGTCCTTACAATCTGGCATTCTGGCACCGGGAAAGCCTGTGTCATATTTCTGTTTCTGGGGAATGACAAGACTAAGGGGCCAGTCCCACTTTCCGGATGCCCCTCCTGAGATCACAACCCACATCGTCTGAGGCCTACCATGAAGAGGTGCCAGCCCCAAGTTGAAATGATAGGTCTGACCTCCTTGGCCACTGGCATAGGCTCAGGTAATGAGCACAGAAGAAGGAAAAAGAACCCACTCTAGAACCACAGCAGAAAGCGAAAGGCCTTGGGTTGAGAAACCTAACTTTTTAATCTTCTTCTCAAGGACCTTGAACGAATTACCTAGCCTCTCAGGGCTTCTTCATTCATAACTGTAAAGTAGATGAGTTGTACCCACTTCCTGCTAAGGCAGAGGTTCTCAGGGTGGGATCGGTATGAACCAGCTATAACACAATCATCTGGGACATTTGTTTCCAGTAAATTCCTGGGCCAAACCCCAGACCCACTGAATCAGAATCTCCTATCTTGGGGCCTTGGAATCTGCATCTTAACAAACTCTGTCCAAGGTCTCTTAACTTTGTTAAAGATTTATTTATTTGAGAGAGAGAAAGAATGGGGGAGGGGCAGAGGGAGCAGATCTTCAAGCAGACTCCCTGCTGAGCATGGAGCCTGACACCGGGCTCCATCCCACAACCCGTGAGATCATGACCTGAGCCGAAACCAAGAGTCAGATACTTAACTGCTTAACCGACTGAGCCACCCAGGTGCCCCCAAGGTCTCTCTAAAACTCAACATCTCATGAGTCTATGACCTATTATCCACTCTGCCTATCCCCCTTATCTACTTAGAACTAGGATAATTTTCTTGCTTGGACCCCTTGCTACTCTTAGCTACTAGTTTGATCCTCAGTGTAGCTGGTGATGTCCTCAAGGGTTTTTAGCTTATAAGCCACACTTGTATTTTTAAGTAAGGAGAAAAGCAAAACTAAAGGTTTGGTGGGGAATAAGTTTGAGACTACTGACTTAACATAAACTTTTGATATTGTCTGGCTTTTAATTCTCCAGAACTTGTTTGGCCCTCATGGACACAAATAATCATGGGTAGCCTCACTAAAAATTTCCTTGAATGGGTTCCTTTGACCAAAAAAACAAAACAAAACAAAAAAAACAATGGAGAGAAAGGTTCACTAATCATTTGAGTTCTACCAAACATCACATAATTGTTTTGCATATCACTATTTTGGCCTTTCCTGCTTAAAGGTCTTTCCTTGGGTTTGCAAACAGGAGTTTGAGAAGAGTCCTGGTACTGACTGAGCTTTCTTGGTAATGTCACAAAATTTCCAACCACAAAGTCAATCTCCATTTGAGTCAGAGCGATTAGAGGAAGACTAATGGCTGTGGACAAAAGTACTAAAATATTTTATTGAGGAAGTCAAATAGGTAGTTCAAATGGGAAAATGTGTTTTTTATTTTGTCAAGGTGGGGTGCAATCTGCCGTGTTTTATCAGGGAGATGCTCAGAAGATAGTCTTAAAGAAGAAGAGAAAATATGAATATTCGAGACTATCACAGGCTGTAGGGAATGGCATTGAGGGATGATATCCTGGGCCCTTCTGTAACATCTGTTTATATGCTCTTTCTATAACTCAACATTTAAACCTTCATTTCTAGATGATCTGGGTTGGTGCCTTAGGGAAAGGCTTATTTCAACTAGTCCCAGATACTATTAATCAAAGGCAATAATAAGTTCACAGACACACGTGATCTTGGACTCAGTATAAACACATACTATAGAGATAGAAAAGAAAACTCATTCTTAGCAAAGCTGAGTGTTAGCTAAAGGAGTGGTACCCTGTATAGAAGTCAGAATAGGTAAGGCCACTAAATGTTCAAATGGCTCTTTTCATTTGAGAATACACTGCTGCTGGTAGCTTTGTTATTTCCTGACCATTGGCAGCCAATGAGGAAGATTTTCTTGTATCAAGATCATACTTTTTTTTTCCCATGGAATCCACGATAATAAAGAGGGTCTCTACCTCTAAAAGAAGCTCACAATGCAAATGATTTCAACTGATACTGTTGTGCAAATCAACAAAGACAAGTTACAGATTGCAAAAATTTCCAAACATTTACCAGTCTCTAAGTAAAACCTTAGGGTTAGAAGTTTTCAGCAATGTGACAAAATGCAGTAACCCTTATCAGGACTATAGAGTCTGGGTAACACCTTCATCAGCTGAGCCACTTAGAGTCAGAAAGATTCTGCTGCTCACCTTAGGGTTTCATTTGATGCCCTCCAAGATGCTAGAATCTTCTCACTAGGTTACCACGGAGTAAGGTGTAAACTCATCAGGGTACACTCTGCATCAAACCAACCAGCCAGATTAAAAGGGTGTGGGAGCGGCTTCCACACATACAGACTCCACATCAAGGCCCCTGAAACATCTCTTTAGCTAGCAGTAAGTGATAGAGGTGCCAATATAGAATCTGAGTTTGAGGGTGGTAAACTTGAGCCACTGAAAATGGCTTATCCATTTACACCCATATGTACTCCATTGCTCATGGAGGGGTATCTGTTTAGACAGTCCCGATTTTGATGATATTTATGCTTGGGGGCTCCAACTTAAGGGTCTTGGAAGAAATGAGTGTCTTCACCAGGTAGAATAAAAGCTCTTTAAGAGCAGCTGCCATGTCTCCAATCTCTTAACCCTGTGCCTTTTGCAAGCGAGTAGGAGAAAAACCACAATCTCACAGCGATGTGATGTTATTAAAAAGAAAGCATTCTGTTAAGTTGCCTTTTAAAATGGTGGTTAGGGGGTACCTGGGTGGCTCAGTCGGTTAAGTGTCAAGCTCTCGGTTTCAGTTCAGGTCATGAGCTCAGGGTTGCGGAATCAAGCCCCACATTGGGCTCCGCACTCAGAGGGAAGTCCGCTTGAGATTCTCTCTCTCTCCCTCTGCCTGGCCCCCCTCTAAAATAAATAAATAAATCTTTTAAAAAATCTGTGGTTATTAGAATGTGAAACAACATCAGATGTTTAGTAGAAAACGCTAAGTGGAGACAACAGTGTGAGGTGACGGATGTGGTAATTAACTCGATGGGGGCATCCTTCCACAGTGTGTATACATCAAATCATCACAATGCACACTTTACATATCTTGTGATTTTATTTGTCACTTATACCCCAATGAAGCTGAAGAAAAGCTAAGTGAAAAAAGCACCCTGTAGTGATTATATAGATTCTATAATCACAAGTATGACAAATTTAATGTGAAGGAAAGACTAGAAGGAAATATGACAACAATGGTTAGGCTAGGAAGGTAGGTATATGAGTAATTTTGTTCCTTTTCTCTTTTTTTGGACAATATCACGAAATAATACTTTTTCAGCTAAAAGAGGGGTTTTTGTCTGGTTATTACAAAGTTCAGTTTCCAAGCTGAAAGCATGAGTCGATTTTTTTTTTCCCTTGCCTAACCCAATCTTCCAGAAACTGAGAATCTCAGTGGAATGAGCCAATCTTCATTCTAAAGAGGTTGCCCGGGAGAGGGGCTCAGCTGGGCTGTTGGCTTCAGTGAGTAGTCCTGGAGAAACTCTGAGTCATCCCAGAAACAAGGTCCAGCAGCAGCCTCATTCCTGTCCATCCTTTTAAACAGAGACCAGGTGCGACCCATGCTTCTGTGTGCCTGCCAGCTGGATTTCAGAAAGCTCAGTCTCAGGAAGCATAAAGAGTCATTGGAAGCCCCTGATTTGGGCTCATGGTGAATGGGCCGGAAATAAGGAAATGACAATGGAGCTTGCTGGGTGAAAAAAGGTGCCTCCTTTTCCTGGGAAGGAAGATGACCTTTGTGGCTAAGCTTGCCACTTAGAACCTTCCTTGTCCCCACAGATCATCAAGTGAATCACCAGGTTCACCAAAATCTTTTTGGGAGGGCTGCTTACTACCTTCACACACACACACACACACACACACACACACACACACACACAATTTTAAAAGCACATTTGAGTTCATTCTACAATTTTTTTTTGAAAATGTAGAGTGAGGGGTCAAGGCACCAAAGAAGTTTAATACCTAGCATGTGTTAAGACAAAAACAGTTAAGTGCCAGTGCCTGGTGCTACGAAATTAAGGGTCATATGAATGGAACAGCACTCTGAGGTTACCAGGACAGCCTCCAAAGTACTCTGCCACACTCTGGGCTCTGGATTAGGATTTGGTATTTAATAGTTATGGAACATGCTTCTTTTTTTTTTTAAATTTGACAAAGAGGGATCACGAGTAGGCAGAGAGGCAGGCAGAGAGAAAGGGGGAAGCAGGCTCCCTGTTGAGCAGAGAGCCCGATGTGGGGCTCGATCCCAGGACCCTGAGATCATGACCCGAGCCAAAGGCAGAGGCTCAACGCACTGAGCCACCCAGGTGCCCCTAGAACATGCTTCTGAGAGACAGTGCTAAAATCATTTTCTTCATTTACAAAATCAGTTCCTAATAGGAACATGTTTGGGAACGACTCAAATAGAAAAACGCTCACCCCACCCAATGTTCAGGGCAAAGTGGTATGAAGTTGTATGCCCGCTATGAATCCAGTGATGCAAAAGGCGTGTGTATTTCTTTCTTTCTTTCTTTAGAGAGACAGTGCATGTAAGCCTGTGAGCCTAGAAGGAAATACTCCAAAATGTTATCAGTGGTTATCTTGGGGTTGCGGGTGCTTTTTGTTTCCTTCTTTATATTTTTCTGCATTTTAAAGTTTCCCACAATGAGCACTTATCTGTTTTGTCATCAGAAAACCAGAGCTCCATCAGGCATCGGTCGGTGAAGCGTTCTAACATGAAGAACCCTACGTGAAAATAATACAATGGGTTTAAGAACAATTTTAAAGACATCTCTGGCTAACTGAAAATGAATTCTTCACAGAAATTCAGCCTCTTTGAGGTCAACTTTTTTCTGATGAGATCTAGTGGGGCAGCCACCGCCCCCCCCCAAACTTGCCCTAATGTCTTGACCAATCACCCAGGGCCCAAGCAGGCAGGAGCTGAGGGCCTATGGCGTGCCCAGCATTGCACTGGGTGTGATGGGGTTGCACAGGTCTCTCTTTCTGTTGCAAGCAAGTTCAGCCCCCATCAGCTATGGGAGGAATTTGGATTTTTTCTGACCATGCCTCCTCCCGCATTTCCTACTGTAGTGAGAGCCATCATAGCACAGAGCTTAAAAGCACAAACACAGGAATCAAATTTGGATTTTCATCCACTCGGTGCTGCTTACTAGCTTGGCCAAGTAACTTGACCCTTCCCAGCTTCAGTGCTACCCCACAAGCTGCCTCCGGTGAGATAAAGCATGTGAAATCCTTGGCATGGACTGGGCATATCAAAAATACTCCAACTATGCTGGTCCCATCCTGTTTTATTCCCACCGTCCTCCCAAGTTCTGAAGTATTGCAATATCTTGCCAGACGTCACACAGGAAAGAATCACAGAAACAGTAATACAAGGCATTGGGTAGGAAAAAAAGGGATGGTAATGTGGGATGCAGTACAAATATTTGATCCATCCCTAGCCATCTATACCAGAAGCACAGACTTTCTCTCTAAAAGGAAAGGCCAATTTGGGCAGTAGATGATTTAGCTGCCACAGGAGCTTAGAGAAAAGAGAGAATCCTAGGGGGCTTCCTGGAGGAGGTACAGCTGGGGTTGAGTTGTGGCGAGAGGAGGGGGGGGAGGTGTAAAAGGAGAGGAAGATATTGCAGGGGAGGTGAATGGAAGTGAAGGCATAGTGGAGGCTGGGCTATTGGCCTAAAGTCATACCTTGCCTACAGCAGTAGTTTGTGAGTAGAATATAAAAACAGCAGAGTCCCTCAGGGGAAATTTTGAGGCCCAATCCCCTCATTTTACATCTAAAAAAAACTGACACCCAAACGGGGAAGGCCACACAGTAGCACAGCTGGTCAACAGCACAGCCAGGACTAGAACTTTGAACTTTGGCCTTCTGCCCCACCCAGAGCCCAGTGATGTGGCACAAGACTGGGAGAGCCTGGGGGTCAGGAATCGTGCCTTTGCTGGAACTGAGTGGGAGTGGGAGGAGGGAGTGGGGCATGAGTGCAAAAGGGGATGTTCTAGAATTGGAGAGTGGCAATGGTTGCACAAGTCTGTGAGTATACTAAAAAACCATTGAACTGTACACTTTATTTTTTAAAGATTTATTTATTTATTTGAGAGAGAGAACATTCATGGGAGGAGGGGCAGAGGGAGAGGAAGAGAGTACCCTCAAGCAGACTCCCCGCTGAATGTGGAGCCTGACGTGGGGCTCGATCTCACAGCCCTGAGATCATGACCTGGGCTGAAATCAAGAGTCGGCTGCCCAATGGACTGAGCCACCCAGGCACCCCTGAACTGTACACTTTAAATGGGGACATTATATGGTATGGGATTTGTATCTTGTTAAAGGTATTACAAAAAGTAATGAGGTGGGGCGCCTGGGTGGCTCAGTTGGTTGAGTGTCGTGTTCTGATTTTGGTTCAGGTCACCATCTCAGGGTCCTGGGATCGAGCCCCACGTTGGGCTCTGCACTCAGTGTGGAGTCTGCTGGAGATTCTCTGCCTCTCCCACTTCCCCTCCCCACCCCCTCTCCCTTTCTTTCTAATAAATAAATAAAGTTTTTTAAAAAGTACTGAAGCCCCTGGGGCCCATCCTGGGTCCTGGCCCAGAACAGGGGCCCCGTTGCCAGGAGAGGAATGGGGCAAGGGAACGGCAGGACAATAGAATGCTGCACAGGAAAAACTATTTATCAACTGCAAAACTTCATACACACCAAGCAAAAACACCTGGGTGCCTTTAAGGCGAGGTCTCGAATTCATTCTCTGAAGTTCTTTGGTTTGGCCTTAGATGCCATTTCTCCCCCCTCCTTCCCTCACTCAGAATGCCCTTGATCTCTTCATAAACACTTGAGATCAGATGGTAGGAGTGCCAGGTGTTAGGTTCTGGGTGCCGGCCAAGAGCTAGCTGGGTGTGTGGAGACCCTGTGCTTTGGGAACGGCTCAGGCCAGCAGAGGCCCCAGGCAACACCCCCATTGCCTTTGATAGCACGACAAGCACCAAAGAGGGGTTCAGCTCTGATGCCTACCTGGTTTATATGCTCTATAGCTTTCTGGAACCTTCTGTGAAGAAGTTGAGGGGTCCCTCAACTTCTTGAACACAGTGGTAAGGCTTTCTATGAATCAAAACACAGATATCCACCACTGTTTTCCCTTAGTTCTCCTTCATTCGTCTTTTGTTCATTTGTTCATTCATCCCAGAAAACAGAATTGGCCTCCCCCATTGTGGACTTTATGATCTAGTAGGAGAGACTCGCTCTGGTAAGCACAATTCTAAGATGGTCCTGGAGATTCCTACCCCCTGAGGTTCGTGCCTTGTATAATCCCCTCAACATGCATGTGGGCGGGACCTAGGAGTATGATGGGCTATTAATCCTGTGATTATGTTACCCCGTATGGCAAAAGGGAGGGGATTCTGCAGATATAATGAAGGTCTCAGATCAGTTGGCTTTGGGGTCCTCAAAAGGGAGAGTGTTCTGGTGGAGCTGACTTAATCAGCAGAAGAAATTGTCAGATGACAATTGGGATAAACATTACAGAAGGGGAATGTAGAGTGCTAAAAAGGTCTATAATGGGGATATTTCACTATATATATTTATATATAATAACATATTTATTTAACCTTATATATTATAAAATATATTATATATAAACATATTGTAAAATACATATTATAAAATATATAATATACATTAATATGTTATATATAAAATAATATAGATATATAAAATGATAGCTAATACGCGACATAATGTATACTGTTTCCAGGTGCTGTTCCTGGTGCTTTGCGTAGGCCTTGCAATAGCCCTAGGAGCAGAGACCATTGTCCCCATTTTGTAGATGATGAGATGAAGACACAATGAATTTACTAACTTGTCTGATGTTGTGTGCTTGGAATTAGGAAGCTGGGCAGTGTGATTCTGGTGCTGAGGGTCAGTCCAAGCAGATGAGCCCAGGAAAAGCCTTCCTTGAGTGGGGAGGTGGGCGCTGCTTCAGGGGAGACAAGAAGAATGAGTTTAGTTTTTGCATCTTTCCCCTCTTGGGTTTCTATGGTACCACCCAGTCCCCATTCCCTTTCGACCCCCTCCTTACTTCTCTTTTTTCTTTTACCTAATTTTGAGATTCTCCTAAGGTTTGGTTGCTTCCTCTCTGCCCACTTTTTACTGTCCCCTTCCTTTCTGCAAGTGTACCCACTCTAACGAATGGTCTTTTATGGGATTGTGGAATCAGTCGCTTTTGAGCAATGAATCAAAACTAATTTCAAAATTAGGTGGCATACAGGTCAATGCATAAAGGGAGTGAATGTGTCGGAACTTGGAGAGAAATGACGGCTGCACCAGCTTGTAAGTCTAGCTACCCCCGGTAGAACCACGTGACAAAGCTGCTCAGGTGATTCTAATGGGTAGCCAGGGCTGGGAACCATTGGCTTAATACCAGTAAAGCCAATTAGTACAATCTTCCTTTAAGGGGGTCTAGGAATTGGCATGGAAGGGTGGGCGTGAAGAGGGTTACCTGGTTGACAAGACCATGCCTGAGTAAACACAAGCTAGGACAGCCATAAAAACATCCTACATCCACTGGTGCAGATGAAAAAAATCAGGGGAACAGAAAAATGATAGTACATCACTTCCCTTAGGGCACTCCACACAGTGTTAATGAGTGATAGACACATGAGAAAATAAGACAAGTAAGGGGGTGGGGGAAATGGCTCTGTGTGATAGTACTTTCCATATATACTGCTGAATCCTCATGACACTTAGAAGCAGATATTATTATCCTTGTTTCAATTAATTACTTGAATTATGTTAATTATATTTTATATAGATAAATATTTATATAAAATATAATTTGTATTATATTTATAAATATAATTATATTAATAAATTAATTCAATTAATTAGCATATAATGTATTATTGATTTCAGAGGTAGAGGTCAGTGATTCATCAATCTTATATAACATCCAGTGCTCATTACATCACATGCTCTCCTTAATGTCCATCACCCAATTACCCCATCCTCTCACCCCCTTCCCCTCCAGCAATCCTCAGTTTGTGTCCTGTGATTTGTTTAAAATATTTGGAAACTGAGGCACAAAGGTGATGCCAGATGCCCAAGGTCATAGAAATAAGACTGGAAGATATGGGGCGCCTGGGTGGCTCAGTGGGTTAAAGCCTCTGCCTTCGGCTCAGGTCATGATCTCAGGGTCCTGGGATCGAGCCCCGCATCGGGCTCTCTGCTCAGCAGGGAGCCTGCTTCTCTCTCTCTCTCTGCCTGCCTCTCTACCTACTTGTGATCTCTGCCTGTCAAATAAATAAATAAAATCTTAAAAAAAAAAAAAAAGACTGGAAGATACATGTACCTAATGAATAAAGAATATCAATGTTTTCCTCTTCTAAAAGCATTGTCAGGAATTGATGGTGAATTTTTGGCTTTTCCACCATGGATTGATTACAATAGTATTTTTTCTTTGTTCTGTTATTAATATAAACTTGATTAACAGATTTTCTAATATTAAAACATTCTTGGGGCGCCTGGGTGGCTCAGTGGATTAAAGCCTCTGCCTTCGGCTCAGGTCGTGGTCCTGGGGTCCCGGGATCAAGCCCCACATGGGGCTCTCTGTTCAGCGGGGAGCCTGCTTCCTCCTCTCTCTCCGCCTGCCTCTCTGCCTACTTGTGATCTCTGTCTGTCAAGTAAATAAATAAATCTTTAAAAACAAAAAACAAAAAACATTCTTGCATTACTTGAATTGGTCCTTCTTGGTGAAGGTATATTAACATACTCCTTGATTTCCCTTACTAAGATTTTACTTGGCAGAGTTTCAATAAATATTTATGTGTGAGACTGATGATAGGCAGTTTAATGTTTTATGCTCTTTTTCAGGCTTTTACATTTTATTTATTTTATTTTTTTAAAGATTTTATTTATTTATTTGACAGAGAGAGATCACAAGCAGGCAGAGAGTCAGGCAGAGAGAGAGAGGGAAGCAGGCTCCCTCCTGAGCAGAGAGCCCGATCTGGGCCTCGATCCCAGGACCCTGAGATCATGACCTGAGCCGAAGGCAGTGGTTTAATCCACTTAGCCACCCAGGCGCCCCTACATTTTATTTTATCATTGTAAGAACATCTGATATTTATCCTCTTAACAATTTTTTTAAAGACTTCATTTATTTGAGAGCGAGAGAAAGCAGAGAGGTAGAGGGAGAAGCAGGCTGTCCACTGAGCAGGGAGCCTGATGTGAGGCTCTATCCCAGGACACTGAGATCATGACCTGAGCTGAAGGCAGAGGCTTAACCCACTGAGCCACCAGGAGCCCCTACTCTTAACAAAAAAACTTTTTAAAAAGATTATTTATTTATTTATTTGACAGAAAGAGACACAGCAAGAGAGGGAACACAAGCAGAGGGAGTGGGAGAGGGAGAAGCAGGCTTCCCGCTGAGAAGGGAGCCCGATGTGGGGCTCAATCCCAGGACCCTGGGATCATGACCTGAGCAGAAGGCAGATGCTTAATGACTGAACCCCCCAGGCGCCCCTCTTAACAAATTTTTAAGTGCACAGCAGATCTATTGAGCTTATTCATCTTGGTCAAACTAAAAATTTATGTCCATTGATTAGTAACTCCCCGTTTCCCCCATCCCAGCCCCTGGCAAACACCATTCCAGTCTTTGGTTCTATGAATTTGACTATTTTATTTTATTATTTTTTAAAAAGATTTACTTATTTCTTTTAGAAAGTGTGAGAGCAAGCAGGGAGGGGGAGGGACAAAGGGAGAGAAAGTCTTAAGCAGCAGGGAGCCTGAAGCGGGGCTCGATCTCATGACCCTGAGATCACTTGAGCCGGAAAAAACTACACCACCCAGACGCCCCTGAATTTGATGATTTTAGGTACCTTATATAAATGGAATCATGCAGTGTTTGTCCTTCTGTGACTGCCTTATTTCAACCAGCATAATTTCCTCAGGGTTCAGCCACCCTTCTTTTTTAAGGCTGAATAGTATTCCACTGTGTGTATGTATCTTTCAGTAGACACTTAAGTTGGTCCCACATCTTGGCTATTGCTGCAATGAACACAGAAGTGCTAATATCTCTTCAAGATACTAATTTCAGTTCTTTTGGATAAATACCCAGAAGTGGGACTGCAGGATCACACAGTAGTTCTATTCTTAATTTTGTGAGGAATGTCCATGCTGTGTTCTATAGCATTGCACCATTTTGCAACATGTGCAAGGGTTCCAGTCTCTCTATGTTCTCATCAACACTTGTCACCTTTTTTTCTAACAGGAGCAATCATGATAGGTGTGAGGTGATGTCTCATTGTGGTTTTGATTTGCATTTCCCTGATGATGAGTGACATTGAGCATTTTTTTTATATACCTGTTGGCCATTTATGTCTTCCTTGGACAAGTGTCTATTTGAGAGCTTAGCCCATTCTTAAGTAGAGTTGTTAGTTGTTTTTTGTTTGTTTTTTACTATGAGTTATAAAATTTCTTTGTATATTTCAGAGACTAACCCTTTATTAGATATAAGGTTTGCCAATGTTTTCTCCCTTTCTGTAGGTTGCCTTTTCACTCTCTTGATTATTTCCCTTGCTATGCAGAAGCTTTTTAGTTTGATGTAGTCTCACTTGTCTATTTTTGGTTTTGTTGCCTGTGCTTTTGGTGTCGTACTATGAAATCCTTACCAAGACCAATACCATGAGGCTTTTCCTGTATGTGTTCTTCTAAAGAATTCTATGGTTTTGGGTCTTACATTTAAGTCTTAAGTTCATTTTAAGTTGATTTCTGTGTATGTTAAGGTCCAATTCCATTATTTTGCATGTGGATAGCCAGTTTTCCTAATATCATTTGTTACAGAGACTATCCCTTTCCTACTGTGGATTCTTGGCAACCTTATTGAATATCAGTTGACAGTATATATGTGGATTTACTTCTGGGATCTCTATTCACTTTCAATGGTCTATAGGACTGTCTTTACACCAGTGTCTTGCTGTTTTGATTACTGTAGCTTTGTCATATATTTTCAAATCAGAAAATAGGAGGCTTCTGGCTTTGTTCTTTCTCAAGATTATTTCAGGTATTCAGGGTCCTTCATTGTTCCACATGGTATTTAGGATTTTTTTTTTCTATTTCTGTAAATAATTCCATTGGAATTTTGTCAGAGCATCATTTAATCTGTAGATTGCTTTGGGTAGTATAGACATTTTTACATTATAAACTCTTCCAATCCTTGAACATGCAATGTAGTCTTTCCATTTGTTTGTATCTTGCGTAATTTTTTTCATCAATGGTTTGTAGTTTCCAGCAGACAAGCATTATACCCCCTTAGTTAAGTTTATTCCTCAGTATTTTACTCTTTTTGGTACTATTATAAATGGATTTGTTTTCCTAATTTCCTTTTGAGAGAGTTCATTGTTAGCATATAGAAATGCAAGTGGTTTTTGTATATTGATTCTGTATCCTACAACTTTACTGAATTTGCTTATTAGTTCTAACAGTTTTTTAAAAAGAATCTTTAAATCTATATATAAGATCATGTCATCTGCAAACAGGGTTGATTTTACTTTGTCTTATCTGATTTGGATGCCTTTGATTTCTTTTTCTCGCCTGATTACTCTGGCTAGAACATCCAGTTCTATGGCAAATACACGTGGCAAGAGTGGGCATCGCTGCCTTGTTCCTGATCTTAGAGGAAAAGCTTTCAGCTTTCCATCATTGAGTATGATGGTAGCTGTGGGCTTGTTGTATATGCCCTTTTTTTTGTTGAGGTACTTTCCTTCCATTCGTAGTGTATTTAGAGTTTTTATCATGAAAAGATACTGAATTTTGTCAAATGCTTTTTCTGCATCCATTGAGATGATCATGTGATTTTTATCCTTTATTCTACTCATGTGGAGTATCATGTTGGTTGATTTGTGTATAGTCAGCCATCTTTGTACCCTAGGGACAAATCCCATTTGGTCATGGTAGCTAAGCCTTTTAATGGCTGTTGAACTCAGTTTGCTGGTATTTTGTTGAGGACTTTTGCTTCTATAGTCATTAGGGATATTGACCTATCATTTCCTTGTGGTATCGGATATCATTGTGTTGACATCATAAAATGAGTTTGGAAGTGCTCCCTTCTCCTCAATTTTTGGGAAAAGTTGGAGAATGAATTGATTCTTCTTTAATGTTTGGTAGAATTTACCTGTAAAGCCATCTGGTTCTGGGCTTTTCTGTCTTGGGAGGTTTTTGATTATTGATTCAATCTCCTTACTCATATTGGTCTGTTCAGATTTTCCGTTTTTTTCATGATTCATTCTTAGTAGGTTGTATGTTTCTAGGAATTTATCCATTTCTTTCAGTTTATCCAGTTAGTTGGTGTATAATTCTTCATATTAGTCTCTTACTATCCTTTTTAATTCCATGGCATCAGTTGTAATGTCCCTTCTTTCATTTCTGATTTATTTATTTAAGTCTTTGCACTCTCCTTTTTTTAGTCTAGCAAGGCGTTCATCAATTTTATCTTTTCCAAAAAATCAACTTAGTTTTGTTGCTTTTTTTTCTATTGATTTTCTTTTTTTTTTTTTTTTAAGATTTTATTTATTTATTTGACAGACAGAGATCACAAGTAGGTAGAGAGGCAGCAGAGAGGGAGAGAGGAGGAAGCAGGCTCCCCGCCAAGCAGAGAGCCCGATGCGGGGCTCGATCCCAGGACCCCGAGATCATGACCTGAGCCGAAGGCAGAGGCTTTAAACCACTGAGCCACCCAGGCGCCCCTCTATTGATTTTCTATTTCATTTATTTCTTCTCTAATCTTTGTCATTTCCTCCTTTCTGCTAACATTTGCAGACAACTATTGAGTTAAAAATATTCTGGACGCAGGGCACCCAAGTGACTCCGACGGTTGGGCATCTGCCTTCAGCTCAGGTCATGATCCCAGAGTCCTGGGATCGGTCCCCGCATCAGGCTCCTTGCTCAGAAGGAAGCCTGCTTCTCCCTCTCCCTCTGTCAAATAAATAAATAAAATCTTAAAAAAAGTGTTCTGGACTTCCTGAAACTGAAATTAATTTTTCTCCTCTGTTTCCTTTACTTCCTTTTCCCCATCTATTGAATCAGATCTCCTGTGCTAGAAGAGGTGGTTAAAGAAGAGCCACGGAACTAGGTGAGGGGGTGGGGAGAGAGTGGAAAACTATCAGAAACCTTCTTTGGGAATTAGATTTTTCCTGCCTCCCCCCTCCTACCTAAAAAGGCCTACATTTCTTCCGGGCCATGGTTTGAGCCTGCCGTTCTAGAATGTTCCATAATGCAACTATTACTTTCCTGCAGAGGTCATGAAATGTAGATTTTTGGCTTCCGGTCTTGCTCAAAGATTGTCTTCATTTCAGTGAAATACCAGTCCAGCAGCTACTTTGAAAAGTGTCATATGCTGTCGCCAGCCTCGGTTTAGGAATAACTTGTGCAAAAGCCACAATTGCTCTTCTTTACAAAACCTCTACTGTGGTTTTCGCACATCATTGCTACCTTGAGCACAGTCTTTCCTCTTTCTTACAGGAGTAAGAGAAAGTATTAGTACTAAGTCAGCTCTGTTCACATTTCCGGTTTCAGAGGAGCTAACTCTGAAGAGGCAGTAATTTTCATTGTTCACTGACTTTGTGAAGGATACTCCCCAAACCCACCCCACTGATGGAAAGTTCTCTTGAATCCTGAGCTGTAAATGAACATTTTGCTCCTGGATGGGAGTAGATTTTGAGATAAGTCTTTGTTAAGAATTATGAAAATAAGGGGTGCCTGGGTGGCTCAGTCAGTTAAGCATCTGCCTTCAGCCCAGGTCATGATTCCAGGGTCCTGAGACTGAACCCCACATCGGGCTCCCTGCTCAGCGAGGTGCCTGCTTCTCCCTCTACCCCACTTGTGCACTCTCTCTCTCAAATAAATAAATAAATAAATAAAATCTTTTAAAAAAGAATTATGAAAATAAGAACATTGGCAATTGACAGAATGCATTAATTCCTGGGCTTAGCCACATGAGTGATATCCTGGGTTGGCATTTTCTGTCTAGAGGCTCCTAATGCTGTGAATCCTGGAATGCTGGGGCAGAAGTATGCAGTATTGGAAAAGAAGGAAACTCTCTCACAACTCCCCTCCCATATAGCTCAAAGGCCCGGAAGACTTCCTTTCCCAGGATACACATGGCTCTGTGTGGATACAGAAATGTGTGATCTCTCAAAATCTTTTGCCATCAAAACTGCACCTTCTCCTTGTCTAGCAAATTAGCCAGGAATGGTCCTTAATTAAGATAGTGATTCGAGCTTTCCTTTTTAAGGCAACTTCCTTACCTACAATTAATTGCCTCATAATCCTCCTTCAGCTTCCCCTTCCTGTCCTGGTGTGTGTGAAAGAGGCCAGGAAAGAGAAGAGTTGTGAAATCCTACAGGGTCCCCAGAGCTCTGCTCCCGACCCCAGTGCTCGGAGACCCTTGACCCTCCCTCCTCCCCTTCTCCAACTTCTTGGCTGGCTTCCCAGCTTCCAGAGACCCAGTTCTTGGCACTGAGACTAACCACATTACCCGCCCCCCCCAACCCCTCCCCGGACAGGGCAGCTGGTAGCTTTAAAGCTTCCTGGGAATTTGCCCTTGAAAAAGAAAACCTGGATACAAAGCTTCCCCTCTGGGAGCACCCTCCTCCCAACACGGCCTGATGGGAATGGTGGGGAGGTGTCAGCTGTGTGGAGGCCGAGGGGGATATCCTTAGAAGAAAGCATGAGAACTGGGTTGGGCTAGGGGGACAGGCAGGGATGGAGGCGTCTTCTGTCTGCCCTACCCCACTTCCTTTTTCCTATGTGTTTCAACCAGTCTTCCCTTTTGACTTCCTTTTGGATATTTTCAGCACATCTCTTGTTCTGTTCCTGAACCGAGACCCTTTGGTAACCACTTGGCTGCCATTTCCTCTCTCTCTCTGTCTCTGTGTCTTGGCGTTTCTTGATGCGCTCCTTATGACAGAATTAATCATTCTGCAACTGAGAAGCCCATCCATCTGCAGAGCCTGCCCTCCCCTTGGCCCTGGATCTTTCTGCTGGGTGGTGCTATTTTTGGACAAGGGGCTCTTTTTATTATTTATCTATCTATTTATTTTAAAGTTTTTATTTTTAAGTAATCACTACACCCAATGTGGGGCTTGAAGCCACAACCCCGAGATCAAGAGTCATACACTCTACTGACTGAACCAGCCAGGTGCCCCAAGGAGCTCTTTGTAGACTCACCTTGAATCGGAACTTACAGATGCCCTCTTGTAGGTGATATGAGAAGTCATCCCTAGAAAGTAGCTATTCTTTGCCTGGGGGTAGGGGTGTGGGTAGAAGAGCAGACTGTGGAGGGACAGAGATTGAGAAGAAAATAGGATCCCTTCAGGAATGCTGTGGCCTTCTGCAGGGCACAGAGGCTTGGCTTGAACAAAAATGTTCCAATAGCAGAATGTGCTTCTAGGAGGAAGCTTTCATTTGCCATATTCATTCAAGGAAAATGTACTGATCACCTACTCTATGCCAAGCACCATTCTCAGGGTTGGAGATATAAGTGTTCAGGGAACATGACAGGCAGCAAGTGCTGTCCCTATGGATCTTACATTCTAGAACCTGCTACTGAACAGGGTGTCAGGACCCTGAGTGCTAGTCATAGTCCCATGAGTTATTAGCCATGAGACCTTGGACAAGGTCTTTAACAGCTCTCTGAGCCTGAGAATTCTTATCAGTCAGAGGGGATTGAGGTTGAGTGGGTGGATGGATATGAAAGTATGTCCTGTGAGGAGTATCAAATACCGTATAAATACATGATTTCATTTTTGTCTACCCTCATTCCTGTGGGGCTTTTAGGGAGTGATTCTTAACTTCGGGCCTATGAGAAATCAAGGTGCCCTGGGACTATTTGCTTAGAAGGATTCTGTGAGTGCATGAGAGTACTAGCAATCCAAGATAGGTAGGTGAATAAATAGATGACAGGTAGATAGAGACACATATCTCTTACCCAAGTAATGCATATTCATTGTGGGACACTTAGAAAATACAGACAAGTTAAAGCAAGTAGATAAAAACCTTCCAGGATTTATTGCTCCGAGACGAGTCTGGTGGGACCTTCCAGGCTTGTTTCTCTCTGCATGTACAGACCAGTGTAGAGCATAATCCGAGGGGTCACGCAGTCCTTATGCTTGAGAGTACGTCCTCTGTTGGTGAGCATCTTTCTCTTCATGTCATGACTGGCATAGCATTTCCCAAGATGGGGCCAACTTCTTCCGTACAAGAGTTGTATTCGTTTCCAATGGCTTCCATAACCCTACAGCATGCTTGTGCACTCCACACATAAGCTACCACGAATCAGGTCGCTTGAAACAACAAATATTTATTCTCTCACATTTCCGGAGGCCAGAAGTTCAAGGGCATCAACAGGTCCCTGTTCCCTCTGAAGACTCTAAAGGAAGAATCTTTTCTTGCCTCTTCCAGCCTCTGCTGGTTGCCAACAATCCTTGACACTACTTGGCTAGTGGCAGTGTCACTTCAGTTCCTGCCTCTGTCACATTGCCATCTTCCTTCGGTGTGTGTCTGTGACCAAAGTATCCTCTTCTTATAAGGACACCAGTCATTGGATAAGGCCTAGCCTCATTCAGTATGACCTCATCTGAACTCTACTACTATCTGCAAAGTTTCTGTTTCCAAATAAGGTCACATTCACAGATTCCAGGTGGACAAGAATTTGGAGGGGGGGATGCCATTGGACCAAGCACAAGTGTCAACCCCATTGTTTATCTGAACATGCCTCAGATGTGGTTGGTTCTTCGGTGTCACGAGAGTAGTCTCAGGGTATCCATGACCCTGTCACAATACCCAGGGCTTCCTGCTCCTCTAAGGCAGAAAACATCTTGGTGTCAAAATCCTTGATTGGAGGGGCACCTGGCTGGCTCAGTTGGTAGAGCACACGGCTCTTGATCTCAGGGTTGTGAGTTCAAGCCCCATGTTGGGAGTAGAGATGACTTGTTAAAAATCCTTGATTGGATTAGATGCTGGATGAGACATAGATGTGCTCTGGTGGGAGCTGTTCTAAGTCTACACTTAGCAAGATGGCAACATTCACCAGGGGACATTGTGGAGGAGAAAATTTCTCAACTCCATGTATTTGCAGGTGAACCTTAAGTCACAACCACTCTCCAAAGTGTGATAATCGTTTCCAATTATTAACTTGTGGGCAAAAATTAACATGGGTGCAGAGAATAGAAGGGAGCGTACAGCTCATTTCTTTTTTAAAATTAGCATATAATGTATTACTTGTTTCAGGGGTACAGGTATGTGAATGATCAGTCTTACATAATTCACAGCGGTCCCCATAGCACATACCCTCCCCAATGTCCATCGCCCAGCCACCCCATCCCTCCCACCCCCCTCCACTCCAGCAACCCTCAGTTTGTTTCCTGAGATTAAGAGTCTCTTATGGTTTGTTTCCCTCTCTGGTTTCATCTTGTTTCATTTTTCCTCCCTTCCCCTATGATCCTCTGTCTTGTTTCTCAAATTCCTCATATCAGTGATATCATATGATAATTGTCTTTCTCTGATTGATTTATTTTGCTCAGCATAATACCCTCTAGTTTCATCCATGTCGTTGCAAATGGCAAGATTTAGGTTTTCTGATGGTTGCATAGTATTCCATTATGTGTGTGTATATATACACATATATCTCACATCTTCTTTATCCATTCATCTGTCGATGGACATCTGTGCTCTTTCCATAGTTTGGCTATTGTGGACATTGCTGCTATAAACATTGGGGTGCATGTGCCCCTTCAGATCGCTACATTTGTATCTTTAGAGTAAATACCCAGTACTGCAATTGCTGGGTCATAGGGTAGCTCTATTTTCAACTTTTTGAGGAACCTCTATCCTGTTTTCCAGAGTGGCTGCACCAGCTTGCATTCCCACCAACAGTGGAGGAGGGTTCCCCTTTCTCTGCATCCTCACCAACACCTGTCGTTTCCTGACTTGTTAATTTTAGCCATTCTAACTGTGTGAGGTGGTATCTGACTGTGGTTTTGATTTGTATTTCCCTGATGCCGAGTGATGTTAGCACTTTTTCATGTGTATTGGCCATTGGATGTATTCTTTTTTTTTTTTTAAGATTTTATTTATTTATTTATTTGACAGACAGAGATCACAAGTAGGCAGAGAGGCAGGCAGAGAGAGAGGGAGAAGCAGGCTCCCTGCCGAGCAGAGAGCCCGATGTGGGGCTCGATCCCAGGACCCTGGGATCATGACCTGAGCTGAAGGCAGAGGCTTTAACCCACTGAGCCACCCAGGTGCCCTGGATGTATTCTTTATAGAAATGTCTGTTCATGTCTTCTGCCCATTTCTTGACTGGGTTATTTGTTCTTTGGATGTTGAGTTTGATAAGTTCTTTGTGGACTATGGGTACTAGACCTTTATCTGATAAGACATTTGTAAATACCTTCTCCCATTCTATCAGTTGTCTTTTGGTTTTGTTGACTGTTTCCTTTGCATATAGCTCATTTGTAATTAGTACTCATAGGCGCTTTGGGGACACTCTCAACTTACACTTACACAAGTGGAACAATGGAAACAGTCTGTTTTTGCCATGATATTTGCACTAACAGTGTATCACAAGGGTCCTTTTAAGCCAGTAAATATACTTCTGTACCAAAATTTGTTAAACTACTAATCCTAAACCCTTTGATACAGCCCTTCTGCTCCTCACCCCATCCCCATCGTGATCCCTGACATCTTACCATTTAATTGAATCTCTTTACCTCCTTTTGCACCCCCACTCTGCCAGGAAAAAAAAATGCTTCCTGCCCCTGGCATTTCCTTAATTATATGCAGACATGGTTGGATGTTCTTTGGTAGGCTGCTGAGTCAGAAGCCTGGACGGGCCAGCTGCAGTCTTAATGAACTGACTCAGGAAGGAAGTGCTAACAGAGATGGTGCACTGTGCACTCAGTGGGTGGGAGCTGATGGTGGCTAGAAGCCCTGAGCCTTGTAAGGGGCAGCCTGATTCCCGATAAAGAGCATTGGCTGGAAGTGTGGAGGCCCGGGCTAGTCTCTACTCTGCTACTAACTTGCTGCGTGACTTTGGTAAGTCATCCCCTTTCTCTGAGCCTCAGTTTCCCCACTTATGAAAACATGATGCCGGGCCTAGGAGACCCTGCAGGAGAACTAGAGGTCCTCTGAGTGAGGTCCTGCTAAGAAGACAGTCTCCTGTGGGGTTATGGAGGGAATGGGTTAGGAGCAGAAGCACTATTTCAGAAACAGCCCCAGGAGTGAACCACAGGGGGGATCAGAGAGGGACTGCTCAACCCTAGGGTCAGAACTAAAGAGGACAACCTGGAGAATAGTAGTTATAAGTTGGGGAGAGACAGAGTGAGAGAGACAGGAGAGAACCCTGAACCTGTGAAGTCAAGAAGAGGGATTGGGTAGGAGTAAATAAGAGGGGCCCAAGGAAAGGCTGTGTGGTGGGGTCTTGAAGCATTGGACCTAGGGGCCAACCTGCCAGAGTTCTGTAGCTCCAGGGGAGATGCAGAAGGCTGGCTAAGATTGGAATGAGGGAGGTTAAAAATGTGCTACAACCACACAGACAAGCCATAGATGTTCACTTATATCAGGCTGATCTCTGAAGGAAAATGGGTGCTGATAATATACTCACCCACAGAGCACTTGATCCCAGAGACCCTTCACTCTGGAGCAAAGGCAATTTTTTTTTAATGTAAAGTCTTAATATTCTGTGTTCTACCTTAAGGGCCCATTGGAAGACATTGGGGTGCAGTGCAGAGCCCAGAGCAGGGTTTTGATCCAACATGATCCAAAATTCCCTCAGGGTTCTAACATTACCTCTTCCAGGAACCTTCTCTGACCCTCTCACACTTCATCCTCACTCCTCCTGCGTGTTCCTAAAACCCCATCTACTTGCCCTATTGTGATGCCTCCCCAGTGCACTGTAGTTGACTCCTTGTCTTCTTATCTCCTAAACTATTAGTTCTTTCTTTTTCGTTTTGGCTCCCCAGACCTATCAGAGAGACTAGTACTTCCTAAGTGCTGGGAAAATATTTGCTACATGGATGTTGACTACTTGGTGTCAGCCACAAGACACCTCAAGCAGTCCTGCCGTAGAAGACAATGGAAAACCCTTGGGAATTATACCAAAAGATGTCATGGGACTTGTGTCTTTCTGCTAGACATACAGTAGGAAGGAGGTGTCAAACTTGTCCAAGGGGTGCAACAGCATCCAAGAGCCCAGTTATGACTAGAAATTTCTTCTAGAATTTTCCTCAGAGCAGGCTGTTCCTGTTCTTTGGGGTTGGGGAGCATCGCAGGGAGTGAGGGGACAGAATCTTGCAGCTAGAACACAACTCTGGGATTTTTAATCCTTAGATCCAGAAAAAGAGGAATCACTTACCCACTCTCTGTCATATACTAAGCTGCTGACTGCCTCAAGATGAACTTCTCTCCCTTGGCCTCTTTCCAGGCTTGGCCAGACAGGTAGAGAGAACACCGATGAACGTTTGGAGCAGATTGCCTTACGTAATTTTCTCATCTAATTCTCAGGACAACCCTATGAAGCAGGAACTGTTGTCACCTCTGGTTTATAGACAAGGCAACCAAGGTGCAAAAAGGTTAAATAGTTCAGCTAAGAACTCACAGCCAGAACAGACTGGAATGTCTGCTACCAAGTTCTGGCTGTTTCCATCACCCTCATCTGCCTCTCAGTAGGATCGTGACACCCAAGGACTCTTCTGTAGTCAAATTAATGGCGTTATTATTTTCAAGTAATTGTTTTAGATGATTGTGTTCTTTATTTTTGAAAAGTGTTAGCAACAAAGAGGACATGTGGGTATCAAATGAACCCAGGCAAAGATGTGCAACATCATTAACCTTTAGGGAAACACAAATCAAAATTATAATGAAATAATATTATAGACCTGTTAGAATGGCTAAGATAAATAATACAGATGATACCAAGTGCTAGTAAAGATAAGGAGCATCTGGAATTCCCAGTCAGAACTATCTTTGGTGATAGAGAGCAGAATAGTGGTTTGTGCCTTTGTGAGAACTAGAGGTGACTGAGAGAAGACAAGAGGAGGGGTTCAGTGGTAGTGTAAAGGTCTACATCTGGGTGATGATTACAATGGGTATGTTTACTTCATGAAAATTCATTAAGCTTATGATCTGTGCATTTTTCTGTATGTAAAGTTTTACCTCAATCAAAGTTCATTAAAAATAAATTCTTACGGGCGCCTGGGTGGCTCAGTGGGTTGAAGCCTCTGCCTTCGGCTCAGGTCATGATCCCAGGGTCCTGGGATCGAGCCCCAAATCGGGCTCTCTGCTCCACGGGGAGCCTGCTTCCTCCTCTCTCTCTGCCTGCCTACTTGTGATCTCTGTCTGTCAAATAAATAAATAAAATCTTTAAAAAAAATTCTTACTAACGTAAAATATGTTCATTGTAAAAAATAATGCAAAAAGTACAGAGGGTGTAGAGCAAAGAGCAAAAGCTGCCTCCCCACCTCCCTCTTCTACTTCCCAGTGGTAATCAGTGTTACCTGTGTTTCTTGTCCATCTAAGCATACAGATAAATATAGCTTTATTTTTCTTACACAAATGGGGAGTGGAGGCAGAGTGCCCACAAGTCAGAAACAAAGAGTGAGCATTTGCCAACAAAATTCACTTTGGGGATCTGGGATGGTGATAGGTGACTTGTAGTTAACAGAGATTGAGGATTCACACTAGCAAAACTAATACCTAAAACCAGGCCAATATTCCAAACATCCCTGTCGCCAACATCATTTGTCTATGCTGGAGATGATTATCCCTAACCCCCTCCTACCTCACTCCTCCTGAGCCTTTGGAGTGTCAGAGTCAATACAGCCAATGAGAAGATTAGTGCAGAATGAAAAAAGATGGAAGATTCTGGACTAGAAAAGCCAAAGTAGATGGACACTGTATGTTGGGATTTGTTGGTAGAGTGCTAGAAGCCAGGATTCAAAGTTATGACAAGTATCTCTTCTCCTAGGGAAACTTCCCTGATATTTTTTTTACCCCAGCCACCTGCTAGGTACTCCTTCTTAATGTTCCCACAGCAGTCTGTGTTCCTCTCTACTGTGGCACTTCTCACATTGTTTTATGTTTGTCTGCTCATGTATTGGTTGGCTGCTCTGAACTGGGAGCTCCTGGCAAGGTAGGAACTATTGTCTTTATCTTTGTATCCCCAGCATCCAACTTAGCACCTGGCCCACAGTAGGCATTCAGTGATTGTTGATTTGAGCAAATGAACCAATTGAAAGGAATGTCTCCTGTAATTGTTCCTTATCAATCTAGCCAACAAGGACAGCATCTGGGATAGCGGCACCAGAGAGCACATCATATCATCTCTGGCTCTTTGCTGCAATTCTACATGGAGAATCCCACATGGGGCAACAAAAATTCTCAAGGCCAGATAGGACTTTGTACTGGAAGATTTAAAATGCAATATCTGCCTTTGAAGAGGATGTATAACACAAATAATTTACTGTGCATTGATAATGGAAACTTTCATTTTCTGTTGACTAATAGAAAATAAACAATGACTTTTAAAGTCTCTTCCTTTGAGTGTGATGTGTTTAGGTTAACATGTTGACTGTTCAGTGTTTTTAAAAAAAAAAGTGATTTTTTTTTGCCTCCCAGATCTCATAGAAATGTCTGAAAAGCAACTTTAAAAAAAAGAATAAGTACCAAGCTTTTTGTTGCAGCATTATTACCTTTTTAAAAGATTTATTTATTTATTTGAGAGAGAGAAAGATGAAGAGAGAACAAAGGGGGAAGGGGCGGAGAGAGAGAGAGAGAGAATCTTCGAGCAGACTTCTCCCTGAGCTCAGAGTGGGACTGGGGGCTCAATCTCCCAGCCCATGAGATCATGACCCGAGTGGAAGCCAAGAGTCAGATGCTCAATCAACTGAGCCACCCAGGTGCCCCTGTTGCAGCATTGTTCAATACTGTATGACTGGGAACAACCTAAATGTTTATCAATAGGGAACTAGTTAAATACATTGTGGTATGTCATTATACAATGGAATACTATGCAGTTGTAAAAAGAGGGAGAGAGAGAGAGAGAGAGAGAGAGTAAAGCACTTTGCTGACATGGAATAATCTCCAAAATATACTGTTAAATGAAAAAACAAAGATGCAGGGGCGCCTTGGTGGCTCAGTGGTTTAAAGCCTCTGCTTTTGGCTCAGGTCATGATCCCAGGGTCCTGGGATCAAGCCCCACATCGGGCTCTCTGCTCAGCTGGGAGCCTGCTTCCTCCTCTCTCTCTGCCTGCCTCTCTGCCTACTTGTGATCTCTGTCTGTCAAATAAATAAATAAATAATCTTTAAAAAAAAGATTAAAAAAAAAGAAAAAATAAAGATGCAGAACAGTGTATTGTATACTACTGTGTGTAAAAAGAGTGAAAGAGTATGAACTTTCTTGAATGAGTGGAAAAGCATCTCTGGGAGATACAGAAGAAACTGACAACACTGGTTGACCATGGAGGACTGGGAGAAAGAGGTGGAAGGACGACCTTACATTGCACAGTTTTTCATATCATTTACCTTTTTAACCATGTGACTGTATTATTTGGCCAAAAATAAATGTAAAAAAAATGAAATCGCAACCATGGGGAAACAAGAAAAGGTGACATCACTGTGAAACAAATTTTGAGTCGTACCAACAAAGTAAGAAAGGCAATGAACTTGGACTAGAAGAGAAATCAGAGCAGAGAACATTGCATTCAGAACTCAGAGGTAAGAGTGGGTTTTCCCAAGGAAACACCAATCCCAGAGACAATGAATGCAAAGAGCAGGGGTAGGCTGAGAGGTAATCATTGTTGATGAGTTGCAGTGGAAACAGCCGGGACAGGTGGGCTCTTTTCTCTTTCTCTCCCCCTTCCCCCAGGAACCCTTTGTCAGCAGCAGCATTTGGCCTTTGCCCTCAGGCTGAAGTGCCTGAGGAGGGCTCTAGGGAGGATGTTAAGACCTCTGCAAAAGACAGGAAAAAGAAAACAAAAGGAAAACCAGCATCAGTCAAGAGTGAAACCCTCTAAAGGGCTTCACCCCAGAGAAAAGCCCTCCTTGCTTTATCAGTTGTGGGGGTCCCTGGCCTTCCTGCCTCTCCACCCACATAACCTAAAGGGAAGCCCGCCTGTTGACAGACTCTACCCACTGAAAGAGAACCCGCAGTCAGCCCTCCCATTCCGGAGAAAGCTTTGTGGGGGGAAACAGATCAGTACAATTGCAGAGGAAACCCATGCTATCTACCCATAAAAATAAACTTGGTTTTTCATACATAAATATGGCCAGACAACAAAGGGTCATCAGACATTTGAGGAAAACTATCAACATGAAAGAGAAGGACCAAAATAAACAAAGGGACCTGACGCCAGAGGAGAGAAAGATAACTAGAAGACCAGAAGAAAACGTAAATGTATTCTGATTTGTATCACAGAGGCTTGCTAGGGCTACTCCATCAGATTAGAATGTTGTAGAGCTCCCCTTTTGATCCCCTTAAAAGGAAAGTCAGTAAATTGGCAGAGATTTTACGAATTCCTTCCCATGTGTCAGGAAGCAAGGATTCTGTGATTTTTTTTTAATTGTCTCTTTCCACTAGGAGCTAATGGTAGGAAAATCGAACAAGTCAATTACGAGGTAATGTGGCAAATGCTAGGGCAGATGAAGCACAGAAGATGGATTAAGATGGATGAAGCCTCCCACCTTGTCTGCTGGGAGGGGATGTCTCTTCATCAACAGTAATGGATAAAGGTTGGGGAGGGGGCACGTGCACAGGGAACCGCTTGACCAAGCACAGTACATTTAGGGGAATAAGCCTAGCTTGATATGGCTGATGCTCAGGGTTGAGCAGGACCAAGTTGTGAGACATGAAGACAGGAAGGTGGACAGGGAACAGATCATGTTCTGTGCTAAGAATTGAGGTGCTGTGCTCCAGGCTATGGTTTCCCAGACACGTTCAGGGAAAAGAGTCTGCGCTAGGCCATTTGAAGAACAAATAAAATGGTGATATATTTAACTCTTTCGTATGTACTGGAAATAATTTTCCTAGCAGAAACTATGACTGTGTTCTAGGTTATCAATACAAAATCACAACCACAAGCATAGTCACGCCAAAAAAAAAAAAAAAAAACCGTTGAAGTTTGATCCATTGTTTTTTGAACATTTCCCTTGATACTTATTTGCCGCAATTCAATCACTAGCTCACAGGAAAGCAGTAGTAAAACAAAGGGGGACAGAGATTTCAGAAAATTTTGCATAAGAAAAACTGAAAACTGAAACAATTCAATCCATTAACTTTCTTCTTTCTGTTAACTAAGAGAAAGATGGTCAACATTTGACTTTGGATGCAGGCATTTTTGTGCACTCCATAGATCTACAGATTTCTTGGCAACTAAGGTCAAGAATCATTTCTGGATGCCTTAAACAGCTGAAGATTTTCAAAGGGAGCCTAATACCAGGGGCAAAGTCACTCCTTCTTGGAGGAGAGACAGGTATGGGGCATCCTGACCCAAAGCTTGTTTGTTCAAGAATCAGAAATCAGAAAATAGAGCCCAGATTTGAAGCTGGAAAGGTAGCCAGTTGTTGTAGAAGACCAGGCAAAAGAAGGACGGAAGAAAGACAAGGTTTCAAAGACTGAAGTTCAAGCTGACTGTTCTGGAGCTAATCCCATTCCTGTTGAACATGCTAGGGCACTCTGTCGTTCTGTTTCCCTGCGTCTGGGGCAGAGTCTTAGGGGATCAAGTCAGATTAGATAATAAGGTCACTTATAAGATTTACCATAAGAATTATATGTTATAACAATTCTTAATTATAAGAATTAACATTCTTCTGGCAGTATGAAGGTTGGATGGGGTAGGGCAGGAAGGGAAGTAAAGAGAGAAATTAGGAGAATACAAGTCAGTAATCTAGCAGAGAGGGGATGTGGGCCTGGACTCTGATGTCAGCACCAAAAAAGTGGTGGCATCAAGAAGCTTTGGGGAAGAAGAAACCACTGAGCTTGGGGAGGAATCTGGGCAAGAGAGAGGGAGGAATCATGGACGGCTCCCAGGTCTCTGACCTGGACGATTAGTTACGTATAGGAGCATTGTACTCCGAGATAGGAAGAAGCTTGACGGAGAACAGGTCTGGGATGGAAGTTGAATTAAGTGTAGGGCAAGCAAATGTGAGGTGGCTTTGGGCTATCCAAGTGGAGATGCTCCGAGGTGGCTGTACTTACGAATCTGAAGTTCAAGGTTGTAGTTACAGATCTGGGATTTATCACAACAAAGGTGATAGTGAAACCATGAGAGCCATGGGAATCTCCTAAGGAAAACATGTAGAATGAGGAGCAGAGAGGGAGTGGGGGAGGGGAAGTGAGGATGAGGAGCAGCAACACCAAAGTTTTTTTTTTTAAGATTTATTTATTTATTTGATGGAGAGAGAGAGATCACAAGTAGGCAGAGAGGCAGGTGGGGGGGGGGAGCAGACTCCCTGCTGAGCAGAGAGCCCGATGTGGGGCTCAATACCAGGACCCCGAGATCATGACCTGAGCTGAAGGCAGAGGCTTAACCCACAGAGCTACCCAGGCGCCCCAGGAATACCAAAGTTTTAAGGGGAACAAAGGAAAAGAGGAATCACACAAAGAAGTATTCTGAGAGGCGAGGAGAGAAAGCTTTCAGAAGGGGGACAACAGAATCATAGGGTAACAGACGAATGGAAAGGTCACTAGAAATGAACCCTAAAAAGTATTCAGCCCAGTCTATTGAGCTAATCATGCTGGAAGCCATTTTGGGGGAATGTGGAGGATGGAAGTTAGCCTGCAGGAGGCTGGGAGGCAGGGAGAATGGACGAGAACTCTTTCTGGAAGGTGGTCACGTGGTGGCCCCTTCAGCGTCCTCTGTAATTGTATTAAACAGGCTTTAGGGAAGTCCTCCAGCCCATTTTGGCTCTCGTGATCATTTTCCTTCAGTGGAACTCAGGTTACTTGTCTAAGAACTGAAGCTTCTGACCTGACTGATGAAAGTTTATCACGTGCATTGAAGCCACCTACTTGGCAGATGTAGTGAAAAGCTCCCCAGCTCTGGGCCCAGGACAGGATGCAGGCGCGTGGGAGGGGAGGAGAGCAGGTGCTAACAATACAGAGAGCACGCCTACCAGAGCATTTTGTTACATTTCCTATTTGTCTCTCAAAACAATTTTATAGGAATCACCAAAATGATCTTATCATGGTTTCTAGACCAGGTTGGACTGTGGGGTAGGGATTTCCACGGCTGCTTTTGTTTCAAAGGCGATCTGATAAGAGGACACAAAAGCCATTGAGAAATGCATAATCCTACATGCCTCAATGATTCAGTTCATTGCCAAAACTTGGGGTGTTTTTGATGTTGTTATTGTTCTTTTGTTTTTTTATGAGTATGTCAGGAGGTGGCCATTATTTGGAAAACTCATTATCTTTGGCTAAACAGATCCCCCCAAATTCAGGATAAGTCGTTGGTCTATTGCTTAACATGTGTCAAAGATCTTCCGTGCACATTTTTATTTGATCTTGGCCGCAGCCTATGGGATAGGCAAGGCGGGTGCTACTACCCCCTTCGGATATGGGGAAACAGAGACCTGGAGAGGTAAAGTGATTTGCTGGAGGTCCATAGCCATTTGTTAGTAGAGCAAGGACTAGAATTGAGGTCTCTCAACTGGAGCCTGTTTTCTCCATTCCATCAGCATCAGCAATTATCTGACAGGTGGGAACAGTATAGACAAGCAATTTGGCCAAGTCAATCAAAGATTCCGACTTTAACCTTGATCCCAGAGTTTGGGAACCACTTTCTTCAAGACCGTACTCCTCCTGGCCCTTGAGGAATTTATTTTTTCTTGAATTACCAGTCCAGCTAAATTTTAAAAAACTAACTGTCAGCACTCCTTTTTGCTTCGTGCCACGTAGACTTGAAAAGCTGCTGGGATTTCATTGGGTTTGAAGATGAAAGAAGTCTCTAGAAGCAATAAGCCAGGGGTACACCAGTCATAAAATCAATCCAAACTTTTGTTGACATTCGTTTCTTTCCCCGTATGCCAGGTTCCCAGTTTGTATTAGTAAGACTGAAATTGAAATAAGTCTGTTGCTGGTGGACGCATTTGTCACTTTCCTTGAAACTGGTGAACCCAGAAAGCTAGCGATAGGAAAATACTGCCATTGTCTGTTAAGAAGTCTATGACATTTCAAGGCAAGAATGAATGTATGGAAGAAGAGACTTGTTTCTTCTTTACTAACAAAAGGGAAAGCCTGGAAGTGAATGATATGGGTATAATTTAAAAAAAAAAAAAAAAAAACCTTTACGTAACTTTTTTGCTGGGAGAGAAGACTACGAAGCACATTTTCCAGGAAGTGTGGGCTGTAACGATTGTGCGCTCTTAACTAATCCTGAGTAAGGTGGCCACTTTGACAGTGTTCTCATGCTGCCCCTGCCACCTTCTCGGTCTGAAGATATCATTTCAACTCTAACACAGCATGATCGAAACATATAGCCAAACTGCTCCCCGATCTGTGGCCACCGGACCACCCGTCAGTATGAAAATTTTTATGTATTTACTTACTGGTTTTCTCATCACCCAGATGATTGGGTCAGCACTTTTTGCTGTGTATCTTCACAGAAGATTGGACAAGGTAAGCTGAACCAGGCGCCCTGGTTAACTCAAGCGGGGGGTCCTTATTGATTTGTGGGTTGAATGGTTTTAGGTCTACCCAGATGATGGACTGTGGTGGGAACCCACATAGCTGAAATGGTCTCGCGGCATAATGTTTGTCATCTAGTTCGTAAGGTCTTCTCTTCTTGTCTCTGGTCGAGAGCTTGGGTTCTGGAATCAGACTGGGTGGGTTCAAATCTTGACTCTGCCCCATCTTAGCTCTGCAATCCTGGGCAAGTTATTTTATCTTTGCGTGCCTCAGTTTCCACATCTTAGAAACGGGGACGATAATAGTACCCACCTCGTAGATTAAATGAATTTAGCCTTGTAGCCAGCTTAGACCAGAACCGGTGAAGAGGGAGCACTAGGTGGGCATTAGCTATAATTATTTGCTAAAGTCTTGCTTAAAAAGTAAACTTGTTTTTCTGATGGAGACACTTTTTTTTCTTTAAATTGCTAACTAGCGAAGGAGAGTAGGAATTTGATCTGAAACTTCCTAGTGTTTCAGATTAGCACAGATACGGATAAGTCTGGAATTTACAGTCTTAGAGTACAAGTCGCATTGTCTCTATACCTCTTCAAACACTGACTGTTGTAAGCTGCTCCATTTCCCTCTGAGATGTTTTACACGCTTAAGTGGCTGGACTTACAGGAACAAAACAGTAGAGTAACTTAGGAGGTAGCTGGGCGTTGTCAGGAGAAAATACCTGTTGGGATTCGTCCCATTTCAGTGTGTTTACCCACTTTCACTGAGCGGCATTATTGGTTGTACCAACAGAACATCATTCATACATGAAAAGGAGAAATTTGACGAATTATCCGGTTGTTGCTATACATCTGGGTGAAGGGGTTGTCGATGCACAGCATCTGGAGACTGCATTTTCCCAGGGATGTTTCGATGCCGTCTGTTGGGATCCCATCCTAGAATTAACACCATTATTTTCATCAGGATAAGGAGGGGCAGTGAAGGTTGAGGCAATGCACTGGGTTACTCAGATTTGTATTTGAGTGAAGAGCAGGATTCGGGGTCTGGTTGTTGGCTTGTGTTTGGCCTGGTGGGCTCTGTCAATCAAATGCCTGGACCCAAGCCTCTATGGGGAGAAGCAGCGACCACGTCTCCCAAAGCCTTGAGGTGTGTTCTTAGGGACAGTGGAAGCCGCTGGCTAAGTGGCTTTTGTTTTGAATCTAAAAATTTCATTTTAAAATGAGAAAATGGCCCCAAATCAGTTTATTACACAAGTGAATTCCATACATTTAACTCGTTAACTTTGGGAATGAAAGATGGTTTCCTTAAAAATGCAAATGTTTTCCACAAATACTAAAGCTAAGAAAAGAGAGATGTAATTAGAACTCAAGTTAATTGACACACATTGCAAATTAACTGCTTTTTATAAAACCCTGCAGCACCAACTAAAGTGAAGTAGGCAAATGAGCTCAGTGGAAAACGAGTTTATACACTGGGTTCACAATGACCGATCCTTACAGAGCAATGAGGAGTACGATCATTCTTGAACATTGCCGCTATAATACGTGGACGAAATGTACACTTTGTAATAAAATTTTGTTAGAATAGCTGTGATTTCTACCTAGAGTTTCAGGTAATAGGACATTTTAATTGCTGGCTTTTGTTGATTTTTTTAATGGCTGATACCAAATAACAACAATCCGATATAATAACTTTTATTCCCCATTTATATCTGCAAAATCCTCCTCCTGTTATTGATGCCTTGGAAGTGATTGTCGAGGGAGACATTCTTCTCCAGAATTATGTTTCTCACATCCCTGTTATTTCACAAATAGATAGAAGATGAAAGGAATCTTTACGAAGATTTTGTATTCATGAAAACGTTACAGAAATGCAACAAAGGAGAGGGGTCCTTGTCCTTACTGAACTGTGAGGAAATTAAAAGCCGGTTTGAAGCCTTTCTCAAGGTAAGGAGCTCGGTTGTTGATTAAAGGGTCGTTGAAACTGTTTATTGCTTTTGCTAGGTCGGGAAATAAACGCTGACAATGTAGACGTTTTGTAGACATACGTACATATGTGCGTACGTACACACATGGGTATATGTATCCAATAAAAAAAGGAAAAATGAAGCCAAAATCCTATGTGAAAGGGAAAGGAAAATTGGCAGGTGTGCACATTCATAAGAATGTTCTCGAGAGGAACAAAAGGAGTCTCTCTTGGGGATACTACCCTGTGAACATTTATGAAGCACACCGAGTTTGGCTCTTGGTATTTTCTTACCTTTCCATCCAAACCTTGCTGCCTTGTCACTACGGACCTATGGTCGGGTCCCCATTTCCCAGGGGAGCGAGAATCACTGGATGGTCCCAGGGTCGGGACCTGCCTTTACTGAGGGCAGTAAGGATTCCTGAAGGCTGGGGCTTTCACACAGGAACGAACACTTCTCTCATGACAGAATTTCAAGTGCCATGAAAGTGAGATCTTTCCCTTTTCTTGTGAGGAGAGCTATGGGGAAAGGGGGATGGACTTTCTCGGTGCTGCTCAAACCAGACCCCACGGAACACCACTTGCTCATGATGCCAGTCCACTGTAGGACTGGCCAAGCCCTGAGGCAGACAGAGGCCCCAGCAAGGAGTCCCTGTAGTCACCGGGGCCGGTAATAGGTACAGCAAACAAGCCTTAGATGGTTAACTGAGGATGCACTTACAACATGAATTCCATCATCATGTACAAGGAGTCTAGAATGTTCTTTCTCCTGAAGCAGAATATCAAACAGCCTTTCTGCTTGTTTCCCCTCTCAGAACACTGAGTAGAATCCCCCGGGCCCTCAGCTCACTTTGGGGTCAACAGTAGGAGGCAGCTCTCCACATTGAAGGCAGCTCTGTGCCAAGCTACGGGGGTTTGGGGGGTAATCTGGATAAACCAACAGCAGTTAGTTCTCCCATATAAATAATCTATCATTTAACCCAGGAGTAAAGGACTTAAGATCTTATTTCTGAGCTTATTCTTGTCCTCCAACGGTAAAGACGCTAATAACCTCTTCCGGGGTCCCCTACAGGAATCAGAAGGCAGCCCAAATCTGCTGTTGGCTTTCGCATTCTTTACACTAATCTAGGTTTTAGATGAAGACTCCTCTTCATTGGCCAATTCATTGGAAATGAGTTGAGCTACTCTGGTTGTCCGAGGACTCGGGCCAGTACCGTAGGGTACTTGGAGGGGTTACAAATTTAAATGTGAAGAAAGCCACTTTCAGAACAACAGTTAATAATTCAACTATTTCTTAGATATTTAATGTGCTTGGCCTTGCGACCTCGGGCAAATGGCTTCCCCTCTCCGGGCCTGTTTTCTCATCTATAAATGAGAGGACTCTCTCTTACTGACAGTCTTATCATTCAATGGCCAATTTCTAACGGTTCTATTTCAGGTCAGATATATAAAACTTCCCAAATCAGCTACCCAGGATAGGAGCAAGGGCTCCTTGGGATTGCCTCTCTGCTTTATGCTTGCATGAGCAAAGTGACAGCTCCCCAGTTTCATATTCTAGAAAGGCAGACCTTCTCAGACATGTCAACCAGGGCTCCTGACGTAAGGCAGAGGAAGCCGCTCACCTCTACTGCTCCCCAGGGTGGGATCCTAATGAGTGCCACGTGTCAGAGTCCCCCCGTGAAGACTGGCTGACCCCCTTTCCAATATCCATTCTCCCAAATTTCTCATTCTAAACCACATTTTGGGCTTTTTAAAAAAAATCCAACTGGTCACCTGTAGAATAACCCCAAATTGGATTTTAGTATTCTCAGCGAGTGTTAGCAGGCTTTCTTTCTGGGCTTCACTGTCTGACTGGGCCAGAACAACCAAAAGGTTTGAATTTGGGGGTTCCAAATCATAGGTCTTGAAGGGGTCTTAGCAGTCACCAGATCCAATGATCAACCCAGGGCCTTGGTCTTCTCTCCACGGTCCCTAGCAAGTGGTCATTAAGGTCTGTTTGCACAGCTCTAGTGACGAGTAACTCATTAACTTCTGAGGCAGAGAGCACTAAGCTGTCACTTTGAGGGGAAGAAGGGATTTGGGGTTTAGGCTAGGGTAAGTGCAAATCACCCCATCCCGCTAGACTAGTCAGTTCTAGGCTAGTCTGCCCCCCCGAGGACTGAGATGTCTTTGATGGGGGTCAACGCATTTCCTTTTCAAGGTAGAGGCCAACCCATCCATACCTGCCACCTAGACTCCCCGGTAAAAGAGAAATCACTAATCTGAGATTTTCTGAAAATCAACTTTGAAAAGTCTTTCAGTCGAGGTGGGGAGTGAAGGAAGGGAGAAAAAAAGGGCTCTGGGGAGTGTGGCTGAGGGAAAGTTCACAGGAAGGCAGGGCTGGGCACATAAAAGACAAACTTTGCTGACTTCACATTTTCATTTTGGCCAAACCCTGACACCAGCACAACCACGTAGCCGAAAAGTATCTCAACCTCGATCATCACACTCCATTTTTGAGGAGACACTAAATACTCATTTGTTTACTGGGTGTCTCACAAACATCTTCCTGCCGCCGCACTTTCTCAGCTCAAGTGGAAACTTGAAGACCTGTGGCCCCTGGGAGCATTTCGAGGCTCCCTGGTGGGGCTCCGTGACTTACACCCTCACATCGGGCAACCAAGCTGAGCCTCCCCCGGGGCGCTCAACAGTTCCGACACTTATTCCTTCTGGGGAAGGACGGAAAGGGAGGGCGTTGTAGAAAACTTGGAGTCCAGGAATGGGAAGGCGTGTAAGACTTTGATTATCAGAGGGGAAAATACTACTGTGCTTGGCCCTTGTATTTAAAGTCCAAAGTGATGGTGTAAGCTAGGTCGACCTCTGAACGTGATCTCAGAGTTCCTGCTCTTGGCTTCAGCCTCAGACCCCTTGCGTGACCTTGCGTGATCTTCAAAATGGCAGCCGAATTCCTGATTCCCTTCCTGCTTGTGCTGATGGCCATGCCTGTGAACTTCCCCGGTTGCTAAGTGAAAAGAAACCACTTAAGTGTTGCGTTTGCCTTTGAACACCAGCATCATCGGGAGATTACCTGGGTTTCCTATATGCTGATTATTCTAAATATATACAGGCCACACAAGGCAGCCAACTGCAAGAGAATCTCCCTCATCCCGTGGACAAGGACAAGACACTAAAACATGCCTGAGGGTCTGTTCGTAGTCTGGAATTTCTTCCCAAGATCAAACGTACTATTACCCTTTCCTAAGAGATTTCAGACCAATTTTATTCTAATAGATACATCCCCTGCTTTATGTTTAATAATATTCCATATACCGGTTCCCAAGGTAGAAACATCTCCCCATTCAGCATTATCTGTCAATACCCATCAAAGGCAAGGAGGTTGGGGTCATAGGAAGGGTCAGCCTCACAGCCTCCAGTCTGGGGAGAGCCCTGCGGTGCAGATAATAGGGCCCTGATCCTGCCTCCAGGCTTACCCCTTGGGCTTTCTGGGCTGTCAGCTCATCTGTCAGAGCCATGGGTTCCCAATCGCTATGATGGAATTAATGACAGGATCTAAGTCCATGTGATAATCCTCACCAGGAACAGGCACTCGAGTCATGACAGATGCCAAATGAATGATACCTCCAAAACCCCACACCAGGTTTCCTGTCAAAATGACCTTTTGCACTGATTCTCATTTTAGGACATAATGCTAAACAAAGAAGTGAAGGAAGAAAAAAGCGTTGCGATGCAAAAAGGTAGGTTGCTATTTATCAATTTTTGTGAGCACTTAACACCTAAAAGGAAGCTTTGGGCTGATCATGCTGAACAACCCCGTTGTTAGAATTAGGGAACTTGGAGCCCTGGAAATAAAACAGGACTAGAATGGCCAGATTGACACCTTCTCTAGCACCTATGATTTGGAAAGGCTTAGTATGGACCCATGTATGGGGAAGGCTGTGTTCCTTTAAGGCTGACAATACCAAGTATGAAGAAATGTCACTATTTTCAATATCTTCATCAAAGCACCATATGGCCTGGTGCCCCCCACAGAGGATAAGATGACAAGAAAGTCATCGCTGGCATTCATTGCTCAATGATAATAGTTCTTGGCGGAGAACCATGCCAGCGGAGGATCTGCAATCAAGAAATGATTCTGTGTGATAATGTTCCATTCTTTTTTTTAAAAAAGATTTTATTTATTTATTTGACAGACAGAGATCACAAGTAGGCAGAGAGGGAGGCGGGGGGGGGGGGGGGTGGCGGGAAGCAGGCTCCGTGCTGAGCAGAGAGCCCAATGTGGGGCTCGATCCCAGGACCCTGGGATCATGACCTGAGCCGAAAGCAGAGGCTTTAAACCACTGAGCCACCCAGGCGCCCCTCAATGTTCCATTCTTTGCCCTGTTCTTGATGTCAGAACTTGTCAAACATCTTAGGGTTGGAAGGGATCTTGACTTGAAGGCAGGGTTCTCAAACGCAGTGCCACCCACAGAGCACAAATCTTCACAACCATCCGGTTTCCGATCCAACATGCCTGGGCACCTTCTAGCCCATTAATCATCCTGGTCCAACTTTGAACGATTCTAGTAATTATAGTAAGATTACTAGACTACTCAGAGAGAAGTCTTTCCTCCTCTGGAGTTGAAATTTATTCCTATAATCTCCACTCAAGGGACCCAGTCCTGCTCTTTGGGGCCATACTAAGTAAAGTAGAATTCTTCTAGAGAGCAGCTGTCCAGATGTTGAAAACTGCAATCATGGCCCCTGAGCCTTTTCTTCTCTAGGCTAAACCTCCCCAGTGTCTTCCGCTGTGCCTCTCATGACCCTTTCTAGGGCTTTTCATCTCCCTATTCCTCTTAGAATTCAGCACCCCAAACACAGTAACAATGCCTGGAGTGGCAGATGAGTGTTATTCACAATGTCAATGAAAACAATGTACGGCTTGTGCAAACTAATACACACAAAGAAATAGAGATACAGATATCATTTTCAGAGACCAGGAGCGTACTCAGAGCTTGCTTTAACTGTTGCTCTGGATACAAGGGTCATCCGATCTCCAGGGAGTTTTCGTCTTCAGATTGTAAGATATGCTGAATGGTGCCATGTTGTCTGTGACTTACAGTGAAATATGAGGAAATGGTGCACGTGGGTGTTGCCTAGCCGTCTTCAGGAAAAGGATCAACTCAACACAACTGGTTATCTAGGTCATGCGATTTGATTCAATATTTATAGGGCACCTGCCAAGTGTCTGACAGCAAGCTCATTCCTGGGGGAAAAAAAAGGGAAACTTCCAACACAGTCTCTGAACACAGAGTATCAGCACATCTAATTAAAGAGCTAGGTACAGTACATGAGAAACAACCCAAGCTAGGTACAGTAGTTTGGCCAGTTGCTTGACCACATCAGATGCTGTCGGCATCATACCAGTGAAGTGCGCTGACACCACCTTGGGGCCCAGTGGGATTCCCAATGGACGGGAGCTGTTTCTAATGGCAAGATTCAAAGTATGTTTCACGAAGACCAGGAGTGTTAGCCTGTGTCAATCTCGGTAAAGTGGAGTTGGGTACTGAACGCCCATTAGAAGAATTGGGTCAGTGCAAATAGCCAATTCGGTTGTTCAGATTCTAGAAACCAGCTTTCCCCGGGGACAGGGGTTTCGGACCATTGCGCTTTTCCTGTTGTGTAACCTACTTAAGCCGGGTCTCTATGACGGAGCTGTAGAACTAGACCAGATCGTTCTGTGGGCAGTGTTGCGTTGCTTTGGCCTGACAGTTGGCTTTTGGTTTCGTTCCAGGTGATCAGGATCCTCAAATTGCAGCCCACGTCATAAGTGAGGCCAGTAGTAACACAGCGTCTGGTAAGTCGAAAGCATCTGAGCTGGTCACCCGGGCGGGAAGGCTGGGATGCAGAAGCAGGGCGGCCTAATGACCAGGCTCCTCTCTTCCTCTGGGGCCCAATTTACCAACCCACCCCTACACCTCTCATATGCTCGGCTTTGTCTTCAAAGCGAGCTCAGAGGCACAGATGGGACTTGAAGGGACAAAAGGAGATGAGAAGCAATCCCGATGTTCTCATTACGTTCTTGCTCAATGGCCGATTCTAAATGATGAATTGCTGGGTGGAGGGACCATTATTCTGAGAACACAGAAGAGATGGCAGGTAGTGACCTCCTGGCTGGGAGCATTCCTCATGCTAACCCCTCTTCGCCGTGTGTAAATGGGCCTCAGGGGGTACTTCCTGCCATCTGTCAATCCCTGTATGATTAACCCCAGCCTCGCGGGGGCCAACCTCAGGGAAATTAAAGGTAAAATCATTCTGCAAAGATCAATAGGCGCCAGGATGTTAGATTTTCCAATGAAGTAACAACAGACGACATACTGTCATCTTTTCAACTCTGAACGAGTTTATTTCCATATACGTTCTGCCATCATTCTAGCTCTTAGATCTTTTTTCCCAAACCTGTACCTTGAGAGAGTTGGTGCCCGAGAATGCGTCGCATCTGATAAATGGATGGAAACACGCCCGCAAGCACAAAACCCCCCTCGTTAGATAAATGCAGTCTGAGGGCATCAGAGCAGTCTTGGAAAAACTTAGCACAGTGCTCCAGAAAGGAGTTCTAAACAGTGTGTGTGTGTGTGTGTGTGTGTGTGTGTGTGTGTGTGTATGAGAGTGAAACACACATACAACGAGAGAGATAGACAGAGACAGAGACAGAGAGAAGAGAAGAGAGATACCCCCTCATCTCTGGGGCAGCTTGGGCTTCTCAGGGGGCGTAACACATATGTGGTTGTCACGGATCGTGATACGGAAGGAAGAGCACTGGATAGGAACTCTTTGAACTGAGATTCTGGAACCATGAATTACCACTTGCTAGGTGACCATGGGCAAGTCCCTTTGCTGCCGTGTCACGCTTGACTTACTTCCCAGGGTGGCTCTCAGCGTCCAGTCAGCTAATGTGGAAGGTTATGTTATCACGGGCCAGACAAATGTAAGGTGCTATTACTTAGCTTCCTTTACGGTAGTTTGGATGTCAGAAGAGTGGCAGAAAGCCCTTCGTTAATACCATATTTAATAATCCTGCCAGGTAGCTGTTCTCAGAAAATACACTTACGGGAGAATGTTCCAGCCGGGGTGGTGTGGCCACAGGGTGGTGGTCCGCATGACACTTGCATACTCGGATTGCATGACAGCAACAGAGACACCGCTTAGAAGAGTAGTTTTCTGCCGGGGTTTGGCCACCGGCAAGGAAATCCTTGCACTTGGGTGGATTTCATGGCGCTCAGATTCTGCCAAAGAGCCCAAGATCGATATGATCCCAGCATATTTCAGTCTGCCTCACAGGAGGTCTGAAGGGGATAAGGTGTGAAGACAGAAAGATTCCTCACCGCCCCCCACCCAGTCGCAAACCCCCTACTTCTGGCTGGTCACGCTGCCACAAGCTTGACCTGCATCCCACAGCAAGTACAAAGATTAGGTAAGGATATACGAAGATAACCCTAGTGGACTAAAAGACAGAGAACTTCCCCTTGGTTTCTCAAATGGTCTGAAAGTGAAATCATCATAAGGAAGTGTCATTTCTGGAGTGGTCCGGAGGGCCAAGAAATGTTAGACGTTTCAGGATGCCTTTCCTGTTGCTAAAGGATGAGTCTCAACAGCTTGACTCTCACACCGTGCTCGATGGCCAAGTAGGAATTTTAGAAAAGGGCTCAAGGAAGCAAATGATTGATACTTTCACTTCTCCCCAACCCCCACACCCAGCAGTCTAGCTCGCTGTGGGAGCTGAGATTTGAAATTGGGTGCACACACTACCTTTGAACCCACTCAACATCTCCGCCGAGAAAATGGCAGACCGTTGGTGGGTACTCAAGTTTAGCCACAAGAACACAGGTACTTTCAAGTTGGTGGCGCCCACTACAATGGAAGATCAAAACACACAGTGAAATGACAGGTTCATTTTCATACTTCCTTGCCTAATTTTAGTCCTTGCTGTGGGAGGCAGGTCAGGTTTGCGACAGCATGAGCAGGTAGGAAGAAATGGGGTCTTTCCTTTTGTCAGCAGAGGCTGAGATATACAGCCAGGCAACTCTTTGACTTTGTAAAATCCAAGGCAGGTGAGAGAACAGTGTTCATATTAGCAAGGATTTTGTCCAAATGTCTTGTAGGTGTGTAGAGTTTAGGACATGCAATTTTAAAATGCGCATCTGAAGTTCAAGGGCAAATTAGCTTTAAATGCTTTAAAAGGAAGAAGGAAACTCACTGTGTCTGGTTGCTGTCTTTAATCTTCAAAACAAGTCTCCGAGAGACGCTGTATTACTAGCCCCGTGTTACAGATGAGGAAATAAAAGCTCAGGGAGATTAAGTGTCTGGGCGTGAGCGTGACTAAAGTCTGGGTGGGAACCCAGCTCCATCCGACTGTGAAGCCCCCGCCGATGGGTCAGCCCCAGCTCCTCCAGAGACTGAGGGCAGGAGGGCTCCTTAAGCATCCCCGGCGGCCCCAGCTGCCGCGTGTATAGGAAGCCAGGATGGAACATTGAACTCTGTTCTGGTGGAGTGGGAACCATGCACGCTTCGCCTCACCATGCGCGTCCCCTCTCTGTTACAGTTCTGCAGTGGGCCCCGAAAGGATACTACACCCTAAGCAGCAACCTGGTAACCCTCGAAAACGGGAAACAGCTGGCCGTGAAAAGACAAGGACTCTATTACATCTACGCCCAAGTCACCTTCTGTTCCAATCGGGACACTTCGAGTCAAGCTCCGTTTGTAGCCAGCCTCTGCCTGAATTCCCCGAGCGGATCGGAGCGGGTCTTGCTCAGGGCTGCAAACGCCCGCAGCTCCTCCAAGCCTTGTGGGCAGCAGTCCGTCCACTTGGGGGGCGTATTTGAATTACATCCCGGTGCTTCGGTGTTCGTCAACGTGACTGATCCAAGCCAAGTGAGCCACGGGACGGGCTTCACGTCTTTCGGCTTACTCAAACTCTGAACGGTGGCCCCTCGTGGGCTGCGCCTGCGCTCATGCCGGTGGTCTTCACCAAACAGCGAAGCAGTTAAGACCACCCCCTGTTGAACTGCCTATTTATAACCCTAGGATCCTCCTCGTGGAGAACTATTTATTATACACCCCCAGGCAGGTAGGGCTGCGGTAAGGGAACGCCGGGGCCGGTGAAGCCCCAGCAGGCCCCATTCCATAATGGTTTCTGTTCTGGAAGCAGGGGCCCCACGCATGCAGACACCCAGAGAGTCCCGTGAAAAGACGAGACCATTACGTGCAGATTGAATTCTGAGTAAATGGCAGATCATGAGTCAAGTTTCATTTCATTTCTTTGCATGCAGTGTCTTTCAGCGGATAATGCATTTGATTTCCCAGTGAAGATGCAAAAGGGCCACGGGGAGCCTCGGCTCGCGGTCAGTCCTGGTTGAGCCCGGGTCCCCGTGGCCCCGATGGAGGGGGCAGGCTCTAGAAAGTCTGGTGCAGCAGAGAACTGAAAAACCCTGCCCCCGTCAGCCACGCCGACACTCAGGCTGTTGCTAATCCGTTATCTTATTTCAACCCTGTCGCTCTCCACCACTGTAGGCGGGAGGAGGGAGCAGAGGCGGAGGCTCCGAGGCTGCCCACTCCTCCCGAAATGACTGTATTTAAAGGAAATCTCTCGTCTCTACCTGCAGTCTCCATTGTTTCCAGCGTGAACTTGGGATGATCTTGTTATTTATTTTTTGAATAATAAAGTGCCCTTAACATTATTGTTGTCATCTAGCACCTAAAGCCCTGGACCAGGTGGGGGCGGGGGGAGGAGGAATCGTTCGGAGGGATCTCACCTTTGTGATGGGTTCCCAAATGTGGTTCTCAAACTTCTTGGACCACAAAACGTCTTGGCGACAGTCCCCTCCCTGGCAGTCTGCCATAGGCTTTGGTGGATGACGTGAAGTTTGTTCGGTGAAAAGCAACGTGGGTCTTTCTTTCCAGCCTGTTCTGGAAAGGCTGCAAGGGAACAAAAGAGACTTTTTGTTCTTGATTCATCGCTGCTGAGCGAGGCGGGAGGGAGGGCTTCAGTGAGAAGCAGTTGCTTATCTTTTTCAGAGCTGTCTAGGTGGTTCTACCTCGGGCGAGAGGAAGTGGAGCGGGGACAAACTGGTTCCCCCGTTCTTCCACGGAAGCCAACAGAGCTATTCTTGGTCACCTCCAAGAAACCCAGAGTAATTTGTTCATCCTATCGGTAGAGTGTGTTGCTTAAAACAAACCCCACAGGTTCAAGCAGAAAAATATTACTGTAGAAATAAGAAAGGGGAATGGGGGGTGGTCCGCTGTGGGAGGACAGCACAGCCCCTTCTGGGCTGAGTGACTTTGAAGACGTTCTAGTGAATTTCTTCTGTGAATTTCTAACACAAGGCTGAAATCACTCGGCTGCATACCATCTTCAGTGAGAGCATTCTGGTTCGAGCAGAGGTGACACTGGGTGATTCAGGGACCCATGGATATGTTGTCCTCAGTGCTGTCTTGTCCTCTGGAGCGAAGATTCTTCTACAGCCTTGTCCTCTGCACGGGATGCTTGAAGGAAGTGGGACAGCGGCCATGGCAGCCAGGAGACATGGGTCATGAGATTCCCATAGGTATTGGGGCTCCCTTAGGAAGGTCAGGACCCCGGGTCCGGCTGCGAAGAGGGTCTGGCCCCGCCCAGAGAGAAGGGACAATCCATGGGCCGTGACTTTCCCACCCTCACTGTAGATGAGTGCCCACTTTGGGGGACAGACGGACTTGCCCAGCTCGCCCTGGTGAGACACGGGGTTGGGGGTGGGCAAGAGGCATTACCCCTTTTAGCGTTCTTGCGAAGGGAATCCGTGTCGAGCCTGCACAAAACTTGTATAGTCTTCGTATACTCCCACGCTCTGATTTAAACATCACCCTTGCACTTTGCCTTCCTTCTTCTTCGGACATCGTATCTCCCAATTATCTCTGCCTCTGGCAACCAAGTTGCTAACGATATCCGTTATCAGAATGAATGCTATAGATACAAAAACTACATTTTCCAGTCTATTGCTTCCGCTCTCATGCTTCCTACTGCTCGCTAAAAGACACCTCCCATAGCTCCCGCCCAGAACTTTCCCCTGCATGTCAGCCTCACCCAGCCAACTGCCTTCCAACCTCTCGGACTCCTCCCTCATGAGGTCACCTTGCCCTTTCTAAGAACTTCAGTCCCATCCTTTACCCTCTTCTCTTCCTGTTCTACATGCTCACAGCGTGCTGTCTCCCCGACCCTGCCTGCTCATGGGTTCAACGACCACCTTCCTACCTTTAGTCCTGACCTGCCTCCTGGAGTTTGTCCCCTCAAACCTGAAACATTCAAATGGAGCTCCTAATCTTTCCCCCCAACACGACGAGGTCCACTTTCAGTGTTTCCCATTCCAGAGAGTTCCAGCCTCTTCTGCCCTACTTGCCAAGACAGAAATCTGGCCCGACTTCTCGCTGTCCTCACTCCCATTCCAATCCTACCAGCATAAATACATCACCCCTATTTCTTAAATAGTCTTTAAATTAATCTACTTCTTTCTATCTCTGCTGCCACTCTCCTAGCCCACACTCTCGTGTCATCTCTCTCCCGGCAGCCTCCTAGCCCCCCTGCCTCTACTCCTGCTCCCTCTCATTCATGCCCGTGCACCACCAAAGTGAAATCTTTTTTTTTTTAAAGATTTTATTTATTTGACAGAGATCACAAGTAGGCAGAGAGGCAGGCAGAGAGAGAGGGGTGGGGAAGCAGGCTCCCCACTGAGCAGAGAGCCCGATGCGGGGCTCGATCCCAGGACCCTGAGATCATGACCTGAGCCCAAGGCAGAGGTTTTAACCCACTGAGCCACCCAGGGGCCCCACCAAAGTGAAATTTTAAATCAAAGTCTGATTTGGGGTGCCTGGGTGGCTCAGTTAGTTGGGCATCCGCCTTCGGCTGAGGTCGTGATCCTGGGGTCCTAGGATCAAGGCCTGAGTCAGGCTTCTTGCTCAGTGGGGAGCCTGCTCCTCCCCCTCCCTATCTCTCTCCCCCCACACCGTACACACACACACACACACACACACACACTCTCTCTCTCTCTCTCTCTCTCTCGCTTGTTCTCACTCTATCTCAAATAAATAAAATCTTTTAAAAAAGTAAATACAAGTCTGATTTTTCCACTGCCCTGCTTCATCATCTCCTGCTAATACCTCTCTCAATGTCTTAAGTTCCAACCCTCAGCCGCTGAGCAAGGCTACACATGCTCTCCCGCCTTGGGCCCCAGGCGTGCTGTTTGCTTGGAACCCCCGTCCCCTTCCCCCACTGCAGCCTGCACTGAGCGTCACAGCACTCGCCAAAGTTGAGGTTTTTCCTACTATGCTAGGAAGAAGTCCTTGTCCTGTTCACCTGCTTGTGGTGACTCCAGTGCCTGCCACAGAGCCTGGCGTAGAATTGGTCCTTGATTCATTGTATGAAGACAAAAATGAATGAATAAATGCCTCTGCTTGCAACTCGTTTAAGTAGTTCATGAAATAATTCTGTGCGTTGGTTAAAGCATAAGTTTGCAATATTGAAAAAATATTTTATGTCAACAACTTGTATATGATAAAACTGTACTCAAGGAATAGAGAATGACGGCAAATTATACTGTAGATAAGAATAAATGAGTTCTTTTCCTGGGGCACCTGGCCGGCTTGGTCAGTGGAGCGTGTGACACTTGAGCTTGGGGTCATGTGTTCAAGCCCTATGACAGGTGTGGAAGTAACTTAAAAATAAAATCTTTAAAAAATAAATCATCTCTTTTCATTAAATGGTTCATGATAGTTTGTAAAACAGTACATAAAGTTGGTCCAAACTTCACTTGAACGTTTTCAAAGTTGTTCTAGTAAGTGATGGGGACTTGAGTACCTATAATATTTTGATCATAAGTTATCTAATTTCATCCCATTTTTATAGACATACTACTTTTACCTTCCATCTAAGGGTTGGGGGGAGGGGATGCTTGAAATTACCAATGATTTTTATTTCCAGACAGAGAAAATGAATGAAGTACGAAAGATTACCATCACTGTTACTTGGTAAGGAGCAAATGTCTAAAAAAGGCAAAGCTGTCAGTACGGGGCACCCCACTTAAGGGAAAACAGCATATAGATACCCCCCACCCCGGGCTCCAGGAGGGAACCCATCTGGCACTGAATTTGACTATTTCCACAGCACCTGATACCACCGTGTTGCAGGCCACACTGCTGTCTGAAGTTAGAGACACAGAAACCTGGGACTTGAAGCTAAGTAGAATTTATTTTTCTCTGTGAAACACATCTCCAGTTAAAAAAACAAAACAGGGCACCTGGGTGGCTCAGTCAATTAAGCGTCTGACTCTTGATCTCAGCTCGGGTCTTAATCTCGGGGTCGTGAGTTCAGGCCCCATATTGGGCTCCACGCCAGACACAGAGCTTACTTTTTAGATAGATAAATAGACAGACAGACAGATAGATAAAATGTTTAAAAAAAAAAAACCAGAAAGGGAAGCCTGGGTGGCTCAGGTCATGATCCCAGGGTCCTCGGATAGAGCCCCACATGGGGCTCCCTGCTTGGGGGAAGCCTGCTTCTCCCTCTCCTTCTGCCTGCCTCTCGCTCTGTCAAATAAATACATAAAATCTTAAAAAATAAATAAAACCCCCAGAAGTAGTCATTGTAGTGTAGTGGTCGCATCTGGAGTCAGACAGACACCTTCCTGACCTAGGCTCCGCCATTTTACCAACTTTACAACCATGGCAAATCATTTCTCCTCCTCTGAGCCTCAGTGTCCTCGTCTGGAAAGCAGGGATGGTAAGAATGCCTGTTTGGCAAGGTTTGTGAGGGTTTAACGAGATCGTTCACAGGAAGTCCCCAGCAGAGCCTGCTCCCTGGAACAGGAAGCCCATCTTAAAATGGTTGGGACACCTGAGACCAAGGAAAACGGGCCTTGCCCATTGTCGTACACCAAAGATCACACCCAATTTGAGAAAAAGTAAAAGGAAAAAAAAAGTCAGGTTTAGATCACATACCTAACATTACAGTAGATTTGTGTGGAGCAAGGACTCTTTCTTACAGTTTCATTGTCAAAAATATTGAACCATTGAAGGCTTGGGGTTGCCCGATATTTTGGTTGTCTTGAGCAGTTCCACATTTAGCACATTTAGGAAGGTTTCTTTCTTCTTCTTCTTCTTCTACTTCTTCTTTTTTTCGTTTCAGGGGTAGAGTTCGGTGATTCATCAGCTGCCTATAACCCCCAGTGCTCGTTCCACCACGTGCCCTCCTTAATGCCCATCCCCCAGTGACCCCTCCCCCCATCCCCTCCCCTGCAGCAACTCAGGAAACTCAACTGCAGGAAACTCAGTTTCCTGGAGTTCAGCATCCCTTATGGTTTGCTTCCCTCTCAGTTTTCATCTTATTTTATTTTTCCTTCCCTTTCCCTGTTGTTTTATTTCTTAAATTTCTCATTGTTGGTGGGAATGCAAGCTGGTGCAGCCACTCTGGAAAACAGCATGGAGGTTCCTCAAAGAGTTAAAAACAGACCTACCCTATGGCCCAGCAGTTGCCCTACTAGGTATTTATTCAAACACAGTGATCCGAAGGGGCACGTGCACCCGAATGTTTATAGCAGCAATGTCCACAATAGCCAAACTATGGAACGAGCCCAGATGTCCATCACCAGACGAATGGATAAAGAAGATGTGATATATATATATATATATATATATATCAATAGGTTTCTTTTAAAAAAGACTGTGATCATTGCTTCCCGATCTGAAGGACATCCGCACACAAATGTATCCCTTCCATGCTACACTCCTCTGAGTAACCCATAGGCGACTCAGCAACTCTCACGAACACGAGTGAAACATACAGTGGGTGTCCCGCTCCTGGAGTTACACTGAATTATCCTTCCCACTTCTCTGCTAATGTAACCCCACTTAAAGTCCAATAATTTTTCTGTCACAAATTCTATTCCTATCTTCTGTACTTCTCTGCTATAAACCTCTTTGAAGTCCAACATGCAACCTTTAACTCAGATTTTTTTTCCAAGATTTTATTTCTATTTATTTGTGAGAGAGAGAGACAGAGACAGTGGCAGAGAGAGAGAGAGAGAGAGAGCACAAGCTGGGAGGAGAGGGAGAAGCAGGCTCCTGGCTGAGCAGGCAGCCCGACTCAGGTCTCCATCCCAGGACCCTGCGATTGTGACCTGGACCGAAGGCAGATGCTTCAACGACTGAGCCACCCAGGTGAGCCTTTAACTCAGATTTGATCCACATTTCTCGTTACTAGGTGGTTTTTTTTTTTTAATCCATCCACACATCCATTCAACACTGATGGACGTTATGTGCTCTGTGCTAAACACGAGACAAATGCGATCCAGTCCCTCCCCTCAAGGAGGTTACAGTCTTCTGCATAAGAGGGCTGCGAACATTTAAAGCCTGGGCTCCACGCTGCAGCGGGGTTAGGGACCCGTGTTGCACATGTTACACGCCAAGGACATGAACTCAGATGAGCAGGGGAAGGCAGGTGTCAGGAAAGGCTTTCTGGGAGTGGTGGCACAGATTGAGTCTTAGAGCTGCGGGGACGAAAGGAGCCCCCGAGGGAGAGCGCAGAACACACAAAAGCATAGGGTTCAGGGAGGCCCCCTGGAGGGCCTTGCGTAGGAACTGGTCTTGGTGTATGGCTGGCCACACAGCTCCTGAAGAAGCCCAGTCTAGGAAGAGGCCTGGAGCTCATTTGGCAGCGAGAAACTGCCCTCGGGCCTGCTTTCCCAGAGGGGCCGGCTCCACATGGCCCACGGGGCAAGTTCTGAGAAGGTGGCCAGGAGGCTGGGCCACAGGCCAGACCCCGCAGGCTTGGAGGCCGCGGACAGCTTGGGCCTCCAGTTGGCTTCTGCTGTAGACACTAAGGCAAGTTTCCACAGGGTTTGAATTTCCATTCAAATTATTTGGAACATTTGCTCGTTCAACAAATATTCATTGAGTAGGTACGATGGGCTTGACCCTGTACTAGGCCCTGAAGTGACACAGATGACAGGAGTCAGTCCTTTAACATTTTGTGTGGGAGAAGAGCCAGGCAGGGGAAGGACAGTGCAATGACAGGAAAAGGGCTGTTGGAGTCTGGATTCCCTGAGGAGGCAAGACTAGAGATCACTTTTTTTTTTTTTTTTTTAGAAATTATTTCAAAGTTAGAGAAGTTCCAAAAAAAATCATAAAAATAACAGTGTACCTTTTTTTTCCCCTGAACCATTTAAGGTTGTGGACTTCATGACCTCAGGGTGCATTTCCTAAGAATAAAGATATTCTTCTTTATAACCATAGCACAGATGATTCCCCAGTAACACAGGGTTTGGATTTTTTTCCCAATAAATAGAATAAAGTACTATAAATGTTTTTGCTCTTCCTTAAGATTTTCTTAATAACATTTTCTTTCCTTTGGCTTACTTTATTGTAAGAATGCAGCATAGGATACATAGAATGTACAAACTGTATGTTGACTTTTATCAGCAAGGCTTCCAGTCAACAATAGGCCATTAATTTAGTTTGGGAGGAGTCAAAATTATAGCTGGATTTTTTATTGTGGTGGGGGGGGTTGGTGCTCTTACCCTCAGATCATTCAAAGATCAACTGTACACTTATCAGCTTCCATTAATTTGACATTGATACTGATCTGCCATTTGTATCCCAATTCCATTAAGTGCTATAGTGCTTTTTTATCACTTTGCCCTTCCATTATAGGATCTAGTCTGCGGAGCAGGTACTGAATCTAGTTGTTAGATCTCTTTAGTCCCTTTTCATCTGGAACATTTCTACAGCCTTCCTTTGTATTTAACGACACGGACATTTTTGCCTCAAATAATAATCTCTCCTCCTTAAAAAAAAAAAAAAAAGAATGTTCCTTATTTTGGGTTTGTCTGATGCTTCCTCATGGCCAAGTCCCAGTGATGCTTTCCTGGATGGCAAACCACATACATGATGTTGTGTTCTTTTCAGCGTATTACATCCGGAAGCATATGATGGCCATTTGCCTCTCCTCGCTGATGTGGATTCCCATCACCCGGTGAAGGAAGGTGTTGTCTAGTATTTGCACTCTGTAATTACCATTCTCCCCTTTGTAACAAGTAAGTCTTAGGGGAAACACTTCGAGACAATGCAGATATCTTTCTCATCATCGTTTTCCCCTTTATTTAGCATCTGAGTCATTTTAGCCTGAATCAGTCTTTAGTATGGTGGCTGCAAAATGATGATTTTCCAGCTCTGGGGTTCCTTCCACATTTACCACTCAACACTCAGCACAGTCATGCAAACACAAACTTACCCTTTCTCCTCTCTTATTTATCAGCATGGACTCATAGATGTCTACTTTTTTCAATGTTCTCTAAATCATTACTATCCTTATTTTGGTGCTCAAATTTACCTTTATTTGGCCAGTGGAACCTCTTCAAGTTGGCCCGTGTCCTTGAGATGTGGGCCTGTCAGCTTCTTTTCTTAGTATTCTGTTACTTTCTGGCACAAGATGTTCTAGGCTCATCTTATACCTTCCCTGCTTCAGCCATAGGATCAGCCATTTCTCTAAGGAGCTCTCATTCCTTTGTACAGAGTGTATTTAGAAACCAAGTTCTGGGTACTAACTGTGTTCCTGAGAACACAGTTCCTGCTTCTAGGAAATATGTATGAGAGAGAGAGAGAGACAGAGAGAGAGAGAGAGAGAGAGAGTATGTGTGTGTGTGTGTGTGTGCGATATGTATGTATATGGATATATGGATATATATATATGGAATATAACGTATATAAACATATACTAATAACTATAAATATATATATTTATACAGACATGCAAAAGCTGTTAGCAAATAAAAATTCTGGATACCCATTTATATTTGAATTTCAGGTAAACAGTGAAAAACTTAGTATAAATACATCCCACGCAATATTTGGGACATGATATGTATCAAAACAGTATTTGTTGCATCGCTGAAATTCAGCTGTTTTAGGTAAGCTCTACACCCAACGTAGGGTTTGAACTGGAGACCCCAAGAGCAAGAGTTGCATGTTCTACCGATGGAGCCATTCAGGCACCCCAGCTGAAATTCAAATTTAACTAAGCATCGTGTATTTTATCTGGCAATCCTAACACATAGAAACATACATAGTACATACATATAAATGTACACACACAGACATGCAGAGACACACATATACACATGCATTTTAGAAATCATGAGTTCACATTGATACTTGAGCTGACTCTAAATGGAAAGGAAAGAATTTGCTCAATGGACAGGGATGGGAAAGGGATTTTAGGCAGGGCGAAAGGCATATTACAAGACTTCAGAGAAATTCATGGAGATTATATTTTACTGTGTGGTGGGGAGTAGCAAGAGATTATATTTTTAAACAGATGAATGACATTGACCTCTTAGGTAAGCATGCTCCTGGCACCAAAGAGTGACAAGAGGCAAGGAGACGCATCAGTCTGAGGGAGAGATGACAAGTACCAAAAACAGGTGATGGTCAGGAGGATGGAGACGAATTCAGGAGATACAACAGAGTTAAAAATGGTAAGATTGGATGACTAGACTTAGAAAGCGTTAATGTATAAATTGATACGGGGTTGAGGGAGAGGATAATGCCCATTTTCCTGACTGGGGCAACTATAAGTGGCCAGGAGTGCTGTTCAGTGGAATGGGAAACACTGGAGGAGTAGATCCGGGAATAGAAAGGAGGAGTCCAGCTTTGGACATGTTGAGTTTGAGCTGTGTAGGACATCTAAGCTGGACTGTCCAGGAAGTAGCTGCACCCATTGGTCTGGAGCTCAGGAGAAACACCGGGATGGGAAAATATGGATATGGGAGTCACCTGCATTTTGATCAACGAAGTTATTGGAGTAGACGAGGTTGTCCAGGAAGAGGCCATAGAGAGGAAGGGAAGAAGAAAAGTGACGAGGATCAGCAAATGTTCAAGGGACAGGCAAAGAAGGCAGAGCCAGCAAAGAAGACAGGGGTGGTCGGAAAGGCTGAATGAATGCAGGAAAAGTTGGGATCAGGAAAGCCAAGGAAGGAGAGATTTATCAAGGAGGCGAGGGTCACATAACATGGAGATGTCAAGATAGGAACTGAGAAGTGTTCCCTGGATTTTTCGATTGAGAGCTCATTAATGACTTCCCAAGAGTAGTTGGCTGAGGTAGTAGCCTACTTAGCAGGTGCCAAGCACAAAGGAGAAAGCCTGGTGGAAAGAGTACGGATCCCAGAAGCGGACAGACCAGGGTTTCGAATCCCAGCTCCACACCTACTAGCATCTTGTTCAACATCTGTGCTTCTGTTCCTTTGTCAGATGGGGATGACCCATAGCTCACAGGGTGGTTGTGAGGGTTTCCTAAGCTCAACCATATAAACACTTGGGAGAGCCAGCCCACAGAGGTGTGATATTACAACGACTGGTTCAGAGTAAGAAACATCAACCACCAAAGGCATCCCAAGCAGAGAGGTAATATTTGGTGCCTACAAAATCATTGGTGACAGAAGCTGAAGTCAGGGGACTAACATTGGACTCATGGCTTCAAGGTCATTGTATTGTAATTATGATCCAAATCTAGTTCAGGAAGCTTTTGCTCTCACTCCGTCATGATCACTGCTGTGACCATCTCCCATGCACAAGCTATGAGTGGACACACTGGAAGCTAGAGTACAGAAGCCACAAACACATCTCCGGGACAGCCCTCCAGCCGCCAAGCCCCAGGACGATGGCCTCTGGCTAACGTAAGCCTTCCAAACATCGTGCAAAGGTGTTTCATTGACAGAACTGAAAACGTATCAGAATGCACACTGTGTCTCCATACCCTAGCTGCAAGGGAGTCTGAGGTGTTTTTTTTTTTTCTTAAGGCTTCCAGGGAGAGACACAAAAGGGGTGGGGAGGGTGCCGGGCAGCGACAGATAATATCCAGCACATCTGTCTCGAGGTGGAGCAAATATTTTCATCTTGACAGCTGACACCAACATTTCAACTGTGGTCAAAATGTAGGCTATCGCTGGCTGACAAAATCCTGATAGTGGATGGAAAATGGTGTGCGAACAGTTCATAGGTTGGGACCAGAAGGAGAGGAGTGGAGAAGTTAAGGAAGGTTCTATCTCTTGACATGGGTTATCTCTGTAAAGTGGGGAGCAAGTGCACCTGCCAGGGGACCCGATGACAGCAGAGAGCTCATGAGTACATGGGGGAGGAAGCTGCCACCCCGTGAGAAATCTTTCTGCACACCGGCTAGCAAAGTAGGAAAGGGAAAGGGAAGGGAAGGGAAGAGAAAAAGAGAAGAGAAGAAAAACACAGGACTTGGGTTATAAAGCACTGTTATTCTTATTTATTGAAAAGGTCCATTTTAAAAGTCTTCAAAATAAAAACAAGTTAGAAAATCTGAGCTTGTGTAAGAAGGGACATGACGGAAGAGGAACTAAAAAGCCTCTAAGGGCAGCGGTTTAATTACAGGGTGACAGGAACCCACTTACAGAGTATTGTAAACAACACACCTATGGAGACACTGGTCTCGGGTGAACATGGCTTTGTTTCCTGTGTAGGACTGCTTAACGTTGAGCGCGGAGCTTCACTACCCACAGTACCGAGGGCCTCTCTTCCGAAGGGCCCAGTTCCAGAAACATGCATATGTACACGTCACTTTAAAATAAAGACCTTTCGATATTGTAAGCGATCCTATACCTTATCAGCTAAAGTATTTTGTAATCACGAAAACGTTCCCTACGGATATAGCTGGCGCATTTACTGCAAGCCATTCATTAACCACAGGTGGGGCAGATGCTCAGGTCTGCGTGGTGGTTGTTCATTTTTAGGTGGAGGACGGTGTATCTAAGCTGCTGGGCTTAAAAACAGAACAGCGGCCATTTCTAGAAATCTTCACTCTTCATTCCGAAGATGGCTGCATGCGGTTGGCTGATGGCGGTCTGCCGGGACCGTCTCCTTCCTGCGGATGGTGTCATCTCTGCCGTGTGGCAAGCAGTCAAAAGCCCTGTACCACGGAGCTATGGGAACTTGAGACCCGCCCCCCCCCCCCCCAGTACTAGAAAGAAAAAGAGCTTAGCGAGCTGGGGGATTCAAGCTTCAAGTGTGGTTTCTAAACGCCACTGGCAAAACCCACATTTAGAAGCACCCACCAAATATATCTGGAAGGCGACCTTGACCAGTCCATGGGCCCTTTGCCTCTCTTTCCAGTGATCTGCCCCATCTGCCCGACTGCACCTGTCTTGGGGAGAGGAGGCGGTGGGTTGCACTGCTCTGTCCTGGAGCCTCGTGCCGACTTCCATTTGTGCCGATTTGGATGTGTTCTGCTCTTCTGGGACCCTCTTCTAAACCTGGTTTACCACTGTTCTAAATTTGGAGACACTCACAAAGGGGACTGTTGGAGTCAACGAGCAATGTTAGCAGCCCAGTTCCAAACGTGGAGCTTCACCAGCAACCATGCCGGGGGTAGGGGGATGGGCGGTGGGGGGGGGGGTCCTTCCTTTCTGGATATACAAACTTGACCAACAGCACATTTCTGCAGATAATGCTTCAAGTCCTAGTCAAAGAGGCTGAAGAATATTACAGCTTCGCACTGCATACCTGGGAGAGCAATAAAGTGAACTAAAGCAGTCTACTAGGGCACGCTATCTCCTCAATGCGGATTGTTTTGTAGGATGAGAGATTCACAAGTTGAATATGCCATGTAGATGAAGTAACTGCTCACGGTCTATATTTTCAAAAAGTAGGCAAAGTGCACATGTACGAGTTTACACACCGCTTCACACGGTTGGCTGAAAAGTACTGGGGAAGTAGAAAACTTACACACGAGGCAGACAGTGAGGGGCAAAAACTATCATGCACTGGGCGGGGATGGTCAACTCTGCGGCAGATGGGCAAGATTGTCTACTGCAATTTGCTAATGGGTCTGGTGTTGGCAAGGGTGACCGGGGCTTCTGCCCCATAGAGTTAAAATGTAAACCCACACAAAAGGAATAAGGATGCTACTGTTTTCTTGGCCTTAAAGACAACACAGGGCAGTAATTTAAAAAAAAGTGTGCATTGAGGGTGGCACATGATAGTGGGGGCAGGATGGCTGGGTCACTGGGCAAACGACCCTACCCTAGTCATAGCTCAAGGAGCTTTGCCCTCCTTAAATTGGGTACTGAGTGGCTTCCAGATACAAGAAAGCATGAGAGGAAAAGTCAAGTTCACATTTACTAAGCCATGGCCAGCCACTCTGATATGGCAGCCAGCCCCAAAAGAATGACGGAGCGGGGTGTGGGGGCAAGTAATGGCTGGTGAAGAGGCACTATAAATTGAAGGCCATCTGAAGACCATGTAAATCATTCGCCTGTCCTCGTTTTCCTTTTCTTATTGAGTGGAAAAGACTCTGGGGAGATTTCCACCACCACATCTCGCTTTTACCCCGGTCAAAAAGAAAATAACCAACCAATAACCAAACTACAACAAACACTCAAGCAAACAGAGAGAGCAAGAGAGAGCGAGAGAGAAGGACTGACTCAGATACAAAATAAAAACCAAGGAAGTGAGCAAACAAATCATTCAGCTGGACATTTCTAGATGCCCCAGAGGCACAGGTGCCCAGCTGCACAGTGATGGTTACGGAAGAACGGAGGTCTTGCTACTGGACTCGGCCCGAATACACTCATCAGTCTGCTTCAACAGCCTCCGCACCAGCTTTTCTAGGTCCCTTCTTGATTTCAATTCTTCTTCCAGGCACTGCTTCATTCTTTTATTTTCCTATGATGGCAAAAGACTTGTTAATTCCCCAACCAAGGGCGCCCTTCCCAGGGCTCCTCCTGCTCATCTTCTTAGCAGCCTTCACCACTGACTGTACATCCCTTCCTCAGGCTCCTTTCCCTCAGCTTCTAAGACAGGACAGCCCCCTGCTTCTCTGACCCCTCTCTGACCCTTTGCATTCTTCTGGCCTGCAGTGTAAGCCTCCAGGCCCTCTTCCAGCTCAGCTCTCTTTTCACTTAGTGTCTCTTCTCCTTCTACTCAACTCAGGGGCCTCGCACGTCTCTTCGACACTTGACCTCATCTCATCCCACGAGCACTAGGTCCACAGTCCCCCAGTATCAACTTGATATATACAAGCACCTCAAACTCATTATGTCCTAAAGTGAACTCTGTCTCTACCGTCACCCCAACCTTCTCTTCCTCCTGTGGCTCCTGATCTCCATGAAGGGCACCACCCTGTCAAATCAGAGACCCATGTAAGAAGCATCATCTTCAATCCTTATACTCCTTATACTCGGTTCTCCTTATACTCACGCACTCGCGAATGTCTTATCTTTGTTAACGTTCTGCTTACAGATGTCAGAGCACAGGAAAGCCATCACTAAGTATGGGACCCTATTGCAAACCGCTAAATAGGTATATGAGCAATCCTGAGAAATTTGAAGTCAAGACCATGCGGTAAAATCAACAAAACCTACCTTGAAGACACAAGAAAAATCCCCACCTCACCACCTTGTTCCTGTTATATGACCCGAGAAAACGACTATTCTATTTCATTACCTGTTTCAGTTCTTTGACCTCATCCTTCAAGGCATACACAGTGTCAACCAGACTCCTACAACATAAAGTTCAGAGATTAAGAGCTGGCACTGAAATGCTGTTAAGTAAAACTCAACCATAAAAGCAGCTTTCAAGAACTACAGATCCTGAAAAGCAGTGGACTTTCTAGCTGGTCGGGAGAGAGAGAGAGACTGCTACGAACCATCGTCGTGGTCCCCATTTTTATGGGCAAACAACTGCCAGCACACATGGTCATTCGAATGCCATGTCCTGGCACCTTTCCTATATTGCCCTCCTCCTCGGCCTCTTGCTTCCCAGCTTGAGGGAGTACAAAGAAAGAGAGACCAGGGCTCATATAAGGTTCTAATTCTTTCTTTGGGGCAGGAATGAACATCACCTAACATATAATGCGGGGTGTTGAGACCCTGCCTATCTTACAATATCTGTGTGATGGCACTGCTGTTCTCACCTCTCCGACTCTACACGACCCTGCATGACACAAAGTCAGGGGCATTATTTCTGGAAGATCCCACCTGTCTTAAAAGAGGATGAAGTGCCCTGGCTGAGTCATGGGACATTTACTTCCCAGATGGCTCTCTCCCTGGACAAGAACTCTGGAGATCTGGGTTCCAGTTCTGATCCTACCACTTACCAGTCCTCCAGCCCTGGGTAACCAGTTTCTTTCTCCTCCTCTCCTTGTCTTACTTTCTTTACATACAAAATGGGGATAATACCACATTTCCCGCAAGCCACACAAAATTGCTGGGGGGATTAATATAGCTATCATAACAATGTTATTACAACCGTTATCATTTACTGAGTGATGACAATGGGCCAGCTTTTATACTTATTCTTCCATTTAGCCCCACAACAAACCTTAAAGTATTACCATCATACCCACTTATGGATGTGGAAACCGAGGCATGAAGCAGTTAAAGAGGCTGGTCCCAGGTCACACAGCTAACGCGATGCAGAATTTGGACTTGAACCAGGGCTGTTCTCTTGAGCCCAAGTGCTTTACCATTTTGCCACATCACTTCATACACCAGATGGAAAAACACATTGACGATGTCGAGCACTTTGAAAATATGCTGTCCTATGCAAATTTAGGCCTGACTTCAGAAATGACTCAAGTTTAAAGAAATGAATTATTTGGCTACTTTGTGTTTATTTTATGAGCCCAAAGGTACTTAACCTGATTTTCCCCCATTAGGTCACCCTCACTAGTGTGCAAAGGTAGACTAGGAACGTCATTTCCCTGTGCCTCAACCTCAATAGAAGTGGTGAAAGTAATGCTTATCTCACTGGGGTTCTGGAGGATTCTAAATAGGTCAAGTATGTGAACGTCCAGGGTTTGACTCCGTAAGTGGGAGAAGCAACCCTCTGGCCAGGAGAAGTAGTGCTGTAGCCTTCCCCAGGGCCATCTGGACCCTGGAATGCTATTCTTGAATACTCTGAAGCACTTTACTGTACGGGGGAGCTGGGCCCAGAAAGTTCCACCCACTCTGCTTCCCGTTCCTCCTTCCCCTTGTTGGAGGGCAGCCCTCCCATAGTTCCCAGCGGCGTGAGAGCAAAAACGGCTATACTCCTGGAGAAGGAGGAACTGTCCTTCAGTGCGGGCTTTGCCACAGATGCACTACCCTGCCAGAACCTTCTTTCCAGCCCCCAGACAAATCAGAAAATGTAGCCCGCTCTACTCACTTTTCTTCGATGATAGTCTGGCCATTGCTCCTGGTTTCTTCAATGATGAGTTTCTCCTCCTCGGGGAGTAAGACTTGTGGGAGGGAATCTTTGCGAGCACCTACGAAGACAAGGGTTGCGAGAGGGAGAAAGGGGAGAGTTACCCGAGACTACTCTAGGTGTTGGCCCTTTCTGCTATTGTCCCTGAGGGGTCTTTGTTGACGGCACGTTGCTGCCTTGTACCCACAGAGCAGTCATCCAACACTTGCTGACTAAAATCTTCCTGACATGAGAAAACAGACAAATCATTGATTCGATTTTGGCCAGGGTGGGGGGTATTTTGTGAGTGAAGTCCATTTCGGTCAAGGGCAGTGTGGGGGTTGGGCGTTACCACATCGCACAAAGACGTGGGCATCTTTATGGGTCTAGAGATGGAAGAGGTGACAGAACAGACAAGGGACCGGACCAAAGAGCTCTCCTGCACCTCCAACGTCCCCCTCACTTCTGGAGTCTTCCTTTTGGAGCTCGAGCCCTTAACCTTCAGCCTTCACGTTGTGTGTGCTCATTGCCTCCCCCTTGCTGAGGTGGTGGTGTCTCTGCCTTCCACAGGGTCCGGCACTCCACAGGTGTTTACTAAGTAGGCAGCAGACTGACTGACTGACTGGTTAAATGTGGCGGGAAATAACAGCAGTGAGTTCCTGGGAAACGGGACTTCCAGCTGGAGACGGACAGAGGATGGGGGGCCGCCATGATGCTAGACATGGCCAAGTCCCAGGGGAAGGCTGGGCAGGAGGGGCGGAAATGGGACTCTTGAGACCAGAACACCTGCCTATGCCTCCTACAGATCGGCGGACGCTGTTGACGTGAAGAGTATGGGTTCGGGGAGCAGATGAGGTCATGTTTTGCACGAGGGATGCTTCTTCTGGTGTCTCCCTGTCACCCTCTCTCTCCTAGTTTTCACGCCCCAAACTGCTCTCACTTTCCTTTCCTGCCTCCTCGAAACTTCTTCTCAGAGCTGGGTGTGCCTAAAGCCACAGCCAGGATCTGTCTGTGAAGCGGAACATAGGGCAGTCCTCTCCTCATGGTCAAACGTGTCAAGTGTGACATCAAATGTTCTCCTCGTGCCAGCCCTGGGGGACACATTACTTCGAAGGCATGGGTCAAGGCCATCCACCCAAGCCATCCCCACCCCCACCCAAGTGATTGGTCAGTAGCTGTCCAACAGGGAGAGTTACGGAGAACTCACTTCTGCAGATCAAAACACCTCACACCAGGTCTCCTGAATGTCTATAATCACGGAAGACAAGACAGAACCGAAGCGACCTGGTTTTTCAAAAAGCTGAAGGATCAATCAGGAAACCTCATCTCGCTTTCAGCATGTAGCCTGAAAGGTGCTGGGAGGCTGGGGGGCGGTACCCTTGTACCCTTCCCTGACAGCTCCCTGTAAACTGCGGACATTCCCAACACAGCCACATTCCCACGCAGCCACATTTCCAGATTTTCAGAGCAACTCTGAAACCTGAGATGGGTGAAGCGCTGTTCTGTTCGCTTAAATATGCAACTGATCAAAGATAGTATTGTGACTTCCTTTCCAAATCTGCCTATGAGAAGAGATTAGCATCAGTTCACAGACACAGGAACTCTCTGGGCTCTTTAATTCCTAACTAGTGCTGCTGAAGGTATCTGTGTACTTCAAAGGAGAAGGACTTTTTGAAAAAAAAAAAAAAATTTTTTTTTTTTTTCGTTTCTATCACCTCCAACTTTTTTACTCTTGCATCTGTCTTTCTCTCTGGGTGAAAAGAAGCCGCGGGTAAACAAACCGCCTGGCAGCTCAAAGCACCTTATCGGAAAGATGCAATTCTGCACCAGGTCACCTGCTTTTCTCTCTCTCTCTTTTTTTTTTTTTTTGCAAAGAGGCGCTGAGCAGTCAGAAGAGAAAGTGGTTCGGGGGGCACCTACTTGAGCCGTGGCCTGGCTGAAAGTTCGCACTGGCGCAGTAGGCTTCGATCACCCTAAGGATCTGCGCATCTTCTTCCAGAGCAGCGGTACCTGGGGGATTTAAGGGGTAAGGACTTGGCAGAGAGAGATCCGTCTCTAGAACCTCAAAAGGACGCCACGTGCTCAGCTGCTGGGGACCGGGTCCCCCGCTGCCCCCCGCCCGGAAAGCCTCCTCTGGTGGCTCTCTTTCCATTTTTCTCTTCTGAGGAGACTTCATCATTTGGGGGTTTTTACTAGACTCCTAGGGGCCACGATGACAGCACCGGGCATGGCCCTAGCCTCGGTTCTCCCCTGACACACACCACAACCTGCCTCTCCTCCACATTGCCAGGCTTCCCTTCTCTAGGAAGCTTTCCCGCACAGACCTCGCCCATTTTTTCCAACCAGCCAGCAGAGTCATTGATTCTCCCTTCCTCCCCCTCCCCCTGCAACTCTTCTTGAAGGGACTTTGGGGGGGGGTGCGCAGAACCCTGCCAGAGGGCTGATGCGCACTCCCCGGGGGCGGGCTGGGCCATGCAGAAGCTGGAGTGTGGCAAAGATTTCTCCAGAGTGTATTTTTGGCTGAGACGCCCTTTGCGATGCATCACTTACTCCTTCACGCATGTCCCGGAGTACCTCGGTCCCCGGGATCAAGGCAAATGCGCACATAGGGACCGGTCGACCGACTGCGCAGTCCGCCTCAGAATCAAGCCGCTTCTACGCGGCAGCAGGCTGATTCCTTGGCGAACTGGGAACGTCACTGAGCATTTAACTTCCAGAAGGATTTCGGCCTTCAGGTCTATTTAGTGTGTCTCAGCAGGGGAAAACGTCTTGGGCATCAGAAAATAAGGGGGGGGGGATGTATCCATAGCAAATGGGGCCCTTTAGTGGTTCCCATCCAGGCGGGATGAAATCTCCAAGGTGAAGGTCATAGGGAGGCTGTCTGGCTCACATCAATGAAATGCAGTGGGAGGCAGCTCGTTCAGAAAGCTTAGAGGTGACCGAACCTGAGAACGCGCACATTTTTCTTTGTGTAACAGGTGATACAGAGGACAAACTGCTCTGATCATCTGCCCTCAACAAAATTCTTCTGCTAGCTTATCCGTAACTGACTGTCAAAAGGTATAAAACACGTACTTTTCCGAATCACGTATTCCTCCTCCGATGGCTTTCTTTCCGTCTTTCTTTTGTGAAGAAACTTCTTCATCGTTTTGGGGCTTTTACTAGACTCCTGTAAGGACGGAGGTTTCTTTATGAATTAGAATTCTCCCCCCAAAAACAAATGAAAAAGAGCAAGTGAAATTAAACCGAATGGCTCTCTCTTATTTTGACGGTCTCCAGAGTGCATCTAAATTTAATAATGCACACATTAAATGGTTCCAATAAGCTCTAAAAGGTAACATAAAACAGAGGCAATGACACTGTCCTCTCGATTGCCAGAGGGACAGGTGCCCATCTGTAGACAAAGTAGTGGGTGTCAATCCTAGGGAAATAACCGTATTCCTAACTTGGTTTAGGGTCCTCACTGATACAGTTTTAAGGGAACTGAATAACAACTATAGTACACACTGCTTTTCAAAGAGCTTCAAAGTGGTATAAATACATTTTCCCTAGCAACAGTCCCCCAAAGAAGAATATTAATTTCCATTTGTCAGATGGGAAAATCAAGGCAGAGGGACTAAATACTTTCCCCGAAGTCGGAGAGAAGAGCCAAATGAGGGCTCTCTGCCTAAATAACTCAGGGTCGGCAGTCACAGGTGCAGACCCAAGGTTAGATATACATATCTAAAGCCGTAGTTTTTTTTTGTTTTTAAAGATTTTATTTATTTATTTGACAGACAGAGATCACAAGCAGACAGAGAGGCAGGCAGAGAGAGAGGGGGAAGCAGGCTCCCCGCTGAGCAGAGAGCCCGATGTGGGGCTCGATCCCAGGACCCTGGGATCAGGACCTGAGCTGAAGGCAGAGGCTTTAACCCACTGAGCCACCCAGGCACCCCTAAAGCCATATTTTTAATTAGGAGATGAAAGAGCCACAAATTATTGAGTTTGCCTTTGCCGTCTGAATAACCAGTGCCCGTAACCAAGTAAATGGATTAGAATGGCGACCATTCTTCTCCCAATCTCACATGTGATGCATCTACGTGATGTGTGGATAATAATTAGTACCTTAAAATATATGGAACAAGAGTTTAATTTTTTCCACTCAGCCACAGTGACCCACTCAGGCTTGAAAACAGACAGCCATGGAAAACTCGCATGTGACAAAAATAACAGGAAAAAGAGCATTAAAACACATACACGCACACAAGGAAAACAGGCCTTTTTAGGGCGTCTAAGACGTTGTTTTCAAACATATTTCCCAAGAGCCTGCTTTTTTGAAGAAAGTACTTACATGTCAGATTTGCATCTTCATATTTTAGCCACCAATCAGAACAAGGGACAAAACAAGCATAAAGGAAAGCTTCATTCATCAAAGGTTACAGTACAGCATTATAACGTCACTGTAAGCCAAAGATATCGTTCTACCCTTACCTTTAAGATATAAGACATCCTCTAAAATGAATATGTAAAGAAAGAGAAGATGAGCGTGAGAGGTCGATGGTTATAATGACCAAATCCATTTATCAACAATTCTAAAACAACATTTGAAATGTTAGTGTCATCATCAGTTACACAGAGAGAATATCATCACGTTTCCCACATTAGTCTCAGATGCAAATATCACCATGCAAAAAGCCCAAGGAATACAGTTCCGTGCAGAGTAACAAATACTGAAAGTAACCGAAATACACACTACGTAGTAAGGATGTATTAATAACTCTCTTCTCCCAGCGGAAACGACATGATCATGCCTTAGGATTAGTTCTGAGCAGGATTAAGTCAACTTAACCCTTCAAGGCTCACCTGCACTTGAACTTAGTGACTGACAATTACAAAATAGCCATCGCTAAAAAGGGGACCCACGTAACTATGAAGTGGCCCTCCTGGTTTATGTAATCGGAGAAGAAAACTGGATGCTTGCGGGTATCACGGGTCAATTTCCAAAGCAAACCTGTGGGACTGTTTCCTGGCCCAATTCTGAATAGAGGTAGGTAATAAGGACTTAGCTTTCTCCTGTCGTGCCCAGTTGAAATGATCAAAAAAATCCTCCAGTGTCCAAAGATTGTTTTATTTTTACTGCACTTGGAGTTGGAGGCAACAATTAATCAGAATAGCAGCACAGTGTTTGAGATGGAGACAAAGATAAAATTGAGCTGAATCCATGTCATGCATCGAAACACACGTTCGGTATAGAAATATATGCTGTCTTTGCCCCCTAATTCCAAGATGCGCCTCATAACCCTCACGGACTTAAACCTTCACTTGGTAAGACCTGGGTAAAGAACACTTCCTAATAAACGAGGCTCTTTACTGAAAGCTGGAATAATGAGAAACAGCTTAGGGGGGAAAAGTAATAAAAAACACTGTGGATGGAAAAAGTAATGGTCCACATGGCCACAGAGGCCAGTGACTGACACTTCCTGACTGCAACTTTCAGGAAAACACAGAACCTTGAAGTCCCCACACTACCCAAATATCCAATGCCCTCCTAGGTTATTGCCTAGAAGCTTCTGCTTAAAGGACATTCTTTCCATTGAATTCTTTCCCCCTCCCAACTGCAGCAAAAAGTCCAGCCCCTCATAGTTCAGACCCAGGGCCTGGTCCCATAAGACTTTCCCGGTTTGGCTTAACAGATCAGAATGATCCCAAGTGTAGAACTGGGTCTGCTTGGGTGGAAATTCAAGTCCAGTGAAGCGACAAGTGTATACACTTGTCGGACCATGAGAAAGGTGAACCAGAGGCACTCTGGGAGGGGACCCGGGAATTCAGGCAGTGCACACAAACCCCGCAGATAGTTGATAAATAAGAAATCCCCGAGTCTGACAATTCCCAAGTGATGGACGTGTATGCCCTAGCATAAATTCTAGCACATTCCCACAGAACTCTTTGTAATGAGCTAGGAAATGAGCTTGTCAGAAGCATTTTATACCATAGGTAGCGAACATTACCTCTTTATAACCTAGTGCTGCTGACGGTCTAAGTGGAGGAGCAGGTCGCAGACAACTTAAACTCCACGGCTTTACAACCTGACGAGGTTCCAGGGGTCCTCGGGGCTGTCCAGTAGAGCTAAAAGACTGGGAAAATGTCTGATGAGATGTTGGCAATCTGCCATCTGAACCCGACCTTGGGCCAACATGGCGAGAGAACGGCCACAGTGTCATTGGATCAGCAAAGTCACAGGAGGGAAAACAAAAGCGTCCCGTTTGAGAACTGGCACTTTCCAGTCCAGCTTACGGGGGTCTCTGAGCAACAGCGCCCCACTGACTCAACATCCTATGATCCTGTCTTCCCTCTCTCTGCTGGAATTTCACTCAAGCCAGGGGTGGCTTTCCTTTAGGAGAGAGGAAAGCGGAGTCAACCTCGAATGGGTTCAGTCACGCGTTGGGCGCTCGACTAGGTGCCGAAATAGGTTATTTCACCGGAACAACTGAAGACAAACATCAGCAAAGCAAAGAAACTAGCTGGCGACCGACAAAGCCAAGATTTGAACTCAGGTCCGATGCCAAAGCCCTCGTTCTTCCCACCGCAACACGCGGGGCTTGAGACTGGAGTTTTGGCATGGCCGGTATGAGTGTTAACAGAGAACACAGCAATCTTCGCTCCCACTTAACAAGTACGGTAAAATCTCATCGATTCCAATTCCAGGAAGTCCAAATTCATGATAACGCGGACGAAGGCAACGCTGGAAGTTTACCCTTGAAGGTGACCTAGTGAATGTGGTGGCATCAATGAGATTTGGAGGGGTGGGGAGAACCTTAGGACCATCAAACAGAAGTGCACACCTCTAGGTACACCTCTGTCTTAACTTGGATGGACCCTTGTCCAAAAGCAGCCATCGGAATTCATGAGGTTTTATTGTACTTCGAAACCTACAGACATAGACAAGCCGAAGTCTTAGGGCATGCTCGCTACTTCTCATAAGTCCTCTGCAGGCAGGTCTGACAAGAGCCTCAACAACCCCCAGACAGCACGAGTGGGCCACTTACGGAATGGGCGCTGCAAGATGACGATGATGTTTTGGATAACGAGCTGCAGGAGGCAGGTCCCCGGATGAGTCTGCACAGCTGCTCCAGCCACTCCTGGAAGTCCTGACTGCTGTTGCAGTGGATGACGATTCTCTCTACGTTACCTGCATCGTCCAATGGGGAGCATTTGGAAACGAGAGGCGAGAAGCCTGAGCTCGCCTCCTCCATAAACAGACTCAATGCAACTAAGACTCGCGCCTGGAGAATAACCCTGTGGAAGCTTCTGTGTCAGGAGGAACAGTTCATGAGGTCAGGAAATTAAGTATCTGTATCTGATTTCTGACACTGTCCCTGACTTCTACTGCTTACAGAATCAGAGGAAAGGAGTGCAAAACTTCAAACTCACGGGGCAAAAATTGAAGGCCAGGGCCCATCTCAGCCCGCCGTGAGAATTCTGGACTGCCTCACCCACTATTCAAAGTTGAAATGCGACCAACATCTAATCTCAGGCTCCCTCCTGGGGAAGAAGGGGGTAAGGCCTGGGGCCATTATCCCAGTGTCAGCCACTGTGCCAAGTCCATACAAAAAAAAATAATAATAATACCTCTGTCACGTGGAAATCACACAGACCTGGCAAAAAGGCACCACAGGCCAAAAGGTCAGGCTTGGCATTCTCCTCAGTTCGTGTTTTTATGTCAGTCCATTTTGTTATTTGAGTTCTAACAAGAAGCTCTTATGAAAGAAGAGATTGAAACTAATGGCAAAGCCGAGGTTTCCAAATGACCAGGAGGCTGTGTTCCATCGCTGGGCCCTAATTATACTCTGCCTTGCCCAGGTAAAGCTCACTCAGAGGCTTATCACAGAAAATAATGACATTAATTTACTCAAATCCCATTTCGTCCCAAAAAGGATTTCAAGTAGCTACTTGAAAAAAAAGAGAAAATTACCTACCTGTGATTTCAAATGTGTTGTCATTCCCTTCGATTTCATCTAATCTAGTCACTACCATTCCCGTTACTGGTATTTTTCCCTATCGAGAAAAGAACATTCCCATTAAGTCTGTGGTTATATGCATCTCTGCTTATGTGTATTAGATTTTTGTGACCCTCTCAAGAATCACTGCTGAATGACGGCTAGACAGATTTCTCTGTCCTGTCAATAGATAGTGTGTTTCCCTGCTTTCAGTTTTCATTAGACAAGGAAGCAAGGGGGAAATGTGGGTTGTGTTTTGCTAAAACGCCCAAAACCATACGGTGGGGATTTACAGACAGCTCACTTTTTTTCTGACACATTTGCAGGAGAATCTGTCAACAAAGTAAAGATTCCAAAAAAAAAAAAAGTCCAATTTTATGAAAATTAGTAACTGCTACGACAGATAAAACAGGCAACCGTAACTCACGGCCCTCCATATTTGGGGAGCAGGCTGAAGGAAGTTTAACTTCCTAAGGAGTTTCACAACTTGTACCTCAGAACCCCGAATCTGCTTTATAGTTTCCCAGCGGTAATGATATGAGATGAGCCCGTGAAACTTTGCTGCGAATTTATCCGGTTGCACACTTAAGAGTTCTTTTTAAACATGAACAGGTTATGCTCATAACCAGAGCAGTGGACATTGAAGATAGCAAACTCATTACAGCAATATAAAGGTTTCTGATCTAAGGAACATCTGATCTTATAAGCTATTTAATTACAACAAAGGGTCAGAACATTCTGTGTTCTCTGGCTGGACCTTTTTACGCCACAGTGGAAATATTGCATCTGGATGGAAACCTGTTTTCATCCTGGATCCCGCTATGTGCTTTATATGAAATCTACTAACCTGGTAGATAAAGCCACTCATCCGAGGACTTGCAGATAACATTATCAGGACGCTGGAGAATAACATGAGATACCGCTCCTCCTTTTCCTAAAGTGAAATGAAACATGCGAAGCGGACAACAGAAGTTGGACATTTTATTTGTTAAGAATTTCAGGAGTCCCTACTGTGTAACACAGAGCTTGTGGGAGGCAGTGAAACACGAACGGTGACCTTTTGAAAAAGATACCCAACTTCAAGGCACCAGACTAGTTGGATTTTGCTTTGAAAGGAGTACAAACCCATGGTGTATCTCTCTTCTGCCTCTACGTAACAGTGAGATATGAAAAACCACGCTGGTTTCCCAAGTACGCGCGCCTGAGTTGTCACATGGCTCATGCCAAGGCACGAGGCTCTGGGGTCACAAAATGAAAATGATTTTACTTTGAAAAGGAGCAAAACAGAAGGGGCTTTCAGGTGACAGGAAGTTTCCTATGCTCTAGCACGTGTATTCAATTCTTATTCATAAATTTACTTTTAACCGGTAAGAACAAGAGAACTATCGTACCCACGTAACGTGAAAAAGTAAATACTTATTGAAAATGGCACAAAACGAAATTTCACACAGGAGGGCTTCTCTGAACCCCTTAAACAGAGAGGCGATTAGCAGGTGCAAAAACACCAGCCGTGTTAGCTCTAATGATCCTTATGCCTCTCTCTGTCTCCTTCCCTGCACTTGAGCAGGGCAGTCCTTCGAGGCTCAGTCTTCTAGTAAGTTCTCTGAAGCCTCTCACGTCTTTCTATTGCCTGGTTTCCTTCTATAGACACTTCATTTCTTCCTTCTCCTTCTAGCAGCCTCTCCTGCTTAGCTAGTTTCTTCCCTTTTGCCTTCACCATCCGCCCACCTCTCGTCCTGACAGGCCTTCACGGGCCCCCGAGGCTCCTTCTTCATCACACAGGCCCGCCTCATGCTATTCACAGATGCTGGGGTTTTTACGACTTAAGGTCTGGGCCAGCCCCGCGTGGACCAAGTCTACAGGCGCCACTGTCCCCCGCAGCGTTTGCTCACTTCGTGTCTCCGTCACGTTCCGGTAATTCTTGCCACATTTCGAGCTTGTTCTGGTGATCAATGATCAGGACTGACGGAAGGCTCCGAGGATGATTAGCCCTTTTTTTTTTTTTTTTTTTTTTTAAATTTTGTTTATTTATTTGACAGATGGAGATCACAAGTAAGCAGAGAGGCAGGCAGAGGGAGAAGGAGAAGCAGGCTCCATGCTGAGCAGAGAGCCCGATGTGGGGCTCGATCCCAGGACCCTGAGATCATGACCTGAGCCGAAGGCAGAGGCTTAACCCACTGAGCCACCCAGGCACCCCTGATTAGCCCTTTTTTAGCCACAGAGTGTTTCTGACGAAGCTACAGGCTGGGTTCAGACGGGACCCCGTTGCACACTTAATCAACGACAGGACAGCGTAAAGGCAACTTTCACACGCACCGAGGGACTGACGCCTTGATGTGACTCACTTCCCTGAACCGCCGGCTTCGTGGCGGGCTCTGGAACCGGACCTCCAGCACCTCCCAGGTACGCCAGGGCCCCGTGCCTCGCCATTCTCTTGCCAAATCACTTGCTGCCTTCATTTCTCTCCCCATTGATTCCTCCCCGACTGGGGCCCCACCGGCCTCTCGAAGTCATCAATAACTGCCTTCGGGCGAAATCCACTGGCTTCTTCTTGGTCTCCGCACTCCTTGACCTCTGAACCTTTGGCTGACCGCTTTCCACCGGCCTTCCCTCCCGGGGTTTCCATGACAACACAGCCCCCCAGTCCCCTCTGTCCGGCCCTTCCTCCTCCCTTCAACCTAGAGGCTCATCCCAAAGGTGCGAAAGTCTAACAGTTGGACTCCCGGTCCCATTAGCCCTCCCCAGGGTATCTGCGTCTTGAACGAGATGGCTCGTTAACCCCCAGTCATGAATCTCTGACAGAGACCTGTCGGGGGCTATAGCGACACGTTTCGGGACAGGAACGGCGATTCTAACACCCGATAAATCATACCAGGAGACATAAGCAACCTCCCTCCCCTACTCTGCCCCCTTCCTAAAAGACCTAATCCATCTTCAGCCTTGCGCGCTTCTCTCGGGGTGTTTGCTTCCTGGAAGGCACATCTGTCAGGGACATCCAAGCCTCTGCCTCCGGCTCTGCCCGCCCACCCACCTTCCTCTGCGGCTCTAACAGCCGCCTCCAAGAGCACTCCCCCCGGGGACCTACAGCTGGTTACCTGCAAATGAACGCGTCTAAGAGGACATCTGTCATCTCCAGCCCACGGGTCACTGCTCCCGCTCCACCTGCCCTCCTAACCGGGGCCCAGATCTGCTCCCCGCGGTTTCATTTTCCCCGCCACCGCCTTCGCGGGGTGGACGGGGTCCTTTTCACTTCGCAGCCCAGCTGGTCCTTCTGTGGCTAGCCCCCTCCCCTCTGGAGGAAGTATCATCGACACCCCCTTCGTGGCATTTCTATACGACCTGACCCTCTAGCAGCCCCCCGCGGCCCACGGGGTGGACCTGACTGGCTACTGCCCGATGCCTGGGGCTCTCAAAAGCCGACTCTCGTCTCGCTCCATCTCCTTCCTTCTCCCGGCACGCCCCCTCCGCCGCTGACCTACCTAGGCACAAGGCCATGCTCCTGTTCTCTCCTGAGCTAAGAACGGCCTCTCCCTTATGGGATCCTCGCCCTTTCTCTTCAGGGCCCTCCTCCTCCGGTCCTAGCTCCGTAAGGTCTGCTTGCTCTCTCCCTCCTCTGACCGTCTGTGGAATGCACCGTGAAGATCACACGCCCTACGCCGACTCCCTGGGTCTGGTGGCTAGCGGCAGCGCCCGTCCACCTGTTTCCAAGACATTCCCTAAAGGCAGGGATCATCGCGCCTTCCCCCCTCCTAGCTCTCGCAGCACCTACCAGAGTGCCGGGCAAGGAAGAACTGCTCGGTTTCTTGGAACGTTCAAGCACTTGACCTTGACGGAAGGCCAAATCAAAGGGGAAAAAAAAAAAAAGGAAAGATGGAAGCAAGGGCATTGGGGTTTGAAATGTCTTACCTCGCACGTTCCATACTGCACCATCACTTGTGACATAAACAGCACGTTTCCCAAGGTTTTAATACTCTCTCCTTCCCAGGCCTGGATAGGCTCAGAAAGTATCTGCAACTCCAGCTGTTTTCTCTTTCTTAGATCTTGGCACTGCCCCTACGGAACCGAAGGAGAACACAATGGAACAGGAATTCCCACGAAACAGACCAAAATCCAGACCAAAGTGAGATGAAGCTTTGGACTTTCAGATTTCCACCGAGTCCCTATTCCTCAGCAGGACAGAAAGATCCACTATCCTAACTCTCTAACCGAATGTTTTGTGAGGAAGAGCTACTTCTGCCAAAAGATGAAGACGGTGTGGTAGCAGGGGCCATGCATTTATTTCGTATACGAGCGATCTCATTTACTGTGGCACAGCCCTATACTTTAGGGACTAGCAGGAGACTGGTGCGGGGGCAACATACTAAGTTCATTTTCATTCCTGAGAGAACTGTGAAAAAGAGATACAACTGAATTTTACACATACAAACTGGAAATACAAGCCAGGAAACAATATGTGGGATATGAATACGTGTGAAGTTATTTCTTAGAGTATCATTCCAAGTTGAATATGAAAATGAGCATATGGTTAGTTATGTTACTGTTTCCAAATAAATGTCATCGTTTTTTGGGGTGTGTTTTCTATAAAATCTCTGCTGTCCCTTTCAGCTACGTGGAAGCTAGAAGACATCGGTTCACTCTGCACACATTTCTGAAGCATCTGTACTGGGGAAATGGTCAGAAAGAAAGAGTATTTGTTCAAAAAGGAATGTTACATTCTCTTTACATAGGACAAAATAAAGGGGACAAAAGGAGTAGTAAATGCCAAGGGTTTCAGTGGGCTATGCGATTCGGTTGAGTTATGTAACTGTTTTCGACCTGTGACAACAGCAATTTTTTAAAAAATATTTTTAAAAGATTTTTTATTTGTTTATTTGACACAGAGAGAGAGACAGCAAGAAAGCGAACACAAGCAGGGGGAGTGGGAGAGGGAGAAGCAGGCTTCCCGCTGAGCAGGGAGCCCGATGTGGGGCTCGATCCCAGGACCCCAGGATTGTGACCTGAGCCCCCCAGGCGCCCCGACAATAGCAATTTTAATCTAATACCTTATCCTGGTTTTCGACTTGCTGTTTACCTGTGGTCACGCCAGGCACTTATCTTTTGACAGCAATAAAAATGAGGGGACGGTGAATGTCGCATCACAAGCTTATAGCAAGAATCCTAACTAACCACGGATCCCAACCACTTGGAATGTCATGGAAATGTCTACAATAAAGCTCAACTTGGGGCACCTGGGTGGCCCAGTTGGTTAAGCATCCAGCTCTGGGTTTTGGCTCAGGTCATGATCTCGGGGTCGTGAGATCGAGTCCCGCGTCTGGCTTCATGCTCAGTGCAGTCTGCTTGAGGTTCTCTCTCGTCTTCCCTCGGCCCCTCCCGCCTGTGCTCGCTCACTCTCAAACAAATAAAAAGATCTTTAAAAAAATGAAGCTAAACCCAATCAATCGCCCAGTAAACTCTACCTCTTCTCCTAAAATGCCACCAAGTGGTTTTAATCAGTTCAAGGAGACATTAACCATCAGGCTCAAGATGTAAGATTACAGGTAGTAGCTTCGATAGCAATCTCTATAAAGCAATTGGGTCTTAGTAGGTTTTCTCCTTTTAGATTTGATGCAAGATTTCTTTTTCATATGCAAAGAAAAAACTCACACCTTTTGGCATAGACAGATGAATCCAGTACCGATGCTGATCAGCGAATGACAAGCTACACAGACATAAGGTGAACGACATGGGGGTAAAGACAAAGAGACAAAAGGAAACCCCCCACCTACACAGCAATGCTTAATGTGGCAGAAACTTCAAATGTGAGCTCTTGATGCCCTCAGCCTGGCAACCTTTCATAGGTAAGCATGATTTTTTGGAAGACAAAATTAAATGAAGCAATCACTGCGATACTGTCGCCGAAGCTTATTGTTTCCACTCTACAGACCTTTGCATGAGGAAAGAAACGTTCCACCCAAGTCACTTTTTTAGGAACAAAGCATACAAAATGGAGAATGAGAACGTGAGAGCATCGCCTACCATGAGCGTTTTGAAGGCTATGATTGCTTTCAGAATATCCTGGTGATCCGGATGTGTGTCCTAGTAAAGGAATACATGGTAAAATCAGTATTAAAGGAGAACAGATCAGCCGTGGTCAGGGGTCAGGGGGTGGCAGGAGGGTGTGGCCACCGGGAAACAGGAAATCTGAGGGGATGATGGAACCGTCCTGTACCTCCACCGCCGCAATGGTAACAGGAATCCACACGCGCGATAAAAGCCAAAGGAAAGAAGTCCATTTTACTGGAGGCTAATTTAAATATCACTCCAGCACTTGGCATCTCAGCGCCTTCAATGACCAGGTGACCAAGAAACAAAGACAGCTGATGGCACATCATGGACTTGGCAACGACATCGTCCATGTGGTTCCGGAGACTTTAGATAATAAACTAATCAGCAGTCAGGCGTGGGGGAGGCATCATCAGGCCATGTTGTTAATACATGGTAAGAGGTGGGAACCGAGTGGTGGGTAGAGAAAAATCAATCCCATCTCACTGCCTAAAATGCCGTCACTTTCCCTCAGCAGGCTCAACACGGCGAGCCGGCGCTGAGGCTGCGGGGTAGCGGATGGTGGGAAGCAGAGCGCAGCCAAAGGCAGGTGAGCAGCCCAGATGGAGGCAGGCGTGTGGACGGGCTGCAATTCAAGGAAGCCCAAGACAGAGACCCAGGCAGTGGGCGGGGGGGTGGGGGGGAGGGCACCTGGGGATTCTTCGCCTCAAACTGAGGGTGCATTAGTACTCCAGCATTGAGCTGTCACAGAAACGGAGGCCACTGGTTTCTGGATTTTTGCGATAAGCAAGGAGGGGCAAACCTCAAACGGTCCGGCAAACTGGTTTAGCTTTTGGAAAGGCATCCAGAGGTCAACACCTTCCCAAGCCCTAACTGAAATTTCATTCCGGCAGGCTTTACTCACTAGCTCCCCACTGCCTCTAGCTTTCCGGCAGGTCAAATAACCTGAGAATGTGGTTTTGCTCAGAGTGCGTGCTTTCAATCTTTACAAATGCTGACAAGACCGGCAGCGTGCAACCTTTCTCTTTAAAGATAATCAAACCCTTTAAAACCTCAAAACCTTCCCCCAGACACAGGAAGAGCAACTAGGGTAAATGCAGCCTCCCTCAGAGAGCCCTCCTCTCCCACCCACACCTCAAACATCCATGCTCGATGGCGTGAGGATGATTCTAGAAGCTATCCCTGTTGCTTGGTTTTTAATGAAAGGATCTGGCCTCTTGCTGAAACAGTATTCCATGATCGGGCTTCACTACAAATCTTAATATTCAGAAAAGATTATAGCTATGCCACAGCTGTTGCCAATCAACTCTTAAGTTGATAAACACGAATGTGAGGGAACGTTGATGCTGGTCTACGGATACACAGACAGATAAACTAATCCTGGACCCATTTACGAATCTTTAAGGAAATTCCAGAACGTTCCAGCATAATCCAGAGTCAGAAAGCTCAATGATCGAGATATTTATCCCTGTCTATAGTGAAAGTGGTATTTATATTTTCTGGTGTTTTGCTTTGTTTATCTCCCCAGATCAGGTGGTTCCTATACCAGAAGAGCAGACGATCTTGGTCATTTTTGACTGAACCACCATCTACAGAGGAGGAAAACCTAAGTCAACTTGAGAGAAGCAGTAGCACCGAGGCTGGGAGGGAGAATGATCGTGAACATTTAGTAGTAAAGGATGGGGACCTTTCGGTTGCAAGATGAATAAATTCTGGAGATCTAACAAACAGCACGATGGTTCTAGTCTATAGTGCTGTATTGTACTTGAAATTCACTGAGAGTATATCTGAAGTGTTCTCATCATAAAAAAATTAATGACTCCATAAGGTGATGGAGGTGCGAGTTAACTTGCTCGTGATATTCATCTCACAATCTCTATGTATATTAAGCCATCCCACTGTACACTTAAAAAAACCACATTGTACAACCTAAACATACACAGTTTTTATTTCTACCCGAATAAAAGTAGAAAAAATAAAGAAATAAAAATAAAAAAAACCTTCGGGGGGGGGGGGAGCAGGGAAAGAATGTCCCCTTTTTATTTCGCTGCATTAAGAGGGAAGCTAGAAGCCCAGCAGGACGAAAGACTGGATCAAGTAAAATGGGAAACCAAGGCTTTTCCTGAATTCCTCAGTGAGGTTAGTCTGGAGGGAGACCGGCTGCTTCCTTCAGAGCAGAGGCCCATACCCTTGCCTTCCCTTACCTCCATGTGCCGTTCCAACTCCTGCAAGAGAGTAACGTACTTTTCCAGTCGCATGAACGGTTTGCTGAGGCTGGTTGTTAAAATGAGGATCCCTGGACTGGATGCACCTTGACTTTCCATGAACTGTTCCAGATCATCACTAGCAAAAGAATGACCAGGGTCTCGTTAACTGCTTCGTGCCCCAAGGACAGAATTAGCAACCAAACACTATTTTCCTGTGTTTCGCACAATAGAAAACCAAAGAGAAATCAGTTTCATTAATCCAAATGTTGTCCGATTCACCTCAACTCCATTCAGTAAACCTTTACTCGCAGCCCAGCACTGGGGCTCCTGCTCACCCAACAATCACTTACTGACAGCTGCAAAGTAACAGGGATACAGCTGGGGATACAGCCGTGAACAAAACCAAACCCCTGCCCTTAAGGAGTCTGCCCCCACGGACATGGGACATACAGTCTATCAGGTGGTCTCAACGTATGGTTTCAGTCACTTCAAACATTCTACTTATTGGCTGGTCAGTTGCCAAGGGCAGCGACTCACCGCACACTCCCTATCACCGGGCACCCACTTGTAATGTTCAGAATCAAGTTCAAAACTCAGATAGCTGCACGTGTGTGTGACTAATCACCAAGTCACTTAGCCTAGGATCTGAAACCAGTGCAGCAGGCTATACAGACAGTTCCAGAAGGCGACAACTGGGTTAAAAGAAAAAGAATATTCGTATGTTACGAACTCTGCCCTGTAAGCGTGAGCTTTTTCTTTCTGCCTTTTTGCACCATCTGGATTGTCTCCTTTACAGCGACGTGATACTGAGTCCTGGGGCTGCAAGATCATTTTAATATTCATTTGTGCAAAATAAAACTAAATAAGGACCCCCACCCCCACCCCGCCTACGGGACGGCATGTTCTGAAACTTCGGCTTCTGACTTAGCCCCTTCTGCCTCCTTGCTTGCCCGTGCATATCCCATCAGTCTCAAGTTTATTCCTTTCCATTCGTGCTGCCACAGCCTCAGTTCAGACCTTTATCTCCTCCCATCTGGTTCACTCCAAAAGTCCAACTGGTCTCCCAGCTCCCCGGCTTTTTTTTTTTTTTTTTTGCTTCCCAGCCGTCCTGCAGACCGCTGCTCTGACCCTGTCACTTTCTGCTCAGGAACCCCCGATTTCCTGCAAACTTGAGCCTGTGCTTTCTAGCCTCCCACAGGTCCCACCCATCTCTCTCCTCACTCTCGTTCACGAACCCTCTACGACAAAATGACTGATTTATTTTCCCTAGAAGACAGCTTAGGCAGGGCAGTGCCCAACCATGGCGTGTTGCAATCAGTGGTGAGATGTGTTCAAAGAAACTTGTCACCAGCAGTAAAACACTGGAGAGGGGGTGGGCGTGGGGATGGGGTGGATTGCGTTACCCCTCTTTGTGGACACGCTCCCTCCTTGGGCTTTTGAGAATGGGAGAAGAAGGGATGGGGTTTCCGCTAATGCCCCGGCAACCTGGAGCCACACGGGGTCACGTGTGCCAGAGGGAAAATGGGCTGGGAATCACTGCCTTCACAGAAGCAGAGTCACGGCTGAGTGGTCAAGCCTGAAAAGCCACGCGGGGGGTTGTATCCATTTTTGCCAGCTTGCCCCAGAAGCCCCTGGGAGGACGGAGTGCCCTGGACCTGGAGTCATAAAACAGGGCTGGTGACCCTGGATCGTGTTAGTTACCTGGCGTCAGCTGACTCATCTGTAAAACAGAAATTAAACCTACTTCCCACTAAGATTCTGAAGATTCACCATTGGGGTCTGTTTCACGGTGAGGGTGAGGTTTTCGCGTGCATTTGATCCTCTTTAAAATGCGCAACGGCACTTCAACCCAGGTGTTATCCTCATTTTACAGATGAAAAAGCTGAGACTCAGGAAGAGTGAGTAATCGGAAGTAAATGGCTGAGTTGGGGTTCATGCCCCGGTCTGAAGTCAAACCCTCCAGTCTTTCCATGGCACCACATGCCCCTGTATTAGAAAAGTATTTTGTAAACTTTAAAGTAGTTTGTAAATGCATTTGTATTACTATATTACTGTGCCAAGGCAAATACCTTGCTAAAATCACATCTTTAGAAACTACCATTAAGCTGTGATTTCCAGCTTAATGGAAACTCAATTGATGTTAAATTTCCAACCAGGAACATAAAGTGCACAAAGAGGTTTAAAAATTCATTGCATATAAAATATAATTAGGAAAATAACTCGAATTTGGAGAGTGCATTTGAGTAGAAATGTAATTTAGAGAAAATCACTTTCCTAATTTATTTTCAATTTGGTAAACAAGTCTTATTTTTTCTTTTCATGACTAAATAAGTCCCCCGTCCTCAATGTTCTCCTCTAATTGATAAAAGGCTCGCGACAATTAAAAGCAAATACTAACATGTACTTTGTTATTACTTTCCATGCAGCATTCTAACTTTAACGCTTGCTGAATATTATGAAAGAGGTTTTTTTTTTTATTTTTCAATTTAACATGAGTTCATCGGCTACTGGGAGGAAATGAACGTTTTACTGTGCAACAAAAGAATAAAACTGTCTTAATAAAGCTGCTGCCCATTACAATAACTAGATCCTGCAAGATGCATTTTACTAAGCCAAATAAACTTAATCCACAAATTAATGTCATTATACAAAAATGTAAGACTCAAATTTATATTGTGCCAAAGAACAAGCTAAACGTGGTTTTTAATTCTATACAGCCTGTTGGAAATGTCAATGGGTTGAGGCTTGTTTTTCAAGCTTCACATGTTCTGTACGAGTGATGTGAGACAAGAGAAGCAGTTGTCAATGTCAGTGTTGTCTTAGACTCAACAAAACCTTGATCTCACAGAAGGCAGGGTGCATGGGGCTCTGGGATGCTCTGGCTTGGGCTGGAAGGCCCCAGAAAACTATCTTACCTTCTGATATCTCTACAGAGCTCATAGCCATATTATATGAGTGTTTCTGTGGAACCTCTGCCTAGATTTCTACTCTGAATGATGAGAACAGCTGGAAAAGGATCAGAACACACACACACACCCTCCTGCTCACCCCCCTTTCATGGAAATCACTGGAAAGGGGGAAGTGAGGCCCGAGGAGCTTTTTCCACTCATCTAGTCCCTGCTCCCTGGGAAGAGACTCTTTTTCATTCCCACCACTTTTTATTTGAGATCGGTCTCACTCGCTCCCTTCCCGAACCCAGTCTCAGAATATTCCCTAGGCTCCTCGTCCCCGAAGCAAGTACATAACACAACTCTGGGTTTTTCTCGAAGTCTTCATTGCTGACAACAGGGTAAACAGAGTGACAGCTAACAAGAGGAAAAGGGCACAGTGGTGACACGGTGGTGTCTGTCATTGCAATGGAGACAGAAGTACAGTTCAGACCTGCCTGAGGGCTCACTCTCCCCTCTCTCGCTCTCTCTTTCAATCCGGGTCCCCTTCCCTCATGAAAAGGAGGGGAGCCACAGCAAAGCACCGGAGAGAAGTGGGTATTTTTGTAAGGGAGAGCTTATTCCCAGGAAGAAACAAGAGCTACAGTAAGAAGCCTAAAGGGGAGAGAGAGGGGAAATCCCAAAAGACCTCAGCCAGGGGATAACAAAAGACTGGGGCCGTCATTCAAATATATGTAAATATGGGGACACATCAAAGTTGGGGTCTGCTTCTATACCCATCTTCAGATAATATGTTACTGCATTTTTAACAAGGTGCCAACACACGGCCATGAATTTTAAAGCCGTAGCTCTTGGCCAAACGGCAGGCGCATCGCTGGTATGATACTGCCACCTGCAGGCTGCAGGGGAGAAGTTCAACTGACTGGCCTGCTCTGCCTGGAGTGACTTTCCAGTGTCTCATCACCAACAGATTCGGCCGGGAGAGAACAGAAATCCACCCATGTCCTTGTTTCAGCTGACACCTTCATCAAAATGGGAATCTAGGGGTGCCTGGGGAGCTCAGTCGGTTAAGCGTCCGACTTGGTTTCGGCTCAGGTCATGATCCTAGGGTCATGAGATGGAGGCCCATATTGGGCCTCACGCTCAGCAGTGAGTGCTGAACTTTCTGTCTGTCTGTCTGTTTCTCTCTCTCTCTCACACTCCCTCTGCCGCTCATCCCCACTCACCTTCTCTCTCTCCCTCTCTCTAAAGTAAGTAAATCAATCTTTTTTTTTAAAGATAATAAAACAGGACGTTAGACTGAAATTTCTGTAAATTTCATTCAACTATGCCTTGCCTCTACTGGTCAGCATGAATCACAAGACGCCTGTAACAGAGTTGAGATTATATCAGAAGCACATCTGGGGGAAACCCCCAAGAACTTCAATTTAATTTTTACCCCTTACATGCAAATGAAAGGTGAGATCAAAATTCAGTTCTATGGGGGGCACCTGGGTGGCTCAGTGGGTTAAGCCTCTGCCTTCGGCTCAGGTCATGATCTCAGGGTCCTGGGATCGAGCCCTGCTTCCTCCTCTCTACCTGCCTCTCTGCCTACTTGTGATCTCTCTCTGTGTCAAATAAAAAAAAAATCTTAAAAAAAAAAAATTCAGTTCTATGGGACTCCAATGAGTCTTCCATCATTTCAAGGGACACCGTAAGACTCTCGAAAAACATCACTAACCAAAATGATATGATAATGATATGATAAAATGATATGATAATCTCCCCCCAAAGTCGAGAACCTCTAGATTAACTTGAAATCATAATGTTTGAAGGAATCTGTACTGTTACTTATAAAATTAAATTCCTAATGTGGGTAAATGTAGTCAGTGACGTTTCGACACTCAGAGTTACAACAGAAACTTCTCTGAACACTACCCAAGTCTGCTCCTGGAGGCACACCATTTCTTTCTGGAATTGTTGTTCTCAGATTAAAAGGAAAAGAGGGGAAATCTCTTTTTATTGTTATTAAGAAATTTGCTTTTATACACACAGGATGTTTACGTATCCACCACAGGAAGAATGTTTCTGGGTCTTTTCTGCTTCTTTACTGACGATAAGTAGTAAAGTATGAAAAGATTCCTAGAAATGATAAAACCAAATTCAGGACTGTGGCTCCCTGTGGCATGGGAGGGAGGAGCAGAACTACGAGAGAGCACAGGCGGGTCTCCAACTGCAGCAGACTTTGTTTCTTACGCTGTCTGGTGGCCACCTGAGTGGACTTGATTTTATCTCTGTTTTTTGTCTGCTGGAAATACCGCATACCTTTCTCCTAAAGAGCAACTAGGAGCCGGAAGCCCATGAATAAAGGTAGAAATAAGGAGTGGTAACAACTACGTTATGCTAGCTGCTGGGTCCTCTGTACACATTATCTCATTTAATTCCTATACCCGAGGAAGCCAATTCCTGGCCAGTGTGGCTGAGAGGTCGGAGGTTCCCTTCTCTACTCAGTACCCCAACCGCACACACATACATAGGGAGGAGGCTCAACCCCAGGCAGGCTGAAAACACTGGGGCCCAACACTCTCACCCCCACTCACTTGTTGGGCAGAGCTTCTGTGCTGGGAGAGGCAAGCAGAGAAGACCAGAGGCCAGTGGCACAAAGATTTTGCCCAGGGAGGGAGGAAGCCTGTAGGACCAGAGAGTTCTGAAGCTCTCCCCCAGAGGAACTGGTTTTAGTTGAGAGTGTGGGGAGGGACACCTGGCTGGCTCCGTGGGTAGATCATGTGACTCTCGATGGGGGGGGGGGCGGGTCATGAGCTTGAGCCCCACATAGGGGGTAGAGCCTATTAAAAAAAAAAAAAAAGGAGAAAAGAGAAAAAAATGCGGGGGAAACCCAAGCCTAAAGGCTCTTGCAAGAACAAGGAAGATTTTGGTGGTGAGCAAATGAGAGGGTGCCGGCAACTCTTCTTAATTAAGAGCAGGTATCTAAACCCTGGGCCAGTTAGGTCGCGAGAGAGACCCAAAGAGACAGCTAAGAAGGGTCAAAACAAACATCAAAGACGGGTCTCAAAAACTACCCCTGCCCAGGGACGCCTGGGTGGCTCAGTCATTAAGCGTCTGCCTTCGGCGGGTGCTGGGATCGAGCCCCGCATCGGGCTCCCTGCTCAGCAGGAAGCCTGCTTCTCCCTCTCCCACTCCCCCTGCTTGTGTTCCCTCTCTCACCGGGTCTCTCTCTGTCAAATAAATAAATAAAATCTTAAAAAAAAAAAAAAAACTACCCCTGCCTGAACGTCATTGGGTCAGGTGACAGATCATTTATGCCCCCAGGGAACGGTCAGAAACAGGAGCGCAATCAGCTGGAAATCAGCGGGGCCGGCGGTGGGAGGATACACGGAACTGGCGCAGACAGCTCAGCAGGAAAACCGGGGGAACACGGGCAGAGAGAACCCTGATAACAAAACCACCATCCTTCCAGCGTGGCTGGGTGCAAGGACCAAGGCTGGGCCCTCTGAGGAGTGACGTCAGAGGTGCACACGGTGGGTAAAACAGACCTCACTAAAAGATGCTATCAAGTCACTAAACAAACAAGCAAACGACAACAAAAACACACCCCCAAGAGGGGAGAAGGGAAGCAGCATCCAGAGTTGCTAAACCTGAAATTGCACGAAGTGTCTAGTTTTCAACAACAACAACAAAAATATGTAACACGTCAAGAAACAGGAGTGTGTGATCCATATAAAGGAGATAAGAAGAGACAACAGAAGTTGTCTGCGAGAGTGACAAATGGTCAGATCCAACAAAGACTTCAAAGTAGCCATTATAAACGCGTTCTAAGAACAAAAGGAAGGGCACCTGGGTGGCTCAGTGGGTTAAGCCTCTGCCTTCGGCTCAGGTCGTGATCCCAGGGTCCTGGGATCGAGCCCCGCGTCGGGCTCTCTGCTCGGTGGGGAGCCTGCTTCCCCCTCTCTCTCCGCCTGCCTCTCTGCCTACTTGTGACCTCTCTCGGTCAAATAAATAAAATCTTTAAAAATAAATAAGAACAAAAGGAAACCATGCTTAAAGAATTAATGGAAGCTACAACGACAATGTCTCACCGGAGAGTATTAGTAGAGAAACAAATTACAGGAAAAAAAAAAAAGAACCAAATGGAAATTCTGGGGTAAAAAAGTACAGTAACTGAAATTTAAAAATTTGCTGGAGATGCTCAAGAGTAGGTGTGAACTGGCAAAAGAATCAGTGACTTTAATGATAGATTCACAGAGCCAATGTAATCTGAGAAAACTGAGGGTAGGGGGAGAGATGAATAAAGAAAAATGAATCCATTTCAGACTGAAAACTTCCTAAACTTGTGGAAAATGTTAATGTACATAACCAAAAAGCTCAATGAATTCCAGGTAGGAGAGATACAAAAAGATCCACGTACAAATTATAGTAAAGATGCTGAGAGACAAAAACACAAAGAAAATCTGAAAATGAGAATGAGCAAAACAGCTCATCGTGGGCTAGGGAACCTGAAGAAGATTAAAACCGCTAATTTCTTCTCAGAGTTAATAAGGGCCCAGAGGTAGTGAAATGACATATTCAAGGTAAAGAAACAAAACTGCCCACCAAGAATTCTATATTCATCCAAACTGTCTTTCAAAAATGTAGGTGGGAAGAAAACATTCCCCCATAAACAAAAACAGAGACTTCTTTGCTGGAAGACCCACCTTACAAGAAATATGAACATTAGATGATAAAATCAAGTCAACCCAGATGTAAATTCAAAACCACATAGAAAACAGAGCACCAGCAAAGGTAATCATGCAATTATGAAAGACAGTACAAATACCTATTTCTCCTTTTTGTCTTAACTAATATAAAAACAAACGTATAAAGCAACATTATATACCCATATTACGGGGCCTGTAACATATAGAAATGTGATATATTTCACAACAATAGCACAGTGGAGGTGGGTGGAAAGCTCTATTGGAAGAAAGATATGATATCAGAGAGTAACTCAAATCCTCAGGAAGAAATAAAGATAGGGGCGCCTGGGGGCCTCAGTGGGTTAAGCTTCTGCCTTCAGCTCAGGTCATGATCTCAGGGATCTGGGATTCAGCCCCACATCGGGCTCTCTGCTCAGCAGGGAGCCTGCTTCCCCACCTCTCTGCCTGCCTCTCTGCCTACTGGTGATCTCTCTCTGTCAAATAAATAAATAAAAATCTTTAAAAAAAAAAGAAAGAAAGATTAAACACATAGTAAATAAGAATGTTAATGGAACAGATGCTCTCAACATATCCTTGTTCTCCTTTCCTCTCTCAGTTTCATTAATACACATAAAATTACATAAAATAATATTTATAGCAACATTACTGGGTTTGTAGCATAGAGATGTAATACATGGAATACTAGCCCCAAAAAGAGAAGAGGATACAAAGCTACACTAGCAGTAACATTAGTATATCTCACTAGAATTAAGTTAGTGTGAATATAAAGGAGATTCTGATAAGATACACACACACACACACACACACACACACACACACACACACATATGGAAAGTCTCATTGCAATTGCCAAAAAATGAATTCAAAAAAATCATTGAAAGACTTCTGGTTTCAGCTGTAACATGTAAAGAGTTTGGAGGGCTTCAATACTATTCTCACAAGAAAAAACACTGAACTATCTGAAAATCAATGACTTTTCTTAGATCCACTGGGAATTGAGATCACAGGGAAAACCATGCCCCCCCCCAAATCTGGAAGGACCCATAAATATTGAAAATTAAAACAGAGATCCGCTTCCTTGAAAGAGAAGCCACTGGAGCCAGTAACTAGTAGCAACACTCAAATGCTAATTTTGATGAATTTTAAGAATCTAAGTGTGGACTAGCTAGACAGTTAAAAACTCCCAGTGACCCAGTCTTGGGATCCCAATACTTCTGTGGGTTTTGAAAGCCCACTCAAGTTCTCCTGGTGAAAATCGGAGAAAAATCCCCTTGCGTACTTTTCTTACGCTTAAAATTTGTTTAGGAGGGTAGATCTCATGCCATTTATATTTTTTGCCACAATAAAAATAAAAGGGAAAAATTTTTCTAAAGTGGAGGAGAGGGGCACCTGGGTGGCTCAGTGGGTTATGAATCTGACTCTTGATCTCAGCTTGGGTCTTGATCTCAGGATCATGAGTTGAAGCCCCACACTGGGCTTCATGCTCAGAGTGGAGCCTACTTAAAAGAAAAAAACAGCGGAGGGAGAAATAATACTTCCTCTGGCAAACAAAAACTGAGGGAAATTTTCACTAGTAGACCACCTTTGCAAAAATTGTTAAAAGAAGTTCTTCAGAGAAAAGGAAACTTAGATCTACATAAAAAAGGAAGAGTGTCAGAGAATACTACATACAAGTGAAAGAAAACCTTTCTTTTTTCTGAGTCTTAATGGATCTAAGAGATAACTGTTCAAAGTAATAGACAATATATCGGGTTATTTTACCTTATGGATAAATTAAATGAATGAGAACAATGTTCTAAGAGGTTAGGGGGAATTGAGAATACTCTGTTATAAGGTACCCAGGCTACCTATGGAATGAAAGTGTTAATGTAAAAGTGCTGTTAGATTAGTTATAAATGGTTATTATAAACTCTAGGGAACCCACTAAAGTTTTTCCAGAAGTATAATATGCTAGGAGAGAAGATAAAATGAAATCATATAAAATTTAACTAAAACCAGAGAAGTCAGTGAAAGGGGGGTAGTAAAGAAACAAAGAATAAGTACAATGAATACGAAACAGTTATAAACATGGTAAACATGAATCCAACCATATCAATAACCACTTTAAACATAAATGGTCTCGATATGCCAATTAAAAGACAGAGACCATCAGAGTGGATTAAAAGACAAGACTCAACTGTAGATTATATGTAAGATATTGATAGAATAAAAGGAAAAGGATGCAAAAGATACATTTAAAAATAGCTGAATTAGCTACACTAATTTCAGAAGAACCTGACCTCAGAACAAGGAAAATTATCAGGGATAAAGAGGGAGCATTACGTTCCATGCTCTTGGATTGGAAGAACAATTATTGTGAAAATGTCTATGCTACCTAAAGCAATCTATACTTTTAATGCAATCCCTATCAAAATCCCATCCATTTTTTTCAAAGAAATGGAACAAATAATCCTAAAATGTATATGGAACCAGAAAAGACCCTGAATAGCCAAAGGAATGTTGAAAAAGAAAGCCAAAGTCGGTGGCATCATAATTCCAGACTTCAAGCTCTAATCATCAAGACAGTATGGTACTGGCACAAAAACAGACACATAGATCAATGGAACAGAATAGAGAGCCCAGAAATGACCCCTCAACTCTATGGCCAACTAATCTTCAACAAATTTTCAAAAAATGTTTAAGTTTTTTTCACTTTTTTGAAGCAAGAGTGTAACTCATGAGGGGCAAAGGATGTGTTCTGAGGAAGTTTAATGCCTAAGGGGGATGTTTGTTATAAAGCTAAATATATATTTTTTCTTTTTTTCTTTTTTTTTTTTAAAGATTTTATTTATTTATTTGACAGACAGAGATTACAAGTAGGCAAGAGAGGCAGGCAGGGAGAGAGAGGAGGAAGCAGGCTCCCTGCGGAGCAGAGAGCCCGATGTGGGGCTCGATCCCAGGACCCTGGGATCATGACCTGAGCCGAAAGCAGAGGCTTTAACCCACTGAGCCACCCAGGTGCCCCAAAGCTAAATATATTTTTTAAAGTTAATTTCTCTTAAGTCAGTGAGAGAAAGACAACTATCATATGATCTCCCTGATTTGAGGAAGTTAAGAGGTAATGTGAGGGGTTTGGGGGATAGGAAAGGAATAAATGAAACAAGATGGGATTGGGAGGGAGACAAACTATAACCTCACAAAACAGAGGGTTGCCGGGGGGAGGGGGGTCGGGAGAGGGTGGTGGGGTTATGGACACTGGGGAAGGTATGTGCTATGGTGAGTGCTGTGAAGTGTGTAAACCTGGAGATTCACAGACCTGTACCCCTGGGGCTAATAACACATTATATATTAATAAAAAATAAAAAAAAATTTTAAAAAGAGGGAGCAGGGGCGCCTGGGTGGCTCAGTGGGTTGAAGCCTCTGCCTTAGGCTCAGGTCATGATCCCGGGGCCCTGGGATCGAGCCCCGCATCAGGCTCCCTGCTCAGCGAAGAGCCTGCTTCCCCCCTCTCACTCTCTGCCTGCCTCTCTGCCTACTTGTGATCTCTGTCTGTCAAATAAATAAAATCTTAAAAAAATAATTTAAAAAAAGAGGAAGCATTACATAAAGATAAAAGGGCCAATTCTCTGACAAGACAAAACAATCCTTAACGTGAATACACCTAACAACAGAACATCAAAATACATGAGGCAAACATTGATAGAACTGAAAGGAGAAGTAGATAAATCCACTATTGTGGTTAGAGACCTCAACATCCCCCTATCAGTAATCAACAGATCCAGCAGATGGAAAATTAGTAAAGATACAGCTAAACCAGACAGCACTGTCAATCTCGTAATTTAATTTACATTTACAGAATACTTCATCTAACCACAGCAAAATATATATTCTTCTCAAGCTCACGTGGAACATTCACCAAGATAGATCCAATTTTGAGACATAAAACAATTTAACAAATTTGTAAGGCTAGAAATCAACAAAGGGTGCTGGGACATTAGACATAAGCAAAAGAATGAAGGTGGACCCCTACCTCATACTGTATGCAAAAATTAACTCAAAAATAGATTAAAGAGCTAAATGTAAGTAGGAGATAACAGTATAAAATTTTTAAATAGGCACAAATCCTCATGACCTGGATTAATAACAGTTTTTTAGCTATAACATCAAAAGCACAAGCAACAGCAGGAAAACAGATATATTGGACATCATCAAAATTAAACGTGAAAAAAAATTAAACGTGAATTAAGACTTTTGTGCTTCAAAGGACACCATCAAAAAAGTGAAAAGACAACTCACAAAGTGGGAGAAAGTTTCTGCAAATCATGTATAAGAGGAATGTAAGGAAGACTACATAAAGAAGTGTTGCAACTCAACAATGAAAAGATGAAAATCCCAACTAAACAATGGGCAAAAGATTTAAACACATATTTTCAAAGAAGATTATTATAATAGCCAACAAGCACATGCAATCGTGTTCAACATCATTAGCCACTGCAAAGAAGGGGAGTGACTGTTACTGCCTATAAGGTTGCTTGGGGGAGATGAAAATGTTCTGAAACTAGATGGTGGTGACGGTTGCCCAACCTGGCCAATATATTAACCGCCACTCAATTATACACTTTAAAATGGGTGACTTTATGGGCTGCCCGGGGGCTGAGTCAGCTCTTAATTTTGGCTGAGGTCATGATCTCAGGGTCCTGGGACTGAGTCCCAAGTGGGGCTCTACACTCAGCGGGGAGTCTGCTTTAGGATTTCTCTCCCTTTCCCTCTGCCCCTCTCCCCAGCTCGTGCGTGCTTCCATGTGCTCTCACCCTCTCTTTAAAGTAGATAAATACATCTTTAAAAATGGTGAATTTATGGTATGTAGATAATTTCTCAACAATAAAACAAATAATCCAATTTTAAAATAGGGGAAGGAGACAAACAGACGTTTCCCCCAATGAAGATGTACAACTGGCCAATAAGCCCATGAAAAACACTTACCGTCGTTATTCACTAGGGAATTGCAAATCAAATCACAATGAGAGATCACTTTACACCCATAAGGATGGCTATAATCAAACAGACTGATATTAACAAATGGTGGGGATGTGGAGAAAATGGGGCCCTTGTACACTGGTGGCAAGAACACCACCTGGTGCAGCCATTTTGGAAAACAGTCTTGACAGTTGCTCTGAAGGTGGAAACAGAAGAGTTATCCTATGACCTTGCCATGTCACTCCTAGGAACCTACCCAAGTGAAATGAAAACATATGTCCACACAGAGCAGCGGATTATGTACAGTCTGCATGTCTGCAAACTGGTGAATGGAAGAACGATACGCAGTATTTAAATAACGGAATCTTCTGTGGTGATTTAAAAAAAAAATGAGGTACTAGGAGCGCCTGGGTGGCTCAGTTGGTTAAGGGTCCGCCTTCATCTCAGGTCATGATCCCAGGGTCCTGGGATCGAGCCCCGCATCGGGCTCTCTGCTCAGCGCGGCTTCTGTCTTCCTCTGCACCCCTGCCACGCACGTGCATTCTCTCTCACTCTCTCATATAAATAAAAATTTTTAAAAAATAAAAAATGAGGTACTAGTAAGTGCTACAACATGGATGCAGCTTGGAAACGTGACAAGCGAAGAGAGCCAAACACAAAAGGCCCTAATGCTGTGTGACTCCCCTTAAATGAAATGTCCCGAAGGAGCAAAGCCAGAGTGACGTAAAGGACTTCCGTGGTGGCCTCGGCCTGGCGGTGGAGGGTGCCTGCTCATGAGCACGGGCTTGTTTGGGGAGCGAGGAAAATGTTCTCCAACTGATTGTGGTGACGGACGCGCAACTCTGAATAGACTCAGAATAATTCAACTGTGCGCCTCAAACGGGTGAAGCGTGCGGTATGCGGAGTAGAATTCAATAAGGCTGGTAGATAAAAAAGGAAATGGTGATGCTTTCTTTCGCCTTTTTGGTAACGTTTTCTTTCCTAAGCTGGGTGGTGTGTGTTCATGGGTGTTCGTTTTATTACTTCTTTAAATTTGCATTTAAATTATGCTTTGCAGGTAAAACAGAGATCTTAATAAAAATACTGTTTTTAGAAGGCTAACAGACCCAGATGCTAATTGTGGCTCAACCACTTAAGAGCTATGAGCTCTCTGGCAGACTACCCGACCTCCCAATGTCTTATCTATAAAGCAGGGACGGTGGTAATAGTAATTCCCTCATAGGCTCTTAGGTCATGTGCCTGGAACGCTCTCAGGGCTATTAGCCAATATTAGCTCTAAGGAGTTGAGCCACTTGCCTAAGTAACTCAGAACCTTTCTTTAAACTCCAACTTCCATATTTGCTATTCCACAAAAATTCATCACTTCGATCAGGGGAATAAAATGGACCTTCAAGCAGGACCCACTGAATTCTACCTTTAAAATGTCCTTACCTAATAGTTCTATAAAGTCAATAAAGCTCCTTTTTTAAAGATTTGTTTATTTATTTGAGGAAGAGAGAGAGTGCATGAGCAGGGGGAGGGGCAGAGGGAGAAGCAGACTCCCCGCTGAGCAGGGAGCCTGATGTGGGGCTTGATCCCAGGACCCCAGGATCATGACCTGAGCCGAAGGCAGACACTTAACTGACTGAGCCACCCAGGGGCCCAAGTCAATAAAGCTCCTAACAAACCAAGACAAAACCAAAATTTCCACCACTTCTGAGGGTTTGTGTCAACCAGTGTTCCAGTCTGGCTCCGGGGTTCAAGTCTGAGCCAGATTAAGAGAATACTCTTCCCGGTCGTGAGCAGCCAGAATCTGTGTCTGTTCTGAGTCTCGTCTCCAGGGTATGTCCTAAGAGACTCTGAGTAGTTGTTGCTGTTGTCTCCCTCCCTCACCCACCAGATTTCTAGCACATGATTTCAAAGTTCAAACTGCCATCTTTGAGAGGCACTTGGGTGGCTCAGTGGGTTAAGCCTCTGCCTTCGGCTCAGGTCATGATCTCAGGGTCCCGGGATCGAGCCCCGCGTCGGGCTGTCTGCTCAGCGGGGAGCCTGCTTCCCCCCCCATCTCTCTGCCTGCCTCTCTGCCTCCTTGTGATCTCTGTCTGTCAAATAAATAAATAAAATCTTAAAAAAAAACCACCAAAATGATTAAAAAAAAAAACAACTGCACCTTGAATCCTATCACCTGGGGTTCTGGCCCAGATGAATGCACCAGTGAATGCATCAGGGATGGGCGACCAGGCGGTAACGAAGGGTGGGAGAGATATGAACCTGTCTTGGGCCCTGGCAAGGACTCTTAAAGGAGATACCGTTTTGTTGTTCCCCATGAATCGGAAACAATTCCCATGCACAGTTATTATCACAGCCCATTGCTTAAAGCACTTACCAGACAGTTCGCGCTGCTAGTTTCTGTCCACCTTTCCATGTTCACGAGTACCTGCCTTTGAGCCAAAGCACTGCTGGAAACTTCCCCCACCAGCCAAAGGGAAAGTGACAAAGAGATGAACCCAGGCGCTCTAGCTATCTGCCAGCAACCCAGACAAACCATTCGCTGGGGGAGGGGAAGGCTAAAACACTGAATGTAAACAGAATTAGGCTTCAGGAAAGCCTTTTTGATCCTTCCCTCAGCCCACGCGAAGCTGCTACCACATTGCAAAGTCTCACGGCATCTTCTTAATTACCCTTTAATTTCATGTCCGTATCTCTCTCAAGCTTCTGTGCTCCAGGAGGGGAGGGAATGCCTCTTCCTTATGGACTACTATAGCCCCGTCAGCTAGTACATGACCCTGCACATAGTAGATGCTCAGTAAACTACCTGTTGAGCTGATAAGCAATCTGTGTAACGACGGATTAATTCCTGCAGTGATGAAGGGGGAGGATCGGAAGTTCCACTGGAGACCTTGGATTGCCGAATGAAGCGGTCCTAGGAAAGGATCGCACTGTGGAACCGCTTCTTTGGGGAAATGGTAACAACTTACCTGTGCTGTGTAAGCACATTGACAGCTGACGGATGATTTGCACAGTAAGCCAGGTACATAGATTTAAAATGAGGCATGAGGTTCAATAGACAACCTCCGACTCTGTGTTGGTTTTCTGGAAACCTGTAGGTAAAACAGATGAAAACACAGAATGTAAAATAAGAAACAGGGGATAAAGGAAGAGGCTTCCAGTCAAACCTGGCAACATGCAAACCTTTTGAATTCTTTTGCCAAAGTGAAGAGAGAAATTATATTATAACACTTTTGCCATGGAATGCAAGTTCCTGACCGCTACTTTATTATTATTTTTTTTTTGATGGGGTACTGGACCACCACTCCAAACTCGAGCCACCAAACGTGGTGCCCATACACAGGGGCCGGATACTTACTTGAAAGGACCAGATAGTGTTTTTTAAAGATATTTGTTCAAACTACAATATTCAAAATTTTAGCCAGGCACACACACACATGCACACACACACACAAAATACTCTTGGCTAATTTATATGAAGTTCAAGTACAGACAAAAGTAATCAAACCCCAAACTGATACAACACAAAGGAGTATTATGTAGTCTCGGTGGCTTGGGGGTTACCAGGCAGGATGGCTTCATGACTTCAATCTTTTTGAGTTACAAGCCACCTGTTTTCATTTGTAGACAAATCAGAGAAGTGCAAGAAAGAAAAATTACTCAGCATTCCACCATTCAGAGATAGCTATTAGGATAATTCTGGCATATTCCTTGGTCTTCCTTCTACATGTTTCTCGATAAAATGGAAAATAAAGATTACAAATCTAGTTTGTAATCGGTTCTTCTCACGTAGTGACTTATCTTGCCACATCAATAAGCTGGATCCCTAACAGCATTTAGGATGGTTCCTCGGGCATTAACCATCTTCCTTCCTGGATGACCACTTGTGTCCCAGAAAGCTCGAGAAACAGGCAATCACCCAGATTTCCCTGGAGACGATGAAAGTTGCCAACTTCTCTGAGATACAGTGCTCAGAAATCTTGCTACAGAACTATATGGCCTGATGATCACTGCAGTCCATTCTGCAGTATGGAGCTGAACACCTCAACCACCAAGCTAGCCATCCAACGTGTACTGTGGTTCTCATCAAGATATACTTTCCTTCCCCCACTTTTTGTGTATTTCAAGTGTTAACAAGCTACCAGGTGTGATTGAAAGAGAAAAAGCAGCTTATGCAACTGAATGAATCACCTAATTTTCCCAAGTAATTGGCAATGTACAAAAGAAGATATCGAATCAATGTCACAGGCATCATCCCCGGTCGATGCAGACCTGATTTGTCTCTCACACTGACCCGGAGCAGTAAACCGATAATGATTTTTTAAATAAAGTCAGAAATGGTTTACTGCTTGTAGAGCCCTGATATACAACCAGGGGTTTGGCTCTCCCCGGTGCCTTTTCTCTGTACTGGGACAGTTTATCAACACTGTAACAAGTGAGTAGATAAAAAAGTATTCCTATCTAAGACAGCAGCTAGCAGGAAAAGAAAACACACCAAAGAAACGGTGTCGCTAGCTATCCTAAGGGCAATGGGCATCACTTACTTGGAACACTCTTCCAAGGCTTGACAGAGCGTCTGCTGAAACAAGCATATTTCCTCGAAGTTCCCCAATAAAGATGTAAACTCCACAGTACTCAGACTGAAAAAAAAAATACACAGTTTCAGTGGCTAGAACTTCAGGAGGATTCCCGTTACCCATCACTATTCTGGTGAGCTGATAACTTGCTAAAAAATTGACCAACGGCACGAGGGAAGCAATCCCTAGATTTTAACTTTTCCTTTTTAATTTACACCAGCTCTGTGGTCTTAAACAACATTTAAAAGCGTCCTTCCTTGATTTCCTTTTTCTACAATAAGAATAATGATCCAAAGCAAACAAGTGTTTATTAAAGACATTTAGGTGTTTTACAAGCGACGAGACGAGTGGAGGAGTAACAAGTTGGTAATATCTAAGTACCTCAATAGGCAAAATCCATCACGGCTGGGGATACATGTAAACAATTTGGAGTATTCTCTTCTAGAGGAACCAGGAGAATCATTGAAAGACATTATATATCCTCATAGATGGCACAGGGGAAAACCACAAAATTCAGTTTCTCCCGATTTAAAATGCTCATAAATCAACAAAAGGAAATCTTTATCAGAAGAAGTAGAGGAGAAGAAAATAGTACTGATTTGTTTCTTTGTTTGTGGAAGGGAATGGAGTAAATAAAGGCCAGCTGATAAAACCATGGTTTTATGGGGAGCCCCTGTACGATGAATTTTCTCCACTCTTCCTCTCCCAAACGGTAGGTGGTAACACGCCGCCAACACCACTCACCCAGCACTTAACACCCCTGCAGGCGTTTCCCAAATAACTCAGTTGAACCTGACGACAAGGTCGTGAGGTAGGTGCCGCCGTCTCCCATCTTACCCGTAAGGAGACCTGGGCACAGAGGGGTTAAGCAAATCACCCAACATCACAAAGCCTGGGAAGGGTGAAGCCAGGATTTAACCACAACATTCTAGCTCCGGAGTCCACGCTCTCACACACCTTTCCTGAAGATGTAAAAGGCCAGCAGCGGCCGCGTCTTCTTTCTTCATATAGTAATACAAGGGGAGTGTTGCCAAGAGAGTAATTTTTGCTGACAAAGCAAAGGAAGTCCCACGCTAACATCACCCGTAACCCCTCGAGCACCAGAAGTGCCCAGTTCCTCTGCCATCGCGCCCTTCTGAACCACAAGCTGGGAAAGCCCCGGCACGGGGGGACAAAAGCGAAACCTTCAGCCAGCCGGCTGCCCTGACTTCCCTCTCTCATGGCCCCAGGAAGCTGACTGGCGGGCCGACTTGAACCTGATCGCGGAGGGGGCTTTCTTGGCCTGCCCAGGACCAGACGGTGAACAGTCTGGTTTGCTCCAGTCACTCCGGGGTCCGCCAGACAGCCTGGCGGACAGTGACCCTGACCGCGTTCTGAATTTATATGGCATCAGGGGAGTTCCGAGTCGGGCTCCTCGCCTCTGTCATTTGAAATCTTATCATCTCTCCTCCCAGGGCCACCACCTCGGTTTCCTGTCTCAGCCTGTCACCTCCACAAAATGGAAGGCGCGTTTCAGTCGGTGGCAGGAGGTGCAGCAGGTGGCGTCTGGGTCCAGTCTGGCCACTGACTGGCTGCGTGGCGGGTGTGGCCGGCGGGAAACCTCTCTGGACCTCACTTTTCTCATTTGTTCAGTGGGGGCTAGACCCAGTGATTCACCGAGGTTCCTTCCACTCAGCTCTACGAAGTATGATTCACAGGGTTCACTTCGCGTTTTACATAATAATAACAAAAGACACTTTGTTGTTGATCGCATTTCGACTCTTACAAAACTCGGGAATACAAAATCCTTTCATACTGAAGCGAGATTCCCACAGCGCCATGGGAAATAACCAACTGGGAAATCGAGCAAGACCTTCTGCCTTAGCAAACATGATTTGGCAAAAAAGTGGGGGGGGGATCGCAAAATGTGTTAAACTTATTTAAGCCTGAAGTCCAAGAGTTGAGGCAGTTGTTCAGCAAAAGTAAACTCTTCCTGAGGGAAAAGGGGAGGCTTTTGTCCTCTAGTATGTGCACCCGCGGCTCAATTTTCTATTTGCCTTCTAGATTATAATCCCTAGTAAAGTGTAATCAATTAAAATAAAAACGCAAACAAATGCCATTAGCCAATAGTTATTAAACAGGCCACGCCTACAAACACACACACACACACACACACACAAATGGTCCATATTTTTCTTTCATGAAAACAAAGTTTTCAATTCAAACCTCAGTCACTTCTAAGACCTGAATAAAGTTTGAGTATTTTATTTAAGACAAGACAAAACACGTGAGCAGCTCTTATCATTCTCTTCGGCCTGGGTGAAACGCGAGCTCGAGTTTTAAGTGCCCTTGCAAACATTCACAAAATGCCACACTCTTTCCACTCTCAGACCGTAGGAAAGAGTTTCTGCCCCGGCACGCAAAGGTCAGGGGGAGCACAAAACTTTCCAGTTTACACGCTTTTCTGCATAAAAACACCAGCAGGTCCCATTTGTGCAAGGTAAAACTGCACACATCGCTTTTAAAATGTACGAGATGACAATTGTGACAGACAGAAATGCAGACGTGCTCATTCCTTCCACGGCCAGAGAAGACAGAAAGCCAAGCTCTCCAGAAGCAACCTCTTGTGTAATTTCCGTTGCCTTGACCATGTTCTTGGCAACCTGTGATCTGTGGAAATTCTTCTAAAGGGCAAAATCAATTATTCAGTGACATGAGAGCAATGACTCTAGCTGCTGACGTTATGTGGCTTTATTTAGCAAGGAGCTGAAAATGTAAATCTTACTTGTTATTGGACTGCAGGGGTCTTAAGTAAGTGACAAGCAGAGACTGAAGTTCTTTAGCATAATCCTTTTCAGTGTCCAAAATGTTCTGTAACACCTGTAGAGAAACAAAGGTCAAGGTCAAGATCTTGTATTCATCAGGAGAGCCAGAGGGAAGATAGAGCTTTAGATGTTTCAACCAAATTACTAGGCTAGCACCCCAGTAGGTAAGAAGCACAAAATCTGAATGCAAACTAATAACAAACTTCATTCCAGCAAATGAATAATTGCACGACTACTGGTTATATTGCATAATTCCTATGAATATAGTTTCTCACAGTTACTCATAACCGGAAGGACCTGGCCATTTACACAGCACTGCTGGGAATGCTTTCATGGGCTTTAAATCATTTATCCTCAGGGAAAGGTCTCAGCTAACAAAGGATCATATTCCCATTTTACGGATGAGACATTGAGATCAGCTACCTTAAGACATACAGATTCGATGTCAGGGTAATAACAGGTTCAATACCAAAAAAGATTTTTCTTTAAGTTATGTTTCAATAAGAGCTTCAGGGGACAAAACCCGAGGCCACAGTGAATCCTTACATAGAGTTAGAACCAGTCTTTTAGGAAAGGTAAAAAGTGCCAGTATGAACAATTCAAAGAAAAGAGGAAGTTGAAGTGGGAGGAATTTAATTTTTTTTAAAGATTTTATTTATTTATTTGACAGAGATCACAAATAGGCAGAGAGACAGGTGGAGGTGGGGGAGAGCAGGCTCCCTGCTGAGCAGAGAGCCCAATGTGGGGCTCGATCCCAGGACCCTCGGATCATGACCCGAACCGAAGGCAGAGGCTTTAACCCACTGAGCCACCCAGGCGCCCCAGTGGGAGGAATTTAATAGTGGAATAATGCCTACGAGTATTCTGAAAAATAACCAAATTAAATTCCTCTAGGCAAAACCACCAACGTACAGAACACAATGTCTCTTGCCCCACCAGTCTTAGTGGCCTGCCCCATTCCCCAGCCTCTTCTGGAAGTTGCTACAACCTACATTTCAAGCTCCTAGAGCTCGCCAAGCTAACATTTCGGTGTATTTTCTCTCCTAGCTCCTCATTCATTTGGCAGAAACGTGCTGCAGGCCCACTCCATGCCCAATGGCACGCGGCCTGCGGGGAGTTTCCACTCTGTTTGCAGAGGGGGCGTTACATAGAGGACCACAGGACAGTGTGAAGCATCCTCGGCTGCGAGGAGCCCCTCAGGCAACCAGGGTTCCAGAAAGAGACTCACAGGACAATGCATGATGGTCCGCTTTTGGAAAGGTGGAGTGGACAAAGCGAGCGGAGGCCTCGGTCACTGTGGGCTTTGCGGGGAACCACCAGACTTGGGGGGGAGGGGGTCGTCCAGGCTCTGCTACTGATGGACAGGTGGCCACAGTTTTAAGGCTTCACTCGCCTCACCTCAGATTGTGACATTTTACCCACCTCAGGGACCATTGTGAAGAGGGACTGAGACACTGGACAGGTAGGTGTTGAGTGAGAGGGAAACAGGCCCACCAACGGAAAGGGTTAAAAAAGGTTTCTCCAGGGCGGCGCTGACACTTCGGACCAGACAACTCTTGGCTGTGAGGGCCACCCTGTGCATTATGGGACATTGAGTAGTGTCCGTGGCCCACTACATGCCAGCTGTAAGCCCCCCCCCCCCGCACCGTAGGGCAACCGAACACACGTCCAGACACTGCTGAACGCCACCCGAAGGACGGTATCGCCCCAGTTGAGATTCCCTGGTTTAGAGGCCACAGGCCACAGCGTGGCTTCAAAAGCAAAGGCTTAAGTCATACCCCCTCCTCCCCAGCCACTCATGTCTCCTTTCAGTTCCTCTATTCCTCAGAAACTACTCTCAAAAGGTGAAAATATCAATAAATCCCTGGGCCTGCAGGCACTAATGCTCTCTGAAATTAATCCAGTGATGGAACAGAAATGATCCCCCCCACAGAAAGCTGGAGCACCACAAAGGAAATGGGCAACTGTCTTGAGATGAACAAAAAAGAAAACACAACATTAAAAACTCATGGGGGACGCCTGGGTGGCTCAGTTGTTAAGAGTCTGCCTTCGGCTCAGGTCATGATCCCAGGGTCCTGGGATCGAGTCCTGCATCGGGCTCCCTGCTCAGCAGGGAGGCCTGCTTCTCCCTCTCCCACGTCCCCTGCTTGTGCGCGCTCTCTTTCTCTCTGACAAATAAATAAATAGTCTTTAAAAAATTTTTTTAATTAAAAAATTAAAAAACTCCTGGGATGCAGTTAAAGCAGACAAACATATGGCCGTAAATGTCCATATCAAAAAAGAAGAAAGAGGACTTCCGGCCTCTGGTCTATCCTAACAGTAAGCCGATAGCTGAACTAACTGGAAAAAAACACCTGCCTGACTTTCCGTATATCTGTCAGGGAATTGAGGCCACCGGTGGGGGCGGGGGGAATGCTACCCCATGAGTGGAGAGACAGGCAGGCAGATACAGAAAATCAAACCTTGCTGCAGCAGAAACCCACGAGCAGAGGCCTCCACGGAGATCAGGAGCAGGGCAGGAAAACCTGAGCTGTAACTGAATCACTGGGGGCACAGTGTGGACGAGTCTGAGAGTTCAAACTCCCAGGGGGCCCAGTCACAGGGCAGCACACCCACCTTTTGTGGTACCTCTGGCAGCTCTCCCAGGCGGTCACAATGAAGAGAGGAGGAGAATTTCCCTCCTGCTTCAGAAGCAGGAAAGGAAAGGAAGCCATTTTGAAATACACCGGAGCATTCTGACCATCCTAACAAGGTCTGCCCTCAAGAGAGAAATTATTTTACCAGAGCCTAACCTATCAGGTTTTTACCAGGGCCTAACCTAGCTAGGGGAAGGGAAATACCCTACCTCAGCTCCCTCTAGCCTTCCTGTCCCCCGTGAAGGAGGAAAATGACCTGAGAAGCACTGGTGAAGTTCACAATCGAGAGACATAAGCTCACCAAAAGACGGAGACCTAATCGTTGGACTTCAGAATCCCTCCCCTGCCCCCACACCTCACCACCATATTACTAAAGGCCTCCTTACCGCAGCTCCTTTTACTCAGTATGTCATGTATGGCCTCCAACAAAGAGTTACAAGGCATACTAAAAGGCAAAAAACACAGTCTGAAGAGACAGAGAAAACACTGGAACCACAGTCAAGTATGGCACGAATGCTGGAATTATCAGACTAGGATTTTAATAGGACTATGAGCGATATGCTAAGAGCTCTGATGAAAGTAGACAACATACAAGAACGGATGGGTATCGTAAGCAGAAAGACAGAAATACTTAGAATGAAAATGAAATGGTAGCAATCCAAACCACTGTAACAGAAATGAGCTTGTGGGTATGTCGATAGAAGATTTTGAAACTGAAAAGCAAGCAGAAAGAAAAGACTTTACAGAATACCTACGAACTGTGGGATAACATATGTTTAAAGAGACTATCAAAAGGAGAAGAAGGTTGGGGTGCTTGGGTGGCTCAGTGGGTTAAAGCCTCTGCCTTCGGCTCAGGTCATGATCCCGGGGTCCTGGGATCAAGCCTCACATTGGGCTCTCTGCTCGGCAGGGAGCCTGCTTCCCCCTCTCTCTCTCTGCCTACCTCTCTGCCTGCTTGTGATCTCTGTCCAATAAATAAATAAAATCTTTTTTAAAAAAGAAGAGGAGAAGAAAGGGAAGGAAGAAATGCTTGAAACAATGACTGAGAATTTTTCCCAATTAATGTCAAACACCAAATGACAGGTCCAAGAAGCACAGAGATAACCAGCAGGATAAATGCAAAGGACAAACCCACCTAGGCATGTCATATTCGAAGTCCAGAAGAAGCAAAGATAATGAAAAAACCCTGAAAGAAGCCAGAGGGCGGGGGGGGGGGGTGGGGAACCCAGCTTACCTATAGAGAAGCTATGATAAGAATTATACCCAATGGCCAGCCAATCATCCCCACCACGCCTCGAGCCAAGGCTTCAACAGACCCCACCAAAATGCCATCTCAAACGGAACACGCCGTGGAAATCATGATGTTCACGTTTCACAAGTTCGCTAGGGATAAAGGCTACTTAACAAAGGAGGGCCTGAGAGCACTCATGGAAAAGGAGTTCCCTGGATTTCTGTAAAATCAAAAATGCCCTCTGGCCGTGGACAAAATAATGAAGGACCTCGACCAGTGTCGAGATGGCAAAGTGGGCTTTCAGGGCCGCTTATCACTGATCGCGGGGCTCACCATCGTATGCAATGACTATTTTGCAATACACATGAAGCAGAAGGGAAAGAAGTAGGCAACACTGAGCAACACTCCTGCCCAATGAGGGTTCTCCCGAAGGGTCTCTGGAGGAACCTGTCCCACAGCTTCCCCCTATATAAAGGGTTCCATGAGCAGACCGGGACCCCCAGAAAATGTGCAAATAAAATCCAACCCTTATTTGAGAAGCAGAGAAAGAAAAGTCAGGTAAGCTTTTGGTTTTTATATTGCTTGCGTCCTCTTGCCCTCAATAAACAAATTCCTTTTTTAGTTCCTCACTTGAAAAAAAAAAAAAAAGGAATTACATCCAGTGTATCCCCAGAAACCATGCAGAGAAGAGGGGAGTGGAGTGAAATATTTAAAGGGTTGAGGAAAAAAAAAATCCCACCAACCTGGCATTCTGTACCCTGAGAAATTTTCCTTCAAAACACAAGGAAAAAGAAAGACTTTCTCAGGCATACAAAAATTGAGGGAATTTAGTGCCAGTAGACCTGCCTTGCAGGACATGTTTCAAAAAAGGTCCTTCAGAGAGCAGGAAAATGCTATAGGTCAGAGACCCAGATCTACATAAGGAAAGAAAGTATGAGAGAAGGAATAAATGAAGATAAAATAAAAACTCTAATTTTTATATTCTTAATTAATGTAACAGAGAACAGTTTGTTCAAAACAATAATAGAAACAATGTATCTGGGGCACCTGGGTGGCTCAGTCATTAAGCATCTGCCTTCAGCTCCGGTCATGATCCCAGGGTCCTGGGATGGAGCCCCTCATCAGGCTGCCTACTCAGCGGGAAGCCTGCTTCTCCCTCTCCCACTCCCCCTTCTGTGTTCCCTCTCCCGCTGTCTCTCCCGCTGTCTCTCTCTGTCAAATAAATAAATAAAATCTTTAAAAAAAAACCACAATGTATTCAATTATATATATACATATATATATAATTAAGATAAGTATGTATATATCTATATGCTTATAAAAAAGCATATATAGGGACACCTGGGTGGCTCAGTTGGTTGGGAGACTGCTTTCGCTCAGGTCATGATCCTAGAGTCCCAGGACCGAGTCCAGCATCGGGCTCCCTGATGGGCGGAGACTCTGCTTCTCCCTCTGACCCTCTCCACCTCGTGCTCTGTCTCTCTCATTCTTTCTCTCAAATAAATAAAATCTTCAAAAAGCATAAAGATAGATAGATATGCTTATAGATAGGCATATATATAATGCTTATGTATAAATGAAATGAATGACAGCAAGGATATGAGGGATGGGAGGGAGGAATGACGAGTACTCTGTTATTATAAGGTACTCATGCTACCTGTAAAGCAGTATAGTGCTCCTTTTGCACTAGTTCTAAATATACATTGCAAACTCCAGGTCAACCTCGCAAAGTAAAAAGAAAATTCTAGAAAGATACAAAGCTACCAAAACCGACTCACAAAAGAAACAGAAAGTCTCAACAATATAACAAGATACTGAATCAGCATTCAAAACAATTCCCCTAAGTTAAAGCCCAGGATGAGAAGACCTTACTGGTTGATTCTACCCAAAGTTGAAAGAATTTCTATCAGTCCTTCATAAACTCTTAAAATCCTGGAAAAGAATAGAGTAGAGGGTACACCTCCCAATTCCAAAACATATCACAAAGCTACAATAACCAGACAGTTTAGTACTGGTACAGGATAGATGTATCAGTAGAGTAGAACTGAGAGTCTAGAAATGAACCCATGGTCAACTGATTTTTTTTTCTAAATTAATTTGACAGACAGAGAGATCACAAGTAGGAAGAGAGGCAGGCAGAGAGAGAGAGGAGGAAGCAGGCTCCCTGCCAAGCAGAGAGCCCGATGCGGGACTTGATCCCATGACCCTGAGATCACGACCTGAGCCAAAGGCAGAGGCTTAACCCACTGAGCCACCCAGGCGCCCGGTCAACTGATTTTTGACAAGTGTACCAAGACCTTTCAATAGGGAGAGAACTATCTTTTCAACAAATGGTGCGAGGACGACTGGGTGTCTACATGCAAAAGAATTTGTGCTCCAACTCTATAACATATACAAAAATTAATTCAACATGGACTCAAGAGTTAAAACAACCAAACCCTTAGAAGAGAACCAAAGAGGAAATCTTCACGACGATGGATGTGACACCAAGCAACAAAAGAAAAAACAAGCACAAGCAACAAGAGAAAAAAGAAGTAAGCTGGAATTTATAAAAATTTAAAACTTTGTGTGTCAAAGGAGATTATCAAGAAAGTGAAAAGACAAGCCACAGACTGGGAGAAATACTTACAAGTCATATATCTGGCAAGGGTCTAGTATCCAGAATATATAAAGAACTCTAAAAACTCAACAGTAAAAAATAATTCCTTGAAAGTTGGCTAAGAATTTGAATAGCCATAGAGTTTCACCATATGACCCAGCAGTCCAATTCCCAGAGAAATGAAAACATACGTCCGTGCAAAAACCTGCACATGAATCTTCACAGAGCATTATTAATAACTACCAAAAAGTGGATACAATCCAAAGGTCCACCAACTGATGAATGCATAGACACAACCTAGTACATCTATACAATAGAATCTTAGCCATAAAAAGGAAAGAAGTACTGGTACATTCTATAGCATGAACAAACGATGAAAATAACATGCTAACTGAAAGAAACCAGACACAGAGGAAAAATTATGTATGATTCAGTTTACATGACATGTCCACAATTAGCAGAATCCATAGAAACAGAAAGTAGATTAGTGGCTGTCAAGGCCTGGAGGAAATGATTGCTAATGGGTACAGGGTTTCTTCTTTTTTAAAAATTTTATTTAAATTCAATTTAGTTAACATATATTGTATAATTAGCTTTAGAGACAGACTTTAGTGATTCATCAGTTGCCTATAACACCCAGCGCTCATTCCATCAAGTGCCCTCCTTAACACCCATCGCCCAGTTACCCCACCCCCCCCACCCACCTCCCTTCCAGCAACCCTATTTGTTTCCTAGAGTTAAGAGTCTCTTATGGTTTGTCTCCCTCTCTAATTTTGTCTTATTTTATTTTTCCTTCCCTTATCCTATGTTCACCTGTTTTGTTTTTTAAGTTCCACATATGAGTGAAATCATATGGTATTTGTCTTTCTCTCGCTGACTTATTTTGCTTAGCGTAATACACTCTAGTTCCATCAGAGTCATTGCAAATGGAAAGATTTCATTCTTTTTGATGGCTGAGTAGTATTCCATTGGAGGTATGATATATATATTCTATATATGGGACTATATATAATATACATAATATGTGTAATATTATGTATACATAATACATATGATATCACCTCTTCTTTGTCCATCCATCTGTTGATGGACATCTGAGCTCTTTCCATAGGTTGGCTATTGTGAACATTGCTGCTATGGGTAAAGGGTTTCTTATTGAGGTGATCAGGTGATGAAAATATTTTAAATGCCTACTTGTGATCTCCGTCTGTCAAATAAATAAATAACATCTTTTAAAAAGGCGGGGGGCGCCTGGGTGGCTCAGTGGGTTAAAGCCTCTGCCTTCGGCTCAGGTCATGGTCTCAGGGTCCTGGGATTGAGCCCCGCATCCGGCTCTCTGCTCGGAGGGGAGCCTACTTCCTCCTCTCTCTCTGCCTGCCTCTCTGCCTACTTGTGACCTCTGTCTGCCAAATAAAGAAATAAAATCTTTAAAAAATATATTGAAAACCAGACTGTGGTGTTTGTCACATAACTCTGTTAACTTATGAAAAATCAGTGAATTGTACAGTTTAAAATGGTGAGCTATGTGGTATATGAATTACATGTCAATAAAACTATTTTTTAAAAAGTCAAAGCACACATTTCTCATCTGTTAATAGAAACTCCTCAGGTTTTTTTTTCTTAAAGATTTTATTTATTTATTTGACAGAGATCACAAGTAGCAGAGAGGCAGGCAGAGAGAGAGGAAGGGAAACAGGCTCCCTGCTGAGCAGGGAGCCTGATGCAGGGCTCGATCCCAGGACCCTGGGATCATGACCTGAGCTGAAGACAGAGGCTTTAACCCATTGAGCCACCCAGGTGCCCCTCCTCGGGTTTTTCTCTTGGACTCCAAGTCCTCATCCAGGAGAGCAGCCTTCCAACCTTGAATCTGTCCATCACAGGGCTCCCTGCCCAGCTGGGCCGAGGCTCACTGCAATGCCTCAGCTCATCACCTACATTCATGCTCAGCACTAATATTAGTTCCGTAGTCTAAGAAATAGGGAGAACTGCACCAGAATGCAGCAGTATCGTCTTTTATTAAGGAGGTGGTAAAACATATGCAGGCTGCTTTATTAACAGTATTATTTGCCTATAGTATCTGTATTGGGGACGGGGAAAAGGATGGTGGCCTGCCTCCCGGCTCGTGTTCAGGAAGGAATGAAGTCATCTAATCATCTCCCTTTCTTCACATTTTTCTAAAAAGACCATGTCTGGAAACCAGCCATCCCACAAACTCACCCTCTTTCTGAGCACTGTTGCCTATAACTGTCACCCTACCCAAATTATAATGTCTGCTGGAAACAAGGAAAACAAAATAAAAAAAAAAAATCAAACCAGATCCAGTCATTCACTGCCTCAAGGGAGTTTTTAAATTAGGAAAGTCAGACATTATTTACATCATACAATGTGATTTTTAAAACAAACAACACTGCTTTAACCCGACCTCCCTCTCACCACTGAAACAGCATTCTTATGTCCATTTCCTTTAAAATGCTATTATCGGGGGCTCCTTTAAAAGTAATCGCTAAGGGGCACCTGGGTGGCTCAGTGGGTTAAGCCTCTGCCTTCGGCTCAGGTCATGGTCCCAGGGTCCTGGGATCGAGCCCCGCATCGGGCTCTCTGCTCAGCAGGGAGCCTGCTTCCTCCTTTCTCTGCCTGCCTCTCTGCCTACCTGTGATCTCTCTCTCTGTCAAATAAATAAAATCTTTAGAACTAAACTGACAAAGGTGGTCAATGAATCCTTCGTTAAGTAACGCAAAAAAAAAAAAAAAAAACTGAATGGTAACATACTAAACAGCACTGCCCTTGCTATGATTTGATTAGTAAAAATGCTCATCTGGGTGGATGCTTGGGATTCTTTCCCAAATTCATTTAGGCCTTTATTGCTCTCCTCAATCTCAAAAGACCAACTGATGAACTTCTGACACTGGTTCTTTATTTTGCAGGCCACAGGGCATCTCCTGTAGAAGGATAAAAAGGGAAGCAGACAGAGGAGGCTGTGTGTTCCCAAACAGAAGGCCTCAGTGGTGAGTCAGAAGGCAAGGGGTTTGGCAAGCCGACCAGCTTCCGAGCAGTACGGTTTGATCGAGATGAAATCCATTCGAACTTACTAAAATAGGCTGCACCCAGACACCGCCTTTGCCTCCCTGACTCTGTCTTCCAGAGGACAACTGAGTATCCTTTTTGCTCCATGAACCTCTGACCAAATTCAGAGTAAGACAGATGGTGAGAAGCCATACACAGAGGTGGAGGCCTTTTGTACCTCTATCCCGGGCTATTGATTTTCCAGTAAAATCTATTTCCCACGCTTCCTGGAAAGGCTTGAGAGTGAGTTCATTTTTGTAACTCCTTCTTCCAAAAGGAAAGAGGCATCGAGTATGAAGGAATTCTTTTAAGAGGCGAAAATGCACAAACAAAGGCTGAAAACAGAGAAGTGTCCCACGATCAAGGGGGACTCTAGTGGCCTCAGGAAACCTTAAATCGAAGCCAATCATATTATTCATATCATATTACATATCATATTCATATCATATTACAGGAATTCCCAGATAATTATGCTGCCTGTGAAAATGAGGTCATGTTGACAAAGCCCTATGGGACGGAAGAAGGCGCCATCTTACATGCCAGCAGCGCCTCCTCGTTCACACCGGAGTGCTGTGGCTGGTTTCACACCTCTAGGTCCTTGGCTTCCCAGAACCAAGCAGCACAAGCTCCCTCTCAGCAGACTCAGCAAATCCTGTCACCACCTCTACCTCCAGCCTTCAGATGGACAATGAACAGCTGACCCTCGAGCCACACAGGTTGGAAGCGCGCAGGTCCACTTGGATGCGAATTCTTTTCAATAAATACAGTACAGTACTGTAAAGGTATTTTTTCTTCCTCATTATGATTTTCTTAATAACATTTCCTTTTCTCTAAGGGCGCCCGGGTGGCTCAGTTGTTAAGTGTCTACCATTGGCTCAGGTCATGATCCCAGGGCCCTGGGATCGAGCCCCGCATCGGGCTCCCTGCTCAGCGGGAAGCCTGCTTCTCCCTCTCCCACTCCCCCTGCTTGTGTTCCCTCTCTCGCTGTCTTTCTCTGTCAAACAAATAAATAAAATCTTTAAAAAAAAATTTCCTTTTCTCTAGCTTACTGTACTGTGAGAGCGTTGCATATAACACACATGACATACAAAATAGGTGGTAATCAGCTGTTCGTGTTCTCGGCGAGGCTTCCGGTGAAAAGCAGGCTATCAGTTAAGTTCTTGGGGAGTCGAAAGCTATACATGGGTTTTTGATGGTGCAGGGCGTCAGCGCCCCTAAGCCCTGAGTTGTTCAAGGCTCAACTGTGTGCGGATGAGTAAGGCAAGAAAGGGGGTAGATGAAAAAGCACACGGGATATGGGGGACACACCACACCACCAGTGAACCCTAATGTGAACTATGGACATTAAAGGATAACGATTCTTCAGTTGTTGCCGATCCCTCCTCTGGTGGGAGATGCCGATAGTGGGTGAGACTGTGCATGAGTGTGGCTGGGGCAGGGGCTGGGGGGGGACGGTACATGAGAAATCCCTGTACCTTCTGCTCAATTTTGCTGTGAACCCCAAACTTCTCTATAAAATAAAGCCTTAAAAGGGTGGGGGCAGGTGGGTAAGCACTAGAGAAAGGGAGAGAAAATTCAGGGTGGGGACAAGTGGGCAGACAGATGAGTAAGAGAGAGAATGGAGTAAGCAACAGGTGCGTGGGGAGAGCAGAAAGTGCAGGAGGTCTCGTGGCATTTTTCTGCGCTCTAACATGCCACCCACTTCCCATCTTTCCTACCGGATGCAGGTTCTTTAAGACACACCCTTCAGGCATCTGCCACAAGTTACAATGCAGTGGAAGAAAGTCAGGGACAAGAAAAAATGCTGGCCATCGCTGCGGGGTGGACTGCAGGCGTGCACACTCTTGCCCAGGGGGGCTGTGCCCAGACAGTGCCCCCGCCACCCTGCCTGAACCCCCTTCCAGCTCCTTTCTGCTTATCTAAGTCTTGGCACGCTGGAATCCCATCTTCCACTGAACCCTTTCCCTTTATTGGTTCTCCAAACGGCAGTTTAGTGAGCTTCAGACTCACCTGGGGGGGGGGGGGGAGGGGCGAGGAAGGGGCTGAAGGTGTTGTTTAAAACGCGGTTTCCTGTGATCCGGGGCCAGAGATTCTGAGGTATAGCAAGTCAGGTGTGGGGCCCAGCCAGCTGCACAAGCTTCCCGGGGGGCTTCGGAGGCAGGATCCCTCAACCACATTTTGAGAAACCCATCTTAGGACAGTTTGTAACTTTCCATCGTTCTCTGCCCTGTGGCTTACACTATCATGTCTGTCCTGCCTTCCCAGCGGGGCTGTGGGTGCTAAGACCTAGGGGCTGCGTGTAAAATTAAGCCTGATAATGAAGCCACTTAGATTCCTTTTTCTGGTCTCTATTGTTTCAGTTTTACTGAGGTACAACTGACGAATAAAAAGTATATATATTGGGGGCGCCTGGGTGGCTCAGTGGGTTAAAAGCCTCTGCTTTCGGCTCAGGTCATGATCTCAGGGTCCTGGGATCAAGCCCCACATCGGGCTCTCTGCTCCGCAGGGAGCCTGCTTCCCATCCTCTCTCTCACGGCCTGCCTCTCTGCCTACTTGTGATCTCTTTAAAAAAAAATAGTATATATATTGGAGGTTGATAACAGGTGCACATGGCAAAGTGATCACCAAAACCAAGCTAATGAGCATCTCTCCCGGGGCACCTGGGTGGCTCAGTGGGTTAAGCCTCTGCCTTCAGCTCAGATCATGATCCCAGGGTCCTGGGATTGAGCCCCACATCGGGCTCTCTGCTCGGTGGGGAGCCTGCTTCCCACTCCCGCTCTGCCTGCCTCTTTGCCTACTTGTGATCTCTGTCTGTCAAATAAATAAATAAAATCTTTAAAAAACGATGAGCGTCCCTCCCCACACACTGTTGCCATTTCCCTTTCTCGTTGCTTGATTTTTAAATACTTCCTGGCACATAACCTCAAGTTATGATGGGCAACAAAAGCCAAGGAGCACGATAAGATTATCAGAAACACAATGAATAGAAAAATGATACACTGTTTTGCAATGGTGAGAAAAGCACGCAGAAAGAACCAAGGTCAGGGGCAGCACGAGCTCAATACCCATTCAGAACAGCAGGCCAGGAGTGGCCCAGCCGCAGTCGGACACACTGATGTGCCACCAGAACTGCATCAAGGACTGAATGGGGCAGAAATCAGCAGACGGTCCCGTGGAAACTTGAAAAGTGGGAGGTAATATCCACAGACTTGCCAATTCAAGAAGTCTCTATCCTGCCCAAGTTTATAGGATATATGGTTAATTTAATTTTATTTTTTTGAGTTTTTTTATTTATTCATTTGAGAGAGAAAGAGAGAGAGAGAGAGCGTGCACAAGCAGGTGGGGAGAGACAGAGGGAGAAGCAGACTCCTCGCCGAGCCGGGCGTCCGACTCAGGGCTCGATTCCAGGACCCAGAGATCACAACCTGAGCCAAAGGCAGATGCTTAACCACAGGAGCTACCCAGGCGCCCCGTGATGGTTAATTTTACATGTCACTTCACTGGATCACAAGGTACCCAACTTAAACATTATTTCTGGGTGTGTCTGTGAGTGCGTTTCCAGAAAAGATGAGCCTTCGAACTGGGAGAGGGAGTAAAGCAGACTGCCCACCCCAGTGTGGCTGGGCATCATCCAATCTGCTGAGAGCGTGAACAGAACCAAAAGGTAGAGGAAGGGAGAATCGTTCTCTCTGCCTGACTTCTTGAGCTGAAACATCAGTCTTCTCCTACCCTTGGACTAGCACTTACACCATTACTGGCTCTCTCAGGCCTTTGGACAATTTAACTTGTAGGAATCCACTCTACACATCTTGATATAGTTTGCCAAAGTCCTATGTATACGATGCTCACTTCAGAACTGTTTCTATAGCAGCAAGGACCTAGAAGTGATGCACGTGAACTCCAACAGGAGGTGGGAGATACAGACTGCAGGACATCCAGAATTTGTACGTAAGATTTACAGAAGGCCCATACGAATCAGAGAGGTAAGGGGCACCTACCTGGGTGGCTCAGTCAGTTAAGCTGAATTAGTGTTCTCATATTCTTTGGGTAAATACCTAGTAGCATGGTTGTTGGGTCATAAGGTAGTTCTATTTTTAACTTTTTGAGACACACACACGCGTGCACGTGTGCGCACACACACAAGAGGAATATTAATCAGCCACAAAAAAGAATGAATCTTGTCATTCACAACATGGATGGCGCTAGAGAGTATTATGTTAGGTGACATAGAGAAAGGCAGATACCGTATGACTTCACTAAATTGTACATCTGAAACTAATAATACACTGTATGTTCACTAACTGGAATTTAAATAAAAAACTTGAAAGAATAAATTGGTAGAATCAGCAGAAGCAGAGACAGCTCCAAAGCAGGGAGAAGCATGGGGCGCCTGGGTGGCTCAGTGGGTTAAAGCCTCTGCCTTCAGCTCAGGTCATGATCCCAGGGTCCTGGGATCGAGCCCCGCATCAGGCTCCCTGCTCACCAGGGAGCCTGCTGCCTCCTCTCTCCCTGTCTGCCTCTCTGCCTACTTGTAATCTCTGTCTGTCAAATAAATAAATAAAATCTTAAAAAAAAAAAAAAAGCAGGGAGAAGCAGCTATGGTAATATTTTCATCCACCATATTTGACAGCATCCTTTCTTTAAAAATTAAATCACTGGGGCGGGGAAGGCGGGGAGCTGGCAGGGCGCCTGGTTGGCTCAGGTGGTTAAGCTTCTGATTCTTGATTTCAGCTCAGGTCATGACTGCAGGGTCGTGGGATGGAGCCTGCCACTGGGCTCTGTGCTCAATGGGGAGTCTGCTCGTGATTCTCTCCCTGTCCCACACCCTCTGCCCCTCCCCTCTGGCCCACGCTCTCTCTTTTTCTCTCTCTCAAATAAATAAATAAAATCTTTAAAAAAAATCACTGGAGGTCACCTGGAAGCTAAAAGAAATGGTCACAGAGGAAGGGAGAAGGGAGCCCGGCTCTGTTGGGTAATATATTTTAACCTCAGAAATGTAAGAAGAAAGATAGTGATAAAACTGTCCCCTAAGATTATTGTCCATGTCACCTATGAAGCAAGCTCCTTCCTGGGTTTTCACACCAACTACTGCTCATGTCATCATTGTGGAGCAAACTCACTAAAGAGCGCTACTCTGTCTTTTGAAAAGCAACGTATAGAGATGTTTAAAAACTATCCACGCGCAAAAGGAAAGGAGGATGCCGTCCCAACGCACATCCAACATTGGGTGAAAAGTGACACTATTTCAGCCGAGCTAGCAGACGACGACAAAGCTACCAGACAGGAAAACTTAGAGGTTAGGATGGCTCGACCTTTTCATTAGTGATTGGGCCAAGTCTGGAAAGGAGCCATGAAGGAAAGCAGAGAGATGATTAAGGAGAATAACATGATTTTTTTTTTTTCAAATGGGAACTTATTTGAAATCCTGCACAAGCCCTATTTATAGCTAATAGATTCTGACATATCTGTGTTCAAGCCAGAGCCATGCCATTCCGCCCTCTGTGCCAAAGGGCAGTCTTCCCTTCAGGCTGTCCTCGAACACAAGGTTGATAATATTTCCGAGGACATCATAACAGATTGATTGATTCTAAAATAAAATCACAGTATGTAATCACTTAAAACTTACTGCTCAGAGGAACTTGGGAATTCACCTTCTAAGTATCTGGTAAGGCTACATCTACCTTCCGAATTTCCCTGTAACGATTTCTCTTTCGGCACTGTTTAATGGACCTTGCTCTCGATCTCTGCACTACCTTCGAATCTTATGGTACAGTGAAGGCAAAACTTCTAGCCACCTGTCTGAGGCCTATAAGCAGACATCAGACACTTGCAACAGCTTACCCAGTCTCCCATGTCACCTCAACACATCAGTGGCTCAGCCCGTGAAAAGATTCCATAGAGACAGGCAAGAAATTCTTTGGTTATGATCTGAACACTCACCACGGTATAATAGTTCTTGGTAAGCGGAGTAGTTTCAAATCCTTTGACAGCCTTGGGGGACAGAGGTCTCTCTGCAAAAAAGACATTTAAATTATGTTAATAACACAGAAGGCTAAGAGGAACACTTTTATAATGTCGGTCAACTAACCTACTATACATATTGTCGAATGGAAGGATGAGTGGAAATGTACGTTCCTCGACAAGTAAAACTATAACTTTACTAAACTCTAGATGGTCCAAGTTAGACCTTGTCCAGGCCCCCTCAAACCCTGAGCTGACTCCAAGAAACAAACTGAGGGTTGCTGGAGGGGAGGTGGGTAATGGGTGATGGACACTGGGAAGGGCACGTGGTGTGATGAACACTGGGTGGTCTATGCAACTGATGAATCATCGATTATATCAAATACTAATGATAGCTAATTGAATTTAAATTTAAAAAAAAAAAACAAGCCTAGCTAATGAGTGGCAGGGCCAGGGCAAGAATTTCTCTCCACTTGGGCATGTTTATTTACTGGAGTCTGTCTCTCCACTCAACTTACTCAAAACAGATAAGCAAAGCCAATGCTAACCAAATATACATATTTGTAACTTATAAGTTATTATACAAGTATAATATCATATAATATAGAGAACAGCAACCATCCTTTGTTGGGGCTCTCTACTGTGTCAAAAATAAAATAATCAGAATCTCTAACACACTGAAAACTAGTAGGAAATTCTTCTTTCTTTGATGTATCATTTTAATATCATGACACTCAGCGATAAAATGCTTTCTTTTACAAAGTTACTCTTACCTTTCAAATTCATGACTAAGAGCCATCCTAATACATTCTTCATTTTAAAAAAACACTTAAGAGAAATACAAGATGGTGATCTTTCCTATCCTAACCTCATTTTCTCCTTTGCTCACTTTGTTGTATGTTCCATTTCTATCTTGCTATATTATATGATACTCTAAACTCTTTCTGAAGCATGGTGGAGTATATATAAATAACCAAATGACAAGATATCATCATGCTTGATTTTCCTTTTTGAAAAATACTTTCTAGTTTTAAATCTATTACAGTCCCACCCTAAAAAATGCAAATTTTAGAAAAGAAAATAAAAACCAATGATTAGCCCATCACTCAGAGCTAACCATCATTACAGTAACATTATAAAATATGCCTCCCACTCTTTTTATATATGTATCTGTGAACACACACAAACACACACACACACACACCCAGGGATCTTTCTTATTTTACTTATAGTTTTGTAATTCTCCTAAACAACCTTTTTTTAAAAAATTATTTTATGCGAGCTCTGTTCCCAAGGTGGGTCTTGAAGCCAAGATCCCAAGATTAAGAGTTGTATGTTCTACCAAATGAGCCAGCCAAGTGCTCCTCTGTAATTCACCTAGCACAATGTTATTTCATGAATATTTTCTCATCTATCCTTGGCCTTTAATTATTATTATATTAAAAATACCCTTTATGTGAGATAATGAACACTGGGTATTATATAGGATGACCTCTACCTCTGAAACCAATAGTATGTTCTATGTTAATTAACTGAATACTAATTTTTAAAAATATCCTTGGGTGCCTGGGTGGCTCAGTTGTTAAGCGTCTGCCTTTGGCTCAGGTCATGATCCCAGGGTTCTGGGATCGAGGCCCACATTGGGCTCCCTGCTCAGCAGGAGGCCTGCTTCTCCCTCTCCCACTCTCCCTGCTTGTGTTCCCTCTCTCTCTGCGTCTCTGTGTACCAAATAAATAAATAAAATCTTTTTTAAAAATCCTTTATATTTATTTGGTACTTAGTAGCTTTTAAGACATTTTATTTGATTCTCACAACAGCCCTGTCAGGCAGAGAGGATCTCATTTTGCAGAAGAGGTCACTGAGGTTAGGGAGATGAAGTCAGTTGCCCAAGGGCACCTTTATCTTGGAACAGCAGAGCCAAGACTGAAGCCCAGGTATGTGCTTGAAGAACAGCCTGCACTCCTGACCCATATGATGTCCAGACAGAAAGCTACTGAAGGCTTCAGTTGATGACACTGGCAGGGATTCCTATGGGACTTCAGAGTGACCATCAGTTTGAGCTGGGATGGTCAGGGAAGACTTTGCTAGGCAGAGGGCACTTTTTTTTTTTAAGATTTTATTTATTTCTCGGAGAGAGACAGAGCAAGTGAGAGAAAGAACATATGTGGGGGGAGGGAGAGAGGGAAAGTAAGAAGCAGACTCCTCGCTGAGTAGGGAGCCTGATGCAGGGCTTGATTCCAGATCACTGGGATCATGACCTGAGCCAAAGGCAGATGCTTAACTGACTGAGCCACCAGGCGCCTTATGGGGGGCACTTGATCTAGTCCTGAAGGGTGGTGAGAATTCAAACCGGGAGAGAAAATAGTAGAAGAGTTTTCCAAGCAGGGAAGATTCCAGAAGCACAGCTGTAGAAATAGCAATGCTCAAGGAAGGACTGTTCCTGTGACAGTGAATCGTCCAGCTGGGCCATGCTGGGTAGAGTGAAAATAAGACCAAAAGGCAGCAATCTGGGCCAATTCTGTCACTTCCAAGTGATGACATGTGGGGCATAGCCAGTTTCTGGGAGCTTTACGCTATTTCAAGATCTCAGATCTACCTGGTGGCTTCACGGGGCCTAACTGGGCAAAGCAGAGCAACGCAGAGGCACCTTGCCTGTATCTGAGACTGTCAGGGGCTGAGCCAGGACTTGAACCAGACAATGCACTGCCAAGTGTGCTGTGCCTTCCAGTCCGCCATGGTGTTGTACTCTTAGACATAATCGAAAGTGACCGCTACTGGGTTCTTGGGGTTTTTTATCAAGCAAGTTTTCTCTAGTGTAGCAATAATGGTTCTACTTAGAACGCACAGAAACTTTGTGCGATGATGTAAGCCAGTCTTGATAAAAATGAGACCTTCTGGAGATACCAGCAAGATGTGGTCACCGTCCAAAAGCCAGGCAGAAAAGGAAGGTAAACAGTAATGGAGAGCCTGCCAAGAAACAGAAGAGGGAAGGAAAGACCATGGGAATGGGTGATGGCAGTTGAAACAAAATGTTAACTATGTCAAGTAGAATGGAGAGACATGAATCGAAAGGAAGGAAGTGGCCGGTCTGGAGATTCCTGGGTGGCTGAACGTGATGCGAAGACAGAGCTGGTGCTTTGGTAAGATCAGTAAAATTGTCCAACCTCTAGCAAGACTGATAGAGGGGAAAAAAGAGAGAGAGAAGACACGAATTACCAGTATCAGGAGTCAAACGGGATATCACTACAGCCCCCGGAGATATCAAAAAGATGATAAAGCCATACTCTGAGCAACTCTACACATAGACATTCGATAATTAGATGTGAAATGGACCAACTCTTCAGAAAACAAAAATTATCACGACTTACCCAATAGGAAATGGACCATCTGAGGAGCCTTCTAACTATTAGGGAAATTGAATTTCTAAATTTAAAACTCACGAAAAAGAACTCTCCAGGCCTGTATGCTTTCACCGGAGAATGCTACCAAATGTTTCAGGAAGAGGCAATACCAATTCTCCACGATGTCTTAGAGAAAATGAGAGGAGGGATAACCTTCCAACTCATTTTATGAAGTCACTCTCACACTGATCCTGAAGCCAGACAGAGAGTCTAAAAAAAGAAAACTGCAGACCAATGGCCCTCATGAATATAGATGTAGAAACCCTTAACAAAATGTGAGCAAATAAAATTCAGCAATATTTTTAAAGCACTGTAGACCACAGAACTCATCCCAGGGATGCAAGGTTGGTTATATATTCAAAAATCAATCAACGTGACCCACAATATCAATACTCTAAAAAGAAACATCCCATGGTAATAATATCAATCAATGTGGAAAAAGCCCTTGACAAAACTCAACACTCATTCAAGGGGAAAAAAACTCCCACCCCCCACCCAAGTCCCCCAAAACAGGAATGAAGTGGAGTGCCTTCAAGTCAATAAAGAACATCTACCCCAAACCCACAGCTAGCGTTTAAGAGAAATGGCTCAAGATGGAAGGCCGAGCGTGCACCACTAAGGTCAGGAACAAGGGAAGGCGATCTCTCTCGCCGCTCTTCCTCAATCCAATCCCATCGCTGACATCACTCAGCGTAGAGAAGAATTCAAATGGGTTATCTGCCATATGAGAACTCGAACAGCAGCAAATCACACAGAGCCCTAAGAAACCCTCCTAATCCTCACGTAAAGATCCCTTTCCAACTAATCTCGGGTTCCTTCCCCTCCCTTGCTGGTGCGCCGAATCCTACTGCCTGTGGTGGACACTGGACAAAAAGACATCTAGCGACAACTAGTTTCTCTGGATACAAAACATCCATGGGACATACCCAGGGGACTACAACAGGAAATCTAAATATAAAGCTCAATCCTAGTTTGGGTTTGTAATCAGTAGGAAGAGCCATTTCTTAATGTGCCTTAAGACAAATTTAATTAGAATGCTACCTAATCTCCGCATTTGATATCTATATTTACCTGCTAATAAGAAGTTTTAGAAGAAGGATTTAATGACCCTTTCGCTGAACCAGCAGCGGAAGACAGAATTTGCCTAAAATATCTGTTCTGATCACACTTGCTTCAATACTTCCTTGGCATGGAAACTTTGCCAGGAAAATTTTCATGCCAAGTCCCGACAGAACCCTTAGCTCTTCCCTAAGTAACAAAAACAAAAATGAAAAAGAGAGAAAACTCACCATGTTCCTGATGCATTGGCAGAAATTTCTCTAAGGTATAAATAACATGTTACTTTATAGGTCACCGCTGATTTTTAAGTAAAGGACTGAAAATTGTATCAGTGGCTAATTTTCTTATTTATAACGTATCTGGCCCACACAGAGGAGCAAAGGCCCTTAAGAAAGCTTCTGTAGCTTATATCATGACTAATTTATTCATACATGTATTTTTCATGAAACAAAATCTTTCGGAAAAAATACTTTTGTTCACATTAGGGTTTATTTTTCTCATGTAACAAGGAATTGAGAGGTACGCAAGCAGGACTGGGAACAACGGCTTCATGATGTCACCCACCGTCCAGGTTCCATTATCCTTGATGAGAGGCTTTTATCCACATGGTCACAAAAACCTACTCTACCTTCAGCCTCAAGCTCACGTCGAAAGGAGTTACGCGTGTGCGTGCGTGACATACTCAAATATGCTATTTCTGAACTTTCTACAGTAGGAGATTGGTGGCTCCACGAGACCTCTGAAACCAGCCTCGTCCTGAACAGAGGGAAGAAGCTGCCCCCAGGGCTTTGGCCATAATTATCTCCTAGACAAAAGCTACAGCGGAATCTAAAACTTAAAATGCCTCTCCCCGAGGGCATTTACCAGAGCACAAAGTGCTCTTGTCAGGGGACACGCTCAAGGGAAGGAAACCGTGCACAGCACTCCCACAGCCCAGCAATCTGCAGGGCAAGGGTTTGCCCGGGGCTAGGGTTGGTTGCTTTTGTTTTTAAGACAACACAAAGGAATGGGCAAAGTCGGCTTAAATGAGCGGGAGGTACCCAAGGCTACCATGAATGAGTCGGTCACAATTACGGACTATTTGAGTGACCTCAGTGTTACACGTCTGACCCAATCATAGGTAGACAGAGATCACGGGAGTCCTTTAGTTCCATGCCTGATTCAACTTCATCGATGGCCCGCAAGGTTGTGTGGCCGCCAGGTTTAAAACTCGAAATGGACAGTTTCGTTTCTAGGAGAGATGCATTTCATCTCTGAATCATTTTTTTAAAAACTCCTTAAAGACAAACCTCCTTTCCTCAGCTTATACATCAGTATGAGCTTCGTGGAAAGAAATGAAAAAAAATGACAGGTATTTTCTAGACTAAGCACGAAACTGCACGGCATCGAACTCGCATGGCCTTTGTCCTGTCCCCACCAATCACTGTGACTTGACTTGGCTTGTCTTCTCTTCTCATCTGCACCTACCCATAGCCTCCATGTCTTTGAGCGCTCAGCTCAAAGCCCGCCTGCTCCATGAAGCCTCTTCGGATCTCTCCATGCACAGCGCACCCCCCGGTCCACGGACGATCTGCTCCGGAGTTTCCACCTCATCATCCCTTTTTGTCGGTTTCATCTCTAGCCTTTCGCTCTCCCCTGGACCCTACGTCCGTTAAGGACAACTACCTGCTGGAAATCGTCCAAACTACAACTCTCTGGCACCTCTACTCCCCATGTCCAAAGCAAGTCTTCCTCTTCGGTGCTGACCACCCACCCAACACACACACACACACACACACACACACACACACACACACACACACACTCCTCCTCATCCTCTCTTCTCTGTTAATGGAGTTCAGCACGAGTCAACCGTCTCCTGACAAAGACGGGTAAGACCCCGACGCCCGGCACGTCCTGTGAGTCAGGCATCCCCTTCTTCAGCTCACCTCTCTCCACGGCGCCCTGCATTTAACACTATCACGGAGCTTATCCTACTACATTCGAAGAGGTCCCACCCCCCCACCCCCCACAACTAGACTAGGAACGCGAGGGCAAAACTCATGTCTCATTTCTCTGCCTGACAGCCCGTCGTGGCAAGGAACGCCACATGCCCTTAAAGAGCTCACCCTCAAGCTGGACCCCTAGACTTGGAGTTACCCTCACCTCTTCCCTTTCACTCGTAACAAGTCGTCAGCGAATTTTCTCGATTGGATTTTAACAGTGTCTACTGCAGTCACCCACTTCTTCCGCTCCACTGTCGCGAGAGTGGCCCATACCACTACCTGGACTGCCTCGCTCTCAGCGAGAACCTCTGCTGGCTTCCCCACACCCTCGCTGAGTACCCCCACCTCTTCTCCGCCATCCAGCCCTTGGAACCACACGCGATCCCCTGCTTTTCGCTGACACCCTTCCTCATGTGGCTCCGGCCAAGGCCCCACTCTCTTGACCTGCCTTCCCCTCAACCCCAGTCACCCCACCACCCACCCCGCGCCCTCTGACTTCCATTCCTTAACTTACAAACGCCCTCCAGCCTTCTACTTGAAGAAGCTTCTTTGCATCCTTCAAGATGCAATTTAAGGGCTACCCCCTCCCCCGCCCCGAGGGTATTGTTAAGGGAGTCAATTCTTTACTGCTCTAACAGCACCTTACCTAAACTTAGAGCTTTGCCTGTGTTACCTATCTTGTGTCGTCCTGTTACAGTTGGTTACGTCCACACTTATCTTGACCGCTAGACTGTCAGGTTCTTGGAGGCAGGGTCCATGAGGACAGACTATTACGGCACCGCTGCTACCCAGTATGTGACCCTCAGTCACCAAGCCAAACAGAACATAATGGCCTGCCCCACGTAGTCATTCATTTCACGGAGATTTCCTGAGCCTCAACAAAAACGGAAGAACATCTCTGTCCTCATGGCACGTACATTGTAATGGTAAGATACAGACAGAGAATGAGATAAATCAGCACATGTATACTACGTTAGACAGAAACGGTAAACCAAAAAGCAGAGCAGGGGAGGGGGGCGGGGCCATGGGGATAAGGTTCCATTTCCTCGGGTGACCAGGGAAGGCCCTTCTGTGAAGCAGACAAGTAAGCAAAGACCTAAAGGAGGTGCGGGAACCCGTCATGCAGATCTGGGGAGAGAGTCCCGGGCAGAGGGGCAGCCAGTGACGCAGGTGTCCGTGTGGCTGAAGTAGAGCGAGGGGGAGAAAGGTCAGAGAGGACGGCAGAGTGCTTGTGTGCAAGCCAAATCCTGGAGGACCTCGTAGAGTAGTGAAATGACCTTGGCTTCTATTCTTTTTCAGATGGGGAGCCATCACCCAAGTTCTGTTTTGAAAGAATCACTCTGGTTACTCAGTTTAAATGAGGTCTCATTTAACTAGCAGGCTTGCTGGCCCCTGCTGTCCAGACCTATCCTTGACAGGTGCGTAAGATGCTTCTGAGGGTTACCTAGGTGCTCAGATCAGAGCCAGAGCTTGTCATGGGAGTCCTTAGCTGAGCTCCAAACCAAAGAGAATCTACGAGAAACTTGAAGGGAAGGGTCCAAAGCCCGGGACCAACAGCCAGACTGCGCTACGAGGCATGTCAGTGAGGGACATGACGGTGAAGGCATGCTGTCTGTCCACTTCCCGTGTCCTCCCAACAATGCTTGGGATTCCCAGGCAAGGCAGCAAGTGCTGTGGCTTTTAATTTTGTGGATGAAGACACGGAATCAAGGAACAAAGCTAGTATGAATCTGGAAAGTCAGAGACCCTGACCACCAGCTCACAGTAACTGAAAGCTGTAGCAAGGGGTAAGAATCAGCCGCAAGGATCATCAAAACCAAGGAAATTCCAAGCAAGGTGTGGAAAAATATTTCAGAGCTCAGGAGAAACATCGTGATTCCCGGCGCAGTAATGAAAAGTGATAAGGGGCACCCGGCGGGCTCAGTCAGTAGAGCCTGTGACTCTTGATCTCGGGGTTGTGAGTTCAAGCCCCATGTTGGGTGCAGACATTACTTAAAAATAAAATCTTTAAAAAGTGCTAAGAAGTCTACATATACACATGTAATTATAAGTCTGTTAGTAAACATTTATTCCATTAAAGGAGATGCCCTCTCCCAGACCCCTGCCACTCTTAAATGAACACACAATACAGAAAGTATGCAAACTAAACTTTCTCTTAAATGCTTTAGGGGAAAAAAACTCCGAACAGGGGCGCCTGGGTGGCTCAGTAGTTAGGCGGCTGCCTTTGGCTCAGGTCATGATCCCAGGGTCCTGGGATCCAGCCCTGCCTCGGGGTCAGGCTCCCTGCTCAGCAGGAAGCCTGCTTCCCCCTCTCCCACTCCCCCTGCTTGTGTTGCCTCTCTCGCCGTATCTCTCTCTGTCAAATAATAAATTCTTTAAAAAAAAAAAACACCTCCAAACAGTGGTTATCTGGGGGAGGGTGCAAAGAAGATTCACATTATCTACATTATGTATCTCTGTAATGTTTTAATTCATTTATAGTGAGCCTATAATTATAGTCGTTAATAGTATTAATTTTGAGGCATTAAGAAAACAATAAAGACATCTAGGAAAGAAAAAATGCACTGAGCAGCTAACCACTCAAAGGAACCCTTGGGTGAATATTTTGGGGAAGTAAAGAGATATAATAATGTGAATAAGTGCACACTATGTTATCTGCATTGTGTATATCTTTATATATCAGGTGGTATATATATTTGGTAATATAGGCAGGGCCTACTTTCTTAAATAATAAAAAAGCAAGGAAGTTACCTAAGAAAGTTCTAGAAGGACTACTGAAGAATCATTAGATTGCATTCTCTGGATATTATTATGAAAGAGGAGAAGCAGTTAGCAGTACCCGAGTTAAGGAAAATCTTCTTCAGAATAAAAGCAGCCAGACAGCTTGCAGCCCTACTATTGTTATTTCTCGAACACATCCCGGAGGCATTTAGACTTAGGTCTGCTTAAAGAGCTTAGGGCTAAAAAAAGGAAGTTAGCACATGGCCTCTCTTATTATTGTGTTCTACCATGGTGAGTCTTGGAGCGGCAGGAAGGACTGTGCACTGTCTTCCACGGGCTAGAATTAGTAAACAGAAGGGGACATAGTTAAGGTAGAACAGTTGTCTGAGCTTTGAATTCTTTGGCTTTTTTAGGTTTTTGCTGCCTTGATGTAATCTAAATACAACACTATTTCAAAATGTCTAATCACAGATTTTTCTCCCCCAGTTCTCTTGCACCCTTATTGTTGGCATGCACGTGCAAGTACAAATAGTTTCTGGGAACCCAGTAAAACGACCAGCGTCGCAGTAGGAACATAAGAAAGTACAAGAGTCGCACTCAAACAGGCTTTTAAAAGATCTACTTACCACTGGATTTAATTTCTCGGACATAATTACTAGGGAACCAGCCTGTTCTGCCATTTAATGTGCCTTCCCACCAGCCTCCTTCTTCAACTCTGGTGACATAAATGATGTCCCCTTTACAAACCGACAGCTCGTCTTCATTAGTCTGCTTAAAGTTGAATCTTGCCTTTACTATCAACTGATGGCTTCCATTTTCCGTCATCTCCTGGAGAAACAAAAGCCACACCAGATTAAGCGGCCCCCCCAAATGGGGCAGGGGCAGAAATTAAACGAATGGAGGCCAGTAAAGTGAAACCCCAGGTCTCCCTCAGTTTTGAGTTTTTAGCTGAGGAGTGGGCCGGGGTGGGAGGTGGCTGGGGGGTGGAGGTTAGTAAGCCCCTCGAAAGCACATGTAACCTTCTGCATTCGTGAGAATATGTATTTTGAAGGGGGGGGGTCACAGCTCTCATCTCCCTCTCCCTCACCAATTATCTGAAGGTACTTATTTAAATGAGCCGCCTCTACCCAACACACAGACACGGTCTTACACAATTACACAGCCAAGATTAGGTACTAATCTACCCATAAAATCTGCCACCCACCTCCCCATTGCTAAGAATATCTTAAATTGGCTAAGATTTAGTCACTGGCAAACACCAAATGCCCCCCCGTTACCTGAGTGGGGAGTCGTTAAGCTGTCACGGGCGCTTTGAGAAGCTGATGAGCACAACGGACCTTTACCCGAAACACACCCCTGGAAGTTCACAGGCAGGAGATTCTGCGCACAATCTGAGAGGGTCCCGGGGCTGTGGAACCATCGTGTTCATCGGCTCCTCAAAGGGATCGTGATCTCAAAAGGTTAAGCGCTTTGGAAGTAGTTAAAGTGCTTTGGAAGCAAGAGCTCTTGATGGCTTAGAGCAAGTGGGTGGCTTCTGACAGGGAACAAAGTCTCTAACGAGCAGAAGACAGGCGGTTCCTCCCCGATAAACGCTCCCATTAAGACCAAATGCAAAGACAACGGGGTACAGCCAATGCGGGAGCTCCTCACAGGCCCCCCAGGAACACAAAGAGAAAAACTAAACTGACGATCACGATGATGAGAACAAGTAAGAGACGAGGACTGAAACCGCCATCAGGAGGTAGTTCTAGTGACTTCCATTTGTAGAGCCTTCTGCGGGGAAGGATTCACTCGGCTCGAGGAAGGGGAAGAACTCCGGGGCTTCAACCCCCGGAGTTTCTGACCCTCTGGCCCACAGGCCTGAACTGGCAGCCGGGTTTCAGAGTCGTTCTGGGGGCGACGCCCCCAACACAGAGGCCAGCTGTCTCACCACCGAGGCAGCTGAAACCGGGCCAGGGGATCTCATCTGACGGATCTTAGAACGGGCAAGGGGAATCGGGTTCTGTACTTACCACTGCCTTGGACTGCCTTTGCGGGCCTGGAGGTGCGCTAACCACCGCTCCCTGCGGGTTCGTCTGAGAACTATTGGCAGCACTAAGAGAAGAGGAACGTCCACATGGTCTTTCTGAGAGCTGATCTGTGAAAAGAAGAAAAGGCAAGGTAAAGGGAACTGCTCCTGTCCGAAACACAGCTACAGAGCACGCCGTCTTTCATGGGACATCATCAAAGGCTCCCGGGGCCGTCCTCCTCACGGTTACGGCTAGGGACGTGCCAAGTGCGTTTCATTCCGCACCACCCGCCCCCTCCATGCCGGCGGCCAGCTTCGTCCCGCGTAACCTTACTGGCCATCGCTGTCCAGTAGAATGAAAAACAGCGACAAAGCCACATTTTCGCTTAACCCATTTCCCTACCACTGGCCCCTCTTGAACCAGTGGCAACAGTACGCCCTGTTATCCAAGGCAGAACTATATTGGGTACCAAACAGCTGTTTGTGGCTCTTATTACTTTGAAATATTTCAAACTTCTCTCTTTGTGTTTTGGCCCTTAACTGGGTGGTTCTCGTCCTCGTAGGCAGCAGTATGTGTGGCGTCTGTGACCAGCCTGGGGCTGCGGAGGGGGGGTCGCTGGGGTGGGAGCGCGGGAGGAGAATCGGAGAGAGAATGTGTGCCTGGGAGAGATGCAGTCTTGACACCGAGGATCCTTCTTTGAAAAACTCAAATTCAAGAATCTTCTCTTCCTTGAAACCTTGTGAAATTCGATCAGACCAGCGCTGAGCTGGATGTTTTCCGTATGCTGACAGCGTGCTAAAGAGAGGAGCTAGCTTCTTGACAAATTCAAATGAGGGTTCTTTTCCTCTCCATTTATTTTTAAAAGACATAAACTGCAAAAGTCTAGAGCCCAAACATTCCCTAGGCGACAAGCTCAGTATCCAAGTAATTTCCTTGATGTTTTAACTTTCACCTCCTTATATTTTATAAATATCTGTGGCAAGGGAAGAGACTGTAAAACCTGCTAGCAGAGTTTGGCAAAAGAACGTATAATTTGTATGGCATAATGTTAGAATTACACGATCCTCCCTGCCCAGCCCTGGGTGCTTGTCGTGTGTGTTAAATATAGTTCCTTGAATTAGCTGTACTTTCTGCTACGCGCCTTGCAATGGCTCAAAAGCATTTTTTTTTCCCAAATAGCAAAAGAACAACTCCAGAGAAGTATTTTTACACTTATTGCTATTATATACAGCTCTTTTCACTAAAACGGTAATTACTTGATAGCTTTGGCATTGACTACATTGTCTGCTCTTGTTCGCCAATCATCTCATGTGGGGAAGTGGAGCCTTCCTAAATAGACATTTTCTCAAGGGCGGGGACTGTATCTTACACTTCCTTTGTGGCGCTTGGCAGTGCTGGGCACACAGCCTGTTGACTTTCCAACAGTCTGAACCCCAAGAGCCACGCTCGGGCATTAAGGGTCGGGGCTCCATCTGATGCAGGTCTGAATCCCGGCTCTGCCACTTGCTAACTGGGCAACCGGGGGCCTGACTTCCCTTATCTGTCATATGGACCTAATAATAATACCTACCCCTAGAATTGTTTCAAAGATGAGCCCACCGATGATTCTTAGAATTGTTTAGACCCATGGTAAGGGCTCAATGCATTTTTTTTTTTTTTTGGCTCAACGCATTTTAATTCTGGTGATTTCCATCCAGCTGTAGGTAAGATGCTGTCTCGCAGAAGGAGTGAAGTTATACTCCAAGATATCCACGTTTTCTTTACATTCTTTAAGATTTATATTCAATACCTCCGATGTGGTGGCTATTAAGCGTTTAAATAATAATTAAAAAAAAGGATTTTTTTCCATTCACTAGGAACCTGAGGTTTCATTTCCAGTGCAAGGTTACTGATGGCTTCCTTTGCATGGAGAGACACATACAAAAGTCTGAGAAAAACATGTCAGTAGGGGGGACAGGGAAGTGACAGCTTATCTTCTGCGAAGTTTATGAAAAAGAGAACTTGTCTTTTCCTTTTCTGTCTTGTTATACTCAGGGGCTTATTCCACAGCTTTGAACAAAATAGCTTCTTGGTTCTTATCCTTATATGAAGGGCACAGCAGTAACATCTGTGAGAGGCGTGTTAAAATCCTACTCCAAGGACAATTAAGGCATCTGACCCCCACTGGGATTTATTTGCCAGGAGAGGAGAAAAGTGCCCCGATCGAACCGTCCTGGCCACAGTTGGCTCCCAGGGGAATGAGAAGCCTGTGGATCCAAACATGTCACGCGCCACTCATAAATCACAAGACCAGCTTACCTTCTGTTGCCTTGTTGACAGCTAAAAGTGTGCTCAGAACCTTGGAGAAGTTGACCCCTGAATAAAGGTCATCAGGATCGAATACCTATGAGAAAGGAAATTGAAACCGTCAGACACCGTTAAGTATTCAACTCAGCAAACCAAACTAGCCAACGGCCACTTCCTCCGGCTCTCGGGAGACAAAAATGTACAAGCTGAGACCCAAACCTCTGTGCACCTTTGGGAGAAGTGAAAACAGCAGCTGAGCCACCTAATGACATGTGGGAGGCCATCGGTGAGTCAGAGCGCAGCAGTGATGGGAAATGAGAGCCAAGCTAAGAAGCACAACCCACAAGCAAATGCGCTCATCCAACCTGAGCATGTCAATACTCAGCCCAGTTCCAGAAAACCCGAATGCATGGGTTACAGTTCATGCCTGTCACCTATACAACGTACTGATGGTCCGCAAAGAAGGGGGCGGGACTTTTCTGACATGTTTCCAAGCGCGTGGTTTAATCACCGGATTCAGTAGGACCACTGTCCACACTGCCTGTTCCTCTGCTCCCCGTCCTCCCCGCTGCCACACACTGGGTCCCAGTGGCCGGGATCCCAACTCCATGCCACCCAAACTTTTCCAAGGCCTGCCTTTGGCTCCCAGCCTTGGTGCCTGATTTCTGCTGCTTGACCTTGCCCCTCTCAGCCCGTCTTCATGGATTTGAACCTGTGCCGGCTCTTCCTGGCCTCAGGTGACTTTTTCAGATGGGACCTCTGGCCTTCCTAACAGTACTCTACCGTCAGCAACAAAACAGGAAATAAATACAACATTTCACTTTGCCTTCATTCTGACAGGCCACTGTCCTGAGTGAAGACACCAGTCAGCTGTTGTTTTAAATACAAATTAATTGTTGATTTATAAATGTATTCAACGTATTAAAATGAATGGACAATTCTTCTAGTCTCATATACGTGTATTTGAAACTAGAAGCATCCTCGAACATAGGCACAATCCACGAACTTGCGAACCAATGACGTGGATACACTTATCTATGGGAAACCCAAGCCCTGGACGGAAATGCACCTTCTAAAAATGTTTCATTCCAGGAGGTCTAGAAGTCTGAATCTTCTTTTCCCAGACGCAGTGATGGGAATAAAATGTACCTCTTCGTGTGGGACAAGACTGGTAATGGGCCTAATTAATTCCTAATCTGCGTGTTTTCTGGGACAACGTCAAGGCAAAATTTTCTCTTCTTTGTGTACATATTCTTCAAGACCTAAACTCTGTCTCTAGAACAAAAATATATGGTAGCCATTTTTTTTTCAAATTGGGAAGGAGTATCAACCTAGATACTGTACGCAAATATGAGCCTAGAGAAGTCTGCCTATTCCGGGATTCATGACTGTGCTATTCATTTAATCAACGAATGTTCTGCAGTCAAACAACACGACCGAAGAGCCCAATCACATCTAAAAATGACACACTAGGGGCGCCTGGGTGGCTCAGTTGGTTAAGCAGCCACCTCTTGATTTGGGCTCAGGTCATGATCTCAGGATCATGTGATTCACTCTCTCTCTCTCTCTCTCTCTCCCTCTGCCCCTCCCCCAACTCACATGCACGGACGCGTGCTCTCCCTCTCTCAAATCAATCGATCGATCTTTGAAAAAAAAATAAAAACAAAAATGACACACTAATCTACTTTTAGTAAAGGGCTCATCCCAATACTACTCAAGAGTCAAATGACACTACAGTCCAATACAAACTTCAAAGTTGTCCAGGAATAATTAGGCATTCTGTTTCAGGATGCCAAAGTCTGGGTGAACAAGATACGACAGACCCTGGAGAAAGAACCTAGTATCCCAGAGGATTCCGGATTCACTGAACTTCCCTTAGGGCCCATCGGTGGGGAAGGGTTAATGCCATGCACACCGAAACGCTAACAAAGCAAAATACTCATTCATTTTTAGCCCGTAATTCTTAATGGGAGCACAAATATGTGTGTGCACGTGGAGATGGGGAGAGTCCAAAAGAAGAAGCAGAAATAAATATGAGCAAAATAAGGCAGGAGAGCAAAAGCAGTCATAAAAAACCTGCCCCTTTCTTTTTCTGTTGCTCCCTCTCCAGGCTGACTGACCACCGGTATGTGGCAACACTGGTGTTATTCACTCACACCGGCACTTGGCTGGAATCAGGACAAATCACCCGATCAGAAAATGAAATGTACATCATCAGCAAGAGTCAGCCACTGCACCTACCGGAGGGGCGCTGCCGCGACAATACAGAGTTTCCTTTTTGGAAAAGCCCGATACACTTGAGTTTACCCAGGGACACTTCTCGCTAAAAGCCTGTTCTGTAGCACAAGGAGCTATACCAGAAGGAGCTAGAAGAGGCCTCTAGGGCGGAGTACAGAAAGCAAAGCCTAAGAGCTACGATTTGCGAGCGGTGGAAAAAGCAAATATAACCGGCAACCCCGTCCACAGTACCACACCCTTCCAAACCTCAAACTGCGTGGTAGTGAACATCGTATCCCAGCTGGGAAAAAGCAGAATTGTCCAACGTGGAGTGGGCATGGGGAGAACAAGGAGAAGTAGGCTGCGGGACAGGCCATTTGCCTCGGGCGAATCCCAACCATTCATACATACAAAATGGAGAGGCAATTCCCCTTTTCTATCTGCAAAGCACTGGGGCTTGTTAAAGGAAATGCAAATTTGCATATTTACCCCCGCCTGTGCTTTTTCATCTTCTGCCACTCTGTGCAAGCCTCACTAGCCTGCTTACTATGGCATGAAGCGGAGTCCCAGATGAGCTGAACTTTCTCTCTACCATTTGGGTCCAGAAATTAGCTGGTTAGTTTCCAGTTGGATCTGCCAAGGTCGGATGAACAGCAGGATTCCCTCCCTCCACGGACCACAACTGTGATGCAGACGAGAAAGAAAGCGTTGCTTCTCAGGCTATACTGCTAGATGCTTTTAAGGTCCCGCTCCCACAATGGGATGAGGCGGGGTTCAAGGATATCAACAGCAGGGTGCCTGGGTGGCTCAGTGGGTTAAGCCTCTGCCTTCAGCTCAGGTCATGATCTCGGGGTCCTGGGATCAAGCCCCGCGTCGGGCTCTCTGCTCAGCAGGGAGCCCGCTTCCCCCTCTCTCTCTGCCTGCCTTTCCGCCTACTTGTGATCTCTCTCTGTCAAATGAGTGAATAAAATCTTAAAAAAAAAAAGGATATCAACAACAAACATTTACTCTACTCTGGGTAAGCGGCAGGAGAGACAGAGATGAAACTTCATGAAAGATGGGTTTTTTTTTTTTTTTCTTTTTAAGTACTGTTGACCCTTGAACAATACGGGTTTGAACTGCACAGGTCCATTGACACGTGGGTTTTTTTTCAATAAACGCAACACAGTACTATACATGTATTTTTCTCTTCCTTATGAGTTCTTAATAACATTTTCTTCTCTAGCTTACTTCATTGTAAGAATGCAGTATATAATACATATAATGTGCAAAATATGAGTTAACTGTTGATGTTATCAGTGAGACTTCTGGCCAATTTACATAAGATTACCTAAGGTCCAATTCTACATCAGCAGCTGAACTCAGACAAGACATTTTATTTTGGTTAAAGATTTTATTTAGGGCGCCTGGGTGGCTCAGTGGGTTAAAGCCTCTGCCTTCGGCTCAGGTCATGATCCCGGGGTCCTGGGATCAAGCTCCGCATCGGGCTCCCTGCTCAGCGGGGACTCTGCTTCTCCCTCTCTCTGCTCATGCCTTCCCTCTCTCTTTTTCTCACTCTTTCTCTCCCCCCCAATAAATAAAATATTTTAAGAAATAAAATTTGGGGCGCCTGGGTGGCTCAGTGGGTTAAGCCGCTGCCTTCGGCTCAGGTCATGATCTCAGGGTCCTGGGATCGAGTCCTGCATCGGGCTCTCTGCCCGGCAGGGAGCCTGCTTCCCTCCCTCTCTCTCTCTCTGCCTGCCTCTCTGTCTACTGTGATCTCTCTCTGTCAAATAAATAAATAAAATCTTTTTAAAAAATAAAAATAAAAATAAAAAATAAAATTTTAAAAGAGATTTTATTTATTTATTTGAGAGAGACAGAGAAAGTGTGTCCCTTGGGGGGGGGGGCGGGCAAAGGAAGAGGGAGAGAGAATCTCCAGCGGACTCTTTGCTGAGTGCAGAGCCCAACGCAGGGCTCAATCGCACAACCCTGACATCACAACCCAAGCCGAAACCAAGTCGGGCGCCTAACCGACTCCACTACCCAGGCCCCCCACAAGACATTTAATCTTTAAATGTTTCCGCACATTTTAACATTTCCGATCTCCACCATGCCGGAAGCGAGGCAGGGCTGCGCTGAGCTGCCGGTTCCACCTGGCGAGGGGTCGGCCGCGTGGGGGTCCAGCCCATGCTTCCAGGGCCACGCTAAACTGCTCCCCGGCGCCCTGCTCTCACCACCTGAGATAACCTGTGGCGGCCCCCGCCACATCCTTGTTCCGGGAAGAAGCCGCACCGCATACTCGTTCAGAACAGGGGAACGTCTCTAATGTCACGGGGCTTCAGGACCGTTCAGTTGACTTCCAGTTAAAATAAATTTAGGGTTTGGGGTGATCACAATAGGCTCCATCACTCAACTGTTAGCACTAGAACCCCATGGACCTAGATTCTGCTTCAGGCCCTTTAAAAAAAAAAAAAAACCCAGAGTCCAAATGTTTTAAGAATATTCCACATCTCCCTTGTTCCTGCTGAATAAAATCTCAAATTCACTTAGCCCGTCTTGAGTCACATTCTCCAATTCTCCCAGCTGAGCACGCTGCCGCTGTTAACCCCTGAACTTTGGAGGAAATGTCATTACACGGGGCACCAGAGCAAGCCAATCAGAGCTGCTTAGTCATACGTCACCGGGTGGCTCTGTGAACACACCAGGGATGCTTCCACACAGCTCCCACCGACAGCGGTCACGACGTCAGCACCAAATCATGCCCGTAGCTCAGGCGTGGCACCCCATGAGCCACTGGCACTCCCCCTCCTAGAATGCGGTGGATGGCATTTGTACTGTGCCTGGCTTTAAATGGTAACTTCCTATTTGATAGGGAACACACTTAAAAGAGAGCAAATCCTGCCCTCCGGTCCTCTCTTGTTTCCTTCCTACCTGCCCACTTCGGCCATTCAGGGGACAAGATCGGACCTTGGTGTGGGGCTGTGATGAGAGCAGTCTCTGAAAAGAGCTCCAGCGTGAGGGTCAGGAGACAGCGATTCCAAGCCCAGATTTGTCACTGCTGAGCAGCTGTGAGCACCTTGGGAAAGTCACACCGCTTTTTTTGCCGCTCAGTTTCCCATCTGGAAAGTAAGAGGTGACAGATGTCTTTGGCCAGACCAGGCACGTTAGTTGTGTCCCCAAGGTCCAGAATCTGATCTTCGATTGTCATGGCTCTTGAGAGTGGGCTCATTGTAACCAAGTTCACAAAAGGCCAACACATCGAGTAAATGGCCAATTTGCTAATTTCTGCTCCAAGAAACAGACCATTAATAAGATTGGATAGTCCCATCTTCTAGCCAACATTACTCTCTCCCAAGAGGGAAATCTGCATGGTAAGCCAAATCAGAACTAGAAATTTGTTGGGTAGTATACAGTCAAAACAAAGGGAGTCTGGGGTATCACAAGCTAATGTAATTACTACCTGTTTATAAGCAGACTTCTTCAAAATGTCATTTTGAAAATGACCTACTGGGGCGCCTGGGTGGCTCAGTTGGTTAAGCATCTGACTCTTGATTTCAGCCCAGGTCATGATCTCAGGGTTGTGGGATCAAGCCCCCATCAGGCTCTGTGCTCAGGGAGGAGTCTGCTTAAGATTCTCTCTCTCTCTCTTCAGTCCCTCCCCCTTCCCTCTCTAAAAACTATTAAAAATAATTAATTGATTAAGTAATGACCTACTTATAAATTCTGGCTCTATCTTGCTGCCACCATCTAGTGGCACTTGGCCTGTGATTGTGGACAGTTTTAACCAATCGATGTTCTTTTGTCCCTGCGTTTATATGGAGTCATTTTACGTAAGTAATAGGGGTTTCTAGACTGCCTGGACCTTAGAGAATCCAGAGCCAGGAAGTTCAGCTCCATAGAGCTTCTGTGACAGGAGTGAAGATCTGAGAGTAACGCCTCATCTCACGCCTCATCACGACATCACCAAACCCTGTCCCTGAGGGCCACTGCAGAATCACCAATGCCTTATGGCTTCCGTTCTTCCTTGCTAGCACTCCTTTAGGAGAAAAACACTTTCTCCACAACAGGGAGTTCTCTTCAACTGATTTTTTTTAGGATTTTATTTATTTATTTGAGAGAGAGAGAGAGAGAGAGAGAGAGCATGAGCAGTGGGGAGGGGCAGAGGGAGAGGGAGAAGCAGGCTCCCCGCCGAGCAGGGCGCCCAGACCCTGGGATCACCACCTGCGCGGAAGGCCGATGCTTAACTGACCGAGCCACCCAGGCGCCCCTCTTCAATGGAGTATTAAGTGTTCCGGAAAGAGCGATGGACAAGGAATGACACAGGTATCTTGGCCAGGACCGTCGCAGGATTAAAAAGAGAAAGAGACAGAATAACTGGGTTTCGATAATTTCACCAAGAAGAGAGCAGGCATGAAGGGAAGAAAAAGATGAAATCTCCCTTGTGAAAAGGGCTTGCCAAGCCCCGGACGGGAAGCAGGGCGCCTAGAAACAGCTGCTGCTCAGCCGGACGCCATTGCGGCCTGCCCCCCGCCCCCACATGCCAGTCACTAGAACCTTCCAGGGAGCCACGCTGGCTGCCGGTTTTGACGGGTGGGGTGGATGGGTAATTCCTCAGCTGCCAGAGCATCTGGGTGCCAGGCCTGGGGGTGTCCTCCCCAAGCTCCTCACCCCCACTCCATCAAGGAAGGGGACTTCTTCCCCGGCATTCCAAACTGGAATGCAGAACCCATTTTCCCAGAGACACAGTCACGTCTGCCACTTAGTGTGTGAATTTTATAGCTCAGCCACGCTTACTAACCAGGCGGCTGTGGGCCAGTCGGAAATCTTAATCAGCACGTAGAACTTGGCTTCCAGGGGGAAAAGGTTTTCTGTATTGCGAACAATAACTTACAAATCAAATTTCGGAAAAGACTCCGTTTTACACTGAAGAATGCCTGGTCCCAGATTCATGTCCACATCCGCTACACTTTCTCCTTCTGCTTTCAAGTTGAAGGATGAACAATTACCCTAGCACTATTTATTCTAGAACTGCGCAGGATTAGAGAATCAAGTGATAACATAGGAAGAAGGTGAGAAGAGCCTCAGGAGTCGTAACAGTTGACAAGTCCCGCCTGTTCCATGGGGCCAGTTAGGAGGAGACTCCCACAGGCAGACAGGGCTCCTGCAGCTCCCGCTTTCCCGGGGAGTCAGCCAGGGCTGGAGGCCGGGAGGCCTAGCAGAACCAACAGCTTCACTACAGAGTCCACGCACGGGGGAGACTGGTGTTACATGAACCCCCCACAAAGATCAGCGAGGGAGGAGGGCCATGAAAAGAGGAACCACTGCAGGCTGCTTTCTGCAGCAGCTCCTCTAGCCAGCTAATCTGCTGCCTTCCAGAAGGTTCCGCCTTGCCTTACCCTCCGGCTTCTTTCTTCGGAACTGCCCCAGCCTCTCAGTCTATAGAGATGCCGGACACTCAAGCCTTCGGCCACCTACCAAGGTCATGTTCTCTATTCATTCTGTGGATGTTAAGATTAGCTCTGGATTTCCAACAAAAAGGCGGACCCTTGGAAGCCCAAACTGCACCCCACAGAGCAAGACCAATGTCCAATGTATGAGAGACTCGAGAAACAGTCATTCATTGGCTGATCAGCCAGAGGAACTTAAACACAAATCAGGCCTCGAACGCAAGGCCCGTGAAGCCAGTTCTTTGAAAACTTTCTCCTTTCTGGATCCTGAGTGTCTAGAAGCAGGCGCTTAATAAATATTTGATGACTTGGGGAAAGTTCAGAAGCTCTTGCCAGCAGATGATTAATCACGACTGAAGAAAAAGTATCGCCAAAATGACAGGAGAGTTCAAAAGAATCAGCCTAAGGAAGAAACAATCAAATTTCCACATGACTTTGCAGGAAACACCAATTAGCTAACCTCACCATACGCCCAGACTCATCAATCAGCAAAGTTAAGCCGCGTGACTGTGAGATGACCAAAGGTGCTTCCAACTCCAAGGCTGTGCATTTATTTCATGGAGTTATGTGCCCAATTTGGGCCAAGTCTGCAGTTGCTGGCCTGTCCTGGGTCATACTGGGGCCTTTCATTCTCCTCATAAGGCGCCATGACCTCCGCACTACAGGGAAAGGAAGCGGGGAGAGCACTGTGGGATTTCACCGCTTTGCTGGAGTTGGCCATATTTTTGGAACTGCTCCACGATACATCGCTTAAAGAACAAACACTATAAGCCAAACTCACCAAAACAGGCTCTGAGTCACAGCCAGAGCACAGTGGGATGCGGCAAAATATGCCGAAGGAACTCACGAAGAAGCAAGAGGGGGTGAGAGGCAAATCGAAAGCCGACAATCCGCATGCCGAGACTCCCTCGCACACCAGCTTAGCTGGGTAGGAAGGCTGTTTTGCCAAAGTTACAACCATTTTCTTTCTTTAGAGATCACTCTCAACAGTGTATCTGGCAAACACTTCAGCATTCCTTGCTTATGTGTATGGGTGAGTCACCTTTTCAAAAGTATGACATTTCCAGAGATGCCCATGAATGCCCAACACACATCAATCAATCAATGAATGAAGGTTCCTCCATCTGGTCTCAAACAAGATTTACACGTAGGATGCAATCCAAACCTGGCGAGGTGGGTGGTTGGGAGCTCACCTATCAGACACGTCAGGAAGGGAGGAATTTCCATGAACCTCCATGCTGCTCAGCCTAATGGAACACAGTCTTTAAGGGCCTACAAAATCCAATCCCCAGTCTTCAGGCTGGCATTCGGATTTCTTCTCAAGCCCATCACTTCTCACCATTGTCAACTTGTATGGCCCAGAAGCCACTTTCTTCACTGTGCCTCTCTCCAATATGCACACTTGTCCTTACGTAAGAGTGCCCTCAACCATCCGAATCCCAGATGTCCTTTGAAGCCCAGATGACATCACCCCCCCTCCACGGGGTCTGCGCCAGACACTACACCTTGGTACCCAAAGGCTGCTTCTTCTGAACTCTGTGTTAGCTCTAGACTCCGGACCCACTAACTTGGATACCTCGCCATACGCTGCCGTCCACACTGTTAAACTCCACAATTTCCCATAAACCTGCTGCCTCTTCCCACAATGCCACAGGCACAGCACCCACCGGACAGATGGCAAACAAGTACCTGCTGACTACGGTGCTTTCCTTTTCACCTAAAAGTTAAACAGGTAGGGCACCTGGGTGGCTCAGTTGGTTGAGAGATTCCCTCCAGCTCAGGTCATGATCCTGGAGGCCCGGATCAAGCCCCGGATCGAGCCCCAGATGTAATCTCGCATCAGGCTCCCTGCTCGGCGGGGAGCCTGCTTCTCCCTCTGACCCTCCCCCCGTCTCATGCTTTCTCTCTCTCTCAAATAAATAAATAAAATATTTTTAAAAAGTTAAACAGGTATTTCTTCCACCAGAAACACCTGTCCTTCTGGCATGCCTTCCCTGGAAGCAAAGACAGAGGAAAGGTCATTTTTGTTTGTTTGTTTTCTGGTAAAACTTGATCAGTCGGGGCTCATCTATTTTTCCATCACTTGGTAAAATTCTTTGGAAGACTGTGATTGAGAGTCATGAAGAATGCAGATGAAGCATTTATCTCACCAAAAGGAGCGAAGGTACTGCCTGGGATCACTTGGGAGAATCCCAGTTACAAAGTCCTAATGCGCAAGTGTCACACCTTGAAAATCCAGTGAAATCAAGAGAGTTTGGTAACATAAGAAATAAGAAGTGTGGGGCGCCTGCGTGGCTCAGTCTGTTAAGCATCTGCCGTCGGCTCAGGTCATGATCCCCGGGGTCCTGGGATCCAGTCCGGCATCGGGCTCCCTGCTCAGCGGGGAGCCTGCTTCTCCCTCTGCCTGCCTGCCTCTCTCAATCACTCTGTCTGACAAATACATAAATAAAACTTTAAAGAAAAAAAAAAGAAGTGAGCTGAGGGCTAGAAGGGCAGAGAAGGTCTTCCATATAACATGGGACCTAATTCACACACCATTAATCTTCCTTTCTTTCTTTTAATGAAACATGTACTCTAGCTTGGTGTAAAGAAACAGTAAATACTTCAGTATTTAGTATTTAGCTTTCTTTTCATCCTTATTTTCATTCACTGAAGAGTCATTTCTATGAATGAAAGTCAACTCTTGATAATCTACGTAGACTCTTAGATATACAAGCTATCTAAAATACATTCTTAAAAATTCATCCTGGGGCCTCTGAGTGGCTCAGTCGCTAAGCATCCAACTCTCGGTTTCAGCTCAGGTCATGATCTCGCAGTCGTGGGATCGAGCCCACGTCAAGGCTCTCCACTGAGCGTGCAGCCCACGTGAGATTCTCTCTCTCCCCTCCAGCTCCCAAACACGCTCTCAAAAACAACAATAAGAACAAAAAGATAAGAAGTCATCCAGTCATTCTTCATTTAACAAATATTTACTGAAGACCTGGCATACGCCAGGCACCAAGAGGTAAATCTGTTGGAAGACGAGAAATAAAATGGATAGTATGTAAAATCTGGCAACTAAAGGAGTCACCCACGGGCTCACCAAAACCACTCTTTCCCACTCTGCTGTCTGTCGTGGAAGGTACTTTTGCAATCCCAAATCAAGATGTTCCCCAGTCCATAACCCACTCCCAAACACCAGCACGTCTTCAACAACGCAAAGTGGCCACGCTACAGCAAAGATGCCCAGTCACGCTATCACAACGCATAGGGCCCCCAAAGAAGTAGTTACATTTCTTTTGGTGTTAAAATACTGCATTCTCGGGCGCCTGGGTGGCTCAGTTGGTTGGGTCACTGCCTTCGGCTCAGGTCGTGATCCTGGAGTCCCTGGATCGAGTCCCACGTGGGGCTCCCTGCTCAGAGGGAAGTCTGCTTCTCCTGCTGACCTCTCTCCTCTCATGCTCTCTCTCTCTCCTCATGCGCACTCTCTCTCTTTCTCTCAAATAAATAAATAAAATTTTTAAAAAAATATTGCATTCTCGGTTTGTATACGTTTCTCACAAATTATTGGTCAACAGCCCCAGTCGGCTGGAGACCTTGCCATGAAGAAGAGACAAATATAAGATAGAATGTTCCTTAGTGTTCAGGTCTGCTCCACAGGCTAGGCCCTTCATAAAAATGATGTGAAGACCCTGACACCTTAAAGATGCCTCTTAAAATAACGTCCGTGCTTCCCAGGGTAGAGAAACCTGCCTGCTATTGTCTAGAGCGAGACAAGCCCTTAATAATGGTGTCACTCACCGCTGGGCAAACCACCGCCTTCCATCTAACCTTAATTTAATCCTTTCTTTTCCCTGTTGCCCGTTTTAATCCCTTAGCTGATACATCTGATCTCTGTAATAATATTCAGGTCCCCAAGAAAGTATAAAGCTGGGATTTTACTCTATTTGTTTAAGCAGAACTTAATTAGGAAGATAAATCTTCTGCCAGTAGTCAAGCAGAACTGATGGGTGGCTCTATGTTCCTCCGAATGAGCCACCTCTCTGAACCCAGACTCCCCTCTGTGCGGTAGGGTCCAAGTCGGCCAAGGTACAACAACAAAGCCTGGAGCTAATCAGACAGATGTCTGGTATCCTAAGTCATTCTTCCAGATGACAGCAGAGGAAGTGGCAATTCACTACTGAAATACAGAGGTGGAACACCTTCGGGATGGGGGGACATATATCCCCTCTAAAACGTTGGCAAGCAAAGGCCCTACAAAACTGACAGGTGCCCTCCCTCTTCTTCACTTGCAGTTCCAAGGCCAGACCTTGCACTTCCTTTTGGTACTAACCCCAAAGTCATTGCCAATGGTAGGGCACACCTTCTGCTGTGCCAGCAACAACTGGTCCTTGGGGGCTGCCTCGAACGGTAACGTATGACCGGATTAGAATGGGGCTGGAGTAGGGGAGAGCTGGCCAAGACTGTGTGCTCTGGGGCTCCCAGCAACAGTCCGGATTAGAATCAACATGAAAACCCAATTAGAGGGAATGAGATTTAAAACAAGATAAGGGAGACTCAGCTGATCCAATTTTCTAACAAAATGCATGCCTTTTGTTATTATTAATATACATTCAACCCAACCCAGAAATGACATGTTTCCTTTTTAAGTATTATATACCATGTTTTTTTGTATAGAGGCAACTGACTTTGATTTTCTCCCTCCACTATGCCCAATTTGACAGACTTACTACTTATTTCCCAGGGGGCAAGGGGAGACTTTTTTGTCGGTCGTTACCAAAATAGAAAACCATTTGTTGAATTGTGTAATTTAACTAAAACAACAAGCATCTTGCTCTGGGGTGTATTTTTAAGTTTCAAGCTATTGTAATTATAAAACAAATGTGTTTGCTTTAAAAGACACAAAAATTAAAAATAAAACAAATAGAAGACACAAAAATTAAACTACCTCACCCAGGTAGTAACCGTGAGAAACTGAAAATATTCTTTTATCACCTTCTAGTTTCTGCATAGACTAGAAAAGAGCAAAAAGCATTCCTGATTTTTTCAATTCCAAGAGGAACCCATCCAAACTGTTTCTATTATTAGCACACAAAATGGTAGCTAAAGAAGTTACTGTGGCTAACAACTGAATAATTCATTGTCTCTGAAGAATTCGGTTGCTTTGTCTTCTCCAGAACTGGAGCCCCACACATCTCTAGTCTAGAGTTCTTATAAAGGAAACCATATACAAATTGCTTTCAGCAGTTAAAAATTGGCCACGCAAAGCATTGAGAACAACAGCAAGACAACCAGCTGGAGACCTTAACGTGAACTTTTATATCTGGTTCATAAAACTCTTGAGATTATACGTAAATTGACAGAAATTATAATTAAAGGTTCTAGTCTCTGTTCTGTGGATATCATTGAGCTACAATATCACTGAAATTTAAACAGTCTTTAGGGAGCCCTCCAAATAAAATTAGTAAACAAATTAAATAGGACATATAAATAATTTTAAACACATATCAGTACACTCTAATCTAAATTCAAATTATTTTCTATGATGTGAGGCATTGAGAATTTCAAGTACAAAAAAAGAAAAGAGCTTCAATTAGTGAGCGAAAGATGGTAATAATGTTGAAAGGCCTGATGTGTGCTGGTCAACACGAGAACAGAGGCCAAGGCCGCCACCACGATTCATCCAAAGTTCCCAGAAAACACTCTGCTTGGTTTTGCCTTCAGAAGAAGGGTGTCAAGTATTAGAAAATGTGTGGGCATTTTACCTTCAACTTTACTTTAAAAAAAATGGATTTTTTTCCCACAAACAAGAAGTCTCTGTCCAATAAAGCATGGAACTAAGAAACAAGATGGCCGGATTTTGTTTTCCTGTTTTAAGGTTCCTCCCTGTTTAAATTCTCCAAGTAACTGGTATAAAAGCCCAGAAACCTGGAAGAAGCCATCATCCCAGAGAGGCCACAGTTTACTCCGCCCTGTATTCAAGTTTTTTGTTTGTTCGGTTCAGTAGCCTCCACACCCAGCATGGAGCCCAAGGCGGGGCTTGAACTCACGACCCTGAGATCAAGACCTGAGCTGAGATCAAGAGTCAGACACTTAACCAACTGAGGCATCTGGCAAGTTGTTTTCAATGTTAGGATTTCTTTTTTTTTTTATTTAATTTTACTTCTTTTCAGTGTTCCAAGATTCATTGTTTATGCACCACACCCAGTGCTCCATGCAATACACGCCCTCCTTAATACCCACCACCAGGCTCACCCATTCTCCCACCCCCCTCCCCTCCAAAACCCTCAGTTGGCTTCCCAGGGTCCACAGTCTCTCGTGGTTCGTCTTCCCCTCCAATTTCCCCCAACTCCCTTCTCTCCATCTCCCCATGTCCTCCATGTTATTTGTTATGCTCCACAAATAAGTGAAACCATATGATACTTGACTCTCTCTGCTTGACTTATTTCACTCAGCATAATCTCCTCCAGTCCCATCCATGTTGATACAAAAGTTGGGTATTCCTCCTTTCTGATGGAGACATAAGACCACCAAGCCGGCACTACAAGAAATATTAAGGGGGGTTCTATAAAAGAAGAAAGAACCCAAGAGTGACATAGAACAGAAATTTACAGAGACAATCAATAGAAACAAGGACTTCACAGGCAACAAGGTGTCATTAAGAACATATCTATCAATAATCACTCTCAACGTGAACGGCCTAAATGTTCCTGTAAAACCACACAGGGTTGCAGATAGGAGAAAACAACAGGACCCGTCCATATGTTGTCTCCAAGAGACCCATTTTGAACCTAAGGATACATCCAGACTGAAAGTGAAGGGATGGAGAAGCATCTTTCATGCCAATGGGCCTCAAAAGAAGGCCAGGGTAGCGATTCTCATATCAGATAAATTAGATTTTAAACTAAAGACCGTAGTCAGAGATACAGAAGGACACTACATAATTCTTAAAGGGACTATACACCAAGATGATCTAACAATTGTAAATATCTATGCCCCCAATATGGGAACAGCCAACTATATAAACAACTGTTAATCAGGATAAAGAGTCATACTGATATGAATACACTAATAGTAGGGGATCTTAACATGCCTCTCTCAGTAATAGACAGATCATCCAAGCAGAAAATCAATAAAGAAACAAGAGCACTGAATGACACATTGGACCAGATGGACCTCATAGATACATACAGAACATTCCACCCTAAAACAGCAGAACACTCATTCTTCTCAAGTGCACATGGAACTTTCTCCAGAAGAGACCACATACTGGGTCACAAATCTGGGCTCAACTGATACCAAAACACTTAGATTATCCCCTGCATATTCTCAGATCACAATGCTTTGAAACTAGAACTCAACCACAAGAAAAAGTTCGGAAGGAATTCAAGCACCTGGAAGCTAAAGACCACCCTGCTTAAGAATGCTTGGATCAACCAGGAGATCAAAGAAGAACTTAAACAATTCATGGAAACCAATGAGAATGAAGACACTTCGGTCCAAAACCTATGGGATACAGCAAAGGCGGTCCTAAGGGGGAAATACATAGCCATCCAAGCCTCCCTCAAATAAATCGAAAAATCCAGAATACACCAGCTCTCTTCACACCTTAAAGTGTTAGGATTTTAAAAGAAGATCTCTCTCTCTCTAAAGTACGAGTCACTTCTTAGAGTTTGCTTAATATAACTAAAGACTTAAGTGAACTTTTTTTTTGATAACTCAATGTTATCATGCGTGAACACTGGGGTATATTAAAATTCCAGTTACAAACTAGCTTTCATTGAGTCTTCTCAGTGCCAGGCACTGTGCCAAGTGCTTTCTCTGCTTTCTCTCATTTACAGCTAAGGGGTAGCGTATACCTGATACAGCGAAGTAGCACATTCCTAGTATTACCTACCGCTACTGCCACCGAAGTTAGCGCACACATAAGAAGTGACCAACCCAGGTCAGTTCAAGTCCAAAGCTCAGGCTCTTAGGCACTGCCCTGCTATGCGACTTCTCAAGAACACAGGTTTCCCTGACCAGGATTCAAACCCAGACCAAGGTAGGGAAAGTCACAAATTCGAGCCACTGAACCGCAGAGCATGTGCTGAGCTGCCTGACCTCGAACCAGAAGGCCCCAGATGGTTATGTACTCGGGAGTCTGCTTTTCAGAGTCTCCCTGTCTCCTTTCCGGGCGTGCTGTTGATTTCATTTCTTCCATGTTGTACATGGATACGTACTCTTTCTATCACTGCCAGTACATGGAGGCCCTCCCGGCCCCCCTTCTCCTTTTATCACAACCTTCTATCTCCATGCTGTTCTCCAATTTGCAAAGTGCTTCCACATACCTTATCTCATCTAATCTAATTTTCTGTTTCTAATCTGTTTGGGGATGAGGAACCAGATTACCCATAATTCCAACATGCTTAGATAAGTAAAAGTCATTAGGCTTCAAGGGAGATCCTGAGGCAGTCTCCCGGGAATGAAGTGCGGAAGCCTTGGGGCAAAGATTGCGGGGGGGGGGGGGGGGGGGGCATCTCTTCTACAGTCCAGACCTTCCTTGGCCACTCACTGGTGCTACTGGTCATTTAGCCACTAAACATTTACTGAGTACCTACTAGGGGCACATGTTATACTGAATGCTGGCATTTTAAGAATGATCAAACTCAGCTTCCTGCCTTTGAGAAGTGCCAAGACTAGGAGAGAGATAAATGTGTCCACAGATCCCTATCAGGAGTGGTCCGCCGGCATTAAGAGAGCCTGGCACAAAGGATTATGGGAATGAAGACGATAACTGCCCGATCCAGCAGAGAAGATTTTCTAGAAGATCCGAGATTCTGGAGGAAGCTTGGTACCTCTTTCTTTACGGTTCTCAATTAGGTGGCAGACACTGGAGGTTGCTAGATGGCTGAATTCTAGATAAACCATGGACGTGGTTCTCACATCTGGTTGCACATTAGAACTGCTTGGGGACCTTCCAAGAAACAAACTAATTACAAGACATGGTGACTCTGGGAAACTGCTGGGCAGAAGCTACTGAAGCCAAACACAGACATACCCGTGACCCAGCAGTCCCATTCCCATGTACAAACCCAGCACCAGCAGCCGGGCACGAGACACGCATGGCGCACAGCGGCGCGGTTCACAGCAGCCCAAAGCTGGGAACAACCCAGACGGCCGCCAGCAGGTGGACGGATAAACGAAAGATGGTACATCCACAGGATGGGATATGACCAGCAATAAAGAGAATGCACCGTTCGGACCCACGACATGGGTGACTTGTACAAATGTTACCCTGAGTAAAAGAAACCTTATACAAATGAGTACCTACTATATGATCCCACTCATATAATAGGCCGAAACAGAAAAAAATGACTCTATTGTCCTAGAAGTCAGGGCAGTGGGGTCCACTGGTAAGGGGTGTGACTGGGAAGGGGCAGGAGGGTGGCTTCCAAGGGACGATAATGTTGTGTTTCTTAACTGGTGTGCTGATTATATGGATGTGTCCAATTTGTAAAGGTTCAGTCAAACCATATACTTAGAATTTGTGCGATTTCTGAATTCACATTATATTTCAATATGAAGTTTATTTAAACATTTAAAAAAAAAGAATACCAGGGCCCCTAGGTGGCTCAGTTGGTTAAGTAGCTGACTCTTGATTTTTGTTTTGTTTTGTTTTGTTTCTTTAAAGATTTTATTTATTTATTTGACAGAGAGAGAGAGAGAGTGAGAGCACAAGCAGGGGGAGGGGCAGAGGGAGAGGGAGAAGCAGGCTCCCCGCTGAGCAGAGAGCCTGACATGGGGCTCGATCCCAGGACCCTGGGATCATGACCTGAGCTGAAGGCAGACGATTAACTGACTGAGGCACCCAGGTGGCCCTGACTCTTGATTTTGGCTCAGGTCATGATCTTGGGGTTGGAAGATCGACCCCCGTGTCAGGCTCCGTGCTCAGCAGGGAGTCTGCTTCATATTCTCTCCCCCTCTTACTCTGCCCTCCCATGCACTCTCTCTCTCTCAAATATATAAATAAATCTTTTAAAAAAAAAAAAGGATTCTTGTGGCGCCTGGGTGACTCAGTGGGTTAAAGCCTCTGCCTCTGGCTCCGGTCATGATCCCAGGGTCCTGGGATCAAGCCCCGCATTGGGCTCTCTGCTTGGCAGGGAGCCTGCTTCCCACCCCCACCCCCCGCCTACTTGTGATTTCTGTCAAGTAAATAAATAAAATCTTAAAAAAAAAGATTCTCTCTTTCCCTCTCCCTCTTCCTACCCCTTTCCCGCTCTAAAAAAAAAAAAAAGAAAAGAAAAAAGAAAGAAAGAAAGAAAAGAAAGGAGATACCCAGGCCTGGGCTCCACTTACAGACCAATTAAGCTCAGTGCTCAGTGGGGGTGGGGGGGACCTCACATTTGTATTTTATAGAAACTCCCCAGATGGCTCTGATGTACAGCCATATCTGAAAACCAAGGGGCTTAGTGTTCCTGTATTTATCAGTAGCTCCTTTGGGGGACAGTCTGGCACATGGCAAAGGGAATGAGTTCTGGAGTCAGACCCATCAGCAGTGATGTTCCGATTTGCACTGACATCTGTCTGGATGATCCCCAAACCTCAGTTTCCTGCACTGTATGATGGGCACGACACCAACTCCCTCCCAGGATTGCGGGCAGGATGAAACAAGGCAATATACTTAAAGCACCTAGCACAGTACCTAGAATATAGCAGTGGGTGCTTACGAAGTGGTGGCTAAGTGGTAGCTATTCCACTCCTTTTCCTCCTTTGCATCTAAGTACAGTGATGAGCAGATCGCTGCAAACGCACAAAACCCACACTCTCCAATTTCTCCTCCTGAATGAGTTTCTTTGTAAAGACCGGAGTAATATTATACCTGGACTAATGATGTCAAACCTGCTATTCCTGAAGATGAATGGAGAGGACACAGACTGTCCGTAAATACAAACCACAGACCCTCCTTTGGAAGGCTTTTCTCCTGCCCTCATCCTTAAGAACAGCGCCAGCCCTGTGCGAGCAAAGCCAAGGCCAAGATGTGAGTTGGCAAAAAGAACAGAAAAACGAGTAGCTTGGAAGACGTACCATCCGTAAAATGTGCCAAATGAAACGCTGTTGTATAAAATGTCGTAGTTTAGTAAAAACAAACCAAACAAAAAAAAAAAAATGCTGAGCTGAGAGCAGAAGACCCAGGTTGGAGTTTTGATGCTGTGACTGGTGAGCTGTATATGACTGGTTAACTAACTTTTCGGTTTCCTACATGCTTTGCAAGGGCCCTGCGAGTTTCAGATAAGGTACGTAGAAGGCATTCGAAAAAAAATTGAGCAGCAAAGAAACGCAAGACGATGATACAAGCTGCAAATTTACTCTGTTCCAAACTCCAATCTCCAACCACCACCACCCCCGGGGAGACTGAGAACTCTCTGATATTAACCGCTCCAAGCACACCCAGCCTGAAGCTGACTTATGTAAGAAGGGACTGCAGCACTGCCTGGCATGTAGCGTAATACTTTGCTTAAGAGAAATCCTTGGAAATGCCTCAGCTGAAGTCCAAGGGCAGGCCCAGGCCTTAACGTTTTGGAGAGAGGTGCTCTCAGTCACAGAACACCAGAACTGTGGCTGGAGCAAATGATGTCATCCAAGCTCCTCTTACCATGGTCAATGTCAAAATTAAGATAGGAAGTTCAAGGACAAATTGTGGGCTTTCCAGGCAAATAGAAGTTAGAAAAGCAGTTTGGACCTTAGAATCTTGCTGTTAAAATTGTTAATACCTTACAGAACATCAACTGAAATTTATCCTATTGTGTGATTTTTTTTTTCGGGGGTTAAGTGAAGCTTTTATTCACAAAACCGTAAGTAGTTGCATAGGCGAATATATTCCCTTATTCCATTTGTATTCCCACTACACATTAAGAAAAGGGAAGAAAAAAACCATGTGAGTCACCCATACAGCCCCAAACAATAACAAACCAAAAATAAAAATAAGATTTTTGAAGAGACAGAGATAAACAGAGATAAACTTTAGGGCTCTCCACTCTAGAGCTAAGAAACGAAATAGCTCAAATACCTGTTGGGTTCCTAAATGACTGGAAAATGAAAACTCGAAATTAACTATGGGCACGTTGGTACACCTTGCAGAGTACAGGTCTTTCCCCATCCACAAACCATTCTTGCGACCGACCTGTGTGCTCAATGCTGAAAATCTCCCCAAACGTGCGATGCCGGGGACTAAGGGCGTTGGGGCGCGGGGTGGGGGGGGGGAGACAGGCATCAAATTAGTATCCAAAACAGTACTGTCGACTACTGCCCTGGTTCCCGGGGAAAGAAGGAACCCTGTCCGCTGCAAAGCCGGCGGCCGGAGCCGGACAACTCGCCCCTAAGTTTGGCACGTCCTTGCTCCGCGCCCTCGGCCCCCGCCCCCCTCCCCCTCCGGGTCCCCGAGATCCCAGGGCACCGCCAGGCCCGGGCGAGAACCGACCCCGCGGCTGGGGCTGCGAGCAGGGGGAGGAAGGGCGGCTCCTCTGCACGCGGGTCCTTCGGCCCCACCCCGGCCCTCGCGTCCTCGCCTTCCCTTGACCCCGTCGCCCCCAGACAGGTCACCTGGCTCGGCCGCTGCCCGCTGCTCCTCCCGCTGCTCGCTCGCTCGCTCCGGCCGCGCCGCGCACCCGCCGCCGCTGACTCCTGGAAGCGGCTCGCCCTCGCGAGTCACGGGGCCGGCGAGCGGGCGGGCGAGCCCGTGCCAAGGCTGCGGGAACCGTGCACCGAGCCGGAGAGGGGACCCTGCCCTGAGCGCAGCCGCCACCCGAGCGAAACTGGAGAGCTGGGCTCGGCTCGCCCGGGCGGGGAGGGGCGGCTGCAACTTTGCTCCCGAACGCGGGCGAGGAGGGGGCGCCCGTCTCCAAACTCCTTGCAGCGCCCGCCACCTCTCCAGCCTAAGGATTTGCTTTATGCCTTTTTTTTTTTTTTTTTTTTTTTAATCTAAAGGGAAGCCAGATTCTTGCCCTCAAGTTCTTGCTTCCAGGGCCGTGCGGCTGGGCAGGCAGAGGAGCGCGGCGCCGAGCGGGCTGCGGGAGACGCGCCCGCTGGGTGCGCTGGCGGCGAGCCGGGCCAGGGCGCGCGGGGCGGCGGCGGCGGCGGCGGCGGCGGGAGGGCGGGAGCGGCGGCCCGGGGACCCCGCTGGGCTGCGCGCGCTGGCCCCTCCGGGCCCGGAGCCAGAGCCCGGCAGGGAGGGCGGCCTGGAGGGACCGGGCCAGCGGCGGGGAAGCGGTGACCCGGACCTGGATCGCCGAAGTAGGAACTGGAAGTGACAGCGGCAGAGCAGCTGCCGCCGCCCGGGTAGCCGTGGCAGCGGCAGAAGCCACGGTGGAACGGGGACGGCCACACTGCGCATGCTGCTGCCGCCGGCTCCGGCCGAGCCCCGGGCCGCGGGCGCCTGGCCTGCCGCCGGCCACTGCCGGGGCCTGGGGAGGGAATCCCGGCCTGGCGGACTAGCCCTTCCTGGCGGCCCGCTTCCTGCTGCCGCTCCCCGACGTCAGCTGGAACCCCCAGCTCTGTGCCCAGCCGCCGAGAAGGCGAGAACGGAAGCGCTCTCCGGCGGCCCTCAACAGCCGTCCCTTCCCCAGCTACCCTAGATGCCCTTGCTGGGCTCTCCGGTAACAGGACCCAGGTCAAAGGGGCCTGTTAGGAGCATAATAAGGTTCACGACAGATGTGGAATATTTACTGCCTTACTTGAAGTCCAGTTTTTACAGAAATATGATGCAGTCGGTAAAAGATTAGGATGGCCAGAGCCCGGGAACTCAGGGAAATTCCATTAGGAGTGTCAGATTTGCTCAACCGGAAAAACAAAAAACTTCCGATAGCCTCTTTACTCTTCCCACTAGCACAAACTGAGCGGCTAAATATACAAAGCTCTGCCCAGCAGAAACTTCTGGAATTGAGCCAGTTAAAAACTGAGTGTCCAACAGTTAGACATTACCAATCCCTACTCTAGTCTCCTCTTTCACAGATGAATCAACAGAGGCCTAGGGAAGGGGGGGGGGGTCTCTGACTTCACACAGGTGGCAGACTTGGCCTTGAAGGAGGGTCTGACTGATACCCATTACAGCTACTGGTTAGTTACCTGGCCCCGGCCTCACTCCTGCAAGATGGTTCTGCTCTCCTAGAGCTCCAGCTCTCTTATGGGAGATTTAGCCTTGACTCTTAGTCATTAGTAGATCTGCCTCCCTTCCAGAACGGCCCTCATGCAGAGCAGCCCCTGGGAAATGGCAGATCGTCCATCCCACAGGCCCCACTTTGGGGATGGCACCCATGCTGTTCTAGTGACAAGGCAGATGGAGTGACTCAGGGAGACAGGAGGCAGTGAGGGGGCGGGGACAAAGAAAAGCCATACTGATACCAGCTGGTACTGGAAAGAGAAGGAGAGAGAAAAGAAAAGAAGGGAGGGAGGGAGAAGGAGATAGAGAGAGAGAAGCATTCATGGAGCCTCATAGACATTCAATAAGCAAAACCTCTTTTTATAAAAGTAGGCTTGGCCCAGGAGCAAAATAGGAGATAGTAGTGGGCTGGCAGTAGAGGTGGCAGGGGACGGAGCAGGAGTTATCAGCTGGAGGTGAAGCCAGGAGCCGAGCATGGGGGCGTAGCCAGACCAGTATAGTCAAAGAGGTAGCACCCAGGCCACTCTCCACTGATCAGAGGAACTCTATCTGTCCCTCCTCCTCCCAAGTTCAAAGGCAGAATGGAAACAAAACTACCGGGGCGCCTGGGTGGCTCAGTGGGTTAGGGCCTCTGCCTCTGGCTCAGGTCGTGGTACCTAGGTCCTGGGATCAAGCCCCGCATCGGGCTCTCTGCTCAGCGGGGAGCCTGCTTCCTCCTCTCTCTCTGCCTGCCTCTTTGCCTACTTGTGATCTCTGTCTGTCAAATAAATAAATAAAATATTTAAAAAAGAAAAAACTACCACTGCTAGAATAGTGCTGTCAGAGGACTTCCTGGTCACATTAGTGACACTCTACCTAGACATGAGGGGTTTTCCATATGTTCTAGAAGATTTTCTCTTGAGGCCTGAGTGTCCTTCCTGCCTTCTCCATTCTGGAAACACATAAAAAAGATAGAGCTGGTTCACAGAAAAGGAAATGCAAGTGGACTATAAAGGAGTCAGAAGATACCCAAACTCACTAGTATCGTGTACTTCAAATTACAGCAGTAAACGAAATACCATTTTCACCCAACATTTTAGCAAACATGAAAGATAAATAATATCCAGTCCTGCCAGGGACATCAGGAAGAAGGCACTTCCTACTCACCTGGTGGGAGTAGAGCTTCATATAGCATTTTTGAAGGGGATTTGAGAATATCTATCAAACTTTGACACAGTAATTCCATTTCTATGAAAAAAAAATGCTTCAAGAATAATCACAGATGTACACAAATCCATCTCTATGTGCATACAACCCCATGACCCGCTGGGACTTATCCCAGCATTACAAGATTGATCTAACATATGACAATTAATCAAAGTAATACAACATATCAAGATCATAAAGGATGAAAACCAATGGTCATCTTAACAGATACAGAGAAAGCATTTCACAAAATCCAGCACCCTTTCAGAACAAGAAAAGACCTAAAAAAAAAAAAAACCAGGAATAGAAGGGAATCCTTCAATCCGATAAAGGGCATCTATGAAAAACCCACAGCTAACATCCTACTTAATGGTGAAAGACTGAAAGCTTTCCCATAAGATTAAGAACAGCAACGCTAGGATGTCTACTTTAATCACTTCTATGCAACATTGAACTGAAGGTTCTAGCCAGGCAAATTAGGCAAGAAAATGAATAAAAGGCATCTAGACTGGAAGGAAGAAGTAAAACTATCTCTATGCACAGATGACATGATCTTGTACGAGAAATCCACAAGGAATCCAAAAAACCATTCGAACTGGTGAGTTAAGTTCAGCAACGTTGAAGGATACAAGATCAATACGCAAACATCGACTATCTTTATACACTTGCACTGAACAATCCAAATACAAAATTAAGAAAATAATTCCATTTACAATAGCATCAAAAGGAACCAAGGAGGTGTAAGATACACACACTAGAAACTACAAAACACTGCTGAATGAAATTTTAAAAGACGCAAATAAGTGGAAAGACATCCTGTGTTCACGGATCAGAAGACTCCATACTGTTAGGATGGCAATACTCCCCAAAGCCATCTACAGATTGAACACAATCCCTATCAAAATGCCAGCTGAGTTTTTTGCGGGTTTTGTTTTTTGTTTGTTTTTTTTGTTTTTGTGGAAATGGACAGGCTGATCCTAAAATCCATATGGGCACACAAGGGATCCAGAATAGCCAAAATGATTTTGAAAATGAAGAACAAATTTGGAAGACTCATGCTTTCTGATTTGAAAACTTATTATACTGCTACATTAATTGATTGAGTGGGGAAAAGAATAGTCTTTTCAAAAATAGTGTTTAAGAGAATGAATTTGGGAGGTGCCTGGGTGGCTCAGCTGGTTAAGCATCTGACTTTGGCTCAGGTCGTGATCTCAGGGTCCTAGGATGGACCCCTGCATCAGGCTCTGAGCTCAGCGGGGAGTCTGCTCTCCCTTCTGCCCCTCCTCCCACTTGTGCTCTCTCTCTCAAATAAATAAATAAAATCTTTAAAAAAGAGAGAATGAATGTGGACTCCTATCTCACACCATATACAAAAATTAACTCAAAATGATTCAAAGACCTAAATGTAAGAGCTGAAACTCTAACACTCTTACAGGAAAACACTACGTATAACTCTTCATGACCTAGCATTAGACAATGGGGGTTTTTTTAGACATGATACCCCAAACACAAACAACAGCAAAAACAGATCAATTTGACTTCATCACATTTAAAAAAACTTCTATGGGGAGCGCCTGGGTGGCTCAGTGAGTTAAAGCCTCTGCCTTCGGCTCAGGTCATGATCCCAGAATCCTGGGATCGAGCCCCGCATCAGGCTCTCTGCTCAGCAGGGATCCCGCTCCCCCCTCTCTCTGCCTGCCTCTCTGCCTACTTGGGATCTCTGTCTGTCAAATAAACAAATAAAATCTTTAAAAAAAATAAATAAAAATAAAAAATAAAAAAAATTAAAATTAAAAAGCTCTGTTTCAAAAGATACCATCAATGTTGGGAAAGTGCTTTAGAGAGGGCTTTGTTTCTTAGATGTCTCAGCAGACCTCCCAGTTACTAGCTGTGTGATCTTCTAGAGGCCCTAGGACACTACAGCCATCTGAGAGCACAAGGATGGAGGTCCCCGGAGAGACCCACCGGCCACCCAGAGGTTCAGAAGGCAGCAGCTCTTTAATGGGGCCACTGTGCCCCACAGCCAGTACTCAAGATATCACTGTGCTGCCCCAGCTCTGGTTTCTACATTTTTCTACATTTCCCAACTAACCCTTTCAAGCCAGAACTCTTTCTTTAGCTAAGTAATAGTGTGTTCTCAGGGTCTCCAGGTTGCTCAGTCAGTTAAGCCTCTGACTCTTTTTTTTTTTTTTTTTAGATTTTATTTATTTATTTGAGAGAGAGGCAGTGAGAGAGAGCGTGACAGAGGAGAAGGTCAGAGGGAGAAGCAGACTCCCCATGGAGCTGGGAGCCCGATGCGGGACTCGATCCCAGGACTCCGGGATCATGACCTGAGCCGAAGGCAGTCGTCCAACCAACTGAGCCACCCAGGCGTCCCGTAAGCCTCTGACTCTTGATTTCAGCTCACGTCATGACCTCAGGGTCTTGCGATCGAACCCGCAACTAGGGATCCGTGCTCAGCAGGGAGTCTGCTTGAGATTCTCTCTCTCTCCCTCTCCCGCTGCCCCTCCCCCCACTTGCGCTCTCTTTCAGCCACGCTCTCTCACTCTTTCTCTCTCAAGTAAGTAAATAAAACCTTAAAAAAGTCAAACTCATGGGGCACCTGGGTGGCTCGGTTGTTAAGCGTCTGCCTTCGGCTCATGTCATGATCCCAGGCTCCTGGGATCAAGCCCCACCTCAGGATCTCTCCTCGCCAGGAAGCCTGCTTCTCCCTCTCCCACTCCCCCTGCTTGTGGTCTGTCTCTGTGTCTTTTTCTCTGTCAAATAAATAAATAAAATATTTTTTAAAAAATTTTTTTAAAGTTAAACTCAGAAAAAAAGAAAGTAAAATGGTAGTTACCACGGGATGGTGAGATGGGGAGATAAACACTGATATTGTTTAAGGACTAAGTGAGCCACAGTGGTCTAACGCCTGGCGTAATATTGAATATAGACAACAATATCGCACTAGTATTATATGATATGATAAGTATATCTATGATGGCAATCATATTACAATATATAGATACAGCAACGTAACGTGCTGTACACCTTAAGCTTACAGGTCACATGTCAAATATAGTCAACTGAAAAAAATAATTGAAAAAAACTTTGTAATAGGGGCGCCTGGGTGGCTCAGTGGGTTAAAGCCTCTGCCTTTGGCTCAGGTCATGATCTCAGGGTCCTGGGATCGAGCCCCGCATCGGGCTCTCTGCTCAGCGGGAGCCTGCTTCCCTTCCTCTCTCTCTCTGCCTGCCTCTCTGCCTACTTGTGATCTCTCTCTCTGTCAAATAAATAAATAAAATCTTAAAACAAAAAACAAACAACAACAACAAAAAAAAACTTTGTAATGGGGGGCGCCTGGGTGGCTCAGTGGGTTAAGCCTCTGCCTTCGGCTCGGGTCATGATCTCAGGGTCCTGGTATCAAGCCCCGCATCGGGCTCTCTGCTCAGCGGGAGCCTGCTTCCCTTCCTCTCTCTCTCTGCCTGCCTCTCTGCCTACTTGTGATCTCTCTGTGTCAAATTAATAAAATCTTAAAAAAAAAAAAAACTTTGTAATTATGTGTGTCTCAGTCTGTCTCCTAGCTCCCTGGGAGCTTGAGACTGGGTGGTGTGTATTCCTGGCTGGGGTCCCCCCAGCTTCACTTTCAGTCTCATGCCTCGGGTGTATTATCTCATTTGATCCTTAAAATGATCCTACGCAGTACATGTTGTTCATGTCTCCATTATACAGATGAGGAAACTGAAACAGAGAGAGGCCAAGTCACTTTGCCTGGAGTCCACAGTCAGTAACTGACCGAGCCAAGACTCCAACCCCAGTCTGCCAAACTAGAGAAAGTTATGTGCTTCGCCCGAGTGCCAGATACCGCCCTATTCCCATACCCCTGCGATGTTCAGGCCAGCCTCAATGATCAAAGAGAGACAAAAATACGCCCAGTGCCTTCCATTCAAGAAATGAAAATTAGCATGCATTTTTTCAGAAAGATTCATCTCCAAAGTGGGTGAAAATATTTTAAGCACTGGTACTTAAACGAGTAAGCATTAGCTATCAGAAAAATCCACTTCTGTGAAACGACTTGTTCTCCCACAGTGCTAGACCCAGGAGGTGCTTCGGTATCTAGTATTCTTAAGAGAACTGCAGAGAAGCTCAGGATACCTTCCAGCAGCTTCACAGCATGAAAATCATTGGCAACCTCACCATGTTTTTATTTGTCAAATAAAATAGAAAATACCATGATCTGTTCAATAGTAGACGTTATTCTAGAAGATATATAGAAAAGTCTCAGGCTACACCTACCTCAAAAGCCACACACACACACACACACACACACACACACACGAGCCAATGCAGACACACACAGCTCACAGTGGGCAACAGGGACACCTGGATAAAATATTCTGGGACAACTATAGCCTGATGCTGTAGCTAACTTTAGGAAAAATTCTGAAGCAAGCCAAGTTTATCTGGGGCAAAGCGACTTGTATTACTACTACTAATAATAGCTAACACTTGGAGAAATGCTTACTATGTGCCACGCACTCTTCTGGGGACATGAATGCATTGACATCTTATACTGATCCTACGAGATAGGTGCTGTTATTATTCCCATTTTATAGGTGGGGAGACAGAGGCACAGTCAAGGAACATGCCCAAGGTCACAAAGCTGAGAGAGAACTGAGATTCTGAACCCAAACAATTTAGGTCAGAGTCCACGATCAACCCACTACGAACACTTCTCCACAAATACTACTGCCACAACGTGTCTCCACTTTTAATGTCCCTGTTTCCCTGCTGAGTTCTGTCCATACATTATCATCGCATAGACCTTTTCTGGGTCCAAGCTCTTAGCTCGAAATTATTATGTAGTATCTCATTTGATCCGTAAAACAACCCCATGAGGTAGCAATTAATGTGTCCATGTTACGGATCAAAACACTGAGGCAAATACCTGAAGAAAACAGAAACATGAATTTAAAAAGATACGCGCCCACACGCTTACCAAAGCATTATTTGCAACAGCTACGATATGGAAACCAGCCAAGGGTCCCTCAACAGATGAACGGACCCAGACGTGGAATATATGCACTTGACCAACTCAACAAAAAGAAGGAAATCTTGCCATTGGTGACAACACGGATGGACCCAGAGGGCATCATGCGAAGTGAAACAAGTCAGACAAAGAAAGACCATTATCGTATGATTTCCCTCATGCGTGGAATCTAAAAACCAAAAACCAAACAAAGCAGAAACCGGCTCATAAATACAGAGAACAAGCTGGTGGTTACCAGAGGGGAGGGGACTGAGGGGATGGAGAGAAGAATGAAGGGGACAAAGAGGCACAGATTTCCAGTTATATAGTAAGGTAGGCCCGCGGAGGACAAGCACAGCATAGGGAACATAGTCAGTAACTCGTAGGGGCGCCTGGGAGGCTCAGTCGGTTAGGCGATCAACTCTTGATTCCAGCTCAGGTCATTATCTCATGGTCCTGCCTTCAAGCCCCATGTTAAGCCCATTGCCAAGCTCCCCCCACCCCGCCTGCCCACCAGGCTCTGTGCTCAGCAGGGAGTCTACTTCTCTCTCTCTCCCTCTGTCCATCCCCCCCTAAATAAATAAGCCTTTAAAAAAATAATATTATGGGGTGCCTGGGTGGCTCAGTGGGTTAAAGCCTCTGCCTTCAGCTCCGGTCAGGATCCCAGGGTCCTGGGATCGAGCCCCGCATCGGGCTCTCTGCTCAGCAGGGAGCCTGCTTCCCCCCCTCTCTCTGTCTCTCTGCCTAAGTGATCTCTCTCTGTCAAGTAAATAAATAGAATCTTTAAAAAAAATAATATTATATGGTGACAAATGGTAGCTACATTCAGCGTGGTGAGCATTGTGTAATGTACAGAATTGTCCAATCACTATGTCGTACATCTGAAACTAACATAATATACGTCAACTAGACTTCAAGTTAAAAAACCTATCATCTTTTCTAAATGAATGTGTAAGACTTCAGCATCATTTGAATGTACTATAATTTATTTGACTATTCCCCTATTGCTAGATACTGATATTGTTTCCATGGTTTTTGCTTCTGCAAATAAAGATGTGATACACACACACACACACATACACACACACACACACACACACACACACACACACAGAGGAGCACAGAAGTACTTTGACACTCAGACAAAAGTATCACCTCCTTTCCAGCAAGACCGCCATCCGTACTCTACAGATTCGTATACTATAAAACAAGGCAATGTAATTTAATACACAATTTCTACCACAGGGCCAGGTTCTCTGGGCTTTTCGAGGCCTCTAGTCTAAAGGGTTAATGGGAAAAAGGGACAATATACTTTCCTCTTTTCCCAGCTCAGAGGCATTACAGTGACGTGCCACCCCCACCACACACCACTCCCCCCCCCCCCGCCCGCCTGCAGAGCAGCCAGTTCCCCCAGCGGGGAAGTTCCACACACAACCTCTGTTACCGGAAGCCTGCCTTCAGGGCTCGGATGCTGTATTCATAGATATCCTATTCTGAGTTTTGATTTGGTTTGGTTTGGTTTGGTTTTGGCACTGGTTTTCAGTGCTAGACAAACTAGCAAGCCACCCCTGGAGACCTCCAGTCTTAACCATGGTTTCCATAATATGCGACCCCTGTTTGATGGTCAAAATCAACCCAGGGCTTACCTCCACCTGGAGGGTCGCACATCCTTTCAGGAAGTCACCGATGTTGCTGAGGCAGTCAGCTTCGGTTTGGGGCTCCGAGCAGTACTAGAGAGACAGAGTCACATGTCACTCGGACACTGTCGTCCCATGCCAAGCACACCGTAGCCCTCAGGTTCTGATAACTAGCTAAGTAGGCTTTTTAAGACAGGGGGCCACATTGCTACCAATCCAGGAAGAGAAATAACCACTGGAGGAAGTGATGTAACAGTCTAAACGGTCGGTCCGTTTCAAATGTCACCAAACTTCTAGTCCCAAACCATCTATCTCTACTGACAAACCGTTTCTTCGCCTTCTGCTGAGGTGTGGGGGTAGCGAATTGGATCCAGACTGTTTTTTGAGCTTGGCTCTTGCTTTTAATCTATTACCTTGCTCCCTCCTCCCCATGAAAATTTATTAAAATCCTGTTCTCCCGTTTGCTACATTTGGTTACAGTTCTGCACGCTGTTTTTTTCAAGTTTAAGGAAACTTACAAGGAAATCAATTTGCTCAATAAAAACACAAACTGGTTCAAGAAGGCAAAAGAACTCATGTTATGCTCACAGTCGCGTCCCCTGTTAACCTGCAGAAAATAGCTGTGGGATCTGACCTTTAAACTTACTTAAAGTGCCTACTTTAGAAATTGCCCATCCTCATGATCGTGGCTTTCCAGCATTAAAACTTTAGGCTTTTGAAAAGAGACTGAGGTTAATTTCACTTTGAACACACGTTGCATTCAACACATGTATCTGCTTTCTGTTGTTTAAACAAACCCTTTCTGACACTTCGGATTATTTCTCCTGGTTGCCTCTGTTTCAAAGGCTACTTTCTTTCTTTGAGAAGAAAATCGACATTGATTTGAGCCAAACTGTCAATGCACACCATCAATATCTGTCATAAATCATCCCATTATTACAAAGACTCATATATACCCCAAGTTTAAAATATGCCCTTGGTACACGGGGAGGTAGAACATGTCTCTCTATGACAGAGCAAATGATATGGGTATTTTCTCCTTGTCCCCTGGCACCAACGGTGCATCACGGTTTTACTATATTTGGGGGCCAACTGCTAGAGGATAACCTTTCATTTTCTGTGTTTTCTGAACTACAGAAACAAGAGAGAAGGCCAAACTCTCAAGAAGAGATTCAAGCGGGAGAGTCCCGAGGCCCCGGGCAACAGAACGTCTCAAGGGTTACATTATTACTGCTCTCTGGTGGTAAGCAATCGCAAAGAGACTGCCCATCTCCCTTACCTTTTCTACAGAGCCAGGCCTAAGTCTGTTGATCAATTTGCACAGCACTACCCCATTCTTCAGCGAGGACTTCAAGAACTCCTCCGGATCACAGATGGTCTTTTTGGGGGAATCTAAAACTCCCAAGGATATAAGCCACGTCACGATTCGCTCTTCTGGGTCCATCGCTGAGGACGGTATGCTCTGCACAGCTCCGTGGGGCAGCTACAAGGACTAAGCCACATCCGTAATTGCATCTGCTACTGCCTTCCGTTTTTATAAGTTCTCTTCTGGGGCTTGCAGAGCAAAGCCTCTTGACAACTTTTCTTAGATAACCGTGGAACCCACTCGAATGACAGGATCTTAAAGCCACAGAGATCGCACTTAAAAGATGCAGAAATAGAAGGAAGAAAAATCCTTGGATAATGCTGGGTTTCTTTGTCCAAACCTGCAAAACAAATTCATTAGGGTTTTTTTTTTTTTAAAAAAGAAGAAGAAGAAGAAACACACACAAACTCCCCCCCCCAAAAAAACCCAACAGTGCAAGAAGCTGTAAAGGAAGGAAGTGAGGAGGAGGCTGGGGAGGGAGGAGAGAGAAGGAAGGGGACCTTGGAAATGAGACACTCACGGGCCAGTCTGGGAAAACATTGTCAATAAATAGTCTAGCCCCAGTGAAAATCTGGCTTCTGTCAGGAGGAAGATGCCTACTGGCTCTTAGGTCAGACAGATCTGAGCCTCGTGGGGAAGGTAGGCCGAGAAAATTCTTCCAAGAAGTGGCCGGATGTCCACATCCTGTCTCACAGAGATGGTGTCTCGGGATCATTCCTTGTAGAACACCTTGAATTGCACGGTGATAACATGACCAGCGAATGAAGACCGTGCCTGCCGTCAGCCATCCCCGCGTGGAAGCAGAAGCTAGAAGAATGGTATTTTACTTTGCAGCCAAAAAGCTATGTTTAGGGAAATACGCTAAGGATAACATCTGACATCCTGTTTACTTGCATTCTTTAGCAATTCTTTTTCTGGACCTGGTTCCACTACACACTCCAGCTGTGGTACCCCTAGCAAAGGCGCAGACACAGTCCCATGAGCGGGTACAAAACACTTAAAAACAGAACTTTTGAGAACAAAAGAGTGCTTGTCCTCTGTCTGTACTACAGTCTGGAAAGTTGATGCTTCCCCGACAAGAAACACTTTGCATTGAAAATGCTGCTCTGAAAAAAAAACAATCCTACTCTAAAACAAGAGATCTTGTTATCCTCAAACATTTTCACAACCAGTTGAAAGAGACATACTGTTGGGAAAAATACGAGAAGACCATGGGGAACGGCATCGTCTTAAACTGGCAAAGGCAGGGTCCTCCCCATTGGTCGCTGCCCCTCCTCACGCGGGGGATCTGCTAAGCTTCCGAATCCTTCTCAACACAGCTTTAAACATCTACTACCTAATAATCAGCTTAGATAATCCTGCTAAATGTTTTCAAAGCTTCCCCTTCTTGCGCTGTTCCTAACACTTCACTACTATTACTTGTTGGTATGTCTCCTCTACCAGAATGTAACCTCCCTAGAGCAGAGGGCTTGTCCGTCTTGTTTAACACTGTTCCCAGCAGCTCCAGGTACACAGTAGATGTTTTAAAATGCTGAATGAGGGACACCCGGGTGGCTCAGTCAGTTGAGTGTTTGCCTTTGGCTTGGGTCATCTTCCCCGGGGTCCTGGGAATGGAGCCCAGGGTCAGGGTCTGGGCTCAGCGAGGAGTCTGCTTCTCCCTCTCCTTCTGCCCCTCCCCTCTCCCCGTCCCCTCCTCTCCTCTCTTCCTCCCACCCCCTCTCCCTGTTCATGGTCTCTCTCTTGCTCTCTCAAATAAATAAATAAAATCTTTTTTAAAAACACTGAACAAGGTGCCTGGGTGGCTCAGTGGTTTAAAGCCTCTGCCTTCAGCTCAGGTCACAATCCCAGGGTCCTGGGATCCAGCCCCGCATCAGCCTCTCTGCTCAGCAGGGAGCCTGCTTCCCTCTCTCTCTCTGCCTGCCTCTCTGCCTATTTGTCATCTCTGTCTGTTAAATAAATAAATAAAATCTTAAAAAAAAAACAAAAACACTGAACAAACGCATGAATGAATAAATGAACTCCTAGGTCTTAAAACAAAACTTCTTTCCTTACTAATAATTTTTACTTTTTTTTTTTAAGATTTTACTTATTTATTTGACAGAGATCACAAGTAGGCAGAAAGGCAGGCTGAGAGAGAGGAAGGGAAGCAGGCTCCCTACTGAGCAAAGAGGGGCTCGATGCCAGGACCCTGAGATCATGACCCGAACCAAAGGCGGAGGCTTTAACCCACTGAGCCACCCAGGCGCCCCATGATTTTTACTTTTATTGAGAGATAATTGACATATAATAAATTGCACATATTTAAGATGTCCAATTTAATGAATTTTGACATATGTATATACTTGTGATACAATCACACACACACACACACACACACACACACTGTACACACAATATCCAGGTAAAACTTTCCATCATCCCCAAAAAATGTTCTTGTGCCCTTTCAAACCCTTTTTCACCTCCTTTCCCTTCCAATCTGCTTTCACTCCCTGTAGATTTGTTTGCATGTTCTAGAATCCTATATAATTGAACGCATACAGTATGGTACTTCCCTTTCTCCAGCTCCTTCTGCCGAGCAACACCATTTGAGATTCATTCACGTTGTCTGGTTAATCAGCAGTTCTCTAACAAGGATTTGACCTCCAAATGTTTGCTTTGATGTAATTATACTCAGAAGCAAAATAAGTATAGTCAATCAAAAGTTTTACTTGACTTTTGACCATAGTCAAAGCTATGTCATAGAAAGAAATACAAAATCCATTCATGGGTAAATTAAATTCCCAAGTAAGACCTACTTGAACACATTTTTCTACATCCTTTGGACATGTTTTCCCAACTGCTCATCAAAACTGCACAGACAAACAAATCTGAGAGTTACTGAGGTATCACTTATATTTTCTGATCAAGAATAAAGCCTGGGGCACCTGGGTGGCTCCGTGGGTTAAGCCTCTGCCTTCAGCTCGGGTCGTGGGGATCGAGCCCCGCCATCAGGCTCTCTGATCAGCGGGGAGCCTGCTTCTCCCTCCCTCTCTGCCTGCCTCTCTGCCTACTTGTAACCGCTATCAAATAAACAAATAAATAATCCTTAAAAAAAAAAAGAATAAAGCCTAAGTGATTTCAGGAACCCAGCCTAGCCCAAAACAGGCTTGAGCCCACAGGGATCGCCCGGGGGGAAGATTTGCCTCATTTTAGACAATGGCTACAGCAAATTAAGTACTAAAGAAAAACCAAGAGAGCAAGGCCACCTCCTCAAGGCAGTTCTATTAGTATGAGGACCTGAAGCTGCGGTCGGTATGGAGAGCAGGGGATCCCAGGACCATAGCAAGCAAGGGGCTGAATGACTAGCTATGGAACCGAGGCTGGAACCGAGGCTGGTTAGGGAAGCAAGTGCCGACACGGAGGAGCTGATGAACTGGGGGCGCGGGGGGGGGGCCGCTGGAAGACTGGTGGTCACAGGCTAGTCACAGGAAGAAACAGGCTTCACAGGACAGCACGAGTAAAAAGAGCAAAGGTTTCTCACTCAGACGGCCAAGCCTTAGGAGTGTGCACCCTGGGCCACTGAGCCAGCCTCCTCACTCCCTGGCTCTCCCACCTGCATCCTCTCACCCTAATGGACTCTCTGGCAGAACACAGTCTGGTTCATTTTCCAGAAACAACTCTTTGATCGTGTAATACTCTTGCTTAAAAACCCTCAAAGGCTCTCCATCACCTAAAGCCATGATTTACAAACAACAATGCCCAAAAATAGTCACGCCTTGTGTGGGAAGGCAGAGAAAAGAATGAAGGGTTGGGAGGACTAGTCCCCAGTACCCAACTTCAGAAGATCTGCCATGGGGCAAAGGAACCTGTATTATTAAATATCCCACTTGATTCTGACACAGACAGACCAAGGTCACACTTGGAGAAACAAGTTGGTTTATCATCTTCCACTCCACCCCAATTTCTTTTTTTTTTTAAAGATTTTATTTATTTGAGAGGGAGAGCATGAACAGCGGGAGGGGCAGAGGGACAAGCAGACTCCCCACTGAGCAGCGACCAAGATGTGGGGCTCGATCCAGGACTCTGGGATCTTGACCTGAGCCGAAGGCTTAGCTGACTGAGCCACCCAGGTGCCCCAATTTCTGCCACCACCTGGGTCATGACCACTCAGTTCCTTGACTTCCCTATTTGTGATTGATGGATTACCTCCGGCCCCTCTTTATGCCTGCCCTGTGAACACGGACGTGGGACTTTAAATCGTTTTTACTTTGCCAGCTGGCACGATATGAAGTTTTATCGGTAGCAGGTGACATTGACAATAGAGACATTGCAGGAAGAAGGGGTTTTACTTCCTGTTTCCTGTGTGCTCACTCCACGGGCTCCTGCCAAGCTCCCGGCTTTCTCAGTGCTCCCCTTCCGCAACACTGGCTTCCACCAGGGCACAGTGGGTAGCAGCTTCCCCTGCCACCACCTTTGGGGGGGCCGTTCTGTACCGGAGTATCTCTGGTGAGACACCTCCCCCGTGAATGGGAAACAAGCACCCTCCCGGGGCACATTTTCAGCACGTTCTAGAGGGCGGATGTCCAGCAAGCTCCACTGACTCAGCCCCATGACAACTTCTATAATTAGGCGTGGATCCCGGCTACCGGTGGAGAGGGGAGGTTCTCACAGCTCTAGGGGAGTGACTAGTATGTATTATTTCACATTGTATCTGCTATCCTTATACTCTTTTTAGAGTTCTCTTTACTTCTCACTAGTCAATCCCTCATTACTGCAGTCCCCTGTCACTGTCGACAATTATGTTAAACTTTTCCTGTTCAAATCCCCCTGTGGTTTCTCTGTCCTGATTGGACCCAGACTGACACGCCTCGTTATCTTCAGTGAACACTCCTCCGCTTTAGCCAACCACTTGTGAGGTCACCACTTGTACTTTTTGTCATCACACAAATCTCTCTGCTTCCTAAATCATGAATTCAATCATTACATTTTCTTTTTTTTAAAATTTATTTATTTGACAGACAGATCACAAGCAGGCAGAGAGGCAGCCAGAGAGAGAGGGGGAAGCAGGCTCCCTGCTGAGCAGAGAGACCGATGTGGGGCTCGATCCCAGGACCCTGGGATCATGACCTGAGCCGAAGGCAGAGGCTTTAACTCACTGAGCCACCCAGGTGCCCCCAAACATTACCTTTTCTAACCACAACCTACCATCTTTCCAGCTGGCTTGTTCGGTTTCTCCCATGACAACTAGCCCTTAACCTTGTAGGGATCTTCAAAGCACTGTTTTCCAAACTGATTATAGAATTTTACTTTCCTACAATCAGGCTCTAATCTCCCATTGCTCCACATCATAGCTAATACACCTTTCAGACTTCTAATTTTTTTTTATTTTCATGGGTGTAAAACTTACTTTTCTATGATTACTAATAAGGTTAAAGCATTTTTTAAAAAATTCTTTTTTAGAGGGGGAAAGAGAGAGGGCGGGGGAGGGGCAGAGGGAAAGAGAGAATTTTTTTTAAAAGATTTTATTTATTTATTTGACAGACAGAGATCACAAGTAGGCAGAGAGGCAGGCAGAGAGAGAGGAGGAAGCAGGCTCCCCGCTGAGCAGAGAGCCCGATGCGGGGCTCAATCCCAGGACCCTGGGATCATGACCTGAGTTGAAGGCAGAGGCTTTAACCCACTGAGCCACCCAGACACCCCGGAAAGAGAAAATCTTAAGTAGGCTCCACGCACAGCACAGAGCCCAACCAGGGCTCAATCACACAACCCTGAGATCATGACCTGAGCGGAAATCAAGAGCCTGATGCTTAACCGACTGAGCCACCCAGCTGCCTCTAAAGCATTTTTTCATATGTCAATTGGCCATACATATTTTCTCTTCTGGGAAATACTTGCTCATGTCCATTGCCTACTTTTCCACTGGTTGTTTGTCTTTTTGGTATTGATCTGTAGAAGTCTGTAATACATTAGGGATACTAAGCCAATGTGTTTGTGACTATCCTCTTGTACTCTTGTTTTTCATCATGGTGTAAAATGTGGTGTGTTTTAGGAAACAGAAGTTCTGGATTTTCAAAAATAAGATACTTTATTTCACTCTCATGTAAAAATAAATCCAGAATCTGGCAGTCCAAGACTAGCATGCAGCTTCATAGTCAATAGAAATCCAGGACTCTACTCTCCTGCTACTTAACCATCTTTAGCTTCCCACCTCATGGTTCAAAATGACTGTTGTTTTTTATTTTTCAAAATGACTGTTAATGTGAACTTGGACTAGCCAATAATGGTTTCTTATTATTCTTAGATATCAGACTGAAGCCACAAGCAACAACAATAACAAAAGAACAGATAAATTGGTCTTCATCAAAATTAAAAATTTTGTGCTTCAAAGGACACCATCAAGACAGTGAAAAGACGACCCCAGAATGAGAGAGAGTATTTGCAAGTTATATCTCTAATTAGGGACTAGTATCCAGAATATATAAAGAACTCTTATAATTCAATAATAAAAGGACAAATAACTAAAAGTGGGCAAATTATCTGAATAGACATTTCTCCAAAGAAGATATACAAATAGCTAATAAACTCAGGGAAAGATCCTCAGCATCATTAGTGGTCAGGGAAATGCAAATCAAATCCACAATGAGATTCCACTTTACACCCATTAGGACGGTCATAATCAAAAAGACAGATACTGAGGGGCCTGGCTGGCTCAGTCAGAAGAGCATGCCATTCTTTTTTTTTTTTTTAAAGAGAGAGAGAGAGAGAGCATAGGGGGTTGAAGCAGAGGGGAAAGGGCAGAGAATCTGAAGCAGATTCCAAGCTGAGCATGGAGCCCAACAGGGGCTTCCGTCTCACTACAAGACCTCCACCTGAGCTGAAACCGAGAGTCAGATGGCCAACCCAGGTGCACCAAGAACATGGGATTCTTGATCTCAGGGTCCTAAGTTCGAATTCCACATTGGGTTTAGAGATTACTAAAAAAAAATTTTTTAACTAAAAAAAAACCAAAAAGGTAAGAACTAGTGCTGTTACGTGGAGAAATTGGAACTCTCCTACACTGTTGGTGGGAATGTCAAATAGTGCAGCTGCTATAAAAAAAAGTTTTGCAGCGCCTCAAAATGCAGCAATTCCTCTCCAAGAGAAAAACACGCGTCCACATAAAAACTTGTACACAAATATTCACAGCAGTATTAGTCATAATAACCAAAGAGTTAAAACAATCCAATGTTCATCATCTGATGAATGGGTAAATAAAGGGTTACAATCAAATATTACTCGGTCATAAAAACGAATGAAGTGCTGATACAGGCCACATCTTGGATAAACACTGAAAACGTACTGACCAAAAGACACGAGACACAAAAGATTGTACATTATATGATTCCACTTACATGAAATGTTCAGAATAGGCAAATCCATACAAACAGAAGTAGAACAGCAGTTGCCCAGGACTGGGGTGGGGGTTGAAGGGAAGCTCGAAGTGACTGCTAATGGCCATGGGGATTTCTTTTGGGGGGAGGTGAAGAAAATGTCCTAAAAATGATTTGGTGATGGCTGCACAATTCTGAATATCCTGGAAGCCACTGAATGGTACACTTTAAGTAGGTGAATCTATACTATCTGAATTATGTCCCTGTAAAGCTGTTATTTTTTAAAAGGCAGTTGTGAGTTGAAAAGAAAAAGGCTGCTTGAGCTCTAGCCATTGAGTCTTCATTCCAGCCATCAGGAAAAAGGAAGGGGGAATAAAACAACAGCCCTCCCCACACACACAGTTTACTAAGAAAAATTTATAACATACTGAAAAATTGAAAGAATAGTATGATGGTCTCCTTCATACCTATCATCCAGATTTAATAATTAGTAACATTCTGCTATATTTCACTTGCCTACATAGGTACAGTGGCTACATATTTTTTTAAAGATTTTATTTATTTATTTGACAGAGAGAGAGAGATCAGAAGTAGGCAGAGAGGCAGGCAGAGAGAGAGGGGGAAGCAGGCTCCCCGCTGAGCAGAGAGCCCGATGTGGGGCTCGATCCCAGGACCCTGAGATCATGACCTGAGCCGAAGGCAGAGGCTTTAACCCACTGAGCCACCCAGGTGCCCCCAAACATTACCTTTTCTAACCACAACCTACCATCTTTCCAGCTGGCTTGTTCGGTTTCTCCCATGACAACTAGCCCCTAACCTTGTAGGGATCTTCAAAGCACTGTTTTCCAAACTGATTATAGAATTTTACTTTCCTACAATCAGGCTCTAATCTCCCATTGCTCCACATCATAGCTAATACACCTTTCAGACTTCTAATTTTTTTAAAATTTTCATGGGTGTAAAATTTACTTTTCTATGATTACTAATAAGGTTAAAGCATTTTTTAAAAAATTCTTTTTTAGAGGGGGAAAGAGAGAGGGCGGGGGAGGGGCAGAGGGAAAGAGAGAATCTTTTTTTTAAAGATTTTATTTATTTATTTGACAGACAGAGATCACAAGTAGGCAGAGAGGCAGGCAGAGAGAGAGGGGGAAGCAGGCTCCCTGCTGAACAGAGAGCCTGATGTGGGGCTCGATCCCAAGACCCTGGGATCGTGACTTGAGTTGAAGGCAGAGGCTTTAACCCACTGAGCCACCCAGGCACCCCCAATGGCTATATTTTTAAAAATAAAATGGGGCACCTGGTTGGCTCAGTCAGTGGAACATCTGACTCTTGATCTCAGAGTCATTGAGTTCAAGCCCCATGTTGGGTATAGAGATTACTTTAAAAAATTGTAAATAAACTATTCATATTACTTAACCCTAAATACTTCAACATGCCTCTCCTAAAATTAAGGACATTTTCAACATAACCAAAGATTTATATCACAACTAAGAAAATTAACAATTCACTAATGCCATCTAATTTTCAGTCCATAATAAGATTTCTCTAATTGTCCCTAAAAATGTCTTTTAGAGAGTTTTTTTTCAAAGCAGCATCCAATCAAGTTGCCCTTCCTTATGGTCATCGTACTGACTTTGTTTTGAGGCAAAAAAAATCTGAGTGACTATAGGGTTCTTCATCATGTCTCCCTTCTCTTGGGGATCAATGTCCTGCACTGCTTGTTGTCTCAGTGTCTGGAAAGAGTTGGTTCATATACTTTGTCCAGTTTTCTAGTTGTTTCTATTGGGAAAAAAAGTCCGCACCATATAATCTTTCATGGGTACAAGCAGAAGTTGGCTTAGTTTACTTTTAATTATTTTCCATATCATGCAATAAATGAGACCTAATATAGTTCACTGTTGTGATAAGGGCTCCTTAGATATTCAGGATATTAACATTTTGGTATATATGTTTTAAATTCTTTCCTAGCTAGTGTTTGTCTTTTGTATATTTCTTAACAGCTATTATACAGAAGTTTAAAATTTTGTAGATAATTAAATATACCAATCTTTCCCTTTTATATGCTTAAAGTCTTTCCTCAAAGAAACTTATCTTAGGGAAATATTGACAAGTTCAGAAGATACATGTTGATGACAACAAAATCACAATCTGGGGTGCCTGGGTGGCTCAGTGGGTAAAGCGTCTCCCTTTCACTCAGGTCATGATCCTGGGGTTCTGGGATCAAGCCCCACATCAGGCTCCCTGCTCAGGGGGATGTCTGCTTGTCCCTCTCCCTCTGCAGATCCCCCTGCTTATGCTCTCTCTCTCACTCTCTCTCAAATAAATAAATGAATAAATAAACTCTTTAAATAAATAGAAGAGCCTGGGTGGCTCAGTCAGTTAAGTGTCTGCCTTTGGCTTGTGTCATGGTCCCAGGGACCCGGGATGAAGTCCTGCATCAGGCTCCCTGCTCAGCGGGAGTCTGCTTCTCCTTTCTCTCTATTCCCTCCCCCCACTCATGCTCTCTCATGTTCTCTCTTTAACTAAAATCTTTTTTTTAAAAGATTTTATTTATTTATTTGCCAGAGAGAGGAGGCACAGCAAGAGAGGGAACACAAGCAGGGGGAGTGGGAGAGGGAGAAGCGGGCTCCCCACTGAGCAAGGAGCCCAATTCGGGACTTGATCCCAGGACCCCGGGATCATGACCCGAGCCAAAGGCAGATGCTTAACAACTGAGCCACCCAGGCATCCCTCTAACTAAAATTTTTTTTAAATCAATCAATCAATCAATCAAATCACAATCCAGAGAATAACAAAAAAAATTAATGAATCTAGCTTCATCAAGATTAAAAACATTTGATCTGTGGAATCTCACTTGAAGAGGAGGAAAAAGCAAGATATAAACAGGGAGAACACAGCACAAACCACCTGTCTGATAAAGGCCTACTCTCCAAAGTACATTTTAAAACTCTGAAAACTCAACAGTTTAAAAAAAAAAAAAAAAAAAAAAGGAATCCAGTAGAAAATGGGCAAAAGACATGAACAGGTATCTCATGGAACAGAGTCAGCGGATGGTAAATAAACACATGAAAAGGTAATCAATATCATTAGCCACTAGGGAAATGCAAATTAAAAATCACAGTAAGATATCACTACACACATATCAGAACTAGAATAAAAAATGCTGACAACACCAAATGCTGCTGAGGATACAGAGATCCTGGATGGCTCCTACATTGCCAGCAGGAAGGGACAATAGTAGAGCCACTCTGGAAAGCAGTTCGCAGTAGCTTGTACTTGCCATACAACTCAGCAACCACACGCCTGGGCATTTATCACAGAAAAAGAATATATAAATACCTATACATGAACATTTGTAACAGCTTTATTTGTAGCAGCCCCCAACCAGAAACAACCCAAATGTTCTTCCTTCAGCAGGTGAATGGTTAAATAAACTGTGGTATATCCAGATGGCAGAATCCCTAAACAGCCATAAAAAGGAAAAAACTATTGATACACACAACCGTCTGGGTGGATCCCAAGGGAATGATGTGGAGTGAAAAAGAAGCCAATCCCCAAAAGTTACATTTGATCTCATTTACATAACATTTACATAACATTCTTGAAATGACAGATGCCCGGGGGCCTCACAATGCCAGGGGTACAACACACATGGAAAACCTTTGATGTCGACAAACAATACAAAGACATACAGTATTATATGGCTGGCTTCCCCAAGAAGTGGATTTTCTCCTTCTGGAGGGGCAACGTGAGAAAAATCACCATAGAGATCCCTGAAAGAGCCATTAACTTTGCCTTTAAGGTGAAGTTTAAGCAGGTGTTCTTGGGATAAGTGCACAAGCACATAGTTTTGGAGGTATTTTGCTGACAGTCTGGTGACCTGTCTTACACTTGGGCGGGGGCGGGGGGGGCACATCTTTCAGCATTTTCTACTGCTTAGATTTTGTCAGAACCCACTAAGCAGCCAATACTGGGAAGTCTGTTGAGGAAAGAAAATTCAGCTCTCTCCCTTTCTCCACCGTCATGGTGCATGTGGTTGACTCTGTTCCTCACCATGTCTCTTTGGAAGACTTTCAAGGTCAAGCAATTCCTGACCAAGAAACAAAAGCAGAATCATCCTGTTCCACAGTGAATTCGGATGAACACTGGTACTACACTCAGGTACGCCTTGAATGGGAGACACTGGCCAGGAACCCAGCTGGCGCTGTGATGAGGTGCACATGAGATGGAAACACTACCACTATCTGGACAGCTGGTCATGTTTTATTGGGGAAGTGATCATTCTCTTTGTTTCTATGCTTCTGCACTAGTAGGTTGTTTCAGTAATAACTAGTGAGAATTTTGTTTAAAAAAAAAGAAAGAAAACTCAAAGGCCTAGAAGACTCTCTTATGAAAAGCACCAAATTGGATAGCCAGCGAGGTCTCCCCAGTCCATACAGTGAGGTCGTCGGTGATGATGCAGTCTGGTCACAAAGAACTGGCCTCACATACGATGGGCCCTTCATGCATAATGGGTAGAAGATTTTCAGAGTGAATGTGGAAAAGCCTTTAGCAAGAGCATATGGCCCTGGGGTGTCTGGTTGGCTCAGTCAGGAGAGCACCTGACTCTGGATCCCAAGGTTGAGCTTGGGCCCCACACTGAGTGTAGAGATTACTTTAAAAAAATCCCAAAAGCAAAACACAAAAGAGCATATATGCTACAATCCTCCTTTTTAAAAATAAGTGCTTGGGGTGCCTGGGTGGCTCAGTGGGTTAAGCCTCTGCCTTCGGCTCAGGTCATGATCTCAGGGCCCTGGGATCAAGCCCCACATCGGGCTCTCTGCTCAGCGGGGAGCCTGCTTCCCCCTCTCTCCCTGCCTGGCTCTCTGCCTACTTGTGATATCTGTCTGTCGAATAAATAAATGAAATCTTTAAAAAAAAACTGTAAAAAATTAAAACGTTCATGATAGGATCTAGGTACTGGGGCGCTTGCATGGCTCAGTGGGTTAAGCCTCTGCCTTCAGCTCAGGTCATGATCTCAGGGCCCTGGGATCAAGCCCCACATCGGGCTCTCTGCTCAGCGGGGAGCCTGCTTCCCCCTCTCTCTCTGCCTGCTGCTCTGCCTGCTTGTGATCTCTCTCGTCAAATAAATAAATAAAAATATTTAATAAATAAATAAATAAATGCTTAAATATGCCTAAAATTGAAGGTATAGAGGCACCGGGTTGCTCATTTGATTAAGTGCCTGCCTTCTGCTCAGGTCACGATCCCAGGGTCTCAGGATTAAGCCCGGCATCAGGCTCCTTGCTCTTCTGGGGAGTCTGCTTCTCCCTCCCCCCCACCGCCTCCCCACTTGTGTGAGTTCTCTCACTCTCAAGTAAATGAATAAAATCTTTTAAAGAAATTGAAGACTAGGGGCGCCTGGGTGGCTCAGTGGGTTGGGCCTCTGCCTTTGGCTCGGGTCATGGTCTCAGGGTCCTGGGATGAGAGCCCCGCATCGGGCTCTCTGCTCAGCAGGGAGCCTGCTTCCTCCCTCTCTCTCTGCCTGCTTGTGATCTCTGTCAAATAAATAAATAAAATCTTTTTTAAAAAAAGGAAATTGAAGACTATATACCACAGCTATTATCACTGAACACTCTTATTTCTTCCCCTTCAGATAAAGTGTTCTATTAATCATACTCCTCCGTTTACCATGCATGTAATCCCACGTGGACGCCCCTTATACTTTTCCTTCATTCACAAACTCCCCTCAGACACCCACTCCAATGTGTGTGATAAATGTCATTAAATAGCCATGTTCTCTTATAAAGTCTGTAGTGTCCTTTACATAAACGATATCATGCCATAAACCTTGTTCTCTTTCTTATTCTTTTTTTTTTTCACTTAACATAATAGTCTTTAGCAGCTGGCTTGCTTTGCTATCTTTCTTTGCACCATGACAACTGCCACCGTTCTTGGTAACTCCCATATCTACATGATCAGTCCAACACTGGCCTCCGACTGCCCTGACTTTCTCATTTCCAATGATCTTGGGTTTCACTCTCCCCAGCCGCTCTCGTAAGCATATTTGAATTCATATTATTACCAAAAATACACTGCCTCTAAAATCTCAAGTTCAAACATTCAGCACTCTAAATACAACCCTACAGCTTTCCAGATCATTTCTTCTAGTACCCCTATCCCAACTATCTTGTTATCTACTTGACTCAACACCCCTTTATGGTCCATCACTGACCTCCTGTCACCACTCTTCTTGTTTTTTTTTAAAGATTTATTTATTTTGAGAGAGAGAGAGAGAGAGAGGCCCATGCATGAGCGGGGGGAGGGGCAGAAGGAGAAAATCTTTCAAGCAGACTCCCTGCTGACTGATGAGCCCACCTCAGAGTTCCTTCCCACAACCCATGGGATCATTACCTAAACTGAAACCAAGAGTTGGATGCTTAACTGACTGAGCCACCCAGGTGCCCCAAATTATATCTCAATAAAGCTGTTGTATATTTTAGAAAGAAGGATGAGATAAATTCAACCATCTCAGCCCCCCAAATAGCTGAGATTATTTTTAAAAATAAAAATAAAGAAGGGGGGTGCCTGGGTGGCTCAGTGGGTTAAGACTCTGCCTTCAGCTCGGGTCGTGATCTCAGGGTCCTGGGATCGAGTCCCACGTCGGGCTCTCTGCTCAGCAGGGAGCCTGCTTCCCCCTCTCTCTCTGCCTACTTGTGCTCTTTCTCTGTGTGTCAGATAAATAAATAAAATCTTTAAAAAAATAAAGAAGGGATTTTACCCACAAGATAGGAGGACATACTATAAGGCTGTGTTAATAAAATAACTGTGGTGTTGACTCAAGATGAGGTGAAAAGAAATCAGCAGAAAATAACAGAGAGCTGCCCAGAACCTAACTTGTGCCTATGTGGGAATTTGGTATATGACAGACAGTATTTTAGATCAACAGGGAAAGATTGCCTCCTCAATAAATGATGTTGAGACCACTGGCTGTCCGTTTGGAAAAGAGGTTGATCACCAACTCACACCACAAACAAAAATACATTTCAGAAGATTCTCTTGTATGTATCAAACTCAACTAAGAACAGAAGAAAATGTAAAAGGATAGGTTTTTGGCCTTGGGGTAAGGTATTCCCCAAAAGGATCTCTCCCCCGCAAAAAGAAACCCAAACCCTAAACACGGGCTTCCTTGATGCTGTGTCCCAGAATGAGGCGGACCCACCAGCGTGGCCCAGGCTGTCTGCCCGTCTCCCGGCCAGCACACGTGTCCTCCAGCTGCGGGCCACGCTTAGGCTAACAGCTTACACCTGCAGCCTCTGCCTGAGCACCTGCTCTGGCTGTGGGGGGGCGACCTTGCTTTATTACTCTTCCTTGCGGTGGGACCAAAATAGCTACAGTTGTACAGACTTGCTAACTTCTAGTTCTACAGGTCAGAAGTCCAACATAGGTCTCACGGGGCTAAAATCAAGGTGTCAGGAAAGCTATGCTCCTTTCTAGAGACGAGTCTGGGGAGAATCCATTTCTTTGTCTTTTGTAGCCATTGGAGGCCATCTGCTGCTATGGTCTGAGTGTCTGTGCCAGGCCCCTCCCCAAAGTTTGCCTACTGAAACCCTCACCCTCAGACAGGATGGTTGTAGGATTTGGTCTTGGGATAGTGAGGAGGTCACGAGAGTGGAGCCCTCATAAATGGAATAAGTGTCTTATAAAAGAGACCCCCCCCCCCAGAGAGGGGCACCTGGCTGGCTCAGGAGGTAGAGCATGTGAATCTTGATCTTGGGGTTGTAAGTTCAAGCCCCATGCTGAGTACAGAGATTACTTAGAAATATAACAATGGGGCACCTGGGTGGCTCAGTGGGTTAAGCCTCTGCCTTCAGCTCAGGTCATGATCTCAGGGTCCTGGGATGGAGCCCCGCATAGGGCTCTCTGCTCAGCAGGGAGCCTGCTTCCCCCTCTCTCTCTGCCTGCCTCTCTGCCTCCTTGGGATCTCTGTCAAATAAATAAATAAAATCTTTTAAAAAGAAAAAGAGAATAGGCCTCAGAGAGCTCTCTAATCCTTTTCACCAAGTGAGAACATAGTGTGAAAGCACTTAAAATCTTAAAAAAAAAAAAAAAGGCGGTGGGCAGAAACCTGGGTGGCTCAGTGGGTTAAGCATCTGTCTTGGGGTCAAGTCATGATGCCGGGGTCCTGGGACTGAGCCCCACATTGGGCTCCCTGCTTGGCGGGGAGTCTGCTTCTCCCTCCGCCTCTCCCTCTGCCTCCCATTTCTCCTGCTTGTGCACTCTCTCTATATAAATAAGTAAAATCTTTAAAAAAAAAAAAAAAAAGCAAGAACTGGCTCTGAACCAGGAGGAGGGACCTCACCCAACCATGCTGGCATCTTCATCTTGGACTTTCCAGCCTCCCGAACTGTGAGAAGTTGTTTAGAAACTACCCAGTCTGGGGTATTTATTACAGCAGCCTGAATAGACTAAGACACCTGCTCTCCCCGGCTTTCCGCTCCCTTTCTCCATCTTCAAAACTAGCAACAGCAGGCTGCGTCCTCATATCACAGCTCTGCCCCACTCTTCTGCCCCCCCTTCCATTTTTAAGAACTCATGTGGTTAGACTGGAACCACCTGGACAATCAGGGATCATCTCCCCATCTCCCTTAATCTCATCTGCAAAATCCCTTTTGTCAATGTCAGGTAAAAATTCACAGGTCCCAGAGATTAGGACATGGACATCTTGGGGAGGGCTCATTATTTTGCTTAAGCTGGAGAAATACAATTAAAAAAAAATGAAATAGTCTCCAAACCCAGAAATCGTCCCCATAATGGTAGTAGAGAAAGAGAAGACTTTTATTATTGAATAAGCATTAAACCAGAAAGTGATGTGCATCACAGGTAATCTACTAAGAGACTGCAAAGACAGAAAGAAATCTCACCCTTTGAAACAGCCAGGCAGGGACGCCTGGGTGGCTCAGTGGGTTAAAGCCTCTGCCTTTGGCTCAGGTCATGATCCCAGGGATCCTGGGATCGAGCCCCACATCGGCTCTCTGCTCAGCGGGGAGCGTGCTTCCCCTTCTCTCTCTCTGCCTGCTTGTGATCTCTGACAAATAAATAAATAAAAATCTTAAAAAAAAAAAAAAAGAGAGAGAGAGAGCCAGGCAGATACAACCTACTACATGCACGTTCTGAAGATACATGATGGACTACTTCTTAAGAAGAGAGCCTGACAGTGTGCCATTTGTCACACACAGCTAACCCTAACTTCACTTTGTAATCGGGGTAAACATCTGTTAGCTAACTGGCTTTATCGAGATAAGAAATCAACTTCCCAGGGGTGCCTGGCTAGCTTATTTGGTGGAGCATGTGACTCTTTATCTTGGGGTTGAGTTCAAGCCCACACTGGGTATAGAGATTACTTATAAAATAAAATCTTAAAAAAAAAAACAAAATAGGGACGCCTGAGTGGCTCAGTCAGCTAAGTGTTTGACGCTTAATTTCGGCTCAGGTCATGATCTCAGGGTTGTGGGGCAAGCCTTGTGTCGGGCTCCATGGTGAGCATGGAAACTGCTTAAGATTCTCTCTCTCCCTCTCCCTCCCCCCACCCAAAAAAAAAAACAAAGAAAAACATAAAAACCAATAAGCAAAAACCAAATTCTCCTATCTTTATGGCAGGAAGTAGTTTTCCAACTTGGAGCAAGGTGCCCACCAAAGTTAGGATCCTACCCTCCCACAGAAGCTGGGACATAGCTATCTCTAAATATTTTTTAAAAGATTATTTATTTATTTATTTGGCAGAGAGAGCGATCACAACTCAGCAGAGAGGCAAGCAGAGAGAGAGGGGGAAGCAGGCTCCCCGCTGAGCAGAGAGCCTGACCCGGGGCTCGATCCCAGGACCCTGAGATCATGACCTGAGCAGAAGGTAGTGGCTTAACCCACTGAGCCACCCAGGCGCCCCTCTGAATATTTTTTTAAAGATGCATTTATTTATTTGAGAGAGAGGGGAAGAGAAAGTGTGCTTGCACACACAAGAGCAGGGGCGGGAGGGGCGGAGGGAGTAGGGAGAGAAGCCAACTCCCCGCTGAGTGCAGAGCCCATCTTGGGGTTTAATCTCATGACCCTGAGACCATGACCTAAGCAGAACCAAGAGTCAGATGCTTAACTGACTGAGCCCCCCAGGCGCCCCAGGGATGCCATTTCTCTAGAAGTTCACATCAAAGAGATATTCCCAGGTCCTTGAGAAAGACACTCCTGAGTTCCAAAGCTGACAAAAGGTCTATGTAGTCTTCAAAAGGATTTACATACATTTCAAAGGATGAGGAAGTGCTTAAAATTACAAGTTTCTAAGGTAAATGCTTTGAGAAAAGAAAAGGGAGGGAGATATCATGACTTATTTTTAACAGGGAAAATTAAACCCCTTACTTTATCTTTTTTAAGATTTTATTTATTTATTTGACAGACAGATCACAAGTAGGCAGAGAGGCAGGCAGAGAGAGAGGGAGGAAGCAGGCTCCCTGCTGAGCAGAGAGCCCAATGCGGGGCTCGATCCCAGGACCCTGAGATCATGACCTAAGCTGAAGGTAGAGGCTTAACCCACTGAGCCACCCAGGTGCCCCTAAACCCCTTATTTTAACTGTATATTTGTCCTTATAATCTCCTCCCTGTGTTAATATAAAATAATCACATTGAAAATGTTTTAATCATCGCCATTTTTTTTCCTTTCTCTGGAGAAGTTGAAGCCATCTAAATCAAGCAAATGCATAGAAAAACACAAAGCAAAGCAATCCTCAAAAGTGTGATAGAAGGACACCTGGGTGGCTCAGTCGGTTAAGCATCTACCTTCGGCTCAGGTCAAGATGCCAGAGCCCTGGGATGGAGTCTGCATCGGGCTCCCTGCTTAGTGAGGAGTTTGCTTTTCCCTCTCCCTCTGCCCCTCCCCCTGCTTGTGCTCCTGCTCGCTCTCTCTCTCAAAGAAATAAATACACTCTTTTAATTTTTTTTTCCTTTTAAGGCCAATAAATTTTCGCCGAGGTCCATCGATGACATAAGCAACATCATATTCATATAACTTAGGCCCTTCAGTAAATGTTCCATCTTTCCAAATAATTTTTTTCAGATTTGAAATACAAAGATTCCCATGCCCATCATCTAGTATCAAAGTCTTATTACTTTTTAAAAGATTTATTTATTTTAGAGAGACACAGAGAGAGAGAGAAAGAGAGAGGGAGAGAGAGAGTTGGTGGGGAGGGGTGGAAGGAGAGAATCTTCAAGCAGATACCCTGCTGAGCGTGGAGTCTGATGTGGGGCTGGATCCTACAATCCGTAAGACCATGACCCGAGTAGAAACCAAGAGTCAGATGCTTAACTGACTGAGCCACCCAGGCACCCCTTGAGTCCTATGATGAGGCAGCAGTTCAAGATATGGATGGAACCTCTGGTGTTTACTGTACGTGTGTAATGTCTTAAGTCTTGAGGATACACTGATCCTATGGGTCATTTTTCACATTAGTCTAAATCAGTGCTTATATTCTTGTAACAGTCAACTGAGCAGACATAGCAGGCGTTCATTTTGTTTATCCATCTATACTGGGACCAGAGAGAACTTACCTCCCAACGTTAATCTCGTGATATCAGATCTGACTTCTGCAGTTTCTATTTCTAGACACCTGTTTGTTAATTCATTGTTTTTGCTTTTTTATTTTCCACATCATCCTTCTAATCAAACCAGTCAACAAAAGATACCTGTGTTAAATTGAGAGATTGAGGACACAGAGGCACAGTAACGACTTCGAGTTTGTTATAGTAAAAAATTACTAATAATTCCCACCTGCACTGTGCCAATAATCAGAATGTTGGATTTGGAAACCCAGATCATGCCCATATCAAGAGCCTGACATAGAGCTATCCGAAATACGTGGTTGTGGGAACCATTACTTAGAATGCGGAAAGAAAAAGTAGTGTACCAACGCTTGTCTTCTTAGTAATTGTGATTCTTTAAAGTAACGGTAATAACCACTTCCAGGAGTGGGACACCGATGTAGCCTATGAGAACAGTAATCAGTTTTCTAGACTATCTCCTTTCAGTAAAGTTCAATATCAATATCCATTTTTCTAGAAAGGTCCTTTGTGGGAACCACAGTGCAGTCTTCCCTGGGTGCTGACTTCCTGTGGTGAAAGCTAAGTTTCTCCTTTACTTTGCTGACCATGTGGGTGATCATCAGCACTTGACAGTGTACCTTTCAGCTAGGTGACAGCCTGTCTTTCTTCCGGAATACAGTTACATGGACGAAGCTTCCCAACTGATAGAGTAGACTTCTTGAGGCCAGGTCCTTCCAGGTCCTATGACCTTAAGTCTCCAGGTTTCTAAGAAAGAGAGAAGCCCTTTAAAATACTGAACATGAGGGAGAGTCAAGTCAAAACAACACTGAGATACCACCTTACACCAGTTGGAATGGCCAGAATTAACAAGACAGTAAACAACATATGTTGGAGAGGATGTGGAGAAAGGGGAACCCTCTTACACTGTTGGTGGGAATGCAAGTTGGTGCAGCCACTTTGGAAAACACTGTGGAGATTCCTCAAGAAATTAAACATAGAGCTTCCCTATGACCCTGCAATCGCACTACTGGGCATTTACCCCAAAGATACTGATGTATTGAAAAGAAGGGCCATCTGTACCCCAATGTTCATAGCAGCAATGGCCACAGTCGCCAAACTGGAAAGAACCAAGATGCCCTTCAACAGACGAATGGATAAGGAAGATGTGGTCCATATATACAATGGAGTATTATGCCTCCATCAGAAGGATGAATCCCCAACTTTTGTATCAACATGGATGGGACTGGAGGAGATTATGCTGAGTGAAATCAGTCAAGCAGAGAGAGTCAATTATCATATGGTTTTGCATATTTGTGGAGCATAAGGAAAAACACGGAGGACATGGGGAGAAGGACAGGAGAAGGGAGTGGGGGGAAATCAGTGGGGGAGACAAACCATGAGAGACTGTAGACTCTGAGAAACAAACTGAGGGTTTTGGAGGGGAGGAGGGTGGGAGGTTGGGTGATCCTGGTGGTGGGTACTAAGGAGGGCACGGATTGCATGGAGCACTGGGTGTGGTGCATAAACACTGAATCTTGGAACACTGAAAAAAAAATTTAAAAATAAATAAAATACTGAACACGAATATGAGAAACTTCAGTTGAATCAGGCACAGGAGCTGGCCTCAGACCCAAATTCATAGAACTGCCAAACTAAGTTCAAAGGGAGAGAGTCCGTGCTTGCTTACAAGGGTTACTTTAAATTTTAATAAGCCTCTAGGTCACTTTAGCCTGGTAGACTGCTGAATCCTAGCCAAGGAGTTTGATTCATTTGCTCTGCATATCCAGAGGACTGAGGCTTACAGGAACCTGCCAACATTGGCATAATTCCTAGACAACAGAAGAAATAAAATGACGTCCTTTGTCCTAGTCAGTATGCTCTAGTATCCCAAAAGTGGGCACTGTGTGCATCAGACAAGCCTTACAGCACTGTCTGAACAGCAGCTTTTGAAGTGGGAAAAATTTCAGGCCCTCTAAACATCATATATATCATAACGAGACAAAAATCTCTTAACTTCTGCAAGCATTAGCTAGTTTTATGAAATCCAACTACCTCGGGGCTCCTGGTAAAACTGGTTAGGGGGGAGATGCTCTGGGGCCCATCTTGGGAGTGTCCTGTACAGAATTCTACTGATAAATAGTGCATCTCTTTAATATATTTTGAATAATTCCATCTTTTTGGTAGGCATAGTAAGAGTCAAGTGTCGGGGCGCCTGGGTGGCTCAGTTGGTTAGGCGTCCACCTTCGGCTCAGGTCATGATCCCTGGGGTGGGGAGCCTCCCCACCCACCCGCCACCGCCGGGATCAAGTCCAGCATCAGGCTTCCTGCTCAGTGGGGAGTCTGCTTCTCCCTCTGCCTCTCCCCCTGCTTGTGCTCTCTCTCACTGGCTCTGTCTCTCTCAAATAAATAAATAAAATCTTTTAAAAAAAAGTCAAATGCCTTTAAAATGCCCTTTTATTCAGACGGTTTTGTTGATGAAACAACACTAACTGGGGCAAAGAAAATAGTGTCAGGTAATTCCCATAGCCCGGTCAAATTTGGCTTCTGTTTCGGTCCTTTGGCTCATTTCCTTTGGTGAAGCACATTATTTATTTATTTTCCACGGTTGTTGTTGTTGTTGTTGTTGTTTTACAGCAGAAGTTTCTTACTATAGGGAGAAGAGGGCTTCTAAACTTGGAGTTTGCCATGTGTCCACAGCCCCACTGCAGCTGTAGTCGGCAGAACCAAGTCTAGGGGCTGAGCATTTCGCTGTAAAGCCCCTAATGAATCAGCTACCAGTTTTCTAGGAGATATTTTGTCCACGAGCAATCTTTTTAGCTTAATAAAGGAAAAAATCCTCTAGTGTTTTCTAAGTTGTGCTGTTGCATGACCAGCACTCAAACAGAGATCAATTAGCAGTTGATTTTATATGTTGGTTTGAAGTCCAGAACTAAGAATTACAGCTGTAGGAACTAGTATTAACTCGTCTGCTTGCACGGGTTGAATTGCAGACAAAACGTGAGCCTCCGAGGTCGCACAATAAGTCGTCATAGCTCAGGAGGCCTGACGTCGGCCTCGTCCAGGCGGAGCACATTAGCCGTGGGTAAATATTATGACATCTGCATTTTGAACAAGAACATCATATAAATGAGGTCAGAGTTTTCAAAATTTGGACTCCCCAACACTGGGAGAGAGGGTATTATCAATTTCTGTCGTCCAAAGCCTCCTCAGATTCCAGAAACCGAACCAGAAGGTCTGGAGGATTGTCATGCATTTGCTTCATCAGAGAAAACAGTCATTCCCTGTCTGCAATATTGCACTGGTCTCAAAACAAAACTGTCTTAAGTTTTTTTTTGAGTCGGCGGTTTGATCTGCAGAATGGGTTGACTCCTAGCTTGTTACTCTCTGGGGCCGCGACAACAGATGCCCTCAATCTTCTACCTCGGGTTAGCGATACTTCAATTTGTCTAGTGAGGCCTTATGCCTCAAAGCATAAAGCAAAAAGGTATCAAGCCAAAAGCATCAATCAGTATTACATTGCTCTCTGGTTTCTGAGGCTGCCAGCAAACCATCTACATTTTGAAAATTATAGATCCCTCTAGTGGAACAAACTTCTCCAAGTTTTCCTGTAAATGATTAGAAAAAACAACAGGGGAGTCGCAAAACCCTTGAGGAATTCTTTGTCATAAATACCGGACTCCCTCCTAAGCAATGGCAAACAAGGTTTCGGATCCTTATGCTGCTGGAACAGGAAGAAGAAGGGAGGAAGGGAAGGAGGGAGGGAGGGACATGAGGGACGTGAGGCAGGGCTGGCGACAGGAGATGCTATTATGGAACTGGGCTCCCTAGGAGCAGGTGGGGTGTCAGGACTCTGGAGTGGGGAGGCCAGGTAATAGCATGTTAACCGTCAGAAGCAAGGAGGGCATAATTACCACAGAGGGCAGGAAGGTCGGACGTCACCAAGGCATGCCTGACCCGCAGGTACCTAAGGAGATGACTCACAAAACATGGCGTCCTAGGGGCAAGATAGGCGCACAGCCAACAAGGGTATTGCTTTATATATAATGAAGATTAGATAAGCAGACGTCTAAGGTGGCTATAGTCGGCTGTACCCCCCTCAAAATTCGTCTGTTGAAACTTAACCCCCCAATGAGAGGGAATTTGGAGGTGGGGCCTCAGGGAGGTGATGAGGTCATGAAGGCGGAGCCCCGATGACTGGGGTTAGTGCCCTTACAGGAGAAGCCCCAGAGAGCTCCCTCACCCCTTCTGTCATGTGACGTTACGGTGAAGAGACGGCCTGGCTGTCTATGAACCAGGAAGCGGGTTCCCAACAGACACGGAATCTGCCATCACCTTGATCGTGGATTTCCCGGTCTCCAGAACCACGAGGGATACATGTTTAGGTTATAAGCCCCCCCAGTCTCCGGTGTCTTGCTCCAGCAGCCCAACAGACTAAGACAGCAGTCAACTGCCCCAATGGAAGTCACAACCCTTTTCCTACTGTAATAGGAGAGGCACTATGGAAGCCCCTGAAACCCTACCCCCTCGACAAAAAAATCCTCCAGTGACCAAGGCAGTAAATAAAAAACATCACATCCCCAGGCAGGGGTGCCGGGGATGGCAAAAATAAGCGTCACCCTCAGAACATTCGATGATGCAATAGTCACGGTCCCCCTCCGTATCCCCATTTAATTAGTCTGGCTCCTGGCCAGTAATAGTCCCAATTACATTTACTGGGCTGGATGTGGTATCTTTACTGGAGCAGACTAACACAGCCTCTGGCAGGTGGCAGGTGGCTACGGATATGGGAAAATAAATTCTTTCACGCCCATCTGGAAGAAAAATTAAAAACACTTTCCATTCTCATGGAAGAGACACCAATATGGATTCAGTCTCACCCCAGAGCTATGTTTTTTCTCCTGTTCTCTCTCCTAATACAGCACCAACGTACCTAAACCATCTGGCTATTTCATAGATCATCATATGGGTCCATCATATTGATGGCACGTTAATCAGATCTGAGGAGTGAAAAGCAGAAGTACCCTGGGTAGTCCAGGACATATGCGCTCTAGAGAGGCCAAGATAAACCCTACGAACACGCACGGATGAGCCCCACGAGTGAGGGCTTTAGAGATCTGGGGTCTGGGAAAGGCCAAGACATTTGCTCCAAAGTGATTTCGAACTTTGAAACTCCTCTACCCTCTAAGGAAGGGTGTAAAAGTGGATCTCTTCGGGTCTCGAAGCAACATGTTCCCAGACTGGGAATACTGCACTGGTCCGTTTATTGGATGAACTAGAAGGCTTACTAGTTCTGAATGAGGCCCAGTGCAAGAAAGGGCTCTGTAGCCAGTTCAAGCCGTAGTAAATGCAAATCTGCCACTTGGTTCAGATGATCCAGAAAGTTCCATAATACTACAGGTATCTACGGGTTTGGTTTTTTTTTTTTTCATATATGTAGTTTTGGTTGTTTTTTTTTTTTTTTGCTTTTTTTGTAATCTCCACACCCAACATGGGACTTGAACTCAAAACTGAGCCAGCCAGGCACCCCAAAATGCATCTGTGGTTAAATAAAAAAAAAGAAGTGCTGGGGCACCTGGGCAGCAGTCAGTTGGGCGACCGACTCTTGGTTTCAGCTTGGGTCGTGATCTCAGCTCAGGGTCATGGGATCCAGCCCCGGATCGGGCTCCAGGCTCAGCACAGAATCTGCTTGGGATTCCTTCTTCCTCTCCCTCTGCCCCTCCCTCTGCTTGCATGTGCTTGCTCACACTCTCTCCCTCTCTAAGAAATAAAAAAAAGAGAAAAAAAGTGCTGATAAGCCCAAAATGGGGCAGTACAGGGCAGACCCTTAGGGTTCTGAAGCAAGACCATGCCAGTTCTCTGGAAGCAGAGCACTATCATTTAAAAAGGAGTTCCTGACATGCTATGGGCTGTGGAAGAGATTTGAGCATTGACCTTGGGCCATCAAGTGCCATCACATTCCCAGAACCGGCCATCATGAGCTGGGTTCTGTCAGAGCTACCCAGTCAGAAGGCTGCACAGGCCCAGCAGCAACCCACTGTCAGATCAAGTGGTACCTGCAGCAGGATGAGGCCCTGGCGGGCCCAGGGGGCACAAGCAAGCTGCGGGAACAGGTGTTCCAGACACCTAAGTGGGTGACTTACCACCCCTACTACGTCTCCTTCAACTCACACCTATGGGCACACGGCAGGGTGAGCACCACTCATGACAACCTGCCATAAAAGGAAAGAGCTCCCACCTGGCGCATGGATGGGTCGGCTGTCCAGCTGCTTCTCTCTGGCCACACTCGGGGATTTCTACAAAAGACACGGGGAGAGGTTTTGGCGGTACACTTGGTCATCCTGTGTATGTGGAAGAAGTGTCCTGGCCTTATGACACGTACTGGTTCATGGGCACAGTGGATGGTCTAGCTGGCTGGTCAGGGGTTTGGAATGGAAAGATGGAAGACTGGGGTCAAGGACGTCTGAGGAAGAAGCACATGGGTGGGCTTAGGGGAATGGCACAACACGAAGGGTTTTGTCTTTTCACGTTGACACCCACCGGAGAGCAGCAGCAGCACTCAATGACCAAGAAGACAGGACGAACTGGCCGTCCGATGTGACGGAGGCTACGCACGGGTCCAGCAGCACCGTCTTCCTCTTCCCAAGATGGACTGACATATTGCTGTGGTCAAATATCTGACCTTCCAACAACAGAGACCAGAGATAAATCCCCAATATGACACCATCCCCTGAGGACAGCAACCACTGACTTGGTGTCAAAATGATTTTATCTTGACCTCTTCCCTTTGGAAAGGTCAGTCGTTCATTCTGGCAGAGGCTGACACCTATGCCAAGTATGGATTTGCCTTAGCTGCCCACACAAGGAAGGCCTCAGCCAGCACCACTACCTACGGGTTCACAGAGCATCTGATCTATCAACAGATAGGAAATTCCTAGTCCCAAACTCACAATTCAGCATGTCACTCCTCCTCCCAGGGAGGAAAGTGAGTGAAGGACAGAGAGAAGTGTTACTTTAATGAATGTCCCCCTACCCGAAAACTGGGGGAATAAAGAATAAGTAACCTCCCTTGTCTCGGGGTGGGTTCTCCAGCAGCAAATGCTGAGATGAGAGTTCATGCACATGGAATTTTCTTGATTGATTGATTGATTTCTTTTAGAGAGAAAGAGCACAGGGGAGAGGGCCAGAAAGAGAGGGACAGAGAGAATCTCCAGCAGACTTCCCACTGAGCAGAACCCAACATGGGGCTCAATTTCACAACCCTGAGATCATGACCTGAGCCAAAGTGACACACTGACACAATTGAGCCACCCAGGCGCCTCCATATCCATGCAACTAACTTTAAGAAGTGTTCCCAAGAGAACCTGACAAGAGAATGGAGGAAGTGTAACAGGAAACAGGAAGAAGCTAACCAGGTGCATCATTTCTAGCAAGATCCCTGTGGAGGATTGCTTCAGCATGATCCACGCAGGGGACTCTGAGCATAAATTTTGACTCGGAGTTTGTCTCTACTTAAGCCAAAGGAACCAACCTTTCATGCTCCCACATCGGTCAGTCATTGGGAGAAGACCACCCATGGCTTGCAGGTGAGGAGGAACAGGCTCGTGTGAGGGTGAACGTCAACTCGGGCATCACCAGCTCTCCACACGTGCGAGCAAAGCAGCTCCATGAAATGCCCCCCCAGACATTCCCACAAATAACGTTGGATTATTTATCTGGGCATCCCTTCGCCCAGTCAAGATGACACGTAAAATTTACCATCACAGGTACTTTGTGGTTTGGAGGAATTGGCACTTTTCTTCTAAGTTTTCAAATTTTGGAGTGCCACCTTGTTCCTGATACTCCTCTTGAATCCTTTCATCGGCGTCTGCAGGATCTGTAGTTTGGTTCCTGGTATTGGTATTTACATCTTCTCTTTTAATCTTTGTCAAACTTGCTAGAGCTTTATCAATTTTATTATTTTAGAAGAATCACTTTTTTAAAAAAGATTTTATTTATTTATTTGAGAGAGAGAGAGAGAGCATGAGAGGGGAGAAGGTCAGAGGGAGAAGCAGACTCCCCAGGGAGCTGGAAGCCCGATGCAGGACTCGATCCTGGGACTCCAGGATCATGACCTGAGCCGAAGGCAGTCATCTGACCGACTGAGCCACCCAGGCGCCCAGAAGAATCACTTATTGTTTCACTGATTTCTCTATTGTTTTCCCGTTTAAAATTTCAGTGATTTTTTTTTTTTTTAAGAGAGAACGAGCAGGGGCAGGGGAGGGGAAGAGGAGGGAGAGAATCTTAAGCAGGCTCTACACCCAGCACGGAACCCACTGCAGGGCTTGATCTCACCACCAAAATCAAGAGTCAGATGCTTAATCAACTGAGCCACCCAGGCACCCCTCAATTTCGGTGATTTCTGTCCTTATTTTTATTATTTCCTTCCTTCTGCTTTGGTTTCATTTTGCTTTTTGTTTTCTAGTTGCTTAAAGAAACTTAAGTTATTGATTTGAGAACTTTCCTCTTTTCTAGTTTTAAAAATTTCTCTTTCGTGGGATTGAAGAACGGTTTCATTTTGGAAAAGAATTTTGTTATTAACTCAAAATGGCAAAAATGAGTTACTATAGGACTCTGGGTGTATATACCCAGGAGAACTGGACACATATGGTTACAGAAAAACCTGCACAGGAACAGTCCCAGAACCCTTATTCACAACAACCAACAGAAGTGTGAACTACTCCACGGTCCCTCAGTTGTTGAATGGGTAAACAAATAACACAGTATTATTTGATTAATAAAAGGAATGAAGTACTGGGACGTCTGGGTGGCTCAGACAGTTAAGCAGCTGCCCTCGGCTCAGGTCATGATCCCAGGGCCCTGGGATCGAGTCCCACATCTGGCTCCTTGCTCAGTGGGGAGCCCGCTTCTCCCTCTGCCTGCAGCTTTCCCCACTTGTGTGCTCTGGCTCTCTGACAAATAAATAAATAAAATCTTTGGGGGAAAAAAAATGAATGAAGTACTGATAGATGCCACAACATGGATGAACCTTGAAAACATGTTAAGTGAAACAAGCCGGTCACAAAAAGCCACATATTGTAAGATTCCATTTACATGTCAGAAGAATAGGCAAATCCACAGAAACAGAAAGTAGATTAGTTATTTCTAGGACGGAGAGGCAGAGAGGAACACACGGAATGGGAAGTAACTACAAACAGTTACAGGGTTTCTTTTTGGGGTGATGAAAATAAATTCGTGGTGGTGGAGGCACAACTCTGTGAATGTACTAAAAACCACTGAGTTGCACACTTTAAAAGGGTAAATTACATATCAACAAAGCTACTATATAAAAAAAAATTTCCCTTCCAGCACTGCCTTCAATGAGTCCCACATATGTTGTACTGTCATTCAATTCTATATATTTTAAAAATTTCCTTTGAGATTTTCTCTTTGATCCATGGATTACTTAACAGTGCTAAAGTTTTCTTTCCAAATGTTCATTGATTTCCCTGTTGCATTTCCATTACCGATTCCTAGTTTGGTTCCAGTTAGAGAGCACATCTGGGTGTGGCAGGCTGAATAATGGCTCCCCACAAAGAAGTCCAAGTCTCGATCCTCAGAACCTGTTGAATGTTATGTTACATGGAGAAGAAGAGTTAAGGCTGCAGAGGGAATTAAAGTTCCTAACCAGTTTACGTAAGATAGGGAGATCATTCTGAATCACCCACATAGGCCCAGTCAAACAACACAGGTCCTTAAAAATAGAAGACGGGGGTGCCTGGGTGGCTCAGAGGGTTAAGCCTCTGTCTTCGGCTCAGGTCATGATCTCAGGGTCCTGGGATCAAGCCCCGCATCAGGCCCTCTGCTCAGAGGGGAATCTGCTTCCCCCTCTCTCTACCTGCCTCTCTGCCTACTTGTGATCTCTGTCAAATAAATAAGTAAAATCTTTTAAAAAAATAGAAGACGGGAGCAGAAAAGGTCAGAGAGATGAAACATGGCGAAGACTCAACCTGCCTCTTCTGACTTTGAAGTTGGAGGAAAGGGGATAAAACAAAAGATCGGTAGCCTCTAGAAGCTGGGAACATCCCCCAGTCTACAGCATGCAGGTGACACGGACATTAAATTCATAATCTACAAGGAAATGAAATCTACCAACAACCCAAATGAGAAAGGAAATGGATCCTCCTGGTTGTTTCATTAGTTTGTCCAGTTTTACAATTGTTTATGGCGGGAAAGCAGGTTTCGTACCAATTGCTCCATCACTGTCAGACGTGGAAGTCGCTGGGTTCACTCTTCTGTGTGCTATACTTCGGTATTTTTCATGTTTTTAAAAAGTTAAAGGAAGATTACTACCACACACAGGTAGAATCCCCAAGGGCTTACCGCTCAGAAACAAAGGTTCAGGTCATACCACCAAGTAACTACCACCATTAACTGAGGTAAGAGGGAATATGAAATGGGTCTTTTAGGAAGAACACTGTAAATACCAATATGGTCTTGTGACCAGTTACCAAAGCAAGTGTTGTGGATTCCACCTGAATTTTGTCCCCTGCTCTATCATACTTGTTTCCTTCCAATACTTTATATAGAGTATCTGGAGATGGGGCGCCTGGCTGGGGCAGTCACTGGAGCATAGATCTCGGGGTTGTGAGTACGAGCTCCATGTTGGGTGTCGAGATTACTTAAAAATAAAATCTTAAAGGGCGCCTGGGTGGCTCAGTGGGTTAAGCCTCTGCCTTCGGCTCAGGTCATGATCCGGATCGAGCCCCACATCAGGCTCTCTGCTCAGCAGGGAGCCTGCTTCCCTCTCTCTGTCTCTCTGTCTGCCTCTCTGTCTACTGTGATCTCTCTCTGTCAAATAAATAAATAACATCTTTTAAAAAAATAAAATAAAATAAAATCTTAAAAAAAAAAAAAAAAGAATGGGGACACCTGGGTGGCTCAGTCCGTTAAGCATCTGCCTTCAGCTCAGGTCATGGGACCAGGGCCCTGGGATCTAGTCCCAAATCGGGCTCCCTGCTCAGAGGGAAGCCTGCTTCTTTCTCTTCCCTCTGCCCCTCCCCACTGCTCATGCTCTCTTTCTCTCTCAAATAAATAAATAAAATCTTCAAAAAATAATTTAAAAAAAAGAACATTTGGAGATAAATGTAACATTTTTAGTCCATATACTGGAGAATATGAACATAAGTTCCCAGAGATTTTTGCACCTGGGAGCTGAATTAATTATTCATGAAACTCTAGGGTGTCTTTCTTTGGGGAGGCCATGAAGCAATACATTTGGGGATATACGGGAAATAAAGTGTGTTAGGCAGACACATTTTTTGAAAGAATATGAGAAAAGTGTATTCATTCATTCTACACATATCTGTTGAACTCCTACTGTGCCAGGCACTCACTTAGGCTTTTGGGATACAACAATAAACAGAACCGGCAAAGTTCCCTGATCTCCTGGAGATTATACTCTAACAGAAGAAGACAGAAAATAAACCATCAATATGGTAAGAAGGTAAATTACATGGTATGTAAGAAAGTAATAAGCATTGTGAGGGTGGGGGACGAGAGCAGGGTAATGCAGCTCAGGCATGCTGGGAATGGGGTGAGTTGGGATGGACAGACGCAGTATGAAACAGGACAGTCGGGGTAGGTCTCACTGGGGTGGGCGAGCTGTGAGCAAAGACGTAAGAGAGGTGAGGGGGTGAGTCAAATGAGTATCTGCAGCAGGTAGTAGTAGGTCAAGAGTCCAGTGTTCCCTGCTTTGGGGAACATGTCAGGTTAAACTCAAGCTGTTGGCTGGGGCTGGACTGGGGATATTCTCTGGAGCTTCTGGCGAAGAATGGGCTTTTAAAGCTCTTTGGGGCTGATGGCAGAATTTAGTTCCCTTCCGGCCTTGGCCATCAGCCTAGGGCTGCTCTCAGCGTCTAGACGCTGCCTTTATTCCTTGACAAGAAGCCTCCCTTCCATTTGCAAGCAAGCAAGCAAGAACACACGAAATCCTTCTCATGCTCTGACCTCTGACATCTCTTTTGCTACCAGCCAGCCAATCTGTACCTTTTTTTCCCCCACAGTCACTTGTTTTTAAAGAGCTCATGTGATTATACTGGGACTACCTACACAATCTCCCTTTTGATTAACTGATGAGTAACCTTAATTGTACCTGCAAAATCCCTTTTACTTTTTAAGGTTTTATTTATTTTAAGGTTTTATTTATTTATTTGACAGAGATCACAAGTAGGCAAGGGGGGGGAGCAAGCTCCCCGCTGAGCAGAAAGCCCAATGTGGGGGCTTGATTCCAGGACCCTGGGATCATGACCTGAGCTGGAGGCAAAGGCTTTAACCCATTGAGCCACCCAGGTGTCCCCCTTTTTCTTTTTTTTACTTTAGTAATCTCTGTACCCAACTCACAACTGGAACTCACAACCCCAAGATCAAGAATCACATGCTCTCCCGACTGAGCCAGCCAAGTACCCCTCCCTTTTACCTTGTAACATAACACAATCATGACTAGGACACATATTCGCAGCCCCGGGGACTAGAGAGAGAAATCTGGGGAGTCACTTTGGAATTCCGCTTACCAGAGACACAAAAAGTAGGAAACCTGAATGGACCTATATCTACTCAAGAAATTAAACCTGAAACAAAAAAATTAATAAACAAAAAGCAGAGTCTTACCTATAAACAGAGAGAAGAAACTGATGCTTGCCAGAGGGGAGGAGGATGGGAGGCTGGGTAACATGGGTGAGAGGGCGCGGGAGGTACAGGATTCCAGTCTGGAATGAATACGTCGCAGGAATAAGAGGCACAGCATAGGGAATACAGTCAGTGACACTGTAACAGGGCGCCTGGGTGGCTCAGTCCTTAAGCATCTGCCTTTAGCTCCCATCAGGATCCCAGAGTCCTGGGATCAGGTCCCGCATCCGGCTCCCTGCTCAGCGGGGAGCCTGCTTCTCCCTATCCCACTCCCGCTGCTCATGTTCCCTCTCTCGCTATGTCTGTCAAAGAAATAGAAAAAATCTTAAAAAAACAAAACAAAACAACTTTCCTTTAAAAACACCGCATAGGGGAGCCTGGGTGGCTCAATGGGTTAAGCCTCTGCCTTCCGCTCAGGTCATGATCTCAGGGTCCTGGGATGGAGCCCCACATCGGGCTCTCTGCTCAGTGGGGAGCCTGCTTCTCCCTCTCTCTCTCTGCCTGCCTCTCTGCCTACTTGTGATCTCTGCCTGTCAAATAAATAAACAAAATCTTTAAAAACACCGCATAATGTATAAACTTGTCCAATCACTAAGTTGTACCCCGAAACTAAAGTAACATTGTGTGTCAACTATACTCAAACATAATTAAAAAAACAATTTAAAAAAATTTTGCAATAGGGGCGCCTGGGTGGCTCAGTGGGTTAAGCCTCTGCCTTCAGCTCAGGTCATGATCTCAGGGTCCTGGGATCGAGCCCCGCATCAGGCCCTCTGCTCAGAGGGGAGCCTTCTTCCCCCTCTCTCTGCCTGCCTCTCTGCCTACTTGTGGCCTGTCTCTGTCAAATAAATAAACAAAATCTTTTAACAAAAATTTTGCAATAAAAAAAAATCTTCCCATAGACAGAATTCCAGGACCAGATTTCATTAGTGAATTCTATCAGACATTTAAAGACAATGCCAATCATAAACACACTTTTTTGGAAAACAGAGAAGGAAACATTTTCTAATTCATTTTATAAGGCGGGCACTACCGTTCCTACCAATCATCGACTTACTGCTTCTCAGCTCCAGATTCACATCTTGCTTCTCTATGAAAATGAATCTGGGGCGCCTGGGTGGCTGTCAGTTAAGTGTCTGACTCTTGATTTCAGCTCAGGTCTGAGATCAAGCCCCAGGGCTTCTTCAGGAGTCTCTCTCCTTCTCCTCTGGTCCCTCTTTCCGCGCTCCCGAGCTCTCTCTCAAACAAGGAAGTCTTTAAAAAATGAAAAGAAATCTGAACCCTTTAAACATTTTCCCTTTGCCAGCTGGTGTGTAACAGCATATAAAAGGAAAACTTGTTTCCTATCTCCTACTACTTTCAATACCTCTGGCCACCAAAGGTGGGTCTTTTCCCCCCACGTTGATGTATCCTCTGGCAACAGCTGGGTGGCCTGCAATTTAATTCCACCCACCTGGAGCTGACATCCACAAGGGCTCAGTCCCACAAGACCGCCTCACAGTAAGATGCCAATGACGAGTCTGGGCCTCCTCTACTTGTCTATAAACCAGAGATTCCAGCCACCCCTTCCCTGGGCTTGATACTTTTCGAGAACAGGTCACAGAACTCAGGAAAAAAGCTGTACTCACGATTAACCATTTATCCTACAGGACACAACTCAGGAACAGCCCAGTTGAAGAGATGCACAGGGCAAGTCTGGGGAAGGGATGGGGGTACCACCGCCCCAGCACTGCGTTCGCCCACCAGGAGGCTCTCCAAAGCCCGTTGGTTAGGTGCTTTTGTGAAGGTTTTATTACGTAGGCATGACTGATTCAATCACTGGCCACCGGTGCTCGGCTCACCCTTCACTCTTCTCCCTTCCCAGAGGTCGAGGAGGCGGGGCTGAAAGTTCTAATCCTCTACAGTCACGTGGTCAGTTCCCGGGGCAACCAGCCCCCATCCTTAGGGACTTTCCCAAAGCAAATTTAATTAACATAAACCCGGGTGTGGCTGAAAGGGGCTAGTTAGGAACAAACAAAAGACATTCTTTTCACCTTTATCACTCTAGGGCTATTTCAGGAACTGAGGACAAAACCCAAACAGAACAAAAGATGCACCTTTAACCCTTATTCCTCCAGAGCTGTTTCAGGAGCTGGGGCTGAAAACCGAAAGATGTATTTCCTAATCTACCACAATAGCACAGGAGGTTTTATCAATAAAGGGCATCAAAGAGACACTGCGGGGAGAAAAAGGGTTTTGCTTCTGGGTTCAGCTTCGCTTGTTTGGCAGGCTCTAACAGGATATGCTTTTCTAGCTTGGGCAACTCCCCCAGGCCTCCCTCCCGCAGTGAGGGCAGGTTCCTCCAGCCTCAGGCCCTTCCCGCGTTCTAGAGGTTGTCCAGGCCAGCAGCAGCCTCCCCAGGCCTCCCAGTCCCCTTTAATAGCCCAATACCTCTGGTGAGACCTCCCTCCCCAGGAACAACCTTCTCCAGTACCCTAGAAAATAGCCCTTGTTAAGTTCTGCAGGTAGGGGAAGGGGGCCACAGCCACAGCCGCGCCTCTTCAACCATGCCTAGATTTCAGCCCTGGGCTGGTGGCAGGGCCCTTCCTTGGATCTATCACTGCCCCTGGCAGGGGTGAGGGATGTCTTCCTGAGTACTCCATGTTGGCTTTCTTAGTGACTATTGTATATGTTATGTTATTTCTGTCATTCTAGTTCTCTTTACTGGGATGCCTGGGTGGTTCAATCAGTTAAGCATCTGCCTTCGGCTCAGGTCATGATTCCTGGGGTCCTGGGATCAAGCCCTGCGTCAGGGAGCCCCGCTTCTCTCCCTCTGCCAGCTGCTCCCCGCTTGTGCCCTCTGTCAAATAAATAAAATCTTTAAAAAAAAAGTTTTCTTTACCTAGTAATCCCTATCTTCCCCACATCTATTATTAAGTCTTTGTATCAAACCTTCACTGTTCAAATGACTGGTTTCTCTTCCGACTGGACCCAAATACTGAATTGACCAAGAGAGAGACCCTGGAGAGACAACTGGAGATGAACCCACAAAAGCAGCATCTAAGGATCGGTTTGTTCGTGCCTTTGGGCTTGAGTGCAGTGTTTCTTGTGAATGGGAACGAGGATGGTAGTAATCCACGGCATGTAGGAGCATCACAATGAATTAGGAAGTGCTCACAGAAGTGCATGCTTTGAGAGCCCAAAAGCTTGCTGCACTTGACCCTGTAGCAGTAAGGTGACCATAAGGACTAGTTAGGCGGTTTGAGTTCACCCGAATGCTTACAAAGAAAAACACAGGCTTAAGTCCATTAACTGTCTGCTCCAATCACAGTCGAGACTCAAAGAGCTTCCATGACTTATCTCTTGTAGTCACAGGGCTGACAGTCCTGAACATCAACTGTACAGGGCGCCAAATCACCACCACAGTTGCGTACAGGCTCATGGAGATTCTCATATGAAAGGGCAGGGATTGATAAGGAATGAGACCCTGCCGGACACTTCTGTTTGGACCCAGATGAAATGCACAATCTTTTAACCTCCAAGTCATTCTAAATCTCCCTGACCAGCTGAAGCAGATTGCCCGGCAATGCCTAGAAATAAGCCTTCCTCTGCTCAAAAACCCTGAGATAGGGCACCTGGCTGGTTCAGTTGGTTGGACTGCCCTGACTCAGGTCATGACCCTTGGAGTCCTGGGATCGAGTCCCACAACAGGCTCCCTGCTCACTGGGAGTCTGCTTCTCCCTCTGACCTTTCCCCTCTCCTGCTCTCTCTGAAATAAACAAAGTCTTTTTAAAAAAAAAAAAAAAACCACACCCTGGAATAACCTCCCGTGGGGCACACTCCTTGAAAGCGAGTGCTATTTTCCTTCGGGTCCACCAAAACCCCCTCCATCTGCCACGAGTTCCGTAACTGGGGTCAAATCTTTGCAAGCCCCAGGCAGCCAGGTGTACACTACAACCCAAAGAGCCGGCTTCCACACCAAACTGGAGCAGGAAGGCGAAGTATGGGGACGCAGCCCATTAAATACTATAGTTAGAAACAATGGACTTGGGGCGCCTGGGTGGCTCAGTGGGTTAAAGCCTCTGCCTTTGGCTCAGGTTGTGATCCCCAGGTCCTGGGATCGAGCCCAGCATTGGACTCTCTGCTCAGTGGGGAGCCTGCTTCCCTTCCTCTCTGTCTGCTTCTCTGCCTACTTGTGATCTCTGTCAAATAAATACATAAAATCTTTAAAAAAGAAAAAAAAAGAAACAATGGACTAGATCTGTATTGGCAACATGGCTAAACCCTCAAAACACGATGAGAAGTTACAAGAAACAGGACGAGTTATTTCACACCATACAGCATTTCAGTAGCTTCAAAATACGTGCATATAAAATAGACATTAAATGCGTCAGAATGGTTGCCACTGTTCAGGGGAGGGGGGGGCCTGGGTGGCTCATTTGGTTGAGCGTCTGCCTTCTGCTCGGGTCATGATCTTGGGGTCCTGGGACTGAGTCCCATGTCAGGCTCTCTGCTCAGCAGGGAGCCTGCTTCTCCCTCTTTCCCCATCCTCCTGGCTCTTTGGAAGAGAAGAAAATGGTAAATGGGAGTGAGTGAGAATTAAAAATGTGAAAATGGAATGAGAAGGGCCCTGTATGGATTAATCACCATAATGTACCAAAAAAACTGAGGACTATGACTCAGGGAAAAAAAAAAAGGAAGAACCCTGGCTTATAATAGGGACTTAGAGTCCTCGACAAGATTCTAACATAAGGTGCTGGGCTCCATCCCCCAATTCCAGCCCTGAAGATGACACACAAGAGGAAACCGGACAGATGATGAAATCTACTTCTGCAGCCTTTAGCGCGTGCCAGGCACCATTAACTCATTTACCCCTCCTGCTGTGATAGCCCAGGCTAGGAGACAGATACTCTCCTCCCCATGTAATAAGCGAGGAAACAAGGAGAGGTTAAGTAAGTTGCCTCAGGTCACACCACTGATAATGCCGGAGGTTGAATCTGAACTCAAGATAGTCTAGATAAAACTGAGGAACACCTACAGTCTAGACAAGGTGAGTCCAGGGCAGGGATGGAGGTCAGGAGAGAGTGGCCTAAAATGGAAGAGGGGTACGCACCACAGACAGGAGAGAGGCCAGAGGAATGTCCAACTGTACCCCCTTTTTTCCCTCCCCCAACATTACTCTGGAACAAGCCTTCTTCACCTCATCACCACGTTAGGACAAAGAACAGTGGTGCCAAGCCCGCCGGAGGGGGTTACATTAAGGCAGCACCGAACCACAGTGCGCATGTGAGCGCGCAGGCCCACCAGCTCCCACCACACGCAGTGAGATCCCAACCTCATGTCTTAAACCGGTAAGTATACCCCAGCCCCTCAAAGGCAGGAATGTGGCCAAGATTTCCTTGAGGGATCTGACTAGCCCAACAGGAGAAACTCAAAGTCACTGGTTATCCGGCCAACAGCCCCGCAGTGAAGCTCAGAGCTGAACAGCCCTCAGAGCTTACAAGTTCATCTATTGTAACCATGAGCGCAAAACCAAAAATCTCCGCTTAAGAAAGCCTCTAAACATGGAAGATGGAATTTTAAATAAAATAAAAACCCAGCAACAATAACTCTGAGGAAAAAACAGTCCACGGGGGGAAAAAAAAAATACCTTAAAAAAAATTAGTATCTCCTGGGGCACCCGGGTGGGTCAGTTGGTTAAGCATCTACCTTCCGCTCAGGTCATGTGATCCCATGGATCCCAGGCTCCCTGCCGAGCAGTCTTGCTTCTTTCTCCCTCTGCCTCTCCAGCTCCCCCCTACCTCAGGCTTGTGCACTGTCCCTGGCTCAACCTTTTAAATAAAATATTTAAAAGAATAAAAAAACTAATGTCTTTAAACAGCTTACAGTATAGAGCTACAATAATCAAGATCAAACATGTTAATAAAAATGTATAGTAACGGTTTCCACGAGGCAGTTAACTCAACGAATAGCAGTGTTTTCAACACATACTAGAATGGAAATCCTTGTTTTAAAAAAACTTCAACCCTTACCCAAAAAAATCGATTCAAAATGAATTACAGACCTAACAAAGTTAAAACTACCAGACCTGTAGTACATATACCAATGTTAACCTCTTAATTTTGACAAATACACCGTTAACTACGTTAAGAGGTTAAAATTAGGGCGAACTGGGTGTAGGATATATGGGAGCTTTATGCTATCTTCGCAACATTTCTGTAAATTTAAAACCATCCCAAAATAAAGTTCACTTTTTAAAAATGTGCTCAGCATTAGTCATCAGGGAAATGCAAATTAAAATCTCAGTGTGATACCACCCCACCCCACCCCCCACTAAAATGGGTAAAATGAAACAGATCAACAGCCGCCAATGTTGGAAAGCAACCAGAACACTCAAATTGCTAGGAGGGCATAAAATGGTACTCTTGGGACACTATTTGGCAGTTTAAAAATTAAACATGTATAGTCCACCCTATTACCTCATCAATTCCACTCCAAATTTTATCCAAAAGAAATGGAACTGTATGCCCAAGATTTGGACAATACTCATAGCAACATCGTAATAGCCCAAAGCTGGAAGTCCAGATGTCCATCGAGACAGATGGACGATATACACTGGAAACTCTACACTGGAATTCTCTGCACCAAAACAAACACTACATGGGTGCATCTCAAAAACATGCCAAACGTAGCTAGACAAAGTACAGTGATGTAAGCTTCAACTCCTATGAAATCCTAAAATAGCCACATCTACCCTGCAACAGTAGAAACCAGGCCAGTGGTGTTTCTCTGGGCCTGGGAGAAGAGACACTGACTGGTAAGGGGCACAAAGGAACTTTTTGGAGGGAAATAGCCTGCCTCTTGATAAATGGGTTATCAACTCTTTTCCAAGACCGATCAAACTGAACACAAGATCTGTGTCATTTCAGTGCAAGTAAATTTTTTTTAAAAACAGAAATGCTACTCATTCATCAGAGATACACAATTAAATGAGATACGAGGTACCCATCAGAATGGCTACATTTAAAAGCACCAAATACTGTTAATGGCACAGAATAACCTCTATTCCAAGTGGGTAGCAAGTAAAACGTTAGAACTTTGGAAAAACAGTGACTTCCTATGAAAGTATCAGCCCTACGATCCAGCAATTCCAAATTTACGTGTTTTTATCTGACTATACAGACTTCCGCGTTAGGATACACGCAGCAACTTTATTCAGAATAGCCAAGAGCTAGAAAAGGCCCAGGTCTCCAACAGGTAAACTGTACCATATGCTTATCCTCGCCCACAAAAAGGAACTATGGATACACGTGTAGCAGAATCTTAAAAAGCATTTTGCTTAAGAAAAAAGCCTATGCAAGTCTCCACCTTTGACTCCATTTAGATGCCCCTGAATAGGCAGGTGTCCAAGAGTCACAAAGTAACTTTTGAACATTTCAGAGTTTTTCATTTTCAAAATCTGTATTCAGCTCACTGATAGAGGTGTTTTTAGGGAAGCATACTGATGTGTGCAACTTCATTGATGGGAAGGACTGGCTTCTCTAGAGTAACTGGCGTGGAGCTAGGAAATTTATCTACAGGGCAATACTTAGGGTTTTATTCTGCCATCCTAGCAGACATTACTTTCCCATGTTATTTTTTCTCAACTGCCTACATAACCCAAATACACGTTTTAGGTGCCGATGAATTTCATGCATATAATGGGGACCCATAAAATGGAGACTGCCCCAGTAGTATGGCCATGTCACAAATCTAAACCTGTCAGATGAGGAAACCTCACCCACCAACCAATCCACCTCAGCTTCACCCTCCCCAGGACCGTCTAGCCAAACCGTGCCTTTCCGCACTTCTTCCTCCAATGCTCCGCAACACGTTCAGGCCCCGAAGTCCTCTGGAAGCAGAAGCTCCACAAGGCCCTGCACTCCACCCCACGGGTTATCTTCCTTTGATAAAGGACAAAAGTCACTGAACTTTTCAACAGTCCCCCAGGAGTCAGGGATAGAGAGAGCAGCGACACAAGCAAAGAACGTGACCCATACAGAAGTGTGTTCATCAGGCGCTGGGTTAACAGCATTGCTGAAGGCCCTAACTGGGATTCGCTACTGAACTGTGCTAAAACAGACTGGTTTTCCCTCAAGAGCTAAGCAGAAGCACCAAGAGTACATCCTTGGTCTTTCAACTCCTAGTTCTTTGATGTCACTGCTCCCACTCACCCATGTAGAGGTAAAGATGAAATGCAAACACCTCAATTACCTTGCTACCTACACCTGAAGCTCATTCCCCTAATTAGGGGGCCCGAGTCACGGAACAGGCCACCTTGGTGACAATATTCCATGGCAACTGCTCAGAACTGCCACAAGTACATGAGTAGTAGTTTGGGGGAGGAGACATAGGGAGAGCATACTGAAAAGCCTGTAGTCCTTATTATGAAAAATAAAAAGAACCCAGGGGCCACAAAAAAATGCATGTTAAGTTTTATTAAGTTTCAAATACAAAACATTCCAAAAAGAGAAAAGTGATCTATAATATCTAAGTTCTATATTCAACTACTGTTAAACAAAACATTCTTTATCATTTTGTTTTACAACCAGTATAAAGCCAGAAGAATCAAGACGGATTCTTTTTCCAATGGGGGAATTAAGTCTGCTGGGTCAGTAAACTATTTGCCAAACAGCTGAATGGTGATTTAGGTATGCTTAATTTGAATTTAGTATTCACATTTACTATGATTAATTCCTAATTCCTATGTCCTACCCTATTTTCAATTTACCTAAATAAAATCTCCAGAGCCAAGAAGTCATGAGAAACGTAATCCCAGGTAGTTTACATTACAGGACCAAGGAAGACAGCTATGTTAAGTGCAACAGCTACTTAAAATTGGTCAATCCCTCATCGTGGTCTAGGATTGGAAGAGCCTGTCCAATGAGGGTTACAATTTTTGGACTATTTCTCACAACTGTGAAGACTAAACATGACAGCACTGATTTTACTATGGAAAAAAAAAATTTCAGAAGTTTTTGTACTTAGTTCTTCTAACCCAACAACTCCAATCCAGTCCCTTTAAGAACATTAGCTTTACATACTATCAGCTTTAATCTCCAACATGACTGGTTTGTTTCCAAGACAGGTGGTGGGGTAAAGCAGACTTACAAATAATACACTTAAAAAAAGCCAAGTGGCCCAATTTGTTTCCAGTTTTTCAAGTGTGCTTTCAATCATTTCAGCTATGTTTCCAGTTACTTTAGTTTCCAGATGCTACTCCTTCGTTTTATGACTGAACCCCACTTCTGGATGAACTACACCAAATCAAATGTCCCCACTTGGTGAAAAATCAGTTTACTGGATAAAGAGTTACCACTCATGCCTTTCATTTTTCTACTTCAGCTTTCTGACAGCAATAATTAGAAGTTCTAAATTGCAGAGTTGTCCCCAGGACTTTAGCAAAATGAAAACCAAAGCTGTAAAATCCACATAAAGAACCACAAGAACTTACTACCTCCACTTACCAATTTCCTTAGCTGCTCCCCTTTATCTGGCCAATTACTTTTTTAAAGTAACTACCACTCCCTAGTTAAGTGCTAACCAACACTGATGCCTTCCTTCCTTCCTTAGATCCACAGGAACCCTCGAAGGCAAAAATCTATTGCCTGCACCAAACCAATTCAGATGAGTACTGCTTATGCAACTGTTGTGCCTTATCGACAATCAGCATTCTTCTGCTTCAACAACTCTGTAAAATGAAAAGCATGTGATCAGATCACAAGACACTCTTTTATACTGGAAATTACTCCCCCCCTTACCCATTCTCTGTATTTTTTTACTGCTTTAACTGGCAACAAAATGTGCTTTAAACTTCAAGTTCTAAAATGCAACCAAAAACTCAGTAATTCCTGTTATCACTTTGGTAATATCGAGTGCTACTAGGTCATCAATACACCAGTGACACTGCCACTCTCCAAGTGGGAACTGAGAAGCAGTGGCATATGTTCTCCCCTTAGTCAAGTTATACTGTGGCTGAGGAGTCACCAACAATAAGGGTATCCCCTCTGGGTGCCTGCCCTCAGCCTGGGTCATGATCCCCTGGGATCGGGCCCTCCATCAGGCTCTCTGCTGGGCGGGAAGCCCGCTTCTTCCTCCCCCACTCCCCCTGCTTGTGTTCCCTCTCTCACTGTCAAATAAATAAATAAAATCTTTTTTTTAAAGGGGGGGTATCCTCTTACAAAAATGCATGGGAGCCAAGTCTAAACCTCATGCATGTCAAGTTTGTTCATATACCAAAACACAAAGTGTACAGCTCCAATCAACCACTGCTTATGGGGACTATGTTATCAAGCTTTATACATTAAAAAATAAGCTAATTATAAAGGAGCTTAAGAGGTACAAACTTCCAGTTACATTATAAGTAACTCCATTGGAAAGTACAGAATATAGGAAAAAACACTAGTAGTGCATGAATGAGCCACTAATGGAAACACACCTGTTTAAAATAACTTTGCCCTACATTCTAATGGAGAAGTGAAGGTACTAGGTGTTACACATTACAGCACTTTATCCTCTTAATCCACAAGTTAGGTTATAAGCCCCTTCACGAAGAAACAAATACCACAGGTATGCAAAGTGGAAAAGCTATTACTTACACCTATAAGGCCACGGCTTCTGAAACTTACCTTAGCATTTGTTTTCTCTTGCTGCCAGCTTTATCTAGTGTGAATAAATCAGCACTCCAAGCATAATGACCAAAATCCTCAACCTGTAAAAATTAAATATGTAACTAGTTATCGCTCTTAAAGGAAAATCTTCAAAACTTGCCTACAACTGCTCTTTTCCAGAAAGAAAAGGCAAGTTCAGACTTGCAGCTTAACGTTATTTCATGTTCTACTAATTCTCAAAGTGGTGGTAGATTCACTGGCTTGGGATGGACTGGAATGGCTTAAAATGGTTAAGTCGCATGGCTTATGGATTCTCATTCTGTTCCAATGGTGCACTGCCATGTTAAATCCATAAGTTGAACGGACAAAACTTATTTGAAGGAATAAGTGCAGTGTAAGGATTTTAGTTGGAGGTCTTCAAGTTTACTATATTCAAGAGCATCTTTTTCAACTTCATGGCTGGACCTGGGTCATGCTGCCTCAGGTTTTGCTTTTTAAAGACCACTTGCAATAGATTTTCTCCATACAGTGTAGTTCCATAGAACTAAAAACAAGTCAGGCATCCAACTAAATGTCAAGTTTGCAATGGCTTACAGGGGCAGAGATCAGGACCCCAAACTTAAGCCATTTCCTATATTGACTAAAAGGCTATTTTGAAAAATGTTAAAACGTATGAAGCATGTTTAAGGTCTTCATCAAAAAATACTTAAAAAAGGAAAAAAGACACCCCCTCCCGAGCCCCGGATTGCCATTGGTAAACAACAGCTGTATTATTAAGGCCTTTAACTGTCATACATGCTTTAAAAAAAAAAAAAGAAAAAGAAAAATCCATGTGTTGAATTTGGAGGACTTCTAATATGCTATCGAACACTTTGCTTTTCCAAAAGTTTTTTTTTTTAAATCTAGAAAGCATTTCCATTGCCATGAGGTACAGTATGTCTCACTGTACTATGAGGAAGGTAAGTGTTCAATCTCGACTTAGACGGAAAAACTAGTTTGCTTTGCTTACCATCTTTGCTGTTTCACAGGCATTTGATGCTTTAAATCTGATGTGGAATGCTGATAGATTCACTTTTTAGAAGTCATAAGCCTTTGAGAAGTTGGAGATAACTTCATTGCTTATCTATTTTCTCCTTTGCAATCAAGCTGTTCCTTAAAAGTGAGACACTACAGAGTTGCAAAAATTTGAAACAGTAAGAGCAAGCACCGTTTGCAGCTTCATGGTTGGTTTTGGCCAAACTTTTTATTTAGTATTCTGTAGTTGCTTAACACACACTTAAATGGTCTTATTGGGGGAGGGGAAAGGGGAGGTTCTTGTAGATTCCCAAGGAAATGTCAGAAAGGCAAAATATGGCCAGCATTATCCATTTGGTTTTTTGGGTTTACTGGGTGAATAGCACTTTCCTTACATAAGCATCTGATCTCAGGTTTTTCATACTGAGAACATTGAGATTTCAGTTTGAAGACCCTCTGAAATCCTACGAGTAGCATACCCCGACCACCCTCTAACAGCTAGCTTGTTTGTATAGGCAGAAGGATTCACCTCTCCATTTTAGATGGCTAGATGTTTGTGGAAGGTCTTAGAATTGCTTTGCCTCACTTACTGGGAAAAATCAGATATAGGAAGTGGCCTTTAGGGACACTTTTAACTTGAAAAATTACAACACTAGTACACAAGTCAAGTCTTAACACATTTAACATTTGCTTATTGAAAGCAATGTCATAAAGTCAAATAAGATTAAACAGGTTTTACTTTTTTTCCCTCACAAGAACATAAAAATTATGGAAGGGGAACTTAAACAGGAAATTTAAAAAAAAGGTAACACAATTTTTCCTTTTAGTAGTCCTTGGGTAGTTATGACAGAAAAGGTTCCACTTTTTTGTTTGTTTCTTTGAACAGGGATTTTGGTCCAAAGTTTTGTTTGTTTTTAATATCTGCTTCTGCCTCCCCCTCTATCAGATCGGCTTCCTCCACGGCCACCACCTCTTGGTGCTCCGCGGCTTGAACTGCTGTAGGAATCACGTGGAGGAGGGTACCCCCTTTCCATAGAAGGGGGAAGCCCTCTTTCTTGTCTGCCAACCCGATCACGACCACTTGAGTAGAGATCACTTCGGCTGCTTGAGTAACTGTCTCGACTTCCACCATATCCGTCACGTGAGCTGCTGTAATCATCATAGCGACTGCTTCCACCATAAGATGGCGGGGGCCCTCGTGTAGGTGGAGCACTACGTGAGTTACCTGCAGGGTCAATGGTCAGGTAATATGGCAACACTATAAATTGTATATATACAACATTTAAATCTGAATTTACAGAATTCTTGTATTAAACGTTTACTTTCTTAAATGGGAGGTTTTAAACTCTGCCATTGCTGGCCATTAACAGGGATTTGCTCATCTGCTGAGATACGGAAATGGATGGGTTTTAATGTTTGTTTGAAAAGACTGAAGACGGTGTGTATTTCAAGAGGATATTCCAGACAGCTTGTTATTTTATAGTAGGCACTCAGACACTTTCCAGTGATAAGTTGCAATTTTGAACTGTAGACTTTCCTTCATATTGCAATGGTAAACATTTGATCTTGTTAATAAAATTTTTAAACTGTATTTTCACTGTTGGGGGAAAACACATAAGGCTGCCAATTTAAGCAAGCAAAATCCCCTCCAAAGCAAGCAAACAGCCTCAAAAAGAAAAAAAAAAAAACTTAGAAAAAACAAAAGCCCCTCACAAAACTAGGAAAAGCCCAGCTGATAAAGTTACCCCTTAAAAGCAAGCAAATATCCCTTAAAAAGCAAGCACCACACAGCCTAATAAAGTGGCTCATGAACCTAAAAACTCAAGCTGGTGATATTCAAAGACCCTCAACCAGTATCTTACCATAACTCTCATATGAATCTCTGTAGGAGCCTCCACTTGGATGATCTGAATAGTCACGATCACGACCATAGCCATCTCTATCACTGCAGTTAAAAAGAAAAAAACTTATTAGGGCAAAGAGCATCAATTTCAGAGCGACTTCATTTTTTACAGCAAGTTGCGGCAGGCAGCAGACAGTACCCTACCTATAGCCTCTTGACGGGTAGTCATCACGTGAACTGGAATGACCATAATCACGGTAAGTATAATCTCTCGGCGGTGGTGCATAATCTCTTGTATCACGAGAACTTGGGTAATCTCTGCTTGAATAGCTGAAAAGACAACAATTTAAGTTGGTTCACACTTTTCCAAAGTTCTCCCTTCAACCTCAGTTATTAAGACGAACTACTACACTTGTCAGTTACCTGTCTTTAGTGGAGTATCCATCATCTCTCGGGGACAAATAAACATCTCTACGAGAGGGCAGGGGTTCCCTTCGAGGTGGGCCTCCATAACTATCTCTTCCGCGTGACACAGGAGCTTAAGAAAAAAAAAATTTTTAAATATACCCAAAATGTGCATGTACATTCAGGCAATGAAAAGCAGGGACTTAAATAAGACACTGTGGAACTCAATAAAGAAGTTTCTTTAAAAATTTCCTTCGCGGGCGCCTGGGTAGCTCAGTGGGTTGGGCCTCTGCCTTTGGCTGGGGTCGTGATCTCAGGGCCCTGGGATCGAGTCCCACATCGGGCTCTCTCCTCAGCAGGGAGCCTGCTTCCTCCTCTCGCTCTCTCTCTGCGTGCCTCTCTGCCTACTTGTGATCTCTCTCTGTCAAATAAATAAATAAAAATCTTTAAAAAAAAAAAATTTCCTTCGCACAAACCAATTCTCTTCAGTACTTCTAACTTTATGCACACCTAGATTCACCTCTAGTCCATGAGAAAGTTTCATAAGCATCATTTTTAACATTTAAGGCTTTAAAAAAATTTTGAAAGATTTTATTTGAGCAAGTGAGCAAGCAAGAAAAAGCATAAGCAGCAGAAAGAGGAAGAGGAAGACGCAAACTCCCTGCAGGCGGAGCAGGGAGACCCACGTGGGGCAAGGAAGACACTTAACAGACCGTGCCACCCAGGCGCCCCTTTATTTTAAAGCATCATTTTTGAAATTCACTTATCAATCCTTTGTTATAGTGGTAGAACAGATTGTTCTATAAATCCAGCATTTACCTCTTCCTCCCATTCCACTGCTGCTGCGAACTGGTCCTGAAGGGGCAGATCTTTTAGGAGGAGGACCACCACTTCGTGGTGGTGGTCCTCTTTTTACTGGAAGTGGTCCCCTGGAAGAACTCATGTTAAAATTCATGGAATAGCCACCATCATCTACATTGAAATAGAAAGGAAAAACAGGTTAATTCCAGTATCAATAAAAATTATTTAAGTTTTCTTTGCTGTTATCAATGACCATTTTCTGTTTAGTTGGGGAATCTTGCTTTTCACTTGCCTAAGACTACCAAGTATAAAGGAGTCTACACAGACTAACAAAATAGTAAAACTGAAACGTACTCTTAAGTTGCTTCGAAGAAAAATACAAACTGTTTCATTTTTATATACCGAAGTACATGTCATCAAAAATTTTCTGCAAATTCTGGACAATTTTGTTGTCCACGGTTTTATTGTTTCGGTATTTTAAGTATTCTCTACACCCAATATGAGACTCACTCATTACCTGTCACCAGGAGTTATTAGCTAGGCTCCCATCTATTGCTTTTTTAAATACTAACTTAGGATGCCTTCTAGGTTTCTCTGAACTCATGACTTTGATAAATGAGGTCTTCTCAGTATCAAAAGCTGGAGAATTTACTACAGGACTTAACCAATGCACAGACTGGTATGGGGTTTACAGCTCCTAATTCTACAACAAGCCTAAGGTAGAAGTCATTACCCATGTGCCCTCCACGTGAGGGAGGTCCCCTGGTTCCTCCACTTCCTCCTCTTCCGCCTCTAAGACCTCTTGGAGGGCCTCTGCTTCTTGGAGGTGGCGGTGGTCCACGTCTACCACTTTCAAATGATGGTTTAGTGGCCTGTTCTACTTTGATGGCTTTTCCATCTAAGGACTAAAAAACATCGAAACAGTTAACTGCATCAATATTTAAAAAGACCTTGCACATCCATTCACTATGCATGTGACACGAACATGCCCTCCAAAATGAAGTTTTTAGGTAAATTTAGCTCACCAATTAATCTGACAAAAGCGGTAAAATATAGGGTCATTTTTCCATTCTAAGTTTTTTAGAATGATACTTATCAGTTTAACTCCAACATAAGGTGAATCCATCACACTGCTGGTCAATAACATTTAAAAAGCCAGACAGTCAACTTGTTATTAAATGTGATAACAGCAAAGGAAAGCCAAGATATCAAGGCATTCTATGGATTCTAGGTTAACACACGGTCATACAATTCTCAACTGAAACAATGTAAGAGTATAATTCACAACTCTGCAAAACGTGAAATTACAAAGGGCGGAAGATTAGAGGGTTCTGGAAAGGTATATATTCAAACACAAATCAAGAACTTTTCTAGACCAGACTTCAGTAACAGTCTTTATGCATTAGGAAACAGTACCATTGTGCAATCTCACCTTCCCATTCATGTCTCTGGCTGCATCCTTAGCATCTGCTGGGCTCTCAAAGGTGACAAAAGCAAATCCTCTTGATTTGTTGGTTTCACGATCTTTCATCAATAGAACTGAAAAAGCAGGTTTTTGGGGGGGGGGGAGGAGAAGCGTTACTCTAGTTCTAATTAAATTAACAAAAGTGCACCTACAAAATGTAAGCTCAGAACTTCTTAGAGGACAAAATAATGTATCATTTCAAACGATCAACACAATCAAATACATCACAGCTTACACTTTTTTAACTTTAACAGCTCCCTATATGCTTTCAGGTAACTCACCTTCCACTATTCGTCCATATTTGCCAAATACTGCTTCAAGGGCTTTTTCATTTGTTTCTGTATTGAGGCCACCAATGAAAAGCTTTCCTGGGCGATCCGCTTCAACCATTTTTTCCCCCTGGTGAGAGTCTGTTGAAAAAGAACAGTATTACCTCCCTATAAAAAGTTCAAGTTTATGGGGCCCATGTGTATTTACTAGTGCATATTTCTTGTTTCACTAAGATTATCATTCCTTAGAAACTGCAGACACCAAAAAGCCTACTCTCCTAAGCCTCAGCAGGAAACCAATTCAAGTAGTTTAGTGATACTGCAGTTTACCTTAAACTAGTTAAAGGACCAACTTAATACCTTCATCTAATCCACACCTCGATAATTTTAATAAAGTAACAGCTACTCAGCGTCTGAAAAAGCAATTCTAGTTTTAATCCTAGATGTGTTCTTTTAAAGAATCAATTATCACCTTCTAATTACCCTAATGGTTTTTTTTAAAGCGTATCGCCTCATTCAAGGTCACAGGCCAGACGCAGGTCCTCTTCCAAGAACTTTGCCTTTCCTCATTAGGATTCTCTAGTCAATCTAACTAGAAATTTAAAGTTTGAGCCAAGTTATACCTCCTCTTCTAAACCAACCCCTAAACCCGCCGAAAAGGTTCTTCTACAACAAGAGAAAGAAAAAGGTTTCAGTATCGTTTCATAATAACGGAAGGTGGAAACGCGCATCGTATCACTCAACGCTCCATGACTGCAGCAGAATCCAATTAAAATCCGTCATTAAAAACCGCGTGGAAAACACAAAATGGCGACACTTGGATTCAACCCAGAAAAACCTACACTGGTCAGGGGAGTAACTTTTGCTAGCAGCAGTGGCTGCGAAAAGTCAAAGGGCCTCCTCTCCAAGGCTGCCAATGAACAAGGACCCGCGTAAAAGTGCACGTGCCCATCCGTAGCGCCAGCGCCATCCCAATGCAGGTACCGCGGTGGCGCGCTCTGCCCTCGTCCCGTTCGAGCCCCGACCTCCGGCACCACCCCCGCAGGCGACAACCAAACTTTTCCGAGAGGGACCCAGCGGGACGGAGCCCCCACGTCTGTCTTCCTCGGACACGCGCCGCTTTATCGAAATAGGTCGGCACCTTTCGGTTCTTAAAATGGCGCCCGCCACCCCCATCTCCAGGGAGATAATCCCAAGTTCTAACGTGGCAAGAAGGCACGCGAAACGGCCGAAGGAAAGACTAACACGTACCGGAGGGGTGACAACGGTTCCAAGCTCCTACGAGCTCGCCGGCAGGGGCTTCGTAGCAGCTCAGCACGAGGGAGTGCCGCCGGACCCGAGAACGGAAGAGGGAAGCCGCTAGCAATACTGCGCAACGAGGGCGAACAAAGGAGACAGCAAACTTTATACTGCCCGGGAACGAGGCTGAAGGACCCGGATGGAAACCGAGCTTAGAATTTGAAACGCAAAGGGAGGGGGAGCAGTTCCCAGTCTCCCCATTGGCTGTCTTCTCTGTCACTCACTCCTTGCCCCACCCCTTACCCCGGGCCCTCGGCGTTCTAGCCGGCGCTCGCTTGTAACCGTTTTCCCAGCCCCCACCCGTGCTCCCCAGACCCGCGTTTTTGCTTTCCGCTAAAATGCTTCCAGGGCTGCATTTAATACCGAACTGAAATTTATTACATATTCCGGGGGCCGGACACGGCGCTAAACTTTATGCCCGTTAACTCATTTAATTCTCAAAGCAATGTGATGAAGGTTGATCCTAACTGTGCTAATTTTGCGTCAAGGGGAAACAAAGAAGTTTAGATAATAAAACACATCTTCCCAAAATATCTTCAACGGGAGTTTTTAGTGGGTGGGGAAAATTCTGATAAATGAATGTTACTTAGGGGAGGAAAGAGTACGAAACAGCAGACAGATAGTCACTTCATAGAGAACAATTACTGAACACCTACTAATCAAAGGCAGGCTCTGGGCTTGGCTGCGGGGTTACAACTCAACAAGCGGAGACAAGGGCAAGAAGGTAGAACTACCAAATTTGGCAAATAAAAATAAAGGACGCCCAGTTAAGTTTGACTTTCGGATAAATTTTTAAAGCATGTATATCCCCAGACCATGTACAAAAAAACCCAATGTTTAACTCAAATTGAAGTGGGCATTGTGTCTTTTTTTCTGTGCCAATCCACTCGTGTTGGGGAGGATTACAAAAGTTAAAAATTCTCTAATTTATTTAAAACCCAACGGAAAAAATGGCAGTACAAATAACAAAACAATTACGTGTTGTGATTAGTGCCAGGAAGTAAACTAGGTGCTCTGGTGGACAATATACAGCAGACCAAATTTGATTTTTAGAAGCCACATCAGAACTGAATGGAGAAAAGAAACTAGCCGTGGCAATGCTTTTCAAGAAGAGAGAGCACTAAGCGGAAAGTGGAGGGGAAAGAGCCTGCGCGGAAAGAGATCCAGGGTGACAGGAATTAAGGGGGTATCAAGAGAAGGAACCGAGGAGGTAGACAGAATCTTGGAACCCATTAAAAGATTGCAGAGGGTTAAGTGTGAAACCAGGAGTACCTCTGGGACTGTGTGAACAGACCTGGAGAGAGAGGACCGGGCCTTGAATTAGGGGAGTGGCCGTGAGGATGGGGAGGAAGGAACAACCAATCCTTAGGTGTATGGGACAGGTAGGGTGCACTGAATTTGCTAATGAATCAGATGGAAAAGGGCTGGGGTGGAATTGAGGCAACAGAGGTCGGTGTGGATGACTAAGTAGCTGTCTGGCATAAATGGGGGGGCACTTACCAAAATGGTTGCAGAGAAGTAAGTTTGCAATGGAGACGTGGACAACTTGATGCTCAGAGTGGAGATCAGAGCTAAATTTTTGCATACAAATGATAATACAAGAATGAGCCCACCAAAAAAAAGAACACGATGGGAGAAGAAGGCACAAGGTCACACATTATTAACTAGAAAATCCGTATATGGAGAGAAACGACTGGAAGGAAATATGCTGAATTGTTATCAGTTGATCTTGGTGGGGGTAGGATTTATTAACAATTGTTAGTTTTCTTCTTCACAGTTACAATAACCCAGCCCAGGGACGCCTAGGTGTCTCAATTGATGATGTGCCTGCCTTTGGCTCAGGTCATGATCCCGAAGTCCTGGGGATCAGTGGAGCTCCTTGCTCAGCAGGGAGTCGGCTTCTCCCACTGCCTGCCTCTCCCCCGCCCCCAACCCTGCGCCTGCCGGCTCCCCACTGCTTGTGCACTCGTGTGCGTTCTCTCTCTCTCTCTCCCTGGCAAATAAATAAATAGAACCTTAAAAAAAACCACAATTACTCTGCCCATGGTGTATTAGGGTATACGCCAGGCAGGTAGTAGTAAATGATGTTCAGGTCATGGGTAAAAACCCCAAGGAGCCTTGGAACCAGCTCTGAATTATTAACATTACGGGAGGGACTAATGCTCAGTAGTAATCAGTAGGGCGAGCACATTGGTTCCTTTATTTCCTAGCCAAATAATGACAAATAAAGCAAAAGTCCTGTCCATTTGCCTTCGGGACGAGTTATTTAAATTACTGGCTGTGGCAATAGTTGGGAATCGGCCAGGTTGGCAAAAACCACTTAAATGCCGGGCTCAGCAAGCAGTCTGCAGCCCCAGGAGGAATCAGAAGAAATCCTTCCCCCTGGATTGGCAGGCGCTGTCTTTCTCTGTCTCAAATCCAGACAGAGCACTACCGGACCTTCGCCCAGGCCCTGAGACTCAGCCAGGCCTCCCCCAGTCTAGAGCAGAACAGGGCCAACTCTTACCATAAATGTCCCTGTCCCCCTGGGTCTCAAGAGGGAAGTGTGGATCTATGTGGACCAGATAGGTCTGGTCTTTGCAGTTAGTGCCCAGGAGTGTGGGGGGTGGGGTGGGGACAGGACTTCCAAGGGCGAGAAGCCAGAATGCAAGTCAGGACAGAGGGGACAAAAGAAGAAGCTGGTGAGGGAGGGCCTACTGACTAGATCCAGGTAGCAATGAAGAGGGAAGCCTTTTGAAGGGGTGGCATGTGGTAATCAGACTTCATCTTAAAGAGACCACCATGGCTGCTGTCTGGAGACTGTATTGGGGGAGGGAGGAGCAGGAAGCAGGGTATTGTTGATGTAATCCTGGAGAGGGGACATGGGCCAGCCCAGTGGGAAGGGATCTGGCCAGCGGACAGTGCGAGAAGCAGGACTCACACTGCCCAAAAGTAAGCTCTGAAATCCATCCCTCCCCCTCATGGATCCTCTCGATTTTTCCATCCCTCCCCCTTCATGGATCCTCTCGATTTTTCCCTTAGCTGCTTTCTTTCAACTTACTCCTTTGGATTATCATTAAGTATAGTTACATGTTGTTCTCTTTACTATAATTTTTCCCTCGGTCTGGTTGTTTCTCTCCAGATGCCATCTCGATGATTGACTGATAGACGGAGTCAAGCAATATTACTTCACTGCTCGGTATCCTTGGAATATAATCAGGGCCAAATAAATGTTGGCTGAATGACTTGCAAGCTCTTTTTATTCTCCATGGTACTTCGTATGAGATGGGGGCATAGTGAGTATTTAATGAATACTGTAGCCTTGTCTTAAATCTCAATTTACCTGCAGAGAGCTCACTTTTTTTATATACTAGAACAAACGACAACGAAAAGCACTCTATAGTTTTGTTTTGTTTTTTTAAAGATTTTATTTATTTACTCGACAGAGATCACAAGCAGGCAGAGAAGCAGGCGGAGAGAGAGAGGAGGAAGCAGGCTCCCTGCTGAGCAGATAGCCTGATGTGGGGCTCGATCCCAGGACCCTGGGATCATGACCTGAGCAGAAGGCAGAGGCTTTAACCCACCGAGCCACCCAGGAGCCCCTAGTTTTGTTTTTTTTTTAAGAAGATTTTATTTATTTATTTGACAGACAGAGATCACAAGTAGGCAGAGAGGCAGGCAGAGAGAGAGGAGGAAGCGGGCCCCCTGCTGAGCAGAGAGCCCACTGTGGGGCTCCATCCCAGGACCCTGAGATCATGACCTGAGCCGAAGGCAGAGGCTTTAACCCACTGAGCCACCCAGGTGCCCCCAGCACTCTGTAGTTTTAAAGGCAATTAAATGATTAAGAAATACCTTTCGCTTAATTAAAAAAACCCTTTAAAAAAAAGAAACTACGATCATCAAATTAAGGCTCACTCCGAAATGAGCAAATCGAAGCTCTCTGGGCAGGCTTGCATTTTCCCACGAAGGGCAGATGTAAGGTCGCTAGCTCTGCATCCAGTTACTCCTGTTCTCCAAACGCCAGAAAGATATCTTGGCATGCGTTCTAGAAACATCTGTTATCTGGTTTTGAGCTAGAAGAAGGGAGGGAGGGAAGAATTTCATGAGATTAATGATTGGGAGACTTTCCAAACCACTTAGAGCAGCCACTGTCCAGAAGATAGCCAATTTTGCTACAATAAGCAAGAAATAAAAACTTTGTAAACCAAAGTGTGGCTCTGGTATCGCTATAGAAACTGGTTGAAGAGATGAAGATCTCATTCTGCGGGACCTTTCGCCACAACGAAGGAGGTGAGGGTTTTTTTTTTTTTAAAGATTTATTTATTTGACAGGCACAAATCACAAGTAGGCAGAGAGGCAGGCAGAGAGAGAGGAGGAAGCAGGCTCCCCGAGGAGCAGAGAGCCCGATGCGGGGCTCGATCTCAGGACCCTGAGATCATGACCTGAGCTGAAGGCAGAGGCTTTAACCCACTGAGCCACCCAGGCACCCCGGAGGTGATGAGTTTTAACCGAACTTAATACTTGATTAAAAGGAACTGAAGTATGTTCAGAAACATTTCAAATGAAGGGGTGGCGAACGATGGATTTTGCAATAAATTGTGTCGAGGCAATTAGGCATTTGAAGGGGGGAAAATCTGGATTCTTACCACACTTTTGACCCCGGAATAAATTCCAGTTCAAAGACTTACATGGGAAGGGTAGAACCACTGGAGTCCTAGAGGAAAAATGGGTTTTTATCATCCATGCCTTGATTCACTTAGCAAATTCTTATTCAAACACAGTGTCTGTTCTGTGCTGGCACAGAAAAAAGTTCTGGGAATACCTCCCTGAACGAAAAGAGAATAGTGCCTGCCGACCCCGAGCTAACATTTGCTGGGGGGGGGGGGTGGTAGACAGAAAACAATCCAAATCAATCAATCAATCAGTATGTTTGAAGTTGAAAAGTGGTGTGCAAGAAATAAAGGAGGGGGGTGTCTGGAGTATGGAAAGGAAGGGGGCAACATTGAAAGGGTAGATAAGAAATGGCTTCACTAAGGTAACATTTTTTAAAGATTTTTATCTATTTATTTATTTGACAGAGAGACAGAGAGCAAGAACAAGCAGGGGGAGTGGCAGGCAGAGGGAGAGGGAGAAGCAGGCTCCCCAGGGAGCGGGGAGCCCAATGTGGGACTCGATCCCAAGGCCCTGGGATCATGATTCGAGCTGAAGGCGGACGCCCAACCGACTGAGTCACCCAGGCGGCCCGCTAAGGTAACATTTAAAGCAGAGGTAAGAGAGGGAGTAAACTGTGGATATCTGGGGGGAAAGTTCGCCAGAAAGACAAAGCCTACCTACCGTGTTCTAAGAACAGCAAGGAGGCCAGTATTGCTGAAACTGAGTCAAGGAGCGCGAGTGTAGGAAGAGAGGATTCTAAGTAACAGAGGGGCCAGATCCTGTAGATGTTTGTAGACAGTGGTGAAGCCTTTACCTTTGTTAGGAAAAGTAATTTTCCTTCTAGCCTTCTAAATTCTCAGATGGGGATATACTCCCTCACCCCATAAAAAAAGACAGATAAGCCGGAGAAAAACAAGTTTAATAGCATGTGTCCCTCCTACCTACACGGGTTAGACCCAGGAAATCTGAGTACCTCTCTGAAATGGCCCTAGCCATCATCTTAATTAGCATCTTCAGCTAACAACAAAAGAAAAACGTTGTGGATGGGGGTGTCCCTTATGGGAAGGGAGCAGACAATGAACAAGAAACAAGGGTAAGGTTGTTATGCAAGTTTAAGTCATTACCTTCTCCATTGATAAGAGTTTCTAGAGGTTTAGAGTCATCCTCTTCCTGGTGCACAAAGGGAGACACCCTAACGAATGGAGATTCCCTTGTAAATGTTAATGTGTCTTATGAAAAGGCAACTTCTACTTGGGTTTTTAGGGCTTCCCCTGAGTTTGCAGTTCTTAAAAAATAATCCCTTGCAAATAACCCTTTTGCCAAAGAGGCTTATTTGCGGGTGGCAAATTCTGCCCCCTCCCCTTGTACTGGGATTGAAATCAAGAGCCACTGGTGAGCGGGGAGCGGAGGAGTGACTTACCTGTCTTACCTCCTAACAGTCTCACATTGGCTGCTCTTTCCAGGATGCACTGTAGGGAGCGAGGGTGAAAGCAGGGAGACCCATGAGAAGACTATCGTAATAAGGTCTGGGATGGAGAGGACGGCAGTGGAGGTGGTGAGAAGTTATTATGTTCTGGATATATTTTGAAGGCTGAAGCCAAAGGACTTTCTGACACAAAATCCAGATGGCATGAGTGAAAAGACTGATTCATCCGACTGTAAGAACATTCATTCATCCTCAAGCGTCTTTGAAGGGCTCCTTCTTTACAAGAGGTCTTTAAATATTGGAGTTTCTTCAGACTTGTTGCTAGACCCTCTCGCCTTTTCTTTCTTTTTTTTTTTTAAAGATTTTATTTATTTATTTGACAGACAGAGATCACAAGTAGGCAGAGAGGCAGGCAGAGAGAGAGAGAGAGAGAGAGGAGGAGGAAGCAGGCTTTCTGCTGAGCAGAGAGCCCGATGTGGGGCTCGATTCCAGAACCCTGAGATCATGACCTGAGCCGAAGGCAGAGGCTTTAACCCACTGAGCCACCCAAGCGCCCCGATCCTCTCGCCTTTTCATTCTGGTCTCACTTCTTAGGCAATCGAATACGTTACCAGAGTGTCCACTGCATACCCTGCATACATACCCTTATGTCTCCCCTGATTTATATTTCCACGCCAGATCTCTTCCTTGAGCTCCTCGACCTGCATATCCAACTTCCTGTCACACATTACCCCTCAGCTGCCTCAAGTGTATTAATTCATTCCCTGGCTGGATGTTGATCAGATACCTACTACTGGGCATTAGTCACCAAGATTGGTACCTGTATTGTTGGGGAGGGAAAATTTCCTCTGTTCTTCAAGGTTTTTTGGGCTGGTCCAAGAATTAAATTGACATGAGACAGATTAACAGGAGAAAATCGAGTTTAATTATGTACCTACAGGGAATCCACACGCGCGCGCATGAGAGATTCCAAAGACAGTCAGGAAAAGTGAAGTAGGTATGTCATTCTAGACTAAGGAGAAGGCAGTAGGGGTCTGCGGCCCCAAAGGGAAGGCAGGCAATTCACAGGAAGATGAGAAAAAGCAAATATTTGGTAAACAAATGTTTGCCTGGCTATTCAGAAACAGTGGGACAGAGAATTCTAACAGACTTCACTAAGTTCTTCCCTGTCTACACCTAGTTTCTATTAAACTACAGTTTCCTATGCTGATACCGCCTTCCCTGGAGCAGGTCCTTGATCTAGATTCTTTTAGGCAGTTAAGAGGCAAAAAGAAAAACTTCCTGAGTCCTCTGTTTTTTCAAAAATAATCAGCCTGGGTGGCCTGGCCGGCTCAGCCGCCAGAGCATGCAACTCTTGATCTCAGAGTCGTGAGCTCAAGCCCCACATCAGGCATATTTTTTTTACTTAAAAAAAATTAAAATCACCAACCAAAGTAACCCACATGCCAGAGAGACACATTTTGGGGTGGCACGTTTTGCTCCTTTGCAGTATACAATAGTGAATAAAATGGACTTTGTCTCTGCCCTCATGAAACTTAGGTTTTAGTTGGGGTGTGTGTGTGTGTGGGAGAGAGAGAGAGAGAGAGAGCACACGAGAGAGAGAAAACAGATGAGAAAATGAAAAAGTGAAAATCGCTATGAACAACACAAGTTGCAGAGATACAGAACTTTCTTTTAAAATATGTGTGTGCTTCCTTCCTCACTCTCTGTCTGCTTCTCTGCCTACTTGTGATCTCTGTCTTTCAAATAAATAAATAAAATCTTTAAAAAAAAATCTAAAATATGTGTGTGCAAGGGGAGGAAACCTACTTACAATAGCCAGGGAAGATCTCTCTGAGGAAGTGACACGGAAGCTCAGAGTTCTCAATGATGGGAAGCAACCACCCATAGGAAGAACATTCTAGATAGCAGCCACAGCACGTGCAAAGGGCCTGCTGAGGAAAAGAATTTGATGTGTTTGAAGAACTTACATGAAGCCACTTTGACTGGCACATGGGGAGTAAAGAAAACAGTGGCAAGTGGTGTCATTGGAAGACTGGGGAAGTGACAGAGCATCCAGAACCTTCCAAGTCCTGCATGACATTTGGGGGGTTTCTGCTAAGAGCAGTAGGAAGCTTTCATCCAGGAGAAAAACTTGAGCTGGTTTGTATTTTTGAAAGATCACTCTGGCAGCTGAGAAGAGAATGAGTAATAAAGGGGGCAGGCACAGAAGCCGGAAAACCACTTACGAGTTTAAGGCAGTATTCAGAGCAGGAGAGGATGCCGCTTACGCTAGGGTAGTGGTTGTGGAGATAGAGAAACATGGGTAGATCAGAAAGCTGGTTATGAAGTTGAAACAATGCAGAATAGCCTGCCTAAAAACTAGACCCTGGTGCTGAGATGCCCGGTTTGAAGCCAGGCTTTGCCACTTCCAAGCTGTATGAATTAGAGCAAATTACTAATTTCTCTGTATTTTGGTGTCCTCATTTACAAAATGAAGATAATAATAATACTTATGGGAAGGGTCAGTATTAAATGAATTTAATACATACAACACATTTATAACATTGCCTAGAGAAGAGTAAGCTCTATACCAAGTGTTAACTATTGACCTTGTGACACGTTGGCTATGGGGAGGGAGGGAGGAATCCCCAGTGAGGCCAGGTTTCTGGCATGAGCTACCAGATGTCTTTTTGAGACACCAGGGTGACAAAAACCTCACTCTTGGGTGAAACCCGAAATTTAATTTCTCCATATCTACTGGAAAAACTGACACAATCGGGCAGACGAGGAATTTTACTACATATCTTTAGTCAATTAACTGTCCTACCTACTGCAATCATTTTGTAGAAATTTCTCCATTCTTTTCTAACCTTCTACCCCAGCATCACTTCCCTCCTACCCCCCCAACTTAACAATATTTGACCTCAATTCTTTTTTTCAAGATTTTATTTGTTTATTTGACAGAGAGAGAGAGATCAAAAGTAGGCAGAGAGACAGGCAGAGAGAGGAGGGGAAGCAGGCTTCCTGCTGAGCAGAGAGCCCGATGCAGGGCTCGATCCCAGGACCCTGAGATCATGACCTGAGCCGAAGGCAGAGGCTTTAACCCACTGAGCCACCCAGGGGCCCCAATATTTGACTTCAACTCTTATTTCATAGACAAAATAGAAGGCCGTAGATGGGAAATCTCTCATCTTCTGGTTAGCAAACATGTGTATCTCCACATCTCTACCCGTCCTAGCTTCCTCTCCTCTGGCCGGTAGGGCAGTGGCTCCCCCAGTGTAGTTAGCCTCCATCCCCAAACAGCAACATGAACAGGGCCTGGGAACTTGTTAGAAATGCAAATTTGCAGACTCTGCCTTGAGACCTACAGAATCCCAAACTCTGGCGGAAGAAGGGACAGCAGTCTGTGTTTTGACGAGCTTTCCAGGGAACTCTGCTGCACAACCAAGCTGGGGAACCAATGTAATGCAAGATTAATGACTCTTCTCATTTAAGGCCAGTTCTTCTACCTGTGTTTTGGACAGTGTCCTCCCCTGCTTCCTTGGGAATTTTATGTTATTAATTCTTCTTTTCTTGTATATATTCAACCACTGCTCAACTGAAACTTTCTCCAGCACATCAAAACACGCACAAGCCTTTCTCATGTAGAAAACCCCCTGCGGGGGCGCCTGGGTGGCTCAGTGGGTTGAAGCCTCTGCCTTTGGCTCAGGTCATGATCTCGGGGTCCTGGGATCCAGTCCCTCATCGGGCTCCCTGCTCAGCGGGGAATCTGCTTCTCCCTCTCCCTCTGTGATTTCTCTCACTCTCCCTCTCTCTCAAATGAGTACATACAATCTTAAAAAAAAAGAGAGAAAGAAAACCCCCTCTGGGGTGCCTGCCTGGCTCAGTCAGGGGAGAATTTGACTCCTGATCTCAGGGTTGTGAGTTCAAAGCCCCACATCGAGTGTAGAGCTTATTTACAAAATAAATAAAGAAAAGAAGAAAGAAAGAAAGAAATGAAAAGAAAGAAAAAAAAAAAAGAACCTCCCCCCAACTCAGTCTTTCATCCCCTTCTGGCTACCACTTGCTAGTTTTCCTCCCCTCCACAGCCAAACACCTCAAAAGAGTTGAGTAAAGTGTGGGACAGTGGGTCATTAGTACTTTTTGTGAGACTCCCACTGCCGGTGGGAAGAAAACTTGGAACAGCCATCCGGGAAGGCAGTTTGGTAGTATCTATGAAAATATCAGAGGGACAAGTGGTGTCTATTAAAACTTCAGTGAGCCCTACCCTTCTTGTCGCCTTCCCCGCCCGGGCCAGTGTGTATAAAGCAGTTTTTTTGTGTGCAGAATTGTTAGCGACTAGGGACAAAAGTGGAAAACAACTTCAATGACTATCAGTAGAGGAATGTTGAATAAATACTGATGTTCTCCTAGTATGTCACATCCGTAGCACATCTGTTAAAACAGTAAAGTACATTACTTTATTCATAATGTTATACTATATGGAAAATAGGTATATGTAAAATATGCCTAAGTATATGCATATGTGTATATGTATGTACATATGTAAAATTATACTATAGACAACACTACATGTTAGTACATGGAAAAGGCCAGGAAGGGCACACCAAACAAATAATAATGGTTACCTCCAGAAAGTGAGAACACTGGGGTGCCTGGGTGGCTCAGTGGGTTAAAGCCTCTGCCTTCTGCTCAGGTCATGATCCCAGGGTCCTGGGATCGAGCCCCGCGTGGGGCTCTCTGCTCAGCAGGGAGCCTGCTTCCCTTCCTCTCTCTCTGCCTGCCTCTCTGCCTACTTGTGATCTCTGTCTGTCAAATAAATAGATAAAATCTTTAAAAAAAAAAAGAAAGAAAATGAGAACACCACAATTGGTGGCAGTGGTCAGAGGATTTTAGTCTTCTCTGTAATGCTCTTTTTTTTTTTTTTTAATAAAGGACAATTTAAGGAAAGGATATTTAATATTCTTTTTTTTAAAAAGGGTTCATTTATTTATTTGAGAGAGAGAGAGCAAGCTACAGAGAGCACAAGCCAGGGGGAGAGGGAGAAGCAGACTCCCTGCTGAGCAGGGAGCTGGATGCAGGACTGGATCCCAGGACCCTGAGATCATGACGGGAGCCAAAGGCAGACACTTAATCAACTGAGTCACCCAGGCGCCCCTGGATGTTCTAATTTTTATAAAGGAGAAACATATTTCTGTATTCCTTATGCAATTAAAAGTTAATCAAATAAAAGAAAGTGTTCTATACCAAGTACCTTCATTTCTTTTTTTTTTAAAGATTTTATTTCTTTACTTGATAGAGATCACAAGTAAGCAGAGAGGCAGGCAGAGAGCAGGGGGAGCAGGCTCCCTGCCGAGCAGAGAGCCTGACTCTCCATCCCAGGACCCTGGGACCCTGGAACCATGACCTGACCTGAAGGCAGAGGCTTTAACCCACTGGGCCACCCAGGTACCCCCAACTACCTTCATTTCATCACCTGTTACTCAATGCTCAATCTGTTCCAATCTGGCTTTTCTCCTGTTAATTTTCCCTCAGATAGCTCTCTCTCATGTCACCAATGACATCTGTGTCACCAAATCAGATAGAATAGATGTTGTCTGCTCTTTTACTTGTTTTGTTTGATTTTGTTTTGTTTTTTGTTTTTTGGTTCTTTAACACTTTCTCCTTGAAAGGCTGTCTTCCTTTGGCTTCCAAGCCCTTTTAGATTGAACATCACATAGTTCTGGTTTTCCACCTACCTCTGCACCTGCTTCTTCCCTAGCAACTCTGTAGTTTATCGCTTTCTACTAGACTACAAACTGTTGACATTTTTCAAAGATTGGCCCTAGACCCTCCCCTGCTCTCTTCCTGTACTCATCTTATATGTGATTTATTCTATCATAAGCCATCAGTTCCCAAATTTATGTCTCCATTCCAGAGCTATATATTCATGCTTGAAATCTCCATTTGTGAAATCTTGCCATTTGCAATGACAAGGGTGGAACTAGAGGGGATCATGCTGAGGGAAATAAGTCAATCAGAGAAAGACAATTATCATATGATTTCACTGATAGGTGGAATTTAAGAAACAAAACAGAGGAACATGGGGAAGGAAAGGAAAAATAAAGTAAGATAAAAACAGAGAAGGAGGCAAACCATAGGAGACTTTTAACTCTAGAGAACAGTCAGGGATGCTGGAGGCGTGGGGGGGTGGGGGGTGGGGGAAGGGGTCATTGGGGGATGGGCATAAGGAGGACACGTGATGTGATGAGCTGGGTGTTATAGGCAACTGACGACTCACTAAATTCTACCCCTGAAATGAGTAATACAATATATGTTGACTAAATTGAATTTAAATGAAAAAAATAAATCTCCATCTGTAACTCTCAGGGTCTCCTCAGGTTTATCAGTTCCAAAAAACCCTCCTGATCTCTCTCTCTCTCTCACCCTAAAGCTGGTCCTCTCCTGATGCCATGCCTCACTGAATGGCTTCACCACCCAGCCACTTGTGCAAATCAACAGCCTCTGAATCAGCATGACCCTTCCCTCTACCTCAGCCCACAGTATCATCCATCAATCACCAAATCCTATCAGTTTTAACTCCTAAATATCTCATTATGTCCACGGTTAACACTAGGTTAATGCTCTAGTCAAGAGGTTCTCAAAGTTTGGTTCGAGAACTCTGGAAGGATCCAGAGACGCATCCAGTGCATTCACAAGATGAAAAATTGCATAATAATTCCGAATGTGAGGTAGTCCTGAGGCTGTGTGACATGTGATATCACCACAAATTGAATGCAGAAGCAAGTAGGAGAATCTGGCTATCTTCTATGAAGCCAGACATTAAGGAGATTGGCAAAATGAAAAACAATACCACCCTTCTCACTGCTCCCTTTTGTTTTAGAGAATATAAGGTTTTTTCTAGAACCACTAGACAATAGAACAAACAATCCTAATATTTGTATGAAACCATTAGAGACCCAGAATAGCAATCTTTTGCTTTTGCTTCCTTTCCTCTCTCTCTGCCTGCCTCTCTGCCTACCTGTGATCTCTGTCTGTCAAATAAATAAATAAAATCTTTAAAAAAAAAACCCACCAACAAAATGAAAAGGAAATCTACTGAATGAGAGAAAATATTTGCAAATCATATATCTGATAAGGGGCTAATATTCAAAATATATAAAGAACCCATGCAACTTAATAACAAACAAAATCACACAAAAAATAATCTGATTAAAAATGGGCAGAGGAGGGACACCTGGGTGGTTCAGTCGGTTAAGTGTCTGCCTTCAGCTCAGGTCAGGACCCCAGGGTCCCCTCGGGATTGAGCCCCGCATCTCCCTCTGCTCCCCCCACCCCCATGTGAGTGCATTCTCTCCCAAATAAATAAATCAGTCTTTAAAAAAATAAAAATAAAAATGGGCAGAGGAGGGGCACCTGGGTGGCTCAGTGGGTTAAGCCTCTGCCTTCGGCTCAGGTCATGATCCCAGGGTCCTGGGATCGAGCCCCGCATCAGGATCTCTGCTCGGCGGGGAGCCTGCTTCCCCCTCCCTCTCTGCCTGCCTCTCTGCCTACTTGTAATCTCTCTCTCTGTCAAATAAATTTTAAAAAAAAGTTAAAAAAAAATGGGCAGAGGACTTGAACAGATATTTTCCAAAGAAGATACACAAATAGACAGCAGACACATGAAAAGATGTTCACTATCACTCATCTTCAGGGAAATGCAAATCAAAATCAAATGAGATACCATCTTACACCTGTTCGAATGGCTACTATCAAAAAGACAAGAAATAATAAGTGTGTGCAAGAATATGGAGAAAAGGAAACCTTTGTGTACCGTTGGTGGGGTTGTAAATTGGTGCAGCCATGGAAAACATTGTAGAGGTCCCTTGAAAAATTGAAAATAGAAAGACCATATATATGATCAAGCAATTCCGTTTCTAGGTGTTTATCCAAAGGAAATGAAAACACTAATTTAAAAAGATATAACCCCTCTCTGATGTTCACTGAAGCATTATTTACAATAGCCAAGATAAGAAAGGAACCCAAATATCCATCAATGGATGAATGGATAAAGAAAATGTGGTATAATATATACAACAGAATATTATTTAGCCTTAATAAAGAAGGAATTCTTGCCATTTGTAACATGGATAGATCTTGAGCACATGACGCTAAGTGAAGTAAGTCAGACAGGAAAGACAACCATCTCACTTACATGTGGAATGCAAAACAAAACAAAAAAACCCCACAAAAAAACAAACACCAAAAAAAATGCAATGACAAAAAACCGAGTTCATGAATATAGAGGGCATATTAAGTATAGTTCATACTGTATTGTGTAATTGGAAGTTGCTAAGAGAGTAAATCTTAAAAGTTTTCATCTTAAAAAAAATTTTTTTTTGTGAGGGGCCTGATGGGCTCTTGATTTCGGGGTTGTGAGTTTGAGCCCCATGTTGGATGTGGAGATTACTTAAAAATAAAATCTTTTTTAAAAAAAGATTTTATTTATTTATTTGACAGAGAGAGAGATCACAAGTAGGCAGGGAGGCAGACAGAGAGGGAGGGGGAAGAAGGCTCCCCTCTGAGCAGAGAGCCCGATGTGGGGCTCGATCCCAGGACCCCGGGATCATGACCTGAGCCGAAGGCAGAGGCTTAACCCACTGAGCCACCCAGGCACCCCCAAAATGAAATCTTTTAAAAAATAAAGAAAAAGAAAGAAGAAAAGGAAAAAAAGATAACTATGTGTGGTGATGGGTGTTAACTAGATTTACTGTGGTGATCATTTTGCAATGATTTCTGTAATACAGGGATCTATGTATCCTTCGGTAACAAGTTGATATTGGCGCAAAAATATGATTGTTGGCCAGAAACTCTATAGTACAGAGGGAAAAACTAAAACTCTTCCTGTTCAGCCTATCAGAGAATATGAATTACAAGAATCATTACTCAAATGGGAAGCTTAACCTTCAAAGGGTTAAACCCGTGAGGTCAATCTACTTTAATGGCCTTTTGCTATACCACGAAAGTGGTAGGTGTGGATAGAAGGGGAAGATCCAGAGTTCACAACTGACCCCAGGGCTGGGGGGGCAGGAGGGCAGACAGGACTGCAAAACAGTGTGAAAGTGACAAATCAGAAGTAATACATAGAGTACAGCAGAATACATTCAAGGCACACTTGATCGAACTCTCTGTGTGGGTGTGATGTGTATGGGCGGGATATGTGTAGTGTGGGGGTTTGTCAGGGAACATACGCTGGGAAAATCAGCTTCCAGATTATGAGCTGAAATACAGGATCAAGATTTCAGCCAAGCCAGAGATGGGAGAGGGGATGAGTGTCAGCAGAACGCACTTGACCCAGGAATAGCAAGGACCCATTTGTTCAGCCGCTAGAGAGAATGGCCTCTCCACATAACTAAAAATCATTCTGTAGAGCACGATCAGAGTGACTGTGGGAGCGGACCCCCATCCACACTGGAAGGTTGATGCTGGAGAGGTGTGTGTTGGGTGGAGCAACCTTGCTAAGCAAAATTTGAACTTAACCCTTTGGGCAATGGAGAGTCAGTAGGAGAGTTTTTCAATGTTTTACTTTAGATAATTTTAGATTTACAGAAGTGTTGCCAAAATAGTACACAGAGGTCTCATATACCCTTCTCTGAGCTTCACTTAATGTGAACATCTTACGTAACTATGGTACAATGATCAAAGGAAGAAATAAACATCAGTTCAACGGTATTAAGCAAACTAAGACTCTATTTGGCTTTAGCCAATTTTCTCACTAGTGTCCTTTTTCTGTGCCAGGATCCGATCCAGGCCCCCCACATTACACTGATTTGTGCAGTAAAGGATTTTTTTTTAAATTTATTTTAAGGATTTTATTTATTTACTTGAGAGAGAGTGAGAGACCAAGAGAGCACGGGAGTGGGAGGGAGAGGGAGCCAAGCAGGGAGCCCAATGCAGGGTTCCATCCCAGAACCCTGGGATCGTGACTTGAGCCAAAGGCAGACACTTCACCAAATGAGCCACCCTGGCGCCCTAGCAAAGGATTTTTAAATTTTAATTTTTCTGGAGGTAATCTCTACACTCAGTGTGGGGCTTGAACTCATGACCCTGAGACCAACAGTGGGATGCTCTACGAACTGAGCTGGCCAGTCCCCCTGTGCAGAAAAGGATTTTAAGGGAGCGTATGAGATGATGAGATTTACACTACCAGTTTGAAAGAAACCTATTTAGGTTTGGGGGGAACCGGGAAGGAAAAGTGAGTGAAGGCAGGAGGCCCCAGGGGGAAGCTAGACCAGCCCTGTCAGCAAACTATGAAAGGTATGATCTGGCCCCTGGAGTTGGCACCCTTGCCTACCTTGGCACATTAGTTCTTTTTTTTTTTTTTTGATGTCCCAATATGCTGATTTAGAAACATGGTTTAAATAGAGCATGATTTCACCGGACCACAGTATTCCTTTGTTCCACTCCTTAATTTGGGTATATACATGCCAGAGAGACCTGGAAAGAGGATGGGAACTGTCACATGGATATCTTTAACTCGAAATAGTTCGAATGGAGGGAAAAAGGAACTATTAAAGAGGAACCATTACAGACCTAGTCTCTATATTCGTTCATTTCACACGTAGTCTTTAGTGTAGGCCAAAGTACCCACTTTCTTTTTTTTTTTTTAAGATTTATTTATTTATTTACTTGACAGAGAGAGAGATCACAAGTAGGCAGAGAGACAGACTGGGGGTGGGGAGCAGGCTCCCTGCTGAGCAAAGAGCCCAATACGGGACTCGATCCTAGGACCCTGGGATCATGACCTGAGCTGAAGGCAGAGGCTTAACCCACTGAGCCACCCAGGTGCCCCTGAAGTACCAGCTTTTGTGAAGTGCCATTCTTTGTGTTTCTCTCCTTTCCCAAAGTCGTTTGAGTGACGATGCGTATCACAAATTTCATGGTTGAATCTGTCTGTGCACCCCTGCCAAAGGGAGTTCCCAACTTCAGGTTCATATGCTTCACTCAAGCTTTTACTTGCGTGTTTCATAGCTGATGTAACTGTCGAATTTCTAGCTCCATAAAATGAGTTTATTTCTTTTTTATTACCACTTGGCCCTTCCTTTTATTATTTTTTATAAGATGTTGTGTATTTATTTGGGAGACCGAAAGACAGAGAGAGCACCAGCAGGGGTGAAGAGTAGGGGGAGAGGGAGAAGCAGACTCCCCACTGAGCAGGGGCTCGATTTCCAGACTGCGAGATCATGACCTGAGCCAAAGGCAGAAGCTTAACCATCTGAGCCACCCAGGCACCCCGGCACTTCCTTTTAATTCCACTATATTTCAGAACTAAATTAGATATCAGGGGATCTGCTTCCTTCCTTCGACTTGGTCCTCTAATACAGTGTGATCTTGGACAAGCAAACTAGCTGCCCTGGGCCTCAGTTTTCTCACATAAAATGACTACCCTGTCTACCTGGGGGGATAACGTGAAAGATGGATGGGCAGGAGCTATGCAGACTCTACTGCTGTAAAAAAAGGGGGATTATCCTGGTTATCTACACATACTCCCATCTTTTGATTGCATCCTCTTTTGACTTCTAAATGAAGTAAAATATATACAAATTCATTTACTCTGAATCGATGCATTGTGCTTGTTGGTGGCAAAATTTGACACCCCCAAATGTGTCTCTTGGGCATATGGATTATTTTAGTCTGATTCTTTTTTTTTCTTTTCCAAAATTTTCCCTAAGTTTTATTTATTTTAATAATCTCTGTGCTCAACACGGGGCTTGAACTCACTGAGCCTGAGATCAAGAGTCCGACTGAGCCAGCCAGGCCTCCCTAGGCTGATTATTATTTTTTTCCCCCTAGGCTGATTATTAAGAAATGGGAAACTAGGGAAATGTTTCTTTTCTCTTTTTTTTCAGTTTATTTATTTATTTATTTAAGTAATCTCTACACCAAATATGGAGCTTGAACTCAGGACCCTGAGATCAAGATTTGCAGTCTCCTCCCTCCGAGGCAGCCAGGAGCTCCAGGAAGTTTTTCTTCTTTTATCTTCCCCTTAAGTGCCTAAGAGAATCTTGGGGTGCCTAGATGGCTCAGTCAGTTAAGCATCTGACTCTTTTTTTTTTTTTTAAGATTTTATTTATTTATTTGAGAGACAGAGATCGCAAGTAGGCAGAGAGGCAGGCAGAGAGGGAGAGGAAAGCAGGCTCCCCCGCTGAGCAGAGAGCCGGCTGCGGGGCTCCATCCCAGGACCTTGAGATCATGACCTGAGCTGAAGGCAGAGGCCCAACCCACTGAGCCACTGAGCCACCCAGGCGCCCCAAGCATCTAACTCTTGATTTTGGCTCAGGTCATGGTCTCAGGAGCCTGAGGTAGAGCCCTGTGTGTTGGGCTCTGCAACCAGGCATGGAGCCTGCTTAAGATTCTCTCTCCCTCTCTCTGTGCACACCCCCCATCCCCAAAGAATCCAGACAGAGGTCCTGTTCTAGAAAGGGAGCTATAGTGACAGACAACTGTAGTATAACATAATTTAGGTGTGGTAGACAGACGGGAACTTAGCAAAGTCTGTTAAAATTCTTTTCTGTGGGCGCCTGGGTGGCTCAATGGGTTATGCCTCTGCCTTCAGCTCAGGTCATGATCTCAGGGTCCTGGGATCGAGTCCCGCATCGGGCTCTCTGCTGGGCAGGGAGCCTGCTTCCTCCTCTCTTTCTCTCTGCCTGCCTCTCTGCCTACCTGTGTTCTCTCTTTGTCAAATAAATAAATAAAATCTTAAAAAAAATTCTTTTCTGTGTCCCATTGTTTCTGTACAGCCTGGCAAACATATGTTTACAAAATATTTGCTCTTTTCCAATTCCTTGTGGATTGCCTGCCTTCCTTAAGCCCAGACCCCTACTCCCTTTCCTTTAGTCCGGAATAACACAAACGTCATTTTCTCCTCTTTTTGAAATCTCTTGTTTTTTGTGGATTCCCCATACGTACGTAATTAAATTAGATTTTTCTCCTGTTAATCTGTCTTATGTCCGTGTAATTCATAGACCAGTCAAAAGAACCTTGAAGGGTAGAGACAAAGTTTTCTTCTTCCATGTGCTCTTACCAAGTGCCTGGGTCTGTGCTAGGAACATGAAAACAAAAAAAGGATCCTGTGCTTAAGGAGCTTACTTTCAGTAGAGCACAAGAGAAAAGTAAGCAAATAAAATGAATAATGTATTCTTCACTCTCCACTAAAATACTCCTAATGGCACAGAAGGGAAAACCCATGTCTCCCTGGAGTTTGGGGCATAGCCTACATTAAGAAATTAATTTCTTTGAATTTTATCTTTTTTTAAAGTTTTAATTTTAATCCAATTAGTTAACAGAGTGTAATATGAGTTGCAGGTGTACAATATAGTGATTCAACGCTTCCATACATCACCAGGTGCTCATCACACGTGCACTTCTTAAATCCTAGCACCTGTTTCCCTCCACCACAACTTACCTTCTTATAACCATCAGTTTGTTCTCTATAGTTAAGTCTCTGTCTCTTGGTTTGCCTCTCTCTCTTGAATTTTATCTTTTATCTTTTAATTTTTTAAAAAGATTTTATTTATTTATTTGACAGAGATCACAAGTAGGCAGAGAGGCAGGCAGAGAGAGAGGAGGAAGCAGGCTCCCTGCTGAGCAGAGAGCCTGCACAGTTGGATCCCAGGACCCTGGGATCATGACCCAACCTGAAGGCAGAGGCTTTAACCCACTGAGCCACCCAGGTGCCCCTATCTTTTAATTTTTTTAAAAAGATTTTATTTATTTACTTGAGAGAGAGTACAGGAGTGAGAGAGCACAAGCAGGGGGAGCAGCGGAGGGAGAGCGAGAAGCAGACTCCCCATCGATCAGAGAGCCCAATGTGGGGTTCTATTTCATGACCCTCAGATCATCACCTGAGCTGAAGGCAGCCGCACAACCAACTGAGCCATCCAGGTGCCCCTTGAATTTTATCTTTTAAAAGCCTTGCAAATTTTGCATTCTATGCCAAAACATAGCCCTATTTGTTTTGTTGTTGCCTTTTTTTTTTTTTTTTAACATATCATCCAACCAAGCGGGGTTTATTCTGGAAATACATTCAACATTTAAATGTCAATGTAATGCATCATATTATTAAGAATATTAAGAATATTACTAAGAAACACCGCCAAAAAATTGAATAAAATTCAATATTGCATCATGATAAAAACTTTCAACAAACTAGGAAGAGAAAAGAACTTCCTTAACTTGAAAAAGGACAAGTATAAAACGCCTATAGCTGTCATCTGTTCAGGTCATGATCCAAGAGTCCTGGGATTGAGCCCACATGCAGGCTCCTTGCTCAGTAGGGAGCCTGCTTCTCCCTCTCTCTCTGCCTGCCGCTTCCCCTGCTTGTGTGCTTGTGCTCTCTGTCAACTAAATAAATAAAATCTTAAAAAAAAAAGCCTATAGCTGTATCATACTGCTTTCCCCTTGGGATGGAGAACAGGTAAGGATGTCTGCTTGCACTTCTATTCAATATCCTATTGGAAATCCTATTTAGTGGACAAGGCAAGAACAAGAAATGAGAGGCATAGGAACTGGAAAGGAATAAATAAAGCTATCCCTAGTTACAGGTGGCCGTCAGGCCTCACTCTGGAAGAGGTCTTCAAATTGGCCCATGGGGGAGGAGGAGCCTTGGAGCGGAGCAAAGCCAGGCCTGCCTAGTGAATGGCTTCCTGGAGCACAGGCAGCACGGAGAATCCACCAGAACGAGCCCCCCCTCCCCCCGCCCCCGCTTTCAGGTGGATGGACCTCGTGACAATCACACAGTGGGGACAACGGAGGGCTGTGTCTTATTGCTGAGAATGGGGACATAGCCCTCGGTGATGCTTTACTTCTTGAGTTTAACAGACACCTCAGGGCAGCTTTTATGGAAGACGTCAAAGCTCCAGTTTGAACTGTAGATGAGGATGGGGACGGGGCCAAAAGGCTCGCAAACCGACTGACGGCTGCTCTTTCCAGCTTATGGGTCTCCGCAGGGGCTGGGGCCGGTCTCCTGTAGGTCACTTGGGTGACACACCAGCCCCGGGGAGCCCCGTCGTGCACGTTCCCCGCACTCGGTGGGCCGCCCGGGCTCGGTCAGTAGGACGCCCTGTCCCCGCTGCAGTCCCGGCCCGCAGGGCCCTAGCTCAGCCGGTAGACGTCCCGGCCCAGGCCTCGAAGGCTGGCCGAGCATGCCGTTTATTTTAACACGTACAATTTTTCAGCCAAAGACTGACCAGAGAGGGCTGGTAACACAGTGGCAAAACGCAAGAGTTTTATTCAAGCTCTGGTTGCTTCAATTCGTGACGGCTCTACTGCTCTTTCCTGTTCCTCTTCACAAAAGTGGTGCCCCTTCTGATCACCTTATACCCTTCTCCAAATCTTTACAAGGGCCTCTCCAGTCCACGTGGTCAAGTTCGTTCTCCCCACCCTCACAACGCCCGGAATTCTGATCATTGGTACATTTTCTCCTGCCACTTTTCCTGCCTCTCTGATCCAGGAGTTAAGTCACTAAATTCTACAGGCCTCTGGTAACCGCCGGTTCGCTGCCTTTGTTCGGCCTGGAATCGCAGGCTGCCAATCAACAGAGGACGCAGACCTCTCGGAGCGAGGGAACTTGGACAGAATGGCGAGGCGCACTGGTCTCAGGGTACACAAGTGACCTCTTGTTCTCCAAAGCTCTTGACAGACAAGGAGGAAAAATGATCAGCTCTTCTGCTGTCTTTGTTGTATGATGCCTACACTACTGTCTAGGTCCAAATACAAGCACTTTGCATTATAGGACAGCACAAGGAGCAGAAGGTGAGGGCGACAAGGATTCCTACAGAGGTCGAAAAATAAGATCCCTGGAGCTACGAGAGGAAAAACTTTCATTCAAAGACTGAGAGCAACCCTGCCCTCTCCCTCCGTCTTCTTTCGTCTTTGCCCCTTCCACCCTCCTCCCCTAGACATGAGCTGTCCAACGGAAATGGAATGCCAGTGAACTTGTGGAATCACTATGTTGTACACCTGAAATTGATGTGATATTGTATGTCAACAATACGTCAGAGAACATATTTAGGATAAGTTCACCTGACAGTCTCTAGGATGTGATTATTATGGTTTTCTTTTCTTTCTTTTTGTGCTTTTTTTTTTCTTAAGGTGATTTTTAAGGTTTTTCAGATTACCATTGAATCACAATATAATAAACGTATTCTGCTTAAGTCATCAACGTAAAATAAAAGTTGTGTCTCCCGGGTAGGAATGATGCCAGAACTTATTTCACATTGAGCAATCCATGTATCATCACAGACAACATAAAAATATCGAATAGCTGAACTGGTTAATTTATATCAGTGCATGGCTTTGTTTTGCTGTATTATTTCCGCAGAATTTATTTATATTAAAAGTGCTTTAATGAATAAAAAAAATGACATGAGCCACGTGTCATTTTAAATGTTTTAGCAGCCACACTTTATTTTTTTATATTTATTTTAGAGTAGGCTCCATGCCCAACATGGGATTTGAACTCATGACTCTGAGATCAAGAGGCCCATTCTCTATGGACTGAGCCAGCCAGGTGCCCCTAGCAATCATACTTAAAAAAAAAAAAACAGGTGAGGGACGCCTGGGTGGTTCAGGTCATGATCTCAGGGTCATGGGATTGAGCCCCGCTTTGGGATCTCTGCTCAGCAGGCAACCTGATTCCCCCCTCTCTCTGTCGGGCCCTCTCTCTACCTACTTGTGATCTTTGTCTGTCAAAACAAAAACAAAACACAGGTGAAATTAATTTTAATAATATTTTATTCAATGCAACTGACCCAAAATATTATTGTTTCGACATGCAATCAATATAAAAACGCAAAGGTTTGCATTCCTTTTTCCAAGCAGTCCCTGATACTGGGTGTCCACTTGGCCCTATGGAACATCAATTTTGGACTGGCTGCATTTTAAGCGCCTAACACCCACCATACTGGACAGCTTGGCCCCGGAATTTCCCCTCTTCCCCCTTCTTGTCCCACCACCCGGCAGGAAAAAGTGAAAATGGGGGGGGGGTAACACTGCTACTTTGGACTGAGGCAAACTCGGGGAGGACACAACACCCTGTTTAGTTGTGATGTTGCATGCTGAGACCTCTCAGCCAGCCTCCCTTGCCCCCCTCCCCCGCTCCCTGAGGCACCTCGAACCGCGGGAAAGTGCCGGGCTGTGGGTGGGGGATGGGGGGAGTGGGGAAGGTGGGGGGTGTGTGGAAGACGTAGCGGGAACCCGCACGCATGCGTACTACGCGCGCTCATATGGGCAGCCTGGGGCCCTAGCAACGGGTTCCAAGCCACTGTTTCATCGGAATAAGTGGCTTTCCCTGGAGTTCTAGTCCCACCAGCCGAATTATCATATCCGTTTCTCCCGTCCACTGGTTAGATCTCGCCTGTAGTGCGCCCCCGAGCCCTAAGCCGGCTCCTCAAATGAGTACTCGTGGTTTCCGCGTGGGAACCAACCCTTGCCGCCTCAGGCTCGCCCTCCCCGGGCTGAGGTGGCTGCTGGGGCTGTGGCTGTTCCTGGGGCTTCAGGCCACCCCCAGCGCGGCCTTCTACCTCCCCGGGTTGGCTCCAGTTAACTTCTGCGAGGCGGCCCGACAGACTGCAACCTGCAAGGTGAGGACCAGTGGGAGGCAGTGAGATCTGAGGGGGAAGGCTTCCGGCAGGGGTAGGGGGCACGCCGGGGGGGAGACCACGGTCGCGAGCTCTTTCGCCTCTGACCCAGAACGCCACAGCCCTTTCTGTGGGTGTGTCTCAGCGGTTCTATCTCTGAGCCTCGCACGTGGAGGATCCGGACCTCTCTTTTTCCCAGATTCTCTTTCCCTCCCTTTCGGCCCCTCCCCTTACTCTCCGTTCGCCCAACTCCCGCTCAGCTCTTCCTCCGTCCTCAGAGCTCCTCCTTTTCCCCCATTTCTCTTTCATCTCAGCGTCCCGTCCCGTCCCATCCCGTCCCGTCCCGTCCCGTCCCGTCCCCTCCCCTCCCCTCCCCTCCCTCTAGGCCCCGCCCCCGGCGCCTGTGCCCCGCCCCTCCCTTCCCAACTTCCCTCGCAGTCCCCCTAGGCCCCTCCCCTCCTTCTAGGCCCCCCCACCCGTGCATGGGCCCCTTCCTTCCCCACTTCCCTCGCAGCCCCTCCCCTCCCCTCCCTCTGGGCCCCGCCCCCGGTGCCTGGGCCCCGCCCTCCCTTCCCCACTTCTCTCGCAGCCCCGCCCCTCCCTCTAGGCCCCGCCCCCGGTGCCTGGGGCCCGCCCTCCCTTCCACTTAGCCCCGCCCCTTCCTTCCAATCTCCCCTCTGGGTCCCTCCCTCTTTGCCTGACTCCACCCCTCCTTCTTTCTTTTCCCTTTCTTTTCCCTTTGGGCCCGCCCCCTTGCTTCCTCCTCTTTTTTTTTTGAAGATTTTTTTTTTTTAATCTGACAGAGAGAGTAGGAGAGTGAGACAGAGAGAGAACACGAGCAGGGGGAATGGGAGAGAAGCAGGCTTCCCACCGAGCAGGGAGCCCCAGGAGGGGCTCGATTCCAGGACGCGTGGATCATGACCCCAGCCGCAGGCAAACGCCTAACGACTGAGCCACCCAGGCAGCCCTTGCTTCCTCCTTTCCGCAGTGCTTCTCCACCGCCCTTCTTAGCTCCTTCTGTTCCTCCTTCCTCTGAGCTCCTCCCTCCCTATTGGCTGCTCCTCCGCTTAGCTCCTCCTCTTCTGTCGCAGCTCCTTTTCTTCCGCGGCCTGGGGTGTGTCCGCTCGCTCTCTTCTTCCTTTTCCCGTTGTCTCCCTTGTACTCTCTCCCACACACTCACCATGGTCTTTTTAAAAAAATTGATTTAAATTCCAGTCAGTTCACATGCAGTGTTATATTAGCTTCAGGTGTAAAATTTAGTGTGATTCAACACTTCCATACAAAGACCAGGAGCTCGTCACAAGTGCGCTGCTTAGTTCCCATCAGCTATTTCACCCATCCCTCCATCCGCCTCGCTGTGGTCTTAGATACAGCCCCACCATGTTTCCTTTCTGTCATTCTTCACTCCTCCAGCAGCCTGCTTGTTACCTCCCTAATTCTTGTTAATGCACTTTTGTCTCCCCTAGGCCCTTTACCTGTAAACATCAAGGTATTATTTACCTCTCAGACTTGAGAGGATGACATGAGACAATGTATGAAAAGCAATGACAACTATACCTGGTGCTTAGTAAGCTTAGTAAGCTTTCCATAAATGGTAACTATTATCATTATTTGTTTTCTTTAGGCAGAGATTTCTTTTTTTTTAAACTTTTTTTTTTAAGATTTTATTTATTTATTTGTCAGAGAGAGTGAGCACAGGCAGACAGAGTGGCAGGCAGAGGCAGAGGGAGAAGCAGGCTCCTTGCTGAGCAAGGAGCCCGATGCGGGACTCGATCCCAGGACGCTGGAATCAAGACCTGAGCCGAAGGCAGCCGCTTAACCAACTGAGCCACCCAGGCGTCCCGAGATTTCTTTTTCTTTTTTTTTTTTTAAATTAAAGTTTATTTAAGTCATCTCTACACCCAACTGGGGCTTGAACTCAAGACCTCAAAATCAAGAGTTGCATGCTCCTCCCACTGGGGCACAGGTGTCTGTCCTCTTGAAGTTCTCCAATAATTTCCTGACTCCTTTCTTCAGCAGCCTGGTTTCTATAACTAAGCTGAGACTAAAAAAGGTTGTGTGTTGTATTTTGGGGGGGGGCAAGTAATCAGTTCAAAAGATACTAATGAATAAGACTTATTTTTCTGACTCCTAGTTCCCTAATTTAGTGAATGGGGTAGTGTTCTGTCATAGGGCACCACAAAGGCACTGGGAAGTTGAGAACAGTGCTGGGTGTGGTTTAACTATAGACTTAACCAACTTGAAAGTTCCAGGGTGTTTTGTTTTGTTTTTAAAATTTTATTTATTTATCAGAGAGGGCACAAGCAGGGGGAGCTGCAGGCAGGGGGAGAAGCAGGCTCCCTGATGAGCAAGGAGGCAGATGTGGGACTTGATCCCACGACACTGGGATCATGACCTGAGCTGAAGGCAGCTACTTAACCGACTGAGCCACCCACGTGTCCCATTTTCCAGTATTTTTTTTAAAGGTCAGTTTTAGGGGCAGCAAGTTTGCCCTTAAAACATGGAACTTGCCTTTTCCTGTGTGAAGTTTTGATAGTAATGTTTTGAGCCAACATCTTGCCCAACACGTGTAATGTAGGAAATGGCATTTACAAAATATTTTTATGTCTGCCTTTTCTCTGGTAATTCCTCATCCTGAATTTCTGTTCTTTATTTCATCAGGCTTCCTAGCAAAGAAACATGATCTTTAACTATAACAAATATCTGGAATTTTTCCGTAAGCTCTTTTCTTTTTGGGCTGTTACTTGCATCCCTACATGTGTTCTACTTTTTATTCTGAGTTTTTGCCTTCTGTCTTTTGGTGAGTCTCTCATTTTTAGGTTTAACGCTCTAAACTTACTTCATTTGGTAGCATTCAGCCCCTTGATTTTTTTTTTTTTAGTTTTGAAACTTTTGCTCTTACAAAAGCAGTAGCATGCATGATAGATGATTAGAAAATGCAGGTAGGCAAAAATAAGAAAAACATTTCTAATTAGAGAATTACTGCTATTACTATCTTACCATATGTTCTAGATTCTTTTTCTACACATACTCATACCCACATGTATATTTTTTTAAAGATTTTATTTATATATTTGAGAGAGAGAATGAGAGAGAGAGAGAGAGGGTATGAGAGGGGAGAGGGTCAGAGGGAGAAGTGGATTCCCCAGTGAGCAAGGAACCCGATGCGGGTCTTGATCCTGGGACTCCAGGATCATGACCTGAGCTGAAGGCAGTTGCTTAACCGACTGAGCCACCCAGGCACCCCACATGTGTATTTTTAATAGAGTTTTTAAATTTCTTAGAGCAGTTTTAGGTTTACAGCAAAATCGAGCAGAGAGTGGAGTTCCCATATAGCCCTGCCCCCACGCATGCCTAGCTTTCTTCATCAACAGCCCCTACCAGAGTGTTACATTCCTTATAGTTGATGAACCTGGACTGACACATCATTACCACCCAAAGCCCATAGTTTACATTACAGTTCACCCTTGGTGAAGTTTGGAGGAATGTGTAATGACATGTATCCATCATTATAATATCATATAGAGTAATTTCACTGCCTTATACATTCTCTATGCTCTCTGCTATTATCAGTTCCTCTCTTAATCCCTGGCAACCAGTGATATATCTACTGTCTTCATAGTTTTGCCTTTTCCAGAATGTCTTATAGTTGGAATCATACAGTACGGAGACTTTTCAGACTTGCTTCTTTTACTTAGTAATATGCATTTAGGGTTCCTCTGTGTCTTTTCATGGCTTAATGGTTCATTGCTTTTCAGTTTTGAATATTCCGTTATCTGGACATACCACAATTCATTCATATATTTACCTACTAAAGACATCTTGGTTGCTTCCAAGTTTTCACATTGATGAACAAAGCTGCTATAGACATTGTGCGGGTTTTTGGGTAGACTTATGTTTTCAACTCCTCTGGGCAAATACCAGGGTGTATCACTGCTAGATTGTATATTAAGAGTATATTTAGTTTTTTTTTTTTTTTTTAGATTTTATTTATTTATTTTTCAGAGAGAGAGAGGGGGAGAGAGAGAGAGCGAGCACAGGCAGAGGCAGAGGGAGAAGCAGGCTCCCCGCCAAGCAAGGAGCCTGATGTGGGACTCGATCCCAGGACGCTGGGATCATGACCTGAGCCGAAGGCAGCCGCTTAACCAACTGAGCCACCCAGGCGTCCCTATTTAGTTTTTTTTTCCTTCTTTTTTCCCTTTAAAAAAAGATTTTATTTATTTATTTGACACAGAGAGAAATCACAAGTAGGCAGAGAGGAGGCAGGCAGAGAGAGAGGGGGGAGCAGGCTCCCCGCTGAGCAGAGATCTGATGCGGGGCTCGATCCCAGGACCCTGAGATCATGACCTGAGCCGAAGGCAGAGGCTTAATCCACTGAGCCACCCAGGCACCCCTATATTTAATTTTTTTAAAGAAATTGCCAAGCTGTCTTCTAAAGTGGCTGTACCATTTTGTATTCCCACTAGCGATGAATGAAAGTCCATATAGGGGTGCCTGGGTGGCTCAGTGGGTTAAAGCCTCTGTCTTCAGCTCAGGCCATGATCCCAGGGTCCTGAGGTCAAGCCCCTCATCAGGCTCTCTGCTTGGTCGGGAGCCTGCTTCCTCCTCTCTCTTGTCTGCCTCTCTGCCTACTTGTGATCTCTGTCTGTCAAATAAATAAATAAAATCTTAAAAAAAAATCTATAAAAAAAAAAGAAAGTCCATATACATTTTTTACCTAAATAAAATCATGGTATCCATGTTTTTTGTAACCTGCACTTTTCTTTCTTTTTTTAAATCAATGCCTTGTTTCTCTCCTTTTTTTAAAAAAGATTTTTGAAATTTATTTGTCAGAGAGAGAGTGAGCAAAAGCAAGGAGGCGTGGCAGGCAGAGAAATGAAGCAGGCTCCCTGCTGAGCAAGGAACCCCATGTGGGACTGGATCCCAGGACCCTGGAATCATGATCTGAGCCTGAGCTGAAGGCAGACGCTTAACCATCCCATAACCTGCACTTTTCTATTAACAACTCTATCTTTCCACATCGACAGATTTTTTCCACATGAATACATTTTTATCTCATGTATGACCAAGTTCATAGATTTCCTTAGCTATCCCTGAAATAACCAAATCAGAATCCAATCTAGGACCTCAAATTGCATCTCTTTACTATAGTCTGTGGTTCTTTTAATTAAGCACAGTCCCTGCTTTTTCTTTTCATAACATTAACTTGTAAAAGGGATCAGTCTGTTTTTCCTGTACAATGCCCCTCCACCTGGACTTGTCTCTTTGCTGCCTTGTGATGACGTTCAGATTGGTTTAATAGTTAAACTTCAACCCTTTGTAAAGCAATCTGAAATATATATCAAAGTTTTTGAAACTGTTCATCCCCTTGATTGTAATGATCTCACTTAGAATAATATAGAAGGATACAGGCAGGTAAGAGGTTTTTCCCTGTGAAGGTCTCATCTACCTGGGTCTTTTAGTCACATAGTATCCCTCCCTGGAGAGCACCAATATCGTCAGTTTCTCATATCCTGCTAGGGATTTCTTGATTAAATGAACAAATATGTGTTTATATAATTTTTTCCTTTTTTTTTTTACACAAATGGGAGCATACTGTTCTCACCTTCAGGTTCCTTTATCATTTAACGATATAGCTTAGAGATCACTTTATATCATTATATAAAGAACACCCTTGTTCTTTTTTAATGGTATAACATTCTATTATAAGGATGTTGTATACTTGATTTCCATAGTCCCTTATTTATGTATTTAGCTTGTTTCTTTCTTTTTTTTTTTTTTTTTTTTAAGATTTTATTTATTTATTTGACAGACAAGAGATCACAAGCAGGCAGGCAGGCAGAGAGAGAGGAGAAAGCAGGCTCCCCGCCGAGCAGAGAGCCCGATGCGGGACTCGATCCCAGGACCCTGGGACCATGACCCGAGCCGAAAGCAGAGGCTTTAACCCACTGAGCCACCCAGGTTCCCGCTTGTTTCTATACTCTTGATCTTAACATTGTTGCATATGAGAGTAGCCATAGAGTAAATTCCTAGGAATGCAATTGCTGAGTCAAAGAATAGATGCACTTAGCAATTTTGATATCCTCAAATTGCTTTCCACGGAGGTTGCATTAATTTACACTTCTACAGACAGTGGGTGAGAGTGCCTGCTTCTCCACAGCTTGACAACGTGTTGTCAAACTTTTAGATCTTTGACAATTTTATAGGTGAAAAATTGTGTCTTATGGTTTTAATTTATATTGCTGTTATCAGGAGTCTTTTTTAAAATTGAGAATCATTTCATATAAATAAAAACAACTTGTATTTTCTTTTTGGTGAACTATCTATATATTCTTTTCTCATTTTTCTATAAGGTTGGACATTTAAAAAATTGATTTGTGGACACTTTTTTTTGGTTCTGTGGACACTCTTAAATCAGGAAACTAGTCCTTTATCTGTGACATTCTTTTCCCAAGTTTGTCAGTTGTCTTTTGGTTTTGTTTATTGTATTTTTTTAAAAATTTTTTTATTTTAATAAACATATAATGTATTTTTATCCCCAGGGGTACAGGTCTGTGAATCGCCAGGTTTACACATTTCACAGCACTCATCATAGCACATACCCTCCCCAATGTCCATTTCCCCACCACCCTCTCCCATCCCCCCTCCCCCCAGCAACCCTCAGTCTGTTTTTTGAGATTGAGTCTTTTATGGTTTGTCTCCCTCCCAATCCCATCTTTTCATTTTTTCTTTTCCTACCTCCCTGTTTATTGTATTTTGTTTTTGTTTTTGTTTTTTGCCATTTAGAAAAATTGGCTTTTATTCTAATATATCAAATTTTTATTTGTTTTCTGACTTTTGTGCCCTGTTTTGAAAGGTCTTAATCAAGCCAGCCAAGATTATAAAATAATTCTCCCATGGCTTCTTCTATTACTTTTATGGTTTAAATTTTAATAAATAAGATTGATATTTCCTGGTGTATGTATTAAGTAAGTATCCAGCTTAACTTTTTTCCCCCCAGATCACTGACCAGTTATCTTAACACCATTATTGAATAATTTCTCTTTTCTTCATTTGACTTGTGAAACCATTAAGGTTCTTTTAAATATAGTAAGCTCCAGATATGCATTTTAAAATATGAATCTTATGTATGTTGTGTTTTGGGATTCTAGATGAGAACTATTATCCTTAATTATCTGCTGTCCTTTGCTTTTCTCTATTCACCTTTATAAAACTCTAACTGATATATGTTGCTGTTGCTGAATTTCTGACAAGGTTTCATTAAGTACAGATACAATACTCTTACAGAGTTAAAGTAACGCTATTTATATTTGTCCCAAACTTGATGATTTTCTTTTTTTTTTTTAAAGATTTTATTTATTTATTTGACAGGCAGAGATCACAAGTAGGCAGAGAGGCAGGGGGAAGCAGGCTCCCTGCTGAGCAGAGAGCCCGATGTGGGGCTCGATCCCAGGCCAGGACGCTGAGATCAGGACCTGAGCCAAAGGTAGAGGCTTTAACCCTCTGAGCCACCCAGGCGCCCCGCAAACTTGATGATTTTCTACATCCTCTTAAAAAAAAAAAATCTAACCGTATGGTAAAGATGATAGCAGATGTTCAATTTAAAAAAAAGCAGTTTATGGGATTTTGAACAAGAATAGTGTTCACTAAAGTTCTGCTGTTCTAGTCACTTTAAAAATCCTATCCTGGGGCACCTTGGGGGCTCAGTCAGGTGTCTGACCCTTGATCTCAGCTCTGGTCTTGATCTCAGGGTCGTGAGTTCAAGCCCCACATAGTGCTCCACGCTGGGCATGGAGCCTACTTAAAAAAAAACAAAAACAAAACAGCCCTATCTTGTAGATTATCAAGAACCCAGCTGAGATCCAGGAAAGTAAGTGGAAGTATCCTGTGAAAAGCCAGAATAGATATCCTAATGCTCATGCACTAACCCTCATGCTCTCAGTCTTTTTGATTTAGTTTTAACAAATCTGTGATTTATTTTACAAGTTGAGGGCTTGCTCTCTAGCAGAACAGGGGTGGGAGAAGAAGGGAGAAGAGGCGTCATAACAACTGACAGCTGAAAAGAAAGACAAAAAATCTATACAAAGAAGTTGAAGCTCTTTGGTAGGGGTGAGGGGTGTGGGTAGTAGGGGTGTGGGTTCCATCTATCGCAGTGTAGTTTTTTTTTTTTTTATTTTATTTATTTATTTGTCAGAGAGAGAGAGAGAGAGTGAGCACAGGCAGACAGAGTGGCAGAGGGAGAAGCAGGCTCCCTGTGGAGCAAGGAGCCCGATGTGGGACTCGATCCCAGGACGCTGGGATCATGACCTGAGCCGAAGGCAGCCGCTTAACCAACTGAGCCACCCAGGCGTCCCTATCGCAGTGTAGTTTTGGGGCAAATAGTGTTCACTTAGTTTGATCCTGAGGATGTCACAGAGTCAAAGCTGGTACAAGGATTGATGTTCAAAATGACCCTGAGCCATCAAGGAAGGTTAAATTGTGATCACCATGTTCTGTTTAAGATAGGAAAGAATGAAGTGTATTTTAGAATGATTCTTATAAAAATGGTTAAAATAATACAAGGAGAGTTCTTACGCAGGTAGCTTTAATTATCTCAAGTTCTTAACCTGAATTCCATGGACTCCAGAGGCCCTAGGAAGCCTCTGAAACCTGAACAGAGACTTTGGTGAGTATGTGTGCTTTTTGGGGAGAAGGCCCATAGCTTTCATCACATTCTCAAAGGGTTCTATAATTAAAAAAGGTTAAGAATGGATGAGATGTCTGAAAAACTGATGTTTTCAGAGACTCCAATGATGCCACCTAAATGAAATGTTATGAATTTATAGCTGTACTGTGTTAAAAATTTATAACCATATTGTTATACATGTATAACACTGTGCAAAGTTATAAATTTATAATTGCACAGTCATACATTGATGGGAGCAATAGACCTAATTACCTTTCACTTACTTTGTTATGTATTTTACAAGTGCTACCTTTTTTATTTTGTATTATTAATTAGTGTTTTCTTTCTTTTTGTAGTCATCAATAGCACTATTTGTAAATAGATTGGACTCAACAGAATCTGTCCTGCCTTATGAATATAATACGTAAGTTATAAGTATTGTCATTGTATCTGATATAATTGATATAACTGCAGTTACATCGTAATTATTATATTTTTGTGTTAAAGGTGTTTTATCAAAAGGGTGTTTTAAATTTTTAAAGACAGTGAATGAAATCCCTGGATATATTAAGAAATATGGTGGCAATTTTGTAATAAAAGTAACAGGAACAAAATTAAAACAGAGTGCTTTCAGTGTGAGGCAAATGCTCAAAAGTTTAGGAAGTTGCCATACTTGATTTTTGTAAGGAAAACAAATTATAAATCTACTATATTTTGAACTTCAAAAAAATCATTGCAGAAGTGCAGTTTATTTTTAAAACATGGGATAGGGAGGTTTCTACTAAGGCTTTTATTTATTTATTTATTTATTTATTTATTTATTAAAGATTTTGTTTATTTATTTGACAGACAGAGCTCACAAGTAGGCAGAGAGGCAGGCAGAGAGAGAGGAGGAAGCAGGCTCCCTGCCGAGCAGAGAGCCCGACTCGGGGCTCGATCCCAGAACCCTGGGATCAAGACCTGAGCTGAAGGCAGAGGCTTTAACCCACTGAGCCACCCAGGTGCCCCCCTACTAAGACTTTTAATGGATGCAAGTGCTTAGTTTAGTATTGGGCCAGTATCATATAATCAAGATTAAGATCAGTCATTTGAGAATAGCAACAAATGCTACACTTCTTAGAAAAATGATCGTAGCTCCCTCTGGTATTACTTTATTTCTACTAATTAAACAGAAATAAAACCAGGTCTAATTTTCATTAATATACCACATTTAGACATAGGGTGTTAGCACGAGCATTTAAAATATTACACGTGCCTACCATTGATTTTCTCTTTTACCATTTTATATTTAATTTTATATATTCCCATTTGCTTAAAGGCAGTTGTAATTCTTTCCATGTGGTAACCATTTGATTTGTGAGTGAGTTTATGGGCCTGTATTTGAGAAAGGATTTTGTTGTTTAAGTTCCCCTTTGATCAGAACCGGTAACAGCAGTTTCTAAATGTCTCAGGTTAGAATTAGTACAGATTTTAAACTATTCTTTGCTTTTTTTAAAATGTAATTTGAAGTTTAACCCTGAAGATACTGTGAGTTTTTTTTTAAGATTGTGATTACCTACATTATAAAAGTCAAGAGCAGTACCATAAACATTTTAAAAAATGAATTCATAGTTATAAGAGGTTAAACAGTTTAAAATAATGAGGTCTATAAATCATAATTAGACACCTTCTGGGTCATGTTTTTAGAAGTATCTACCATTAACAGTGGAGAGGCTTGAGAAATTACAAAGATGAATTTCTTTGCTGATTTTTTTTTTTTTTACCTTCCTTGAACTTTCCCTCTAGCTTTGACTTCTGTCAAGCCTCTGGGAAGAAAAACCCTTCTGAAAATCTCGGACAAGTTCTATTCGGAGAACGAATAACATCATCTCCCTATAAGGTTATTCAATGGATCTTATATAATATTATTTTAAATGGAATCTTTTCAGAACTGGCTACTTAAAATTGTAGCAAAGAGTCTGTTATATTTTTATGTTATTTTTAAAGATTTTATTTAGTTGACAGAGAGAGACACAAGAGAGAGAACACAAGCAGGGGGAGTGGGGGAGGGGGAAGCAGGCTTCCTGCCAAGCAGGGAGCCTGATGTAGGACTTGATCCCAGGACCCTGGGATCATGACCTGAGCCTAACCGACTGAGCCACCCAGGTACCCCACAAAGAGTCTGTTTTAGAAGGAGGCAGAGAAAAAGGAAAGGAGATAGGATGTGGTATTGTCGGAAGAATGCCTGAATATGTGCTCTTCGAACTATCTGCGGTAGGGAGTGGTTCCACATAAACATTTTGCCTTCCAAATTTTATTTTTGCTTTGTGAAGAAAAACAGTTTCCTTTATTGTCCCTACATATTTTGGGTAAGGTGGTATAAGCAGATGTCATTGGACTGTCATTATGTATTGATTTTGCCTTCAATACCTTAATAGATATGGGGATAGAGTAGGGATGTTTTCATAAGCAGTTATGATTATGAAGGCATTAACTTTTTTCTTCTTTTTTTCCAAATTCATTGAAGTCTACTTGAAGTACAATACACTGCACATATTGAAAGTGTATTGTTTGGGGACAACTGGCTAGCTCAGTCAGAGGTGCATGCAACTCTTGGTCTCGGGGCTGTGAGTTTGAGCCCTGCATGGGGTATGGAGATTACTTAAATAAAACTTTTTTAAAAAAAAGTATGTAGTTTGCTCAATATTAATTTATGTATACTCTTGTGAAACCATCGGGGATTAGCTTCTTTTAAACTTTTTTTTAAGGATTTTTATTCACTCACTTATTTAATTTATTTTTTAAAAGATTTTATTTATTCATTTGGGAGAGAGAGAGAGAGACAGAGGGAACACAAGCAGGGGGAGAGGCAGAGGGAGAGAGACAAGCAGACTCCCCTCTGAGCAGGGAGCCTGATGTGGGGGGCTTAGATCCCAGGACCCCGGGATCATGACCTGAGCTGAAGGCAAGATGCTTAACCGACTGAGCCACCCAGGCCCCCTGTCTCCTCTTTCACTCATTTTATATTTGGATCGTTTGTTCCTTTACTATTGAGTTTTCAGAATTCCTTATGTATTCTAGGTGTGATTCCTTTGTTAGGGCAGTAGTTTACAAATAGTTTTTTCCCAGTCTGTAGCTTTTGTTTCCATCATCTTTTTTTTTAAGATTTTATTTTTAAATAATCTCTATACTCAACTTGAGGCTCAAACTCATGACTCTGAGATCAAGAATAGTGTGCTCTACAAACTGGGCCAGCCAGGCACCCCTGTGTCTTCATCTTTTTTTTTTGTAGATTTTATTTATTTATTTGACAGAGACACAGCAAGAGAGGGAACACGAGCAGGGGGAGTGGAAGAGGGAGAAGCAGTTTTTCCGGGTCTTGATCCCAGGATCCTGGGACCGCCACCCAAGCCAAAGGCAGACACTTAACCTCTGCGCCACCCAGGTGCCCCGTGTTTTCAACTTCTTTTTTTTTTTTTTTTTTTTAAAGATTTTATTTATTTATTTGACAGAGATCACAAGTAGGCAAAGAGGCAGGCAGAGAGAATGAGAGGGAAGCAGGCTCCCTGCTGAGCAGAGAGCCCGATGCGGGACTCGATCCCAGGACCCCGAGATCATGACCCGAGCCGAAGGCAGTGGCTTAACCCACTGAGCCACCCAGGCGCCCGTGTTTTCAACTTCTTAACAGAGTATTCCACAGAGCAAACATTAATTTTTATGAGGTCCAATAATCAAATTTCCTTTTTATGGATTGTGTTTTTGGTGTCTAGTCTAAGGACACATGACATAAGCCTTTAGGTCTTGAAGATTTTCTTTTATGTTTCCTTCTGAAACTTTTATAATTTATATATTTAAGTCTGTGATCTTTTTTTGGGTTATTTTATATCAGATATGAGGTTTGGATTGAAATTACAGAATTTTTTAAAAGATTTTATTTATTTATTTGATAGAGATCACAAGTAGGCAGAGCAGCAGGCAGAGAGAGAGGAAGAAGCAGACTCTCCGCTGAGCAGAGAGCCCGATGCGGGGCTCGATCCCAGAACCCTGGGATCATGACCTGAGCTGGGTGGCACCTGAGCCACCCAGGTGCCCCACAGAATTTTTTGGGTTTTGCTTTTTGGGTTTGTTTTTTTTTTTTTGGCATGTAGAAGTCAAGTTGCTTCAACACTATCTGTTCAAAAGACTCTCATTACTTCCCTGAATTGCTTTTGCATGTTTGTCAAAAAATCACAAAGGCATATTTGTAGAGTTCTGTTTCTGGGTTCTCTGTTGATCTGTTTCTTTGGTCTGTGTGTCAGGCATTAGCTTTTTAAAAAAATTTTTTTAAAGATTTTATTTATTTATTTGACAGAGATCACAAGTAGGCAGAGAGGCAGGCAGAGAGAGAGAGAAGGAAGCAGGCTCCCCAGCAAACAGAGAGCCCGATTTGGGGCTCTATCCCAGGACCCTGGGATCATGACATGTGTGTGTGTTCTTGTGTGTGTGTGTGTGTAGTGTAATCATTTCAGGTATGAATTGAAATTCAAAGGAGATAGTGTTGAGGCTGATGGCATACTGAAATCTCTGAGGAAAAGTTTTATCTGTAAGGTAAAGTGCTTATTTTGTGACACTTGTTTTCTAAAATGTAGTCAAATCTTTAATTATTTTAAATCTTTCTTAACAGTTTTCTTTTAACAAGACAGAAACGTGTAAAAAAGTCTGCGTAAAATCCTACGATAAAGGAAATGACGACCACAAGAAAAAGCTGGCTTTTTTGAAGAAAGGGATACAACTAAATTATCAACATCACTGGTAAGTTTCGATAACACTGAGATAGCATGACTTAATTTTTTAAGTCCTTTCAGAAGTAGTTTTTTATAAAAAAAAGTAGTTTTAATACTTGAAACTGTACACTATTTTTGTGACTTTGATTAAAAATTTTAAGTCCTTTCAGTAGTTTTTTTAAAAAAAGTAGTTTTAATTGATACTTGAAATTATAGACTATTTTTTGTGACTTTGAATACAAATTTGAACTAAATATATGCAAGATGATGTTGGTATTGCTTGGTATGATATGCATGCTTGTTAAATCTTTTATTTTTAAAATATTTATATTTAGGATTATTGATAATATGCCAGTAATATGGTGTCACGTTATTGAGGATGGAAAGTACTGCACAACAGGATTTCCGATAGGATGTTTTATTACCAAAGACGGCACAGCAAAAGATGCTTGTGCTCTCCGCGTAAGTGTTGAGAACTTACTATAGAATATAAGTTGCTTATAATTTGCTTTCTGTTATAGTCACTTAGCAAACATTAACGGGACACCTACCATCTTCTAGGTTTTGGGCTAAGTGTTGGGAATACAAACTCAAGTAGGTATGGTCTCTGTCCTCTCGAAGTTCCCAGTCCTGAGTAAGGAGGTGGCCCTGTAGAAAAGGGACAAGGAGGATATAATGGAGGGAATGAAAAAGTATTTGCGAAATAAATGGGTGGGTGAGCATTTCCAGGAGGGAGATCAATGTGATATAGAGCTTGGAAGTTGGGGCGCCTGGGTGGCTCAGTGGGTTAAGCCTCTGCCTTCGGCTCAGGTCATGAACTCAGTGTCCTGGGATCGAGCCCCGCATCGGGCTCTCTGTTCAGCAGGGAACCTGCTTCCCCCTCTTCTCTCTGCCTGCCTCTCTGCCTACTTGTGATCTCTGCCTGTTAAATAAATAAATAAAATCTTTAAAAACAAAGAGCTTGGAAGTCTGAAGCAGGATGATGTGATTGGGGGACTGTGAGGAGTTGAGCATGTCTACCAGCATAAGTTTTGGGGTTTAGAAAGTACAGCTAGAGATGAAGCTAAAACGGGGGGTAGGCAGAAACCAGGTCATGGAGGGAGGTCCTGTGTGCAATGGTAAGGAGAATCGTATTGAACGCCTCTTGTGGGCCAGGAGCGATGTTATATTGCTTTTTACAGTGATTGAGTTCATCCTGAGAATGGCCCTGTTGCTGGGATCCACTGCTGCCATTTTACAGAAGGTGAGACCCAGTCTCCGAGAGGCTGTGGCATGACTAGAGGCATACAGCTAGTTACGTGGCAGAAGTGGACTCCAACTCTGATCTTTCTAGCTTGGATGTCCCAATCACACCGTTCTGCCTTGCGGTTCTCAGGCGGTCTCCTACCAGGCCCCAGACTAGCAGGAGTGTCTTGGGGCTGCCATGGAGCATGACTAAGGGGCCGACCGGACGTGAAAGAGCTCAACCAGGGCAGCACTGCTTTTGATCTGTTTTCTGTATGGTGACTTGATGCGGGTCAGTGATGGGGACAAAAGGGACAGGAGAAGGAAGAGTGTAGGGTGACTGCCCAGTTTCTGCCTTGGTTGTCTAACTGATGGTGCTCTTAACTGTTTCTTTCCAGAGAAAAGTGCAGTCATTTATGTACCATCTTGGTGATTTTGGTCAAATTCGAGGGACTTATTATTTATCTATTAAATTTTTTTTTAGTTTATTTAGTCTTAGTCATTTCTACACCTATCCTGGGGCTGGAACTCAGGACCCCGAGATCAAGCCTCACATATTCTTCTGACTGAGCCAGCCAGGCACCCCTAAATGTTTTTTTGAAGATTTTTAGATTTTTTTTTTTTTAAAAATTTAAAGATTTTATTTATTTATTTATTTATTTGACACAGAGAGAGCACAAGCATGGGGAGCAGCAGGCAGAGGGAAAGGGAGAAGCAGGCTCCCCACTCAGCAGGGAGCCTGATGTGGGGCTCGATCCCAGGACCCCGAGATCTTGACCTGAGCTGAAGGCAGATGCTTAATCAACTGAGCCACCCAGGTGCCCCTCATATATCTTTTTAAAATCTTTTATTATGAGCAATTTCAAACACATAGAAAAGCTTAATTCATTATGTAGTGGACACTTCTATACGCAGTACCTAGATTCTTTTTGTTTTCTTAAGATTTTGTTTATTTATTTGATGGAGAGAGAGATCACAAGTAGGCAGAGAGGCAGGCGGAGAGAGAGGGGGAAGCAGGCTCCCCACTGAGCAGAGAGCCCGATGTGGGGCTTTGATCCCAGGACCCTGGGATCATGACCTGAGCTGAAAGCAGAGGCTTAACCCACTAAGCCATGCAAGCGCCCCAGTACCTAGATTCTATCATGAACGTTTTAATTTTTTACAGTTTTTTTTAAAGATTTCATTTATTTATTCGACAGACAGATATCACAAGTAGGCAGAGAGGCAGGCAGAGAGAGAGGGGGAAGCAGGCTCCCCACTGAGCAGAGAGCCCGATGTGGGGGTTTGATCCCAGGACCCTGAGATCATGACCTGAGCTGAAGGCAGAGGCTTAACCCACTGAGCCATGCAAGCGCCCCAGTACCTAGATTCTATCATGAACGTTTTAATTTTTTACAGTTTTTTTTAAAGATTTCATTTATTTATTCGACAGACAGATATCACAAGTAGGCAGAGAGGCAGGCAGGGAGAGAGGGGGAAGCAGGCTCCCCGCTGAGCAGAGAGCCCGATGTGGGGCTCGATCCCAGGACCCTGGGATCATGACCTGAGCTGAAGGCAGAGGCCTTAACCCACTGAGCCACCCAGGTGCCCCCTTTTTTACAGTTTTATTTAAGTAATCTGTACACCCAACAGGGGCTCGAATTCATGACTCCAAGATCAAGAGTTGCATGCTCTTCCAACTGAGCCAGCAACATGCCCCAAATTAGCATTTTAAAATATTTGATTTATCACATGTCTACCCTTTTGTCTATCCCTGTATCATTAATCCAAACAAGGCTGCATGTTCTCTGTCTTTTATTTCCTGCAAATTGGCAGATGGATCCACTGGCTTGATCAGATTCAAGTTTGATCTCCTCGGTGAAATAAGATAGTGGTGTGTTCTTTCAAGAGGCAAATGATGTCTCCTTTTTAACAAATGAATTTATTATTATTATTTTTAAGATTTTATTTACTTGAGAAAGAGAAAAGGGGGGAAGTTTGGGGGGAGATAGAGGGAGAGGGACAAGCTGATTCTGTGCTGTGTGTGGAGTCTGACTTGGGGCTAGATCCCATGACCCTGAGACCCTGACCACGAGCTGAAACCAAGAGTCAGACAGTTAACCAACTGTGCCACCCAGGCTCCCTCCCCAAATAGATTTATTATTTAGATGTTTTAGGTTCAGAGAAAAATTGAGAGGCAGGTACAGAGATTTTCCCACAGACCCCTTGCCCTCCCTCACGTGCATAGCCTCCCTCATGATCAGTATCACTCACCATAGTGTGGTGCATTTCTTACAACTGATAAACCTGCATTCACACAGCATTATCACCCAGAGAGCACAGTTTTCAGTAGGTTCACTCTTGGTGTTGTACATTTTATGGGTTTGGACAAATGTATAATGACACATACCTACTGTAAGGGTATCCTACTGAGTAGTCTCATAGCCCCACAAATCTGTGTTCTTCCTTCTGCCTATTCATCCCTCCCTCCCACCCCAACCCTGATGTCTTTTTGTCTCTCTTTTGTTGTGACACATGGATCCATTAATTCTTTAGAGGTTGTGTTCACTGGAGAAATGGTAGCAGGAGCGTGGAGCCAGAGCTCCCCTCAACCAGAAAACAAAATTCTTCTCCCTGGTAATGTCTGTCCAGCGCCCTCTACTGGCAACACTTCATTCAACGCCTTCTTACAAAGGAAAACAATTTTTAATTTTTAAATTTTTTTTTAAGATTTTATTTATTTATTTGACAGACAGAGATCACAAGTAGGCAGAGAGAGAGGAAGGGAAGCAGGCTCCCCGCTGAGCAGAGAGCCCGATGCGGGGCTCGATCCGAGGACCCTGGGATCATGACCTGAGCCGAAGGCAGAGGCTTTAACCCACTGAGCCACCCAGGCATCCCGGAAAACAATTTTTTAAAAAAGATTTTATTTATTTGAGAGAGGGAGCGGACGCATGCACAAGCAGGGGGAGCAGCAGACAGAGGGATAGGGAGAAGTAAGCTCTCCACTGAGCAGGGAGCCCGACGTGGTCCTTGATCTGAGGACCCTGGGATCACGACCTGAACCAACTGAGCCACCTAGTCACCTGCAAAAGAAAAAAATTCAAAGGGCCTGGGTAATTTTCATAGAGGCCAAAAGGAATGAATTTGGAGATGCGAGGCAAAAGTCAATGACTGGCACACTTTATATGCACTTACCGATGAAATCCCTGTGCAGCTCTCTTCTCTCTGGTATTCTGCCCCATACCATGTAGCCCCTGGGCATCCCTGGACTGTGAACCTTGTCTCCTCAATTCTGCGAGACTGTAGGGCTCTGATTGGGTACCCTTTCCTTGCACCAGATCCTGAAAATTCTCCCTGGGAAGTAAGCTTGAAGCAGTAGGCGGGCTCACCTTATTTGTTGCCTTTCTCTTAATGATCAGTCTCTCTCTCTCTCTCTTTTGTAAAGATTTATTTATTCATTTGGCGGGGAGGGGCAAAGGGAGAGAGAGAATCCCAAGCAGACTCCCCACTGACTGGGGAGCCCAATGCGGGGCTTGATCCCAGGACCCCCAAGATCATGACCTGAGCCAAAACCAAGAGTCAGTGGCTCAACCAACTGAGCCACCCAGGTGCCCCAGTGATCAGTCTCTTCATGCTCTTTGTTGTCTGAGGTCTAAAAAATGTTGTCTTTATATATTTTATCCATTTTTTTTAGTTGTTTAAAGTGAAGGGATAAATCTGGTCTTGCATTATTCTGTCATGTTGGAAGAAGGGAGTCCAAATCCCTTGCTTTCTCCTTGCCTACATTCCCTCAGTGTAACTTTGCCCATCCCTTTTTAGCTTTTCAGAACCTCTTTGTTTTAGATGTGTCTCTTGTATACAACATGTTGTTGAGTTTTGCTTTGTGGTATCTTCCGAAAGTCCTTTTCCTCTTACTAGGTGATTTAAGCCTATTTACATATGCTGATATGATGTTTGGTCTCACTTCTGTTATATTAGTTTATGCTTTTGTTCATTATTTTTATATTCTATATTTTATTGATTCTAAAACTCATCTTTTCCCACATTTTAACATTTATGAAATCAGAATGTGTCCCTTTCAGTTGATGGCTTGTCAAAGTTTAATTAGCAATGTTTTTTCTTAGCAGCACATAAAATAATGTCTTTCTAAAAGATTTATTTATTTGAGAGAGAAAGTGGAGGTGGGGGAAGGGAGGGACAGGGAGGGAGATCTCCAAGCAGACTCTGACTGTGGAGCCCTACACAGGGCTCTATCCCACAACCCTGAGACCACGACCCGAGCCAAAACCAAGAGTCAGATGCTTAACTGACTGTGTCACCCAGATGCCCCTAAAATAATGTTTTATAGTTGGTGGCATTTTAGATTCCATGAAATGGAATTATTAGTCACCTCTTTCTTTAAAGGGTCTCATGCAGTTTCATGATTAGGTGTCTAGTTATAGATTTTTGTTTTGCTTTGTTTTTAATCTTCTTTGTAATTTTTTTGAGTTTCCTGGATTGGTGTGTCTTATCAGTTCTGGAATTCTCAGCATTGTCAGATACTTTCTTCTTTCCTTTTCAGACTCCAGTTAAAGCTGTGTGAAATGTTTTTATTTTCTCCTCCATGCCTCTTAATCTCCCTTGTGTATTTTCCATTTTTTTCTGTGCTGTGTTCTGGCCTATCTTCTAGTCTAAATTTTCTTCTCATTTGTTTCTTCTCTTATAAACATTGGCATTGAGGGCACATATTGTGATGAGCACCGGGTGTTGTATGTAAATGATGAATCACTAGATTCTACTCCTGAAACCAATATTGCACTGTGTGTTAACTTACTAGAATTTAAATAAGAACTTGGAAAAAAAAGAAATGTGTTATTACAATAACATCGATATCAAACTATTGAGATTTTTGTTCTCACATTTTCAAGCACTTTGCCTTGGCATCTGATAATTTATAAGTTAATTCATATATAAACAAACCTCAAAAATCCTAAAAAAAAACCCTCATAGGCACTGAATTTTTTTTAAAGATTTTATTTATTTATTTGACAGACAGAGATCACAAGTAGGCAGAGAGGCAGACAGAGAGAGAGGGGGAGAAGCAGACTCCCCGCTGAGCAGAGAGCCCGATGTGTATCTCGATCCCAGGACCCTGAGATCATGATCTGAGCCGAAGGCAGAGGCTTTAAACCACTGAGCCACCCAGGTGCTCGGCACTGAATTTTTAATTTCAACAATTAGCTTTCTCATTTCTGCAAGTTTTGTTTTGTTCTTTTGCAAATTCGCTACATCATTTTTTTAAAAAAGATTTTATTTATTTATATGGCAGACAGAGATCACAAGCAGGCAGAGAGGCAGGCGGAGAGAGAGGAGGAAGCAGGCTCCCCTCTGAGCAGAGAGCCCCATGCGGGGCTCGATCCCAGGGTCTTGGGATTGTGACCTGGGCTGAAGGCAGAGGCCCCAACCCACTGAGCCACCCAGGCGCCCCTCGCTACATCAGTATTTTATACTTTTCTATTTCATGCACATGCTGTCCTGCTTGTATTTTAATTCTTTGAAGTATAGTAAATGTAGTTAATTTAATTTTATTTTTTTAAAGATTTTATTTATTTGACAGACAGAGATCACAAGCAGGCAGAGAGGCATGCAGAGAGAGAGGGGGAAGCAGGCTCCCCGCTGAGCAGAGAGCCCGATGTGGGGCTCGATCCCAGGACCCTGGGATCATGACCTGAGCTGAAGGCAGAGGCTTAACCCACTGAGCCACCCAGGCGGCCCCAGAGGGTCTCATTTTAGCCTTCTCAGCTGGGAGGGCCCTCCCTGAGTGCTCTCCTCCCTATCCCATGAGGCTACCCAAACTTAAGTTCAAGTTTGCCCAGATCAGCAGGTGTCCTCAGGGCAATAGCCGTGTCAGTGCTCCCTCACCCAGCTTAACTCTCTGGCTTCCAGCTTTCCCTTAGAATTTGGCATGGCAATTCCTTACTTTCTTCTCAGCTCAGGTTTTGTTTTTGTTTCTTTTTTTTTTAAAGATTTTATTTATTTATTTGACAGACAGAGATCACAAGTAGGCAGAGAGGCAGGCAGAGAGAGAGGAGGAAGCAGGCTCCCCGCGGAGCAGAGAGCCCGATGTGGGGCTTGATCCCAGGACCCTGGGATCATGACCTGAGCTGAAGGCAGAGGCTTTAACCCACTGAGCCACCCAGGCACCCCTTGTTTTTGTTTCTTATTTAAAAGACTTTATTTATTTAAAAAAGATTTTATTTATTTATTTATTTGACAGACAGAGATCACAAGTAGACAGAGAGGCAGGCAGAGAGAGAAGGGGAACCAGGTTCCCTGCTGAGCAGAGAGCCTGATGTGGGGCTCGATCCCAGGACCCTGGGATCATGACCTGAGCCAAAGGCAGAGGCTTAACCCACTGAGCCACCCAGGTACCCCTAAAAGACTTTATTTTTTAGAGCAGGATTAGGTTCACAGCAAAATTAAGAGGAAATGTACAGAGAGTTCTCATATACTCCCTACTCCAATATAGACATAGCTTCCCCCACTATCAACCTCCCCCACCAGAGTAGTATACTTCATTTTGTTTTTAAAAAATTGAAAAAAAAATTAAGATTTTACTTATTTATTTGAGAGAGAGAAATCAAGAGCTCGGGGAGGGGCAGAGGAAAAGGGACAAGCAGACTCTGTGCTGAGCCAGAGCTCAGTCTGGGGCCTGATCTCATGACCCTGGGCTCATGATATGAGCTGAAACGGAGTCTGACACTTAACTGACTGACTCACCCAGGCACCCCTAAAAAGATTTTATTTTTAAGTAATCTCTACACCAATGCGGGGCTTGAACTTATAACCTGGAGATGGAGGGTCGCATGCTGTACCAACTGAGCCAGCCGGCCACCCCAGAGTGGTACATTTTACTTTTTTTTTTTTTTTTTTTAAAGATTTTGTTTATTTATTCGACAGAGATCACAAGTAGGCAGAGAGGCAGGCAGAGAGAGAGGAGAAAGCAGGCTTTCCACGGAGCAGAGAGCCCGATGTGGGGCTCGATCCCAGGACTCTGGGATCATGACCTGAGCCGAAGGCAGAGGCTTTAACCCACTGAGCCACCCAGGCGCCCCAGAGTGGTACATTTTATACAATTGATGAAAAATTGACACCCAATGTCTGTACTTTACATCAGGGTTGACTTTTGGGTTTGTACATTCTATGTTCATGTTGCTTTTATGAAGATATTTGTTATGTTATTTTTATCATTTGTAGTTTTCAGCAGGAGATTTAGCCCAAAGTGGATTGGAATTGGAAATCTAGTTGAAGATTCAAAGCAAAATTTTAACATCAGTAGGAAGGAAACTAACATTTAATGATCTCCTTGTTCTGTGCCAGGTGCTGGGCTAGTTCTTTCCCTGTAATTTCTCACTTAATCCACTTAATAATTTTATGAAGTAAGTGATGGTATCCCCATTTTAAGAAAACTAAGGCCCAGAAACACGGACATACAAAAGAGTGTATGTAGCAAAATCTGAATTGTGTCCCAGTGTTTTTGGTCCAAATTCTGTTCTCTCTGCAACATAGGAAACTACCTCTTGTATTATTTGAACGCTTGTAGAGTGTTAGCCCTTAGGGCATAATTAAGACATGGCTGGCATATAACAGATGTTCAAAAATATTTGCTGAATGAATGAATGAAGCAACATTCCTAGCCTTGTGATCACACAGGCTAGTACATCCCATACCTCAGCCTTCAGCCTAGGCAGTTTGACTGTGGAGACCACATCCTTAACCACAACACTGGCTGCTTCTGTTAGTATATATCATGGACATCCGATACCAATGCGTGGTATTCTCCATATTAGGACATGCAAATCTGCTAGCTGCAGTTTATTTCTCTATATGATTATACCACGTTTCATTTAAATGAGTGGATAGATAGTGGTTTCTTGGTGGTTTCTAGTCCTTTGCAATTACAGACAGCCCTGTAGGGAGCAGTACTTACTCCCCACCCTAAGCTGACTGTGATACTCCTCCACAGGACCACTCTTACCCTCTTCTCTATTATCACTGTACTAAAGGATCTCTAAAATTCCTTCAGGCCATCACCCTCAATTCTGGGATTTGCAGAGCTGTAATTCTTAATCTAGGCGTCCTGCATGTTGTAGATTACTGAATATGGTAATTGACAAGGTTCATTTGGATTCATTTTCTTTTTTTTTTTTTAAAGATTTTATTTATTTGATAGACAGAGACCACAAGTAGGCAGAGAGGCAGGCAGAGAGAGAGGGGGAAGCAAACTCCCTGCTGAGCAGAGAGCCCGATGCGGGGGCTCGATCCCAGGACCCTGAGATCATGACTCGAGCTGAAGGCAGAAGCTTTAACCCACTGAGCCACCCAGGCACCCCTGGATTCATTTTCTGAAGATTGAAGGGCTTGGGTAATGTAATAGCTAATATTGGTTGAAGGCTTCCTATGCTAAGCACTGTACTGAATATATACATTATTCTATTTAATCCTCAACCATTCTATGAGCAATCCTATTATGGTCCCCATTTTTTTTTAGTTAAATCTATTTTTTTTAGTTAAATCTATTTTTTAAAGATTTTTATTTATTTATTTGACAAACAGAGATCACAAGTAGGTAGAGAGGCAGGCAGAGAGAGAGGAGGAAGCAGGCTCCCCGCCAAGCAGAGAGCCCAATGCGGGGCTCGATCCCAGGACCCCGAGATCATGACCTGAGCCGAAGGCAGAGGCTTTAACCCACTGAGCCACCCAGGTGTCCCTAGTTAAATCTATTTTTAAGATTTTTATTTTTATTTGTCAGAGTGAGATTGAGAGTGAGAGAGAGAGATAGGCAGACAGAGAGGCAGGCTCCCTGCTGAGGAAGGAGCCCAGCTTGGGACTTGATCCCAGGATGGGATCACAACCGGAGCTGAAGGCAGATGCTCAACCAACTGAGCCACCCAGGCATCCCAGTTAAAGATATTTTTATAAGTAATCTCTACACCCAAGGTGGAGCTCAAACTCATGACCCTGAGATCAGAAATCACATGCTGTATCAACTGGGCCAGCCAGGTTCCGCTATTGTTCCCATTTTTAAAAAGAGGAAACTGAGGCTCAAAGAGGTTAAATGACTTGTCTGTGTTCATATAGCTTGTAGGTGCTGTCTGATTTCAAAGCTCATATTACAAAGCCCTTTGTTTGCTAGGGCTGCACTAAAAGTGCACAACAAAATGGGTAGCTTAAAACAATAAAAGTTTGGGGCACTTGAGTGGCTTAGTTGGTTAAGCATCTGACTTTGGCTCAGGTCATGATCTCAGGGTCCTGGGATGGAGCCCTGTGAGTCAGGCTCCCTGCTCAGTAGGAGTCTGCTTGAGATTCTCTCTCTCCCTTTGGCGCCCCCCCCCCATGCGCGCGCACTCTCTCTCTCTCTCTCTCAAATAAATAAATAAATAAATCTTTAAAAAAAAAAACAAAAAAAATTTATTGTCTCCTAGTTCTGGAGTCTAGAAGTCCAAGATCAAGGTGTAGGCAGTATTGTTTCCTTCTGAAGGTTCTGAGGTTGCCAGATGGGAGGGGGGTGGGGGATGGGCAAAATAGGTGAAGGGGATTAAGAAGTATAAACTGCCAGTTATAAAATAAATAAGTTATGAAGATGAAAAGCATAGGGAATCTAGCCAGTGATATTATAATGGATCTCATTTTTAATCAATGGTCAGATTATATATTTTTTAGATTCTGGGAAAAGTTCAAGCTTCTTTAAAATTTCCGTGTCTTTTTGCAGCCTGAATTCAACAAAAGTAATACTTTCTACCTCTTCAACCACGTTGATATTATTATCACATATCACAAAGAAAGTGAAAGAAATTGGGGTACCACAAGATTGGTTGCTGCTAGACTTGACCCCCAAAGGTAATTATAGACTATCTTTTTAATTAGCCCCTTTAATTTAAAAATTAATTCAGAATGTAGGAGTTCGCAACTAGAATTTTCATTTTTAGGATACATGTGTGTTGTAACCTTAGACATAGGGTTTGAAAAATCAAACAGGCTATTTATTCCCTAGCGTTTGCCTACTATGTAATGTGAGGAAGAATTGACAGATCTGGAAGGCAATAGACTTATCGAGGGCATCCTAACTCTCTTCTTTGCTGGCTGCCATTGGACAAAGAGCTGGGATTTAGATCTGGGTTTCTTCCAAGGACAGGTCTATTATTGGAGTCTGTCAGGCAGGTATCAGCTGAAAATAAGGAAGAATCTACTAACAATGGATGGCACAGCTGTTAGAGAGTTCATAATTAAGCATCCAGCGTAGTGTCTGGTCCCCAGTAAGTGCTCAATGGATTATAAAGGACAATCAGCACTATGTAAGAGACTACACAGGTGACCTTGAATGTTCCAACTAGGATCCTTTGAAAATATAGGGTAAATGAGAACTCTTCAATTAAGACAGAGAGGGGAATATAGCATACAGCGTGTAAAGTCGTGGTCCATTATGAGCAAAATATTAATAAAACCTGAAATACTAAGATGGGGGAAAGAATGTGAGTATATTAAAGGAGGCCCTTGTGATAGAGTTTTCCGAGACAGAACGAGGAATTAGGAAATTTGGATTTTAGTCTCATCTCTCCTGGTTCCATTTTGTAAGTCAACCCTAGTTTGTAGAAATGGATCAGACTTTATTGTTTTTAAGGTTACTGCCCTATTTGACGTCAGCCAAGGCTGTTCCATCTGGCACAGATGATTCCCAAAGGGAAAGAAGAGTTAGAAACTGTATCGTGCCAAACTTTTGACCACTGGGTCGGTTGACTTGATCTGCCATAGGCTTAATTTCCTCATCTGTGAAAGGAGAGGACTGAATTAGGAGTTTTTAGTATGGTCCCTGATATATCAAGCCCTGGACATTTTTTTAAAAGATTTTATCTATTTATTCGACAGATGAGTAGGCAGAGAGGCAGGCAGAGAGAGAGAGGGGAGGAAGCAGGCTCCCTGCTGAGCAGGGAGCCCGATGTGGGGCTCAATCCCAGGACCCTGGGATCATGACCTGAGCTGAAGGCAGAGGCTTTAACCCACTGAGCCACCCAGGCGCCCCCAAACTCTGGAAATTTTTATTGATGTGTATTTTTCTGGGTAAAAAGGGCCTATAGATTTCATTAAATGGACCCCAAGTGGTGAGGAACACTGGTACTTTCCAACTCTGGTTTATCTTAGTAAAAGGATATCCTTTTTAAAAAAAATTTGTTTTTTAGAGTTTTTTTTAAAAAAAGACTTTATTTACTTATTTGAGAGAGAGAGAGAGAGAGAGAGCTTGAGAGGGGAGAAGGTCAGAGCGAGAAGCAGACTCCCCATGGAGCTGGTAGCCAGATGCGGGACTGGAGCCTGATGTGGGGCTCAATCCTGGGACTCCGGGATCATGACCTGAGCTGAAGGCAGTTGCTCAACCAATTGAGCCACCCAGGCACCCAAAAGGATATTCTTTTGAAATTCTTTTTAAATTAACAAGAAATACTAATCATTGTCAAGGGCAATCACTGATGCTTTTTTTGGTGTATGTCACTTTAACAGAATGTTAGGAGGATGGACTGTGAGGTCTAACTCAGGATGGCTGCTCATATTCGAAGTCATTAGGTAGTAAACATAGTCATTAGGTAGTAAACACAAACATAGGTAGGGCTCACCCAGGAAGCTGGTCCCATCAGCTGTATGAAAATCAAGCTTAATGCTTTACAGTTATATCTCATATTGTCAGACTCAGAGTAAAAAAGCCAAGAAAATATTTTTTAGACATATTTATTCTACACTGCACATAGTAACAGTTTATGTATGCATGCAGTGAAACTTTTATCTAATCATTGTAAAGGTCATTTATGTGGGCCCCTTGAGAACAAGGACTGTGCTGTAAATCATTTTTTTTTACAATTAGGCAGTCTGCTCAAGGTCCTATGAAGTGAGTTAGGCCTCACGGTATTCTAGGCCTACAGTCTTGTGTTTTTTATTAGGGATCGTACCCAGCTAATTTCCCTGATGGTTACCATAGTTGATCGTTTCTTTTTACTAAAATTACTGACTTCATTTGGCTTTTGAATGACCATACTTCACTGATTGTCTCCTGTCTCACTGGTTGTATATCAGTCTTTCTCATTTCTCCAACATCTTCATATTGGAGGGCCCCAGGACTGAGTCTTTGAACTTTTTTCTTCTTTATGTAGACTTCCACATTGGTAATCTTATCTTATCTCATGGTATTAAATCCAGTAATGACCCTTAGATCTGTAAACTTGTCTATCTAGTTGTCGACTTGACATGACCACGTGGATGTCTAGTAAGCATTTGAAATTTTTTTTTAAAGATTTTATTTATTTATTTGAGAGACAGATCACAAGTAGCCAGAGAGGCAGGCAGAGAGAGAAGGGAGGAGGCAGGCTCCCTGCTGAGCAGAGAGCCCGATGCGGGGCTTGATCCCAGGACGCTGGGATCATGACCTGAGCCGATGGCAGTGGCTTTAACCCACTGAGCCACCCAGGTGCCCCAGCATTTGAAAATTTTTTAAGAAGATTTATTTATTTGAGAAAGAGAGAGAGAGAGAGAACGCACAAGTGGTGGAGGGAGGGGGAGAGGGAGAAGCGGGCTTCCCTGCCCAGGGCTCGATTCCAACACCCTGAGATCATGACCTGAGCCAAAGTCAGACGCTGAACTCACTGAGCCACCCAGGCGCCCTGGCAAATTTAACGTGACCAAACATGAATTTGTAATCTTCCCTCCAACCTGTTTTTCCTGTCGTCCGTCTCAGCAAATGGCAACTACATCCTTCAAGTTGCTCAGGCCCCCACACTGTTGGCAGCCCCCTTGACTCCTCTTTACCATTTTTCCCTCCTAGCCTGTATCTATTCCAATCCTTTGGCACACCATGGGACTGTATTTTTAAAATATATTCAGGACATCCTTTCTCATCACCTCCACCTCTATCATCTGGTCCAAGACATTGTTACATCTCACCTGACTGGTGGCAACACTCTCGCCGGTCTCCCTGGTGCCATCCTTGTCGCCCAGCAGTCTGTTCCCCATACAGCGGGCAGCATTCTGTACAGAGCATTCAGCTCATGTCAGTCCTCCGCTCAGAATCTTCCAGTGGCTTCCCATCTCACTTAAAGGCCCAAGTTTTCAAAAGGCCTAGAAGGCCTTATGCAACCCGTATGTAAGGCTAGTGGTTTAAAATAGGCCTTTTACATTGGTTGAAGATCTTAATACACTTTTTGGTGCATGATCTCTCTCACATGAAATTCAGGTATTTCCTATGCTGGGTTCAAGGCCCACACTTAAACAGTAAACCTTGATATGTGTTGTCATTCTGTGATGGAATGTTTTTCTGTAGATGTTAAGTTTTTATCGGTAGCCTTAACAGTGATCATTTCTTTAATTCATAGCTGATTTATTTTACTTTTAATTTTTAAATTTTTTAAAAGTAGGCTCTGGGCTGAGTGTGGAGCCCAATGCAGGGCTTGAACTCACGACTCTGAGATCAAGATCTGAGCTGAGATCAAGAGTCAGACACTTAACCGACTGAGCCACCCAGGCGCCCTAATTCATAGCTTTTTAAAAATACATTTTGGCTTTAAATAGAATTCAGCCTACCAACACTTAGTAAGGGCATATCATATGCCAGACATTAGGCTTACAAAAATGAATAGGAAGAGGGGCACGTCAGTAACTCCTGCAATTGTGAGTGAATGGTTTTATTGTGCATATACATGTAGAAATAACCATCCCATAAAGGTTGCATATTCTCCTTTACACGGAAGCCAAGGGATAAGTTGTATGTTGAGTAAATAATTCAAAAGGGAAGCACTACTCTTTCTCCTTTCAATTTTTCTGTCTCCCCTTTATTCTGCTTTTATTTTTCAAATAATATTACAGTCTCTTTGTTCCTGACTAGGCGCTGGTTAGCGCTGTTCTGTTCAGTGCATCATCCTGTTTGCATAGATTATGTCCTCCCTACCTTTCATCACTAATCGTAGCATTTTACACACAGTAGGCCCTCAGATCCCTGGCTGCTTATAAATAAGATTTCTGTTTGGTTTTTTAAGCCTACAGCTAAGATTACAAGCTAGGTTGTTTAATATATTGGGAGGGATGAGGTGACAGATAAGAAATAAAGCCATTTGCTAATAGAAGGACTTTAGAAAAATCTATGTACAGCCAAAGAGAAGATTCCTTTTTTTTTGAGATTTTATTTTTATATTTTTAAAGATTTATTTATTTATTTATTTATTTGACAGACAGAGATCACAAGTAGGCAGAGAGGCAGGCAGAAAGAGAGGGAGGAGGAAGCAGGCTCCCTGCTGAGCCGAGAGCCAGATGTGGGGCTTGATCCCAGGACCCTGGGATCATGACCTGAGCCGAAGGCAGAGGCTTTAACCCACTGAGCCACCCAGGCGCCCCGAGATTTTATTTTTAAGTAATCTCTACATCCAACATGGGGCTTGAGCTTATAGCTCTGAGATCAAGAGTTGCACGCGCTGCCGACTGAGCCAGCCAGGCTCATGAGAAGAACCGTGAGAAGGTTCTTAGGGATATGTTTTCCCCTGCTGTCTGAAGTAGAGCGTTCCTCTGAAAATATTTGGAAGCTGAAACGCCAAAGTGAAGAAGGAATTGCCATTAAATTATATGGAAAGAAATGCGAAAACGATTCTCATTTTACAAAAAATTGAAAACACAGCATGTGGACCTGAAGCCGTCCATGCTCTGAACTGTGTCTGTGAGCATCTGTGCTTGAGCTTGCGAAGTTCAGAGCATGGACGGCTTCAGGTCCACATGCTGTGTAGTTCCCAGGGAAGGCGCTGGGCGGCGCCAGTCTCGCTGCGGGGCTGCGAGCTGCATTTAGGATGGCTTCCTGCAAAAGTGATGCTGAATCCTCTTTTCAATTTTTTGTAAAAATGAGAATCTTTTTCGCATTTCTTTCCATTATTTCATGAAAACAGGTGCTAATGTAGGCCGTTCATTAAAGCAAAGTGGCATAAAGTGAGCTCCGGAAAAACAGGGGTACCGGTATTGCATTTTAGGCAGGATATTGACTCTCGTTTGAGTATTAGGGACATTTAGAAACAGAAGTATTTTAAGCCATAAAGAGTGTTAAATATGAAATGTAATGGAAGGCGTATTTCTTCTGTCTGCTATTCTTTTTAGATTTTTTTATATTATTTTTTTAATTTATTTGACAGACAGAGATCTCAAGTAGGTGGAGAGACAGGCATAGAGAGAGAGAGAGAGGAGGAAGCAGGCTTCGCACTGAGCAGAGAGCCCGATGCAGGGCTCGATCCCAGAACCCTGAGATCATGACCCGAGCCAAAGGCAGAGGCTTTAACCCACTGAGCCACCCAGGCGCCCCCTGTCTGCTATTCTTATATGCCTGCATAACCATGACTCGGAAATAACCCTTCTTCCCCTCCCTCTTTTCTTAGCTATAAGCATTCAGATGAAAACCACCTGACTTGCAGTGGACCCCCTATGGAAATTCCTGGAGAAGATACAGATAAGATGAATGTAACCTACACTTACTCCGTGAGATTTGAAGTAAGTGTTCCATGCCATCATCTTACTTTTGTTCCAAATCAAATATATAAATACCATATACTTCATTAATAGTAAAGCCTTAATTTCCATTATCAAAGCTTTTTATAGCACAGCTAAGAGCCCAGGAAAGCAGGTAAGTTCTTTATATTAAAACTAGTCAGAGGACAATCGTGAAAGGAATTCTGTATTAAATCTCCCTTTCAGGTACTGTGTCAGATAACTTACTTTCTCTTATTTTATGTGGAGGTTTGAAAGAAGTACTTGGAGAATCAGAGGAGTCTCACCTGGGGTTGGCAGGCTGTTGGGCTGCTCCAGTAGAACCTTAAAGGACAGAGTATCATGTAGTGAAAAGAGAATACTTAAACAAAAATTTTTTTTTTATATATTTGAGAGAGAGAAAGAGGGGCCAGGGGCAGAGGGAGAGAGAATGTTAAGCAGACTCCCATGCAAAGCCCAGAGCCTGATGCAGGGCTCAGTCCCACAACCCTGAGATCATGACCGGAGCCCAAATCAAGAGTCAGATGCTTAACTGACTAAGCCACCCAGACACCCCGAAAAGCGCATGCTTATTGGGCTCAGACTGACCTGGCGTTCAAGTTGAGGCTTGGCCGGTTGCTCGCGGTGTGAGCTTAGGTAAGTCATTTGACCTCAGGCTCAATTTTTTTTCACATGTTATTTCATCCTCATTTTCAGAATATATAAAGACCTTAGCACGACACAGAGTAGGTCCCCAACATATGGCACTCATTATTGTTTCTACATCTGTCATTTGTCTTTTGTAAGTGGCTGTTTTTATGAAGTCTGTATTTGGGAAGGGTGGGTAGACATACAGACTGACTATTAACATTCTAGTGAATAATTTATCAGTACTGTGATGTCCATGTTTCCCAAAGATTTTTCTGGAAACTCGTTGCTTCATATTTTATTTGTTTTTGCTTTGTATTTTCAAAAGCATTGTGTGGAAAAGGGATTCTATGATGAGGTTACTTCAGATAATGCTGAGTTAAACGATGTTAAAACAATGGCATCGAGAGTAGTCATTATGTTAGAAAGCACTGTGATTTTTCAGAAGATGATTATGATACATGGCATTTCATAGACAATGGCAGAACTCATGGGATTATAATGTTTTGTAACATATTCAAGGGAAACACTGCATGTGGTACCAAAAAATATGCGACTTTGTACAAATGAGATACTACACATGCTATTTTCACTCCATGTGTTTATCATGGACACCTTTCCATGTCAATAAAGACAGAATCACAGCCTTCTTTTTATTTACTGCCTGGCACATTTATTTGAAATTTTTTAAAGATTTCATTTACTTATTTGTCAGAGAGAGAGCACAAGCAGGCAGAGGCAGAGAGAGAAGCAGGCTCCCCGCTGAGCAGAGAGCCTGATGCGAGGCTCGATCCCAGAACCCTAGGATCATGACCTGAGCTGAAGGCAGCTGCTCAATGGACCAAGCCACCCAGGCGTCCCTATTTTTAAAATTTTTAAAAATATTTTATTTATTTATTTAAGAGAGAGTGAGTGAGAAAGCATGAGAAGGGGCAGAGGCAGAGGGAGGAACAGACCCCCTGCTAATAAGCAGGGAGCCCGACTCAGGGCTCGATCCCAGGACCCTGAGATCACAGTCTGAGCGGAAGGTAGACGCTTAACCAACTGAGCCACCCAGGCACTCCATTTTTAAAAGTTTTTAGATTTATTTTTATTTTAGAGAGGGGAGGGTGGGGAGGGGCAGAGAGAGAAGGAGAAAGAGTGTCAAGCAGACTCCATGCTGAGCGCAGAGCCCCATGTGGGGCTTGGTCCCACGACCCTGAAATCGTGACCTGAGCTGAAATCAAGAGTTGAACGCTTAACCGACTGGGCTGCCAAGACACCCCCTACTACATACACATAATGTGTAGGACATCGTTGATTTCCTTAGTGTACTCTTGATAAAAACGACTCAAATGTCTAATTTTTAATTACTATAAATAATACTTTAATGAACATTCTTACTTGTTTTCTTGTATGATTACCTCCTAAAGTTAAATTCCTAGCAGTAGGCTTATTTAGGTAAAAGGACGTGCATATTTTGATAACACATTGCCAAATTTTTGTCCAGACAAGTTGCTGGGCCTGAGGATCTGTTGTTTCCTTACATACGCAGCAGTATTAGGTTTTTGTCAATTTTAAAAAATCTTTCTTCAGAATTTTAATTCTGTGAGTATGTCAAAGGAAGATTGATTCATACCAACCAAACTCATAAGGGTCCAATGTATCAATCAGAATACCAACTTATTAATTTACATGGAGAAATAAAAATGCCTGGCAGACCACACCATTCATGTCAGCCGGTGAGCACATCTGCCTGTTATAATGATATGTGAAAAAGTGAATAGAAACAGAATAGAATGAATAGAAAGTTTGATGGTGAGCATAGGACCCCCGAGCAAAGGGAAATGGGTCTTGAAAGATGTTATTCATGGCACTCTAGTGCTCTGCTTGCCCATGGACCAAATGTTCATATTCATGAGTTAGGGACTCAGCCCTGGGCAGTATTAGAGGTGCTTCACCAAAAGATTAACTTTGGGGCTCTCCTTTTATAGGGAAAACCTTTTATGACTATACAGATTCATGTATTTCTGTTTTTAGTTTTGTTTTAAAGACTGTATCATATATGTTTTTTATTATATTTTTTATTAACATATAATGTATTATTAGCCCCAGGGGTACAGGTCTGTGAATCACCAGGTTTACACACTTCACAGCACTCACCATAGCACATACCCTCCCCAGTGTCCATAACCCAACCACCCTCTCCACCCCCCCCAACAACCCTCACTTTGTTTTGTGAGATTGAGAGTCTCTTATGATTTGTCTCCCTCCCGAGCCCATCTTGTTTCATTTATTCCTTTCCTACCCCCCAAGCCCCCATGTTGCCTCTCAACTTCCTCATATCAGGGAAATCATATGTATATCTCATTTTTTTAAAAGATTTTATTTATTTATTTGACAGACAGATCACAAGTAGGCAGAGAGGCAGGCAGAGACACAGAGGAGGAAGCAGGCTCCCTGCTGAGTAGAGAGCCCGATGCGGGGCTCGATCCCAGGGCCCTGAGATCATGACCTGAGCCAAAGGCAGGGGCTTTAACCCTCTGAGCCACCCAGGCGCCCTATATCTCATATTTTTGATTCTGCTTTGATTGTACTTGATTCTGTATAAAAGGCTTATTTCTTAAAACTTTTGATGTGCTTTCTTGAGACCAAACCCTAATCATATTATTTGGGATTAAGTCTCAAATTTCTTCAAATATTTACAAATTGTGCTCAGTTTGTATCATTTCCAAAGATGCCTGACAGCCATGAGAACATAATTTTTCCTAATCCCATTCTGAAAGCAATTCCAGGTTGGGGATGGCTTGCTTTTGTCCCTCTGGATCACCTACGTGGTTGTATCCATTTTTTAAATGAGGATACTGAAGCCCAGCGAGGCGAAGTAATTTTCTCAGGATCATAGCTGGCAGGAGGTGGAAGTGATATTCAAACTCAGATCTGCCTGGCCTCCAGAGTCATAGATTTTCTACTCTACCCTTCTGACCTTCAATATTAAAGGTCAGTTATGTTTTCTGTCCACAGAGTTACTGTGAAGAAAATGAGAAACTTTTGCATTAGAAATGTGTGTGTGTGTGTGTGTGTGTGTGTGTGTGTGTGTACTTTAGATCATCCAGCTAGAGGTCAAGATTACTTGGTCCTACATCCTGCAGTTCACCCAAAGTACAATTGGTAAAAAAAACAGGCAATTTACTAGTCCGATAAGTATAGTCCAGTCAGCTGCCTGATCTTGGGATGAAATGCAGAAGTATAATCTGGGGGAAGGGATGAAATACACTCAAGAAATTAAAATAAACTTTCCCCAGTGATCAAGAATATTACTACGAGTCTAAGCTACTGTCAGAAATTGATCAAAGAACTGAAGCCCTTCTACATATTTATATCTTATTCATCAGCTGTTAAAAATTTAAATGTAGAGGGGAGGCGCCTGGTTGGCTCACTCAGTAGAGCAGGTGACTCTTAACCTCAGGGTCATGAGTTCAAGCACCACGCTGGGCACAGAGCCTGCTTAAAAAAAATAAATGTAGGAAGCTTTATGTTTACAGTAAAAGCCAAGGGAGAACGCTTCTAAATTGAAGTCCAGATTCATACCAGAAGCCTACATGGTATGGCGCTAGTGGACTGTCTGGCTGTCAGGAAGCAACCATGGCTATCCAAAGCTGAAGTACAAGTTCAGATGTAGCTATATCAAATGGGGGGAGTATGGCAGAATTGCCTTTTTTGGGGTTAGGGTTCAACCCCTTGTTTCTTTTTTTTTTAAGATTTTATTTTTAAGATTTTATTTATTTTATTTTATTTTATTTTTTTTTTTTTAAAGATTTTATTTATTTATTTGACAGACAGAGATCACAAGTAGGCAGAGAGAGGGGAAGGGAAGCAGGCTCCCTGCTGAGCAGAGAGCCAGATGTGGGGCTTGATCCCAGGACCCTGGGATCATGACCTGAGCCGAAGGCAGAGGCTTTAACCCACTGAGCCACCCAGGTGCCCCAGATTTTATTTATTTATTTGACAGACAGAGATCACAAGTAGGCAGAGAGTCAGGCAGAGAGAGAGGAGAAAGCAGAAAGGAGAAAGCTCTCGGAGAAGAGAGCCCGATGTGGGGCTCGATCCCAGGACCCTGGGATCATGACCTGAGCTGAAGGCAGAGGCTTTAACCCACTGAGCCACCCAGGCGCCCCTCTTTTTTTTTTTTAAAGATTTTATTTATTTGACAGAGATCACACGTAGGCAGAGAGGCAGGCAGAGAGGCAGGCAGAGATAGAGAGGAAGGGAAGCAGGCTCCCTGCTGAGCAGAGAGCCCGATGCGGGGCTCAATCCCAGGACCCTGGGATCATGACCTGAGCCGAAGGCAGAGGCTTTAACTCACTGAGCCACCCAGGCGCCCCTCAACCCCTTGTTTCTTAACAGGTCTCCATCCTGGAAGCCCTTCCAGAAGAGGGAATTCTCTCCCTCTCCTGTTGAAGCTCATTTGGGGTGCTTAGAAGGCCCTTAGCTTCAAGAAGTGACGCAATGGAAAGAACCAGACATATCTGAGTTTGAATTCTGGCTCTGACATTTACTAGCTGTGTGAACTTGGGTGGGGTAGTTTGCACCTATTTTTCCTAATCTGTAAAATGGGCATAAAATCATCATCTCTGGTGATTACTATCCGAAATATGTGAGCTCGCATAAAATGTTTAGCACGGGGCCTAGCTGTAGTAGACACGCAATGTTTCCTCTTCCTTCTTGAGGATACAGGAGCCTGTGATTCATAATGTCTCACACGACAACAGCTCATGCGTGCAGAGAGCACATGGAGCCACCATATTCTTGGTCTGAACACCAGAACATTGCTCTTGTAGGTGGGGGAGGGTGTCAAGAGGAGTGGTGTTGTATAGCTCTGCTGCCGTTCATTTTATTGTCTTTAGTTGAAAAATGATTTTTTTTTAAACCCAGTGACAGTGATACACATCAATATTTTCCAAAGTGCATTCCCTAGAACACTAGTCAAACAAGTTTGGAAAACAGTGCTCTCTAGCTTCACAAAGCCCATCAGTAAAATATTTAAAAGTCTCCTAGGGTGCCTGGGTGGCTCTGTCAGCTAAGCGCCTGCCTTTGGCTCAGGTCATGATCCCAGGATTCTGGGATCGAGTCCCGCATCGGGCTCCCTGCTCAGTGGGGAGCCTGTGTCTCCCTCTCACTCTGTACCGCCCCCCTCACCCTGCTTGCTCTCTCGCACTCTCTCTCTCTCTTTTAAAGGATTTTATTTATTTATTTATTATTTATTAATTTATTTATTTAGAGATTTATTTATTTATTTAGAGATTTATTTAGAGATCACAAGAAGGCAGAGAGGCAGGCAGAGAGAGAGAGAAGGAAGAAGGCTCCCTGCTGAGCAGAGAGCCTGATGCGGGGCTCGATCCCAGGACCCTGAGATCATGACCTGAGCCGAAGGCAGAGGCTTAACCCACTGAGTCACCCAGGCGCCCCTTCTCTTAAATAAATAAAATCTTTATTAAAAAAAAAAAGTCTCCTAGTAAAGTGACCTTTTGACTGAGTCTAACCCAGCATTTTACATCTATACTTGGCTCTGGAGTACTCTTCTGGAGTATAATTTTTAAAAAGATTTTATTTATTTATTTGATAGAGAGAGACAGCGAGAGAGGGAACACAAACAGGGGCAGAGGGAGAGGGAGAAGCAGGCTCTCCGCCAAGCAGGGAGCCCGATGTGGGGCTCCATCCCAGGACCCTGGGATCATGACCTGAGCCGAAGGCTGATGCTCAATGACTGAGCCCCCCAGGCGCCCTCTTCTGGAACACAATTTATGTTGCATCGTGAATGTCACTTTGGGTGTCCCAAGTGTACGTGGTTGTTGCATCTTGGAGTAGCTCACAAAATCTTATTGAACCCCTAACACAGCTTGAACTTTCAGTGGACAAATAAGCAAAGCTTCCCACATTGGTAACTGTAATATAAAAGTGCACTATGGCTTGTGCAGGATTTTGTCAACTCTCTGGGCTGACATCATCATTTTTTGAAATGCTTCGGTGGTCATGACTATTTGCAGTGGAAATTGAATTTGAACTCAAAAACCACTATTTTTCACCCTCCAGTCAAATAATCGATTCAGGTCAATGTTACCAGTGGGTGTTAAAATTGGAGGTGAATGAGTACTGGGGAACTGGTCACTCTCACAGTAGCAAAGTATGATGACCACAGATGACTTGCTAATTGCAAATGGGAAAAAAGAAAAATAAGTGAGTGGATAAGGAAATAAGCGAACATGAGTTCATACCAGTAACTCAGGCTTAATCTAGTACTGTGGGGCTCCGGCTAGCCCTTTCCCCTTGCTCATTGGTAACTTCTTTCTCTGACACTGAGAAACCTGGCCCCTATCATCTACCCTGTGTTGACTTATTTGTTCAACCCTAGCATACATGTAGTGTCTGTAACCTATACCCCTGTGAGAGACACAGTTATTAACTAGAATGCCGTATTTGTTTAGCACTTGTTTTGGTAAAGCAATACCTCGTGTTCTTTTATCTTGTACCAAGTCTTTGAAATCCAGCCTATATGTTACACTTAAAGCTCATCTCCCTTCGGACCAGCCACAGTTCAGGTGCTTGATAGCCACAGGTGACTAGTTGCTGTCATCTTGGCAAAGATCTAACCCTCCACATTTCCTGGGAGTTTTCCCTTTGGTCCGTGCTTCTGCATGTTTTTCCTCTTTTTGTTGCTTCTCACTCCCAGTACAGAAGATCCCACCAGGTCCTGTAGCATGGGTTGATCCCAGGCCCTTGGTTGGGCAAACCACACCATCTCACCCTCGTACAGACCGTGGAAGCCTTCCATGTACCTCTGGCATACAGAATCCTTCTCAGGGTCAGCAGGGGAGGGGCACGCACAATCCCAACACAGAGGTGGGGCCGGGGGACACGGACAGGAAGCCAAACTTCATGCATATGTCAAGCCATACAGCAGCTGGGGCTCCTCGGCCACCTGGCTTGTGACCTCCCTCCTCCTGGCCTCCCTCTATCGCCTTAGACCTCCTTGTACCTCCTGTACAGCCACCTGCAAGCTGTTGTTTGGAAGCAGAGCCCATGGTCATCGGCTGAGACTGTGGGCCTGAGCCCCTGCTCAGGCAGCTACTGGCTACAGAAAGGTCCAGAGGCAATACAATTTTTAGTTTAAAAAATTCTGTCTTTTTGGTTATTTAGTTAAACATCTTGTGTACTTTATGTTTTTGGAAAATGACTCATGTTCCCAAAGGGGTATAAAGTTGGAAGTTTATATAACAAATTTGTTCAGAAGTTATTGAAGGGTGGGTCATAAAGATTAACATCAGAGTGAAGACCTTTCATTCATCCATTTAGATGACAAATATTTATCAAGTGCCTATTGTATGCGTGGCATGGGAATTTTTTGAAATACTTAGTTTAACTTCATTTCTCACAATAGTCCTCTGAAAACAGGTACTATTTTAAATCTCCATTTTATAGAAAATAAAACAGACTCATAGAGGGAAAGTCACTTGCCCAAGGTCATGGCTGTAAAGGATTATAAACCAAGATTAGTTTGACTAGAGAGTCCACGCTGTTAACACAGCCTCTAAACTACATGGTGTGACCTTAAAATGTCAAAGAATTGTGGTGGGTGAATTGTCCAAGAGGACACTATAAGAGAGGGGCCTTGAGGGGCACCTGGGTGGGTCAGTGGGTTAAAGCCTCTGCCTTCGGCTCAGGTTGTGATCTCAGGGTCCTGGGATCGAGCCCCGCATCGGGCTCTCTGCTCCGTGGAGAGCCTGCTTCCCTTCCTCTCTCTCTGCCTGCCTCTCTGCCTACTTGTGATCTCTGCCTGTCAAATAAATAAATAAAATCTTTAAAAAAAAAAGAGAGAGGCCTTGAGCTGGGCTTCAAAGGATGCTACATGCGATTTAGATGGAAGGGACAGAGGTGTGTGAGGCATTGTGGGAAGGCCAATGGACTGAGTTAAGAGACCCGGATTTTAGGAATTTGGACAGGAGGTGGGGTAAGGCTTTTTGGGTAAGACTGTGCATGGTGTATGCGGAGAACAGCAAACACATCCAATTGAAACAAACTGTTGCTTATCATCAAAGGACATTATGTGCATTTAGGTGCTGGTTTGTAAAGGCCAAAAAGATTCAGTCTAACACTCTAGACTTGTATTGGTAGAAAGGTCAGAAAGATAGGCATGGGCCAGATTTTGAATGGCTTTGAGTGCCAGGCTAAGGTATTTTTATTCCCAATACTTTTATTTCAGAAACTTACTGTTTTTATACCACCAATCAAATGTTTTTTGGTTTCATTCTAATCCCAGTACTTTTAGCTATTTATGTGAGTTATATAAGCTTTATTTGTGGGCTAACCTGGGACCCTGGCCACATTGATAGCATGTTTTTTTTTCTTTTTCTTTCCTATTTTTTTGGTTTAATTAATTAATTAATTAATTAATTAATTAGCTTTGCTTTTTTTCCTCCAAAATATATTCCTAACCGACTGAGCAGGCAGGCAACCCCTCCAAAATATATTCTTGATTTGTAGGCAGCATGGGCCACTAACTAAATTGAGAAGTGGAAAATTTTGCTATTTTGGCATTCTCTTGCCTCAAACTTATCCTGGGACTTTGAGCAAGTTTATTTGCCTGTCTGGACTCTAGTTTCCCCATAATAAAATGCGAGGCTTGACAACGGATCAGTAGTTCTCAACCCTATCACATTGATGTCCTCTTTTATTTATTTGAAAGATTTTATTTATTTGAGAGAGCACTTGTGTGCGTGATGGGGTGGGAGAGGGGCAAACAGACCCTGTGCTAAGCTTGGAGATCCATGTGGGGGCTCAGTCCCCCAGCTCTGAGATCATGACCCGAGCTGACACCAAGAGTCGGACATGCTCAACCGACTGAGCCACTTAGGTGCCCCTGATGTCCTGTTTTAATATCAAATGTTTTTGTGGTCTCCTGTTACTACTGTGAATTCATATTTATAGATACTAGATGATTGAACCTGTCTATACACGTAGTTTCAATAAACATCAGTATAACAGCCTAGCTATAATAGCAAATAAACAAAAAGAAAACTTCTAATAAAATAACATATAGTTCAGTACATATATCAGCCTGTCAGATGCATGTGCCAATGTGTATAATCACTATAAATGTGACTGCTGCGGAGGCAGATGAAGATGAGAAGACTGTGCATTGGTAGCTCATATTTCCACATGATGACATGAGTCTCTGAAATGCTGATCAGTTTCGGTGAAGTTGCAAACCAGGGATGCCTGGCCGGCTCAGTCGTCAGTCGGTAGAGCATGCTATTCTTAGTCTTGGGCTTGTGAGCTTGAGCCCCACATTGGGCTGAGAGATTGCCTAGAAAAAAAAATACCGTTAAAAAAAAAAAAAAGTTTTAACGGGCACCTGGGTGGCTCCGTCGGTTTCGAGGCTGCTTTCGGCTCAGGTCATGATCCCCGGGTCCTGGGATTAAGCCCCTCATCCTGCTCCCTGCTCAGCAGGGAGCCTGCTTATCCCTCTCCTTCTGCCTGCTGCTCCCCCTGCTTGTGCTCTCTCTCTGTCAAATAAAAAGAAAAAGTTTCAAACTGAACATAATACTGTTTTCCCTCAACTACATGGTAGTTGCACGCCCCCAAAAAGTCAGTGTATATTAAAAATGCATAAAGATACTTTATCTGTAAAATGGAACTTGATTCTAGGCACAGATCATAATCCTTTAAAAAATAATAAAAATTTTTAGGGCACCTGGGTGGCTCAGTGGGTTAAAGCCTCTGCCTTCAGCTCAGGTCATGATCTCAGGGTCCTGGGATCGAGCCCTACATCGGGCTCTCCGCTCAGCAGGGAGCCTGCTTCCTCCCTCTCTCTCTGCCTGCCTCTCTGCCTACTTGTGATCTCTGTCTGTCAAATAAATAAATAAAATCTTTAAAAAAAATAATAAAAATTTTTAAAGATTTTATTTAGTTGAGATAGAGCATGATCGGGAGGAGGGGTGAAGGCAGAAGGAGAAGCAGGCTCCCCGCTGAGCAGAGACCCTGATGGGGAACTTGATCCCAGGACCCTGAGATCATGACCTGAGCCGAAGGCAGACACTTAACCAACTGAACCACCTCAGCTTTCCACAGATCGTAATCATAAGCAGTCTTTCCCTCAAACCATATTGGGTGGCGCTTTGGAAGTTTTCTCAATTTGTTGCTGTGTTGGTCTCCCAGTGCCCTGTAGGAAGTCTGGCGTTCTCTGCTGCGGAACGCTGGAAATATCCCTACACATTTTCATTTGGCCTTCTAGGGGGTGCTGCTCCGCATGTTGAAAACATCTGGACTAGAAGAAGCCCTAGTTGTCTGCCCATTTGATTCTTGGAGCCCCTGCCTGATTATTTATTGAGTGAGATCCATCATGGGACACTGTGTCAGGACTCTAGAAGTCCTGTGTGTGTGTTTCCAATTTGGCTTATTGTGTCTCCAGTATAGACAACATTAAGGACTTGTTTTAGGGGAATTTGCTATGTCTTAGAAAACATGAATGTTTTCTTTGAAACTCTGGCATGGAAAGAAGCAGAATAACTCATTAGTTTTCCGTGGATTAAGGAAATAGGTTTCACCACTTAGTTATCTGTCTGCTTTTGTCATTTTGTCCTCAAATGTGCCGTAGGATTTTTAAATGGTTTCTTACTCTCTTAGGGAAGAGTAATATGTGTTATGGTCTGTTATTTCCAGCAGATGGCAGTGTTGGGTGCAAAATTATTAGGTTTAACAAAATTTTTCCAAGCTCTCTTTGTATTTAAAATCCAAACTTCCTGGCGCATATTTGAAAATATCTGTCCGTTTTGAAAGACTTGATATGAGTTAACGTGCTTGAGGCAATGGATAGACTGGTGAAGAAGATGCCTGTAATTCAAATTTTTACAAATTAAGTCACATTTTACTATAGAAACAATATTTTAATAGAATGGCTAAGATACATGCTTTCATGCAATGAATATTTATCCCTTGATTTGTCTATGAATTCTGATTTCCTTATAGGTTTTTTAATTTTAATTTTAATTTTCTTAAAGATTTTATTGATTCATTTGAAAGCGAGAAAGCACAAGGGGAGCAGTGGGCAGAGGAAGAGGGAGAAGCAGGCCCCCCGCAGAGCCGGGAGCCTGATGCCAGGCTCCATCCCAGGACCCTGAAATCATGACCCAAGCCAAAGGCAGACGCTTAACCGACTGAGCCACCCAGGCACCCCTCCTTATAGGTTTTATTTATTTATTAAAAAGATTTTATTTATTTATTTGACAGAGCACGCATAAGCAGGGGGAGCGGCAGGTAGAGGGAGAAGGGGAAGCAGGCTTCCTGATGAGCAGGGATCCCAGGACCCTAGGATCATGACCTGAGCCAAAGGCAGATGCTTAACCGATTGAGCCACCCAGGCAACCCTCCTTATAGGTTTTAAATAATGATTTATCTTGAAACAGTTTCAGACTACGGAAAGATTGTCAGAACAATGCAAAGAACTCCCATAGTCCCTTTAATCAGATGTCCCAATTGTTACCATTTTACTCATTTTGCTGCATTCTTCACCCCTGTGTGTCCATTAGCCTGAGTCTTTCTCCCAAACAAGATCACTTTCCTACTAGCATAGCATACCACTAGCATAGTGATTCCAAGTCAGGAATCTGCATCGGTATCTCATTCCCATCCGGTCCACATCCATCCACTCAAATGTCACCAGTTGGCCAAAAATGTCACTTTTTCCCTTTGTGGTTTGAGATCCTATCCAGGAGTGTGTGTTGTTTAGTTTGTGATCTCCAATCCAGACTGGTTCTTTATCTGTGTTCCACATCCTTGAAATTTTTATAGAGTCAGGACTTGACAACCTGCAGGATGATCATTAATCTGTCTGATGGTTCTTTATGAATAGGCTCAGGCCACATTCTGGGCAGAGATTACATGGCAGAAGTGATGTCGCACATTAGGACGCGTGTGATGTTAACCTGCCTCGTCACTGGTTAATCACGATCTCCTAGTCATCAGGTTTTAACTAAAATCCACCGTTGAATCAAAACCCAATTAAAATCTATCATTTGGCTTTTTAAAAATTTTTATTTTTTTAAGTAGGCTCCACACCCAGTGTGGGGCTTGAACTCACAAGCCTGAGGTCAGGAGTCGCATGCATGTTCTACCAACTAAACCAGCTAGGTGCCCTTTGGGTTTTGTGTTTTTTTTTTTTAAAGCAAGGCATATTAGGAGCACCTGGCTGTCTCAGTCAGTAGAGTATGCAGTTCTTGATCTCAAGGTTGAGTTCAAGCCCCATGTTGGGCTTGGAGCCTACTTGTAAAAAAAAAAAACACAAAAAAAACCAAAACAATGCACATTGAGTATTGAGTTTCACCATACTCCCAACTCTAAACTTCAGAAAAAAACACCTAACAAAAACCCACTTTTATTTTATTTATTTTAAAGGTTTTATTTATTTATTTGACAGAGAGAGAGACAGAGATAGAGAGCAGGAACACAAGCAGGGGGAATGGGAGAGGAAGAAGCAGGCTTCCCATCCAGCAGGGAGCCAGATGTGGGGCTCGATCCCAGGACCCTGGGATCATGACCTGAGCTGAAGGCAGCCACTTAACAACTGAGCCACCCAGGCGCCCCTATTTTATTTTTTTAACTTAAATTCAAGTAATTAACATATAATGTACTACTAGTTTCAGAGGTAGAGGTCAGTGATTCATCAGTCTTCTATAACCTATAACCTTCTATAATAGCTCATTATATCACATGTCCTCCTTAATGCCCATCACCTGGTTACCCCATTCCCCCACCCCTCTCCCCTCCATGAACCCTCAGTTTGTTTCCTGGAGTTGAGTCTTTTATGGTTTCTGTCCCTCTCTGATTTTGTCTTACAAACACCCAATTTTAAATAAGTCATTTCAGACATTACTTGATCAATTTGTACCAGCATTTTCCTTTTGCTGAGAGCATGTTATTGATTTGAGGGGTAATTACTCTGTATTAATGGTGTAAGCATTTATTGGGGTTACCAGTTAAGATCTTCATCTACTGGGGATATTTTGTAAGAAAGCTACCGACAGTTTGAGTTTGATCACACATCAGCAGAAACAGCTTGATTGGTAATTGTATTTTCTTGTGGTTTATTCAGTGTTGGAAATTACAATATTTGAAAGAAAAACATCTTTTTATAAACTTGTTGCCATTACATCTCAAAATACTCAACGTATAAAAATGTAGGGATGAAAAACAAATGTAGGGATGCCTGGCTGGCTCAGTCAGAAGAGCGTGGGATTCTTGATCTTGGGCTTGTGAGTTCGAGCCCCACATTGAGTGTACAGATGACTTTAAGTTAATGAATAGCCTGTTTTATTTTTGTTTAATTTTTATTTATTTGAGAGAGAGAGAACGTGCACAAGTGGGGGAGGGGCAGAGGGACAAGCAGACTCCCTGCTGAGTGGGAAGCACAACTCGGGGTTCGATCCCAGAACCCTGAGATCATGACCTGAGGTGAAGGCAGATGCTTAATTGAGTGAGCCATCCAGGAGCCCTTAGATAGTCTGTTTTTTAAAAAAGGTTTCGACTTCTCGGGAATAGCGGCGAGCTAAAATTACTTTCTTCCTAGTCTCTTCCCGAAATGAAGAGGAATATCAGTTAATAAAAATAAGATACAAATGCCAGGGTACATCTCATTATTCCATGAATTTAGTAATAAAGAAATGGAGAAAGTACATGCAGAATAACTTTCTGCCTGTTTTAGGATTATAACCAGGAAAAAGGTCAGTGACAGTTCGGTCATGTAATTATATATTTTTGTTTTTTAGGAAAACAGAAGTATCAGGTGGGCATCTAGATGGGATTATATTTTGGAGTCCATGCCTCATACCAACATTCAGTGGTTTAGGTAAGTACTTTATTTTTATTTTTTATTTTTAAATTTATTTATTTATTTTTGGTAATCTCTACCCCCAATGTGGGGCTTGAACTCCTGACCCTGAGATCAAGTCTCACGCTGCTCCAACTGAGCCAGCCAGGTGCCCCTATATAAGTAGTTTATGAAACAAAGAATACATAGTTTAAGGGAGGGAGATGTAAGTATTTATTTGTATTATATATACATATAAAAGATTTTATTTTAGAGAGCATGAGCAAGGGGAGGGGCAAAGGGAGAGGGAGAGAGAGAATGTCAGGCAGGCTCCGCACTGAGCATGGGGCCTGATGCAGGGCTCAGTCCCAGGACCCCAAGATCATGACCTGAGCCCAAATCAAGAGTCAGAGGCTTAACTGACTGAGCCACCCAGTGCCCCTATATTGGATACATTATTTTTTTAAGGGTGAGGGGGCAGAGGGAAAGAGAGTCTCATAGAAGCTCCATGCCCAGCGCAGAGCCCGACGCCGGGCTCGATCCCACAACCCTGAGATCATGACCTGAATTGAAATAAGAGTCAGTTGCTTAACCAACCGAGCCACTCAGGCAGCCCTATTTTTTAAAATTATTTTGTTACCAGAGATGATCTTGAGTGACGTTTCTCCTTCTCTATGGCTAGTTTCTCCACTCCTTCCTCTCTCCCACCTCTCCGCATACACAGAGAAAAAGTAAGAAAGGAAGATGTGTCTTAAATACACGAATGTTTCTGCGGAAGGGAAGGAGCAGCTTTTCAAGGGGACATTCCCTCAGCAGGGCAGGTGGTGGAGAGGACTGTGTGAGGAAGAGTGAGCGAAGGGCCACTCATTCCACTGGAGTTCTTCCTCGTCTCTCTTAGGCGGCCGGGCACTCTGCCGGGCTCTGAGACAGCGTGAGTGAGGCACGCAGGCTTCTGCTCCCGTGAAACTTACCACGTTCTAGTGGATTCAGGGGAAAGTGCTTGATTCCTCAGGAATCTTCAACAGGGCCAAGCCACAGAGTTAGAATTTCAGCCTGAGGCAGAGGGATAGACCAGCTGAGAACATGATGATCGGGCACGACTGTGGCAAAGTCCTGAGGGAGGGGTAGGGTGTTAGCTCAATTTGGGGTGGAAGAAGACTACAAAAGTAAAAATGAAAGTGAGGAAAGGTGTGATTCTGAGTATGGTCTTTTGAAGTGATGATTTTCCTAATATTGACATTGCCTTTGAAGTGACAATAGCGGGGCACCTGGGTGGTGCGGTTGGTAAGTGTCTGACTCTTGGTTTCAGCTCAGGTCATGATCTCAGGGTGGTGAGATCGAGCCCCACATTGGGATCCATACTCCGCGGGAATCTGCTGGAGATTCTCTCTTTCCTTCTCCCTCTGCCCCTACCCCCTGCATGCATTCTCTCTCTCTAAATAAATACATAAATCTTAAAAAAAAGTGAGAACAGCATCCCCCACTCCCATTTTTCTAGATTTGTTCCTTCTTCTCTTCCCGCTCTCCCTCCTCCTTTCTTCTTCGTTATTATGATCATATCATAGCTTTTCCACTGAGTCTTTTCTTTGGGCAACTGTCCAGGTCCCATTTTCTTACACCGCCAGAAGTCTGTTCAGATAAAATTTAGGTAAATGGTTTCTCCAAAGGGATTGTGAAAGCAAAGGGCCTCCGGATACACTGTGGGGGCTAATCCCTAGTAGTAGTGATATTTATAGCGTAATGAGGGAATGTACTTCTGTTTCTGTCATGAGCTAATTTACTTATGACATTTAACAGACATTTTAGAAGTCAGTCATCCTTTTAAAACTTTTTAACTGAAGTATAGCTGACGGGCAATATTGTTAGTTTCAGGTGTACAACATAGCGATTTGACGATCATGTACATTGCAAAATGCTTACCGTGATAGGTGTAGTTACCATCTGTCACCACGTACAGTTATTACAATATTATTGACTACATTCCCTGTGCTGTACCTTTTATCCCCAGGGCTGGCTTATTTATTTATTTATTTATTTCCAAAAGTCTAGTTGACACACAATGTTATATGAGTTTCAGGTGTACGACATCGTGACTGGACAAGTCTACACGTTCTGCTGTGCTCCCTATACAATCTGTCCCCATACAGCGCCATTACGATACCATTCGGGACATTGCCTAGGCTGCACCTTCCATCCCTGTGACTTACTCATTCCATGAACTGGAAGCCTGCCCCTCCTGCCCTCCTTTACCTGTGTTGCCCATCCCTCCACCACCCCCTGTCAGGCAGTTGTAGACATCCATCATCTTACTGGCATCTTTCTAAAACAGTGCTGGTCTTTTCATAGATTCTGGTGGAACCTGTTGATGTGTCTGGGTTTGGCTGGGTGGTGGGATGGCAGACGTACTGGTTGTGATTTGGGGATAATTTTCAAGTTTTAGTTTTAGTAACAGTAAGAGCTGGCAGGTCAGTCGTCCATGGGGTCATTACCCTGAAGCTCATAGAATGACAAAAAGACTACAACCTTGGTTTATCAGCGAAGAAGTCGGTCCGCCATTAGTTCAGCCTTGGTTCCTGAACTTTCGTTCTCAGTTCCATGCTCTGGAACTGAGTTTCTGTTATTGATCTTATTTACTTCTCCTTGCTTCTTTTGGGGAATGTACTCTTTTTTTTAAAGATTTTATTTATTTATGTGACAGACAGAGATCACAAGTAGGCAGAGAGGCAGGCAGAGGGGGAGGGGGAAGCAGGCTCCCCGCTGAGCAGAGAGCCCGATGCGGGGCTCTATCCCAGGACCCTGGGATCATCACCTGAGCTGAAGGCAGAGGCTTAACCCACTGAGCCACCCAGGCGCCCCTGGGAATGTACTCTTAAAAAAATTCTAAAATCACCTGAAGAATAGTGTTGCTTCTATTGCTTTATTTGTAATGCCCTTTTATGGTAGAGCTTTAAGTTCGTTTAATATATTGATGCATTCAGCATTTGATCTAAGTTTAACCTTGGAAAGCTGATCACTGTAACGATAATTTGCATGTCTTTCTTTTATACGTACACACATTTTCTCTCCACTGTTTAAGGACCTTGAGATCTAACTTCTCTCTTTTTCTTCCTTAAATTTTCTAGTATTATGAATTCCTTCATTATTGCTCTCTTCTTGTCTGGGATGGTGGCTATGATTCTATTAAGAACCCTCCATAGAGACATTATCAGATATAATCAGATGAATTTTGTAAGTAAAAATGCACATATTTGATTCAGCACATATCTAAATGCCTACGCTGCCCAGTAGTCAATGTTATATTTGTACTTAGAGTATATAATACCTGGAATACAGCACATTTTCGATGTCTAGTCATTTTGCCTATTAGACCAAATCAGAAATTATGGAGTTGTGTAGATTTTTAAAAAGCACAAGTAAGCTAATTAGAGAAATATTTGTTATCAACTCTGGTTCCATTCCTTTTTGTATGTTTCTGAACTTGCAGAATATTATTATTTAAGGTTTTCATAAATTTGAAGCAAGAGATAAATGTACCAAACATTGCAAAATGCTATCATTTAGGTTAAATTTAGTTTTCATCTCATTTATGCTGTTTTGACTCTTATCATCATTTGTGTATGGTGAATTTTCAATGTCTATAAAATTGGTTAAATTCCTTCTGTGTGTTAAATGATTTTGCTTTCTTCATGAAATGACGCCAGGTGTGTGCCCTTATATGGTGAACACCACCCCCCCCCCACCCAGTGCAAACCGTAGAGTAAGGGAGCGACTTACTTGTATGGCAGGATTACTTACCTTCCAGAGACCTCACTGTATCCAAAATGAGCTACCGGTTTCCATTAATCTGTCTTTAGAGGAAAATTCATTTTCATGTAACTTTCAGATTTTCGGTAACTTTCGGTCATAGTGTGCATTTACCAAAGACTTTCTCACATGCAGGAGGGCATCCAGGAGGACTTCGGTTGGAAGCTGGTTCATGGGGATGTATTCAGACCTCCAAGGAATAGAATGCTGCTGTCAGCTTTCCTGGGGCAAGGAACACAAGTTTTGATTATGACGTTTATTACCTTATGTGAGTAGGCTCAGATCAGTTGATGTCACCTTAAACATTCTTAGTCAACTGCTGACGTATGTTGAATTTTGATCCATGTGCACAAAAGGACTTTGAAGATACCCTGAAGTTTTAAGAAAATGTGTGTTTCATAGTACTTACATTTCTATCTTAAGAAAATGTGTATTTTATAGTACTTACATTTCCATCTTTGCAAATTAAGGACAGGAGTCTGAATACGTTCCTATGTCAAGGACCTTTTGTGGCTTTCTTCAGTTCTGAATAATTTATTGTACTATCCAATACCCATATTCCTTACTTTGAGAAATAGATGCTTTCTTGAAAATCAGCATGTATTGGAGGCCTCGGTGGCTCGGTTGGGCGACTGCCTTTTTTAAATTTTTATTTTATTTTTATTTTTTAAAAGATTTTATTTATCTATTTGACAGATGGAGATCACAGATACGCAGAGAAGCAGGCAGAGAGAGAGGAGGAAGCAGGCTCCCCGCTGAGCAGAGAGCCCAGTGCGGGGTTCGATCCCAGGACCCCGGGATCATGACCTGAGCCAAAGGCAGGGGCTTTAACCCACTGAGCCACCGAGGCGCCCCGGGCGACTACCTTTGGCTTAGGTCATGATCCTGGAATCCTGGGATTGAGTCCTGCGTCGGGCTGACAAACCCTGGCTGCCTTCATTTATAAAGTGAATACGGAGCTTGTCAGTTTTTGATAGCCAGAGTGGTGATTTTTGTAAACAAAGCTGCTGTTAAAAAGAAAAAAAGGCTTATTAGGTGTTTCACATGTCAGTGATAATTTCAAAATTCAGCTCCTAATTTTCTTCTTGAAGAAAAGTCTCACTTTGATTTTTTTGTTTTTATCCCTTACCTTGAATAAAAGGAAGTAGAAGGAAATTTTTGTGGGGAAAAATGATTTGTCGTTTAGGTCGTGATCCCGGAGTAGGGAACGGGGCGTTTGTTTAATTTTGATTTCAACAGTGAGATTAAAGACTAGACCCCACTTGGAAACGGACTTCATTTGCCCGGTATTGAAAAACCACACCTTTTCGTTCAGAAAAAAAATTGTCATCAGCGAAGTAAATAACAGTCGTTCCCACTGTCATTTAAGTACTCACACCACAGAATTTCCTTGTGTGCTGTTACACATAATGGGTCTTAATGAGCGGGTCTTAAATTTATTACAAAATCTTGTGTGGCTCTGAGACTGTTACCGTCACTGCTTTGATATTTCTTTTTTGTACCTTTTAGTTCTAGCCTGCCTTGGTTTTCTGTCCCCTGCCAATCGAGGGGCCTTAATGACCTGTGCCGTCGTGTTATGGGTCCTCCTGGGAACCCCTGCCGGATATGTGTCCGCCAGAATGTATAAAAGTAAGCGTTGCAACTGTTATCATTCCGGTTAGTTGGTGTGTTAAATGTAGAAATTAAAAGGCCGTAAAAGAAAACATTTAAACATTGCATGGGGCATTTTAGCCGGCCTACCAAAATGTAATTGGGCCCTGGGTATAGAGTAGCTGTAATTGGGCTAGATAAGTTGCTACAATAACTATTTCTGTCTTTTCCTTCCTCAGCACTTAAAGGTGTTAACTGGAAGACAAATTTTCTGCTGACGGCACTCTTATGTCCTGGGTTAGTATTGCTTGTTCTCTTTTCTCTACACAATTATATTCTTTCTTAGATTCCATCTTGGAAAAAAAAATCACTGTACGTGGTAATGAGGAGTAGACAGGAGATGAGCGACCCCTGTGTTCTCTGTAGCGCCGGCATTCTCTCTGCGGTATCTGCATTCCTTTCATCTTTTTGTACATAGTAACCTCTAGGACAGAGGGACGGCTTTGGTGCCGCTGTGTTCGAGTTTGAGATTTGGTCTGGAAGCAGAGTTCATAAATGCGCATCTCATCATATAGCTCGCGTTACATACCACCTTTTGTTGCTCCCCTTGTCACTGGCTTCCCTGATCCTTTCTTCCTGTCTCACCTGGTTCCTGCGGTATGGTATCAGAAGTGACTGCCGCTCCCAGGTAGGGTCCTTGTCCCAGGGGGAGTGGGCGCAGCTGCGCAGGGGTGGGTGCTAGTAGCTCCTTCCGCCCCCTGATTATAGAGACGAGAGACTGGCGGCCAAGCTGGGGAGCAGGTGTTCGAGGTCACATGGGAGGTCAGTGACAGAGCCCAGGCTGTACATAACTGAAAGTCCTCCCGGCATCCTGTCCAGGGCTCTTCCCACAGAACCTCGCTGATGAAGTGCTGACCCACTTTTGGTTTCTTCCTTTCCTTTTCTTTCTTTCTTCCTTCCTTCCTTCCTTTCTTTCTTTCTTTCTCCCTTCCTTCCTTCTTCCCTCCCTCTCTTTCTTTCTTTCACATTCTGTTGGAATTCTTTTTTAAAAAATATTTTATTTATTTATTTGAGTGAGTGAGAGAGAATGAGTGGGAGGAGGGGGGAGAAGCAGGCTCCCCGATGAGCAGAAAACCCCACCCGGGCCTCCATCTCAGGACCCTGGGATCATGGCCTGAGCTGAAGGCAGACACTTCACCGGCTGAGCCAGCCCCCCCGGGTGCCCGGCACTTTCATTTCCTTTCATTCCTTTCCTTTCCTTTCCTGCATTTCATTTCCTTTGTTAGTCTGGGGTACCATAACAAAATACCATAGACGGGCGTTGGGGGGGGTGCTTAGACAATAGAAATTTGATTTCTGACAGTTCTGGAGACAGTGATGTCAGAGATCAGGGCACCAACAGGGTCAGGTCCTGGTGAGAGCTGTCTTCCTGGCTTGTAGATGACTGCCTTCTCAGTGTTTCCTCACATGGTGGGCAGGGACGGTGAACTCTGGTGTCTCTTCTCATAGAGGCACCGATCTCATCGTGAAGGCCCTACTTTCGTGACCTCATCTAAGCTTCATTACCTCCCAAAGGCCTCACCTCCAAATACCATTACATTATGGGTTAGGGTTTCAACAAACGAATGGGGGCGGGGAACACAATGCAGTCCATAGCACGTTTCGTTTCTAATATTCTTTCCTTGATCTGTTATGAAGGACAGCTTTTTAAAATTATTTTTAAGGAGAAAGTAGTGGATTATATCTTAATTGTCATGTGGTACGTTACTTTCTCCTTGTTCCGAAGTTTCCACATCTGTGATGCTAAGAGGACGTGGCAATGGCAGAAGAGGTCCAATAGTGAAAGTTACACATAGTGAATTCAGTTACGTTATATTCTGAATAGTAACAAAGTGAGAACAAATGCTTCAATAATGGTCTGTGACTGCATGTCACACAATAAGTCATGCAATACAGTCATACATTCATCTCCATGTGGCTGGTTTCTCTCAAAACTCCAGGGAAAAAGATTAGATCATTGAAAGGCTTGAATGTTACAAGTTTGCACATCAAATACGGGAACCTCAGAATTTTTAACTGGTTTAAAATACAGACAATGCCCTCCCCTCTCCTCCCCCACCTTGAATAGAGCCATCTGCTTTTCCTATAACTCTTTTCAAGGGAACAAGAATGGGTGGTCTTTTCTGAGGTGAATGCTTTATTACATTTCTGTAAGAAAGCGATGTCCTTGACAATACTTCAGATATCTGTTGCTTCCAGTTTGAGCCTCAAATGAATCCAAAACTGAATAAATTTGGCAACGAAGTGCCATTGTGCAGGAGTCATTATACTGGATTGTAATACAAGGGATATTACAGGCAAGAGCCAGTCAATAAGCCATTCACTGTTCTCTGCATTATTTAGTTACTCATTCAACATACTTACTGCGGTCTTTTTGGTTTGGTTTTGTTTTTGTTTTTATTATATTTGAGGCATTATGCTAGGCACTATAGAGGAAATAAATACAAATTGCCCCTAAATCTCTAGCTTCGTGGCTCGAGATGAATAATAATGGCCCATTTTTCATCACACAGATGTCCCATCTTACTGCAAAAAGAAGTTACATCATTGGAATAGATGTAAAAGAATTAGAATATACCCTATCACTAAGCTTGATTAGCCAAATTAAACAATTAATGTCTGAAAAGCATTAGCATTTGCAACACATTATGAGCTGTTTTCATCATGTTTTCTATGGGAGCAAATTGGGATTCAAAACATTTTGAAGAATGTCTTACACAGAAAAATTCAAAAATTTGAGCAGAAATCCATAATCATGGGGCTCAGGTTTACATGGATTATGACACGATGCAGTGTGAAGCCATAGTTTTGTAAAAGTAAAACAAAAACAATTGAAAATTGAAAAACAAATTTAAATAATGGTGGTTGTGTCCTGGGTGGGTTTTTGGGTGGCTGGGGGACAGGAGTGTAAAGGAGACTATTTATATCAGACTTACTTTTCACTCTTTTTTAAAAAAAGTTTTGCATCGTATACCATATGCATTTGTTACCTATTTCTATTTTTATTTTGTTACTTTTATTATTATTATGATGATGATGATGATGATGATTATTTTAAGTAGGCTCCATGCCCTAAGATCAAGACCTGAGTTGATATCAAGACTCAGATGCTGGGGCACCTGGGTGGCTCAGTGCGTTAAAGCCTCTGCCTTTGGCTCAGGTCATGATCTCAGGGTCCTGGGATCGAGCCCCACATCAGGCTCTCTGCTTGCAGGGAGCCTGCTTCCTCTTCTCTCTCTCTCTCTCTCTCTCTCTGCCTGCCTCTCTGCCTACTTGTGATCTCTGTCTGTGTCAAATAAATAAATAAAATCTTTAAAAAAAAAAAAAAGACTCATGCTTGGGGCACCTGGGTGGCTCAGTTGTTAAGTGTCTGCCTTTAGCTCAGGTCATGATCCCAGAGTCTTGGGATCGAGCCCCATATTGGGCTCCCGGCTCAATGGGGAGTCTGCTTCTCCCTCTCACACTCCCCCTGCTTGTGTTCCCTCTCTCGCTATCTCTCTCTGTCAAATAAATAAAATCTTAAAATAAAAAAAAGAGAGATGCTTAACTGACTGACACACCCAGGTGCCCCACCTTTTAAAATAATTTTTAAATAATTTCATTATAATTTAAAAAAATCATTTCATTATTTTAAAGTATTTTTTATTTTAATTTTTAGATAATTTTTAAATAATTTCATTATAAACAATGACAACAACTCATAACTGTATATCAAAGGGGAGAGGTACTGATAGCAGCTACAAGCACAGGCTTTAGAGTCAGACACACAGACACGGACACAGACACACATACACACACATACCCAAGCACGTGCACGCACACCCGCAGGCACTCTCCCATGCACACCAACCCTACACTCTACACACACAGCAGTTCATTTCCCAGTTCTGCCTCCTCCTAGTTACCAGGCCCTGAGCACGTTGTGAATATTGCTGAATGAACATAGGGGTTCGGGCCTCTCTTTGAGATCTTGGCCTTCTATTGCGTTAAATAGGTATTTTTTACTGTACTATTTTTATTCCCTTGTATTTCTTCTACTATTTTTTTGAATGATTTTCTTAGTGGTTACCTTACAGATTACAATTAATGTCACAATTTACACCAGTCTGGTTTGGATTAATTTAATTTCAATATTATACAGAAACTTTGTTCCTATGTAGCGCCTTTCCCACCTTCCTTCCTTGTGGTGTTATTGCCAGACAGATGACATCTTAATACTGTGCATGCCCGTCAACACAGATTTATAATGATCGCATTATGCTGTTGTCTTTTAAATTGGACGAAAAAGAGCTTCAACTAATATTTGCTACTCATGGGTTGTTGGGCAAGTGGTTTTACCTCTCTAATCCTGGCTTTCCTCATCTGGAGTATGCAGATCATGGTGTTATCTACTTTAGGGTTGCTGTGAGGATTAAATGGGATGATGTATGATGGATTTGAAAGAGTGCCTAGCAGATACTGAGTGCTCAACAAATGGTAGCTGTGGTTGTTAGCTACTCTTGACTTCTGCCGTCATGACTTTCCTCATGCTGTTCCCTCTTTTTGTAATCACTTCTTTCCAATCCTCCAATGCCAGATTCCTGTTCTTTTTTTTTTTTTTTTAAGATTTTGTTTATTTATTTGACAGAGAGAGAGAGATCACAAGTAGGCAGAGAGGCAGGCAGAGAGAGAGGGGAGGAAGCAGTCTCCCGCGGAGCAGACAGCCCGATGCGGGGCTTGATCCCAGGACCCCGGGACCATGACCCGAGCCAAAGGCAGAGGCTTCAACCCACTGAACCACCCAGGCGCCCCTCTTTTTTTTTTTTAAGATTTTTATTTATTTATTCGACAGAGAGAGATCACAAGTAGGCAGAGAGACGGGCAGAGAGAGAGGGGGAAGCAGGCTCCCTGCCAAGCAGGGATGTGGGGCTCGATCCCAGGATTCTGGGATCATGATCCAAGCCGAAGGCAGAAGCTTAACCCACTGAGCCACCCAGGTGCCCCTCCTGTTCTTTTTTTATGTCCCCACTGAAATGCCACCACTTCCATATTCTGGAATTATATCACGTCTATTATCATTATTATAACACTTGTGTCACAGTGTTCCTTAGATTGGACTTATTTGTGATATGCCTCATCTCATTGTGCATTCTAAAACTCACCAGGGTGATTACTATGTCTTAATCATTTCTGTATCTTTCACAGCATGTAACCAAGTGCCTTATATGGAGTAAGTGTTCAGTAAATATCTACTGTATGATCAAATCAAATGAATAATTTAAAAATGCAAAACAGATTTGGTTTCCTTGTTCTGTTAGTAGAACTGAATGCAATTTTAAAGCAATAAACCAGGCATGAGACAAAGGACATATTTCCCTCAAGTGGTTCGAGGGCTGTCTTAGGTATATGAGAGAGAGAGAATCGTAAGGTACTGGTGTTCTCATTTCTTAGACTGTAGTAGGTTGAAAGAGAAGTTCAGTGCCTCGTAATGGATCAGTGTGTGAGTAGCTCATACAGCGCCTTAAATGGGCACCATAAAAACGGCTTTAATTTAAAAGGAGAAGCATTCAGGCTAATGAACATAGATATTCCCTAAGAGAAATTGAAGAAAGTAAGATTCTTCAACCATATACTTTTCCTTCATGTAACCCCAAAAGTAGTACATAGGAAAACGAAAAGGTAGCCTACTTTGATGGGCATGTACCCAAAGTTTACAATTAGAAAGAAGCAAGCCTGAATTCCAGCACTTACGATCAGGCCCTCGGTATTAGGTAAGTGACTTTGGGAGAAGTCCTACAACCTTCCTGATGTCCATTTCCTTGCCTGGTAATGCCTGTGTCACAGAGTCGTTTAGAGAAGTAAATGAACTAGTGGGTTGTGAAATTGTTTTGTGAGCTATAAAGTATTTTTGGTCACTCTTTTCTTCTGTGTTCTACTGCTCTGTCTTTGTCATCTGCTATAGTATATCCCATGTTGTATTGTAATTTATTTATCTCTGTCTCCCACCAGACTGAGCTTTTCAGAGCAAGGGTTTTTATTTACCTCTGAACGCCGGGGGCTAACACATAGGTACTCAGTAAACGTTTGATGAACATGTGAATAAATGTTTCAGGTAGGAGATGACCCCAGATGACCTCTTAAGTTTCCTTTTAGTTTTGCTGTTTAAGATTCCATGAAAAGGTCTAGAAATAATTAGAGATCAACAAAGGAAGAGCTATTTAGAATATAAAAACTTGAAACTGAAGGGCAGTTACAGAATTGTTAAACACATATTAACATTCTAGAGTGTACTTTCAAAAGGGAAATTGTTGAGACGGGTTAATTGAGTTTATGTATAAGACGGGAGGTTATGATTTGTCAAGTGAGAAGTAATTTTTCTGGCCATGGAATGATAACAGCTGAAATGAATCTCTCAAAGGCTGGGAAATTTGGCAGAGGAATATTGTGGCTGAACAAATTCATTAGAGCAGAAAGGTATTAAGAAACATTTGAAGAAGTATGGTTAAATCGTAGGAAACCAGACTCCCTTATTAAGATGCCAGAAAGTGATGAGACCTAAGGTTTGTTGTCGTTTGAAAGGGCTTCAAATCACATGCCTCTCTGGCAGGAGCACACGTGAGCCTTTCAAAAGCACAGTAGAGTTATCTACCGATGTAGGTTTAGTCGGCGGAAGAGATCGTACACACAGTGGGGAGGATGAAGCAGAAATAGTGACATGAAGGAAGAAACGGCTGAAGTTGGTTTATCATGAGAGATGAGGAACGTAAAAAGGAAATGATCCTGATTAAGAAATTGGAGAAAGATGGCAAATAGGAAGGCAGCATTCAATCCTAGAATTGGAATGGACCTTGAGAGAACTTCCAAGTAAAGAATTAACCAGAGATTCCCTAAACAGGAGACTTCAGAGCCTTAGCTGGTGCATTGTGGTGTGGCTTTGACAAAACGTCTGGGGGAAGATAGACCTGGTTGGCGGGGTGGGTTCCCACCATAGAGGCCTTAGCAGAACACCGTGGCATGGAAATGGCTTGCTGGTAAAGAATCACACCCATCTGAATTAGAATCCCAGCTCTGTCTCTTATCAGCTGTCTGACCTTGACAAAGTACGTAATATCCCTAAAAGACACGAAGAACTCTGTCTATTCAGGTGACTCCTATTTCTCATGTGCCTAGGCTGTTCATCTAATTTTTCTTTCTTTTTGACCTATTTGGTTTTTTCTGTTTTCCTCCTCTGATATTGAGAAGTAATTGACATCCATCACTGTATAAGTTCAAGGCATACAGCGTGATCGTTCAACTTACTATACTGTGTAATGATGACCACAATGGGTTCAGCTCACACCCGTCATCTCATAGAGCTACAAGAAAAGGCAAATAAAGAAGGAAAAAGGAAAAAAAAACCTCTCCTTATGATGAGAACTCTTAGGATTTACACTCTTAACAACTTCCCTATCTCTCTATCTCTCTATCACACAGTGGTGTTAGCGGAAGCCATCACGTTGTACATTACGTCCCTCGTAGGTGTTTATCATTGGAAGTTTCTACCTTTTGATCACCTTCCTCCTTCCACCCTGGCCCCAGTTAGCCACAAGTCTGATTTCTTTTTCTATGAGTTCGGTTTGCCTTTTTTTTTTTTAATATTTATTTATTTGAGAGAGAAAGAGAGCGAGCAGGGTATGGGTAGAGGGAGAGAATCCCAAGCAGATCAGGACCTCAGCTGAAACCAAGAGTCAGACGCTAAACCAACTGAGCCACCCAGGTGCCCTGAGTTTGGTTTGCTTTTGTTTTTGTTTTAGATTATTTTATATATAAATGAGATCATACGGTATTTATCTTTCTCTGACTTATTTCAGTTAGCATAATGTCTTCAAAGTCCATCCATGTTGTCACAAATGGTAGGATTTCCTCCATTTTTAGGCTGAATAATATCTCTGTCTCTATCATCTATCTATACCACAACTTCTTTATCCACTCATGTTTCAATGGGCACTTAAGGAGTTTTAATTTCTTCTCCTCCCCCTCCTCCTCCTCGTCTTCTTCCTCCTAATGCTGCCTTCTAAGACATTATCATTAGCTTTATGTTCTAACCCTTTGACTCAGGTTTTCATCCCCCCTGTCATATCTCTAATTCCAAAGAGCTCTTTTATTTCTCACCAGTCCTTAAAGTGTCATCTTGCTTCTTGGCTGCAGTGGCCCCTCCAGTCTCTTTGTGGATGTCAATCATAGGTTTTCCTTTCTGAAGTTTTCTTCTGAGCTGCAGGGTTCTCCTCTAGGAGGCTCGACCCTCCAGTCTTCTGCTGGGGTCAGGAAGAAGGTCTTCGGCTCTGTGGCGTGGGGGAGGGAATCTGCAGGTCTGTGAGTATCTTAGGCTGACTTTCAACCAGTCCTGGTTTTAGCCACTCCTTCCCTCCCACTAACTCAGTTACTACTTGTCCATCTGCTGTCTGCTTTCCAAAATTTGTTGCTAATGTCTTCTCTCCTGTATCCCCCATCTCTTTATTCATGCTCTTTTAAAGTTCTTTTACTATCATTTATTGGAGTTTTGAGGAGGGGTGGAGCTAAATGTGTGATTTCAATCTGTCATCTTTAACCAAAAGTCTCAGCGCTTGATGTCTTTTTTATAACTCGTTTACATTTTAACCATCACCACGTTATACAGATTCTTACCGCTTTGTATCTGGTCTCCTTGTCTCTAGTTCTCTTCTCTTAGGTCTGTCCTTCACAAGGCTGCAGACTTATCCACCTGGAAGGCTGTGCTATGTACCCCAGAGCTTTGAATGTAAAGCCCCTTCTGCTGTCTCCTGGTCCTGCCAGGAGCAAATCTACATTCCCTACCCTGGCGTTCAAAGCCTTCCACAATCTAGCCTCTGCCCACGTCTTCACCCTCATCTTTTAGGTTTTCAGAAACACCCACATCCATACCCAGACTCACCTATAGCTTCGGCCAAGCTTGGCTGGAACCAATAGGGGAAAATAGCTTGCCTGGTGATTTACCCAGTAGATTGACAGCTGACCCCTTGATTTTGAGTGACTGATTGAAAGCTCTTGTGTTAAGTCAACACTTGTTGAACTTGAGGCTCACAGCCCATTTCCTTTGGGATTCTAAAATCTGTTTTCTAGTATATGCATGTTCTTAATTGTGTTCACTATACCACACATTGAGTTTTTCCATGGTATATTATTATTTCTGCTTGACTCTGCAGGTGCAAAGATGAGTAGGATGTGAAGATGATGTCTTATACTAAACTGCTGGCTCGTTACATGGTGCTAGGGTTAAGCCCCAGCTCAATGGCTGGGTTTCCACAGTGAGACTTAATATTCTTCTAGGGTTTTGCCTTGTCATTTATTCTGTCCTTCCCACCAAAAGAATTTCCTGACACTCACATCAAGTATAATTATAACATTTTCCTGAAAGCATATTGTTTCCTGATGATTTTTTTTTTCTCCCTAGTGTCATCTTCGTCGACCTGTTCTTTATGAACCTGATTCTTTGGGTGGAAAGGTCATCGGCTGCCATCTCCTTTGGTACCCTGATAGGCATCCTTGCGCTGTGGTTTGGAATTTCTGTACCATTAACATTTTTGGGTGCATACTTCGGAAGCAAGAAAAAGGTAAATTTGTAAAATCCTGCTTTTGGCCATTGACTAATGTCTGCAATAATACCGCAAAGTGTATATTACTATACATGGAAAGCGAAATGTACCATTGGCGAAAACTACAAAGAATAATCATTTTGGAATAAAAAATTTAAAAAATTTAAAAAAATGAAACACAGTAACTCTTCAAAAGACACTATTTAATGTACTTCCCATTTTATAGGTTGTTTATATTTCTGTCTATCTCTGTTAGATGAAATTAAAGGGACATATTGTTGGAAGGCTGACTTTAACAAAGTCAGAAAAATAATAAGATTATAGAGTGGGGGAAGAAAGCCAAGATACAGTCTGAAAAATGGAGCTATTCAATTTATAGATCTGAAGTTAGCCTATTCTATGCATAGGGTAAAGGAGCAGGATATCAAAAAAACTAAATGAGGCCAGCCTGCAAAAGGATTGTACAAAGATATGGTGTGCATTTGCAGGAGAGAAATCAGATAAGACAAAACACGAGCTGGTTCCTCACAGAGCAGAAAAAAGAACAACACCTGACACATTTTAAGAGAAATTCTTTTTTTTTTTCCTCCAAAATTTTATTTAAATTCTGGTTAGTTACCATATGGTTTAATATTGGTTTCAGGAGTAGGATTTATCGATTCATCCCTTACAAAGAACACCCAGGGCTCACCACAGCAAGTGCCCTCCTTGATCCCCATCTGGTCCATGCGTCACCTGCCTCCTTCCAACAACCCTCAGTTTGCTATCGATTAAGAGCCTCACCGTCCACTTCCCTCTCTCTTTTTCCTCCTTTCGCCTTTGCTCATCTGTTTTGTTTCTTAGATTCCACACATGAGTGAGATCATATGGTATTTGTCTTTCTCTGAGTGACTTATTTTGCTGAGTGTAATACCCTTTAGCTCCAACCGCATGGTTGCATGTGGCAAGATTTCATTCTTTTTGATGGCTGTGCAATAGTCCATGCTGTGTGTGTGTGTGTGTGTGTGTGTGTGTGTGTACTACATCTTTCTATATGTGTGTATATATACATACCACATCTATCTATCTACTACTATAGTTATATATATGTATATGTATATATACCTATGACATCTTCTTTATCCATTCATCTGTCAATGGACATCTGGGCTCTTTCCATAGTTTGGCTCTTGTGGACTTTGCTGCTATAAACATCAGGGTGCATGTGCCCCTTTGAATCTGTATTTTTGTATCCTTTGGGTAAATACCTAGTAGTACAACTGCTGGGTTGTAGGGTGGTTCCATTTTTAACTTTTTTGGGAAACCTCCGTATGGTTTTCCAGAGTGGCTGCACCAGCTGGCATTCCCACCAACAGTGCGAGAGGGTTCCCCTTTCTCCGCATCCTTGCCAACCTCTGTTGTTTCCTGTCTTGTTTATTTTAGCCGTTCTGACCGGTGTGAGGTGGTTTCTCACTGTGGTTTTGATTTGTATTTCTCCGATGATGAGTGATGTGGAGCACTTTTTCATGTGTCTGCTGGCCATCTGGATGTCTTTGGAAAAATGTCTGTTCATGTCTTCTGCCCATTTCTTAACTGGATTCTTTGTTTTTCAGGTGTTAAGTTTGATGAACTCTATAGATTTTGGATACCAGCTCTTTATTAGCTATGCCATTTGCAAATATCTTCTGCCATTCTGCAGGCTGCCTTTTAGTTTTGTTTCCTTTGCTGCACAGAAGCTTTTCATCTAGATGAGTCTCAATAGTTCATTTTTGCTTTTGTTTCCCATGCCTCCAGCAACATGCCTAGTAAGAAGTTGCTATGGCTGAGCAAAGAGTTTGCTGCCTGTGTTCTCTTCTAGGGTCTGATGGTTGCCTGTCTCACATTTAGATCTTTTATCCATTTGGAATCTATTTTTGTGTATGGTGTCAGAAAGAAGTCCAGGTTCATTCTTTTGCAGGTTGCTGTCCAGTCTTCCCAACACCATTTGTTGAAGAGACTGTCTTTTTCTCCATTGGACATTCTTTCCTGCTTTGTCAAGGATTAGTTGACCATGGAGTTGACGGTCCATTTCTAGGTTCTCTATTCTGTTCCATTTTGATCTGTGTGTCTGTATGCCAGCACTGTACTGTCTCGATGACTACAGATTTGTAATGTAACTTGGAAGTCCAGAATCGTGATGCCACCGGCTTTGCTTTTCTTTTTCAGGATTGTTTTGGTTGTTCGGGTCTTTTGTGGTTCCATACAAATTTTAGGATTGTTTGTTCCAGCTCTGTGAGAAATGCTGTTGGTATTTTTTGTAAAGATTTTATTTATTTGACAGACAGAGGTCACAAGTAGTCAGAGAGGCAGAGAGAGAGAGAGGAGGAAGCAGGCTCCCTGCTGAGCAGAGAGCCTGATGTGGGGCTTGATCCTAGGACCCTGAGATCATGACCTGAGCTGAAGGCAGAGGCTTAATCCACTGAGCCACCCGGGTGCCCCTGCCATTGGTATCTTGAGAGGGATTGCATTTTTGATTCGGGATTGCATTTGATAGTGTAGACTGCTTTGGGTAGTATTGACATTTTAACAATGTTCTTCCACTCCATGAGCATGGAACGTTTTCCCATTTCTTTGTGCCCTATTCAGTTTCTTTCATAAGTATTCTATAGTTTTCAGAGTAGAGATCTTTTACCTCTTTGGTTAAGTTTATTCTTAGGTATCTCATTGTTTTCGGTGCAATTGTAAATGGGACTGATTCCTTGATTTCTTTTTCTGCTGCTTCATTATGGGTCTATAGAAATGCAACTGATTCCCATACATTGATTTTATATCCTGCAATTTTGCCGAATTCATGTATTAGTTCTAGCAATTTTTTGGTGGAGTCTTTCAGGTTTTTCTACACATTCTGAGAGGACTTTTTGTTACTGAATACTTTATATTGGAATAATCACCACTAAATCTTGTCTAATCTCTTCCTTGAAACTGATAGGAAAGGATAAACGTCCTTATTATCTAGCTGCGTGCTCTCTAGTATGGTGGTCACCAGCCCCACATGACTTTTTTTTTTTAAGATTTTATTTATTTATTTGACAGACAGAGATTACAAGTAGGCAGAGAGGCAGGCAGAGAGAGAGAGAGGGGGAAGGAGAAGAGAGCCTGATGTGAGGGTCGATCCCAGGACCCTGAGGTCATGACCTGAGCCGAAGGCAGAGGCTTAACCCACTGAGCCACCCAGGTGCCCCCCACCCCATATGACTTTTGAGTGCTTGAAATATGGCAAGTTCCAAACTGGTAAGTGTTGTAAGGAAGTGTAAAATACACAGCGAAGGCGCCTGGGTGGCTCAGTGGGTTAAGCAACTGCCTTAGGCTCAGGTCATAATCCTGGAGTTCTGGAATCAAGTCCCACATCTGGCTCCCAGCTCCACGGGGAGTCTGCTTCTCCCTCTGATCTTCTCCCCCTCATGCTCTCTCTCACTGTCTCTCTCTCAAATAAATAAGTAAAATCTTTTTTTTTTTTTAAAGATTTTATTTATTTATTTGACAGACAGAGATCACAAGTAGGCAGAGAGGCAGGCAGAGAGAGAGGAGAAAGCAGGCTCTCCACGGAGCAGAGAGCCCGATGCGGGGCTCGATCCCAGGACCCTGGGATCATGACCCGAGCCGAAGGCAGAGGCTTTAACCCACTGAGCCACCCGGGCGCCCCTAAATAAGTAAAATCTTTAAAAAAAAAAAACACAGTGAATTTCAAACAGAACAACAGCAACAAAATAAAAAACATCAATTTAGTACTTTTTATATGGATGACAAGTTTAACTGATAATATTTGGCTATGTTTGATCAAATGAAATGTATTCATAAATTGATTCTGCCTATTTCTTTTTAAAATTTTTTTAAATTTATTTTTTTGGAAGAGTGAGAGAGAGCACAAGGGAGGTGAAGGACAGAGGGAGAGGGGGAAGCAGGCTCTCCATTGAGCAGGGAGCCTGATGCAGGGCTCGATCCCAGGACCCTGGGATCATGACCAGAGCCAAAGGCAGAGGCTTAACCCACTGAGCCACCCAGGCGCCCTGATGTTGCCATTTCTTTCCAGTTTTTAAAATGCAGCTTTTAAACACTTTAAGACCGCATATATGGCTTGCATTATGTTTCTTTCGCACAGAGTTGGTCTAGCCTCTGCCCACATGACTGCTGTTGCGAGTGTTCCTTGCCCTGTTCCAATTTAGGATTCAGGATGTGATTATAAGTATATAAATTCACTTCAGTTTCATGTCATTCTGATTTTCACTTGAATTTCTTTTCGAGCAGTTTAGGTGTCCAGTTCACACAAACCAGATTCCCCGTCATATTCCTCGGCAGAATTTCTTTACTAAACCGATTTTTGGCATCATAATCGGTGGCATTTTACCTTTTGGCTGTATTTTTATTCAACTCTTTTTCATTCTAAACAGTATGTGGTGAGTATTATATCTTCATAATCTCAAAAAATCTTAATTGTTGATCAGTTAATTTTCCCGTATTTCAAGGAGGTTTAATTCTGGTATGGTAAAACTTCATTTGTCCCCCTCCCACCTTTTTGTATCCAGGAAATGGCGATCTGACCCCAGGGGAGTTTCCTAGGGAATTAAGACTTAATTCACAAGTTTTTAAAGACACTTTTTGATGGAAATTTCTATGCAGGTTTCCTTTTTTAAAAAAGTAATAACCTCTTTTTAAGCCTTTCCAGATGACTTAGAAAGTTGGCTCCCACCATACTTCTCTGAGCCTTTACAGGAGGTGGGGCGGGGGTGTCCCTTGGGAGGAGACCTCTGAACATGGGAGGAGGTGGCCCCCATGTGTCTTTTTTTTCCGTACTGACCTTCCATGCAAGATTTCAGAGTTCCTCCGCTAAAAATACCTTGAAGACCACTGACTCTGGGTCTTCATCTGTACTGAGCTGTATGTGAGTAGTATTTTTCTGCTTTCCTGTCTGTCAGCTGTTAGCTCTGATGTTGGGATGCCTGTTCCTTACAGCGTCCCCCTTTCTCTTGGCTACTTTGAATCTGTCGTGATTTAAGAATCCTGGTATGTTAAGTAAGAACCCGAGCTCTCTGATGCAAGTGCGACAGCTTCAGCTTCTCCAAGTCCCTTTATTTTCCTTAATTCCTGATTTTTGACTGCATTCTGGTTTCAGGAGCTGGTCAGTGGGGGGCGCTCTGGGGGGAGTTTTGGAGATGGGGCAAACGCAGGATCAAATCAAATGCAGTAGCCAGCTGTGTGTGTTTAGAATGCTTTTGTCCCAAAGCCACCTTCCAGACACAGCTTTCAAGTCCTCAAAAGTTAGGCTTAATCATGCACATTAATTGCTTACCTTTTAAACATCACTGTGCCAAATTTGTTTAAAAGATAAGCAATAAAGTCTGTTACCTTGTCAGCAACTAAATATTTAACCTGCTGCAAAATCGATTATAGTAACCGCATTTTCCAGATGTTTTTGATGGGAAAATAATTTTCAAGTGAAAACTAGAAAAGTCTTCAGGCAAGTTTTATTTCAGTGAAACAGAGGGTGCTTGCTGTGTACAACTGTGTATACGTTCATTATAGAAATGATTCTCCCCAAGCCCTGTCCCTCGCCCTTGTGCCCAGGAAATGCATTCTGCAGGAGAGTGTAAAATGGGGTATCGATCGTTTCCTCAGTTTCTTTTCTTCAGGAGCCTCTTAAAAATTGCTCATCCCAATTTAGTCAGTTCAGCTCTGTCATAATGAAAGAAATGACTTTGTTCCTGCAAAGTCTGGCAGAAATGGAGTCCACACACAGAGCTTTAAGAGGATGCATGTCTGAAAGTATATTTAATAGAATTATGTGCGCTGTGCTAGCAAGACCCATCGGGAGAGGCTTCCTGTCAATAGAGCTTCAAAGGCAAAGCGTATTTGATTCTGTGGTTTTCTGTTATATAACGTTGTCGCTGATATTTATGGCACTTACAACCTTCCATTGCTAAAAAGAAAGCATGGTTTAACGTGTGCATAAAGAAAATGACAGAGATCCTGATGGGTCTCAATTACGTGAGCAGGGAATTATGGGTTAGTAGCCAGACGGGGTCACCCTGGACAGGACTGGGGGGAACTCAGAAGCCGCACAGGTCAGGAAGTCTCTTTTGGATACTGGATGGATAGATCAAAGTTTGGAATGAATGGCTAAGGTTTGAGAAGTGTGGCCATCTCTCGTGTGGATTTGGATTGGGCTTTCTGTGTACTCGAAGTTAATTTTAAAGCTGTCATTTTTATTTTCAGGTCTCATCAGATGTACTTCATGTTTGGCTTCCTTTTCTTGGTCTTTATAATTCTCCTGATTACCTGTTCAGAAGCTACAGTTTTGCTGTGTTATTTCCATTTGTGCGCTGAGGTAAAGACCTAAGAAATGAATGTATTTTCTGCTTCCCAAACTTGTGTTATTGGAATGAAGAGCTTGTGTTGAGAAAGGAATTGAAACAACTGTTAACTGCATGGTTTCAAGAACATGGCATCAGTTTTATATTGTTTTCCTGATGACACATTTTGATTTTGATGTAGCTATCAAGTTAATGCAACTTTGATGGAAAATTTAAACAGAATGCAATTTCTCTCTGGCTAGTTACTATAATTGCTATGTAATATTCAGTTAACATAGAAAAATATAGGGAACTGATCTGATATTTAGACCTATAAAAGATCTGGTTCAATAGTGTTTTTTTATAACAATTAAAATTTTCGCCACTTAGGCCAGCATTGTGTTTTATGGGTTTGAGGTTGCTGCTAAAGGCCCTTTCTCTTATTTTCATTTCATTGCCTTTTGGTTACCATGGACATAAATAGTTCTGCTAACCCCACTCCACCCCCCGTTTTTTTTTTTTCTGATGTTATACTGGATAATTAAGGTGGTAGTGAACATTATTTTCATAAATGTCCTACATCCTTCTTGTTTTGTTAGTTACATGTGACTCTCTAAAGGTGACAATAGAGAGTTTAGGGAATGACAATCGTGTACCTGATGTCTGAGAGCATTTTCATAGACATATGATGTGTCTATTTCTATTTCTTAGATGGGGTGCCAGGTGGCTCAGTCAGTTAAGCGTCCAGCTCTTGATCTCAGCTCCAGGTCTTGATCTCAGGGTTGTGAGTTCAAACCCCACATTGGGCTCCACGCTGAGTTTGGAGCCTACTTAAGAAAAAAAAATGTTTTGGAGGCTCCCAAGACCACCCACATATTGGACAGTTCAGTGGAAGGACTCATGGGGCTCAGCATATAGATGTACACATGGCTACGGCCCATTGTAGCCGAAGGATACACAACAGGGTCAGCAAGGGGAAAAGACACAGGTAGAGCCTGGAGAAATCCACATTCAGTCTTCCCATGCCTTCTCTTTTCCACAGGAGAATACATCAATTGTGCTTCTTTCTCCAGCAGTAAAAAATATAGTAATAGATATGCAGTGTTTGTGCTCAGGGAAGCCCATTGGAGACTCCGCATCCAAGGTCTTCATTAGGAGCTAATCACACAGGCAACCTCTGCCTAGCAACTACAAAAATTCCAGACTCCCAAAAGGAAAGCAAGTGCTCATCACCAATCACATTGTTTGTACAGTCTACGTATAGCAAACCAGTCTTATCAATCAGGGAATGATTAAATGCCAAATTCCCAGATGTAAGCTAAGTGCCAAATTTGCAGGTGGGCCCTTCTAAAGATAGTAACTTCAGACCTGCTATGTTAACTCTTTTCTTCACTGTAGATCCTTAGCCCCTGACCACAGTGCCTTTCCAGTAAAATTCTTTCCTTTGTTAGTTTTTTTTTTTAAAGTAGGCTCCACACCCAATGTGGGGCTTGAACTCAACCTTGAGATCAAGAGTCTGCAAGCTCTACCCACCCCTTAGAGTAAAATTAGCATCAGCAGGAGCCCGCAGAATACGCAGAACCTGCGTATTGACCTCCGTCATGCCTCCGTGGATCCCAGCTTCAGCTGGGTAAAACAAATTGCATTCACTGTAAAGCTCAATCTGAAGCTTCTATACTAACAGTTTCCTACCTAGCCCGAGGCAGCTCTGGCCAGTAAATTGAAGCTGACCGGAAAAGCCTTCCAAGGCTGAGGCAGCGTTGTGATAGAAAAGACGTGTGCATATTACGAGTGCAGACCCGGAAGGCACATGTGGTCTCCCTGGAAACAAGGAGTTTATACAAGTTAACCACCCCAAGCAGACCTACATTAGTCAGATAGTGTATACCACATTGAATTTCTTTTTTTAAAAAAGAATTTAAAAAATTAATTTATTTATTTGAGACAGAGAGCACAAGCAGAGGGAGCAGCAGGCAGAGGGAGAGGGAGAAGCAGGCTCCTTGCTGAGCAGAGAGCCATTCTCCATCCCAGGACCCCGGGATCATGACCTCAGCTGAAGGCAGTCACTTAACTGACTGAGCCACCCAGCAGCACCCCCCCCAACATTGAACTTCTTATGAAAGTTACCCTTTTATTTCTCTTACTCTGTAATCTAATGGAGCCTATTTTATGACAATACTTGCTAACCCGTTTATAGTTGGATTTCACCTAAAAAGTTATTTTTTTCTATTTCTTTTTGCCAGGATTATCATTGGTGGTGGAGAGCCTTTTTTACCAGCAGTTTTACAGCTGTTTACCTTTTCATATATGCAGTTCATTACTTCTTCGCCAAACTTCAAATCACGGGCTTTGCAAGCAGCATTTTATACTTCGGGTACACAATGGTCATCGTCCTGATCTTCTTCCTTTTTACAGGTAACCACAGAACTACTTCATGCATTTCAGACTCTCTGAAAAGACCTGGAGGTAGCCATAATATAATAAGCATCAATTAACAATTAATGGAAGGAATAGGGAACAAAGTCATCATGTTCATTTTTATGCTTTGGGGATAAAAGATTGCAAAGCCTAGGGAACTGGAGGGACCTTATGTACTTAGCTTCAAGGTTGTCCCTGGTGAATGTTTTTAAGCAGTAGGGATGTGTTCCAAAGTACAGAAAGGGTTATGTGTAATCACCTTTGAATGACCTCCAAGCATAAACATTAACTGGCTTGAATAACTTTTAAATTAGCAAAAATAGATTAAATGAATGTGTAGTCATTTAAGCAATTAGATACGAGGGACAAGATGTATACTTCTCAGGATTAGTCATTTGGGGTTGTTATTTGGGTCCAAGTCGTGATGGCAACTCTTGTTTAGATTAATGCTTGATGTAGGTGGCAAAAATGGAGTGGTTTATAAAATGATCCATTTAGAGAAATAATAAAGTTGAGAGCTTGGAGACCCTTTCAGGACGAGGGAGGCAGCGTTCCATCTGCCTCACCTTTTTTTTTTTTTTAAGATTTTACTTAAAAAAAATAAAAAAAAATTTTACTTTTAAGTCGTCTTTATACCTGACATGGAGCTTGAACTCACAACCCTGAGATCAGGAGTCGTAAGCTCCTCCAACTGAGCCAGCCAGGCGCCCTTCTACCTGCCTCCCCCCCTTTTTTTTTTTTTTTAAAGATTTTATTTATTTATTTGACAGAGATCACAAGTAGGCAGAGAAGCAGGCAGAGAGAGGAGAAAGCAGGCCTCCCGCCGAGCAGAGAGCCCGATGCGGGGCTCGATCCCAGGACCCTGGGATCATGACCCGAGCTGAAGGCAGAGGCTTTAACCCACTGAGCCACCCAGGCGCCCCGTACCTGCCTCACTTTTAAGTTCTGGTTCTTCTCTCAAGTTGTATGACTTATGTAGGTCACTTGGACAAATTTCAAGTATTATCTCTAACTGTCAGGTTCAACAGATACGTAAACCGTGGAAATGTGTCAGAAATCAAAGCCTTAAAAAAAAAAAAAAAGAAATCAAAGCCTTAAGACAAGTCTGTTATCTGAGAAACCAAGGCGTCTTGGTGGCTCCCTGTTTAATATTGTATTACCTATGACCTGCCAGCCTCATCTCCTCAGGTCAAAGAAGACTGTGCAGGATTCCTCCCATCTCTCAGCCACCAGACGTTCTAGATAAAACTGAGGGCCTGACGACGTCTCACCATCCTGGTCTAACCAGGATCCTCATGTGTTTTTCAGTTTTTCTAACTTCGTATTTGAAATATGCATACAGAGGGGCACCTGGGTGGCTCGGTGGGTTAAGCCTCTGCCTTCGGCTCAGGTCATGGTCCCAGCGTCCTGGGATCGAGCCCCGCATCGGGCTCTCCGCTCATCGGGGAGCCTGCTTCCTCCTCTCTCTCTGCCTGCTTCTGCCTACTTGTGATCTCTGTCAAATAAATAAATAAAAAAAAAATGAAATGTGCATACAGAGAAGTGCACGCAACATGCACGCAAGCTCAATGAGTTATCACCAAGTAAACGCACTTTTGTAACTGGCACTGGTGTCAGTGAATGGTACACAATCAGTGCCCCGGGAGCCACTTCTCTCTACTCGCCTTCCCCAAAGGCAGCCACTCCCCTAACTCTAGCATCATGGATTAATTTGGCCCATTTGTGAATTGTGCATAAATGGAATCCTACAGGATGTACTCTTTTATGTCTGCTTTCTTTTCCTCAGTATTGTTGGTGAGGTTCCCCCATGTTGCTGTGTGTAGATGTTATCTCTACCCCTTGTGTCTTTGGTTTTGGATTTCTCCCTCAGTGACTGACTGGCTTTTATATTTGGGTGCTGTGCAGTTGGATTTGTCTCACACAGTAATTTCAGGCTTCTGTTTTCTTCAATACCCAGCATTTTGACTCAGGTTGCTTTTTTTCTGGGAGTTGTGTACGACAACAGCTTCCTTCAGAAGGTAGATGGAATGCTGAATGGTCACACTGCTGACAGAAATCTTCTCCCAATGGTTGGCTCCACATCTTGTCGTCTCTGGTTACACTCCACTGAATACTGACTCTTTTTTTTTTTTTTTAATACTCGGATTTTCAAAAAAGATTTTATTTATTTATTTATTTATTTGAGAGGGAGTGAGAGAGCACAAGTAGTGGGGGTGCATCAGAAGGAGAGGGAGAAGCAGGCCCTGCTGAGCAAGCATCCCGGTGTGGGGCTTAATCCTAGGACCACAGGATCATGACCTGAGCCAAAGGCAGACACTTAACCAACTGAACTGCCCAGGTGCGCCTGAACACTGACTCTTGAAGGTTCCCAATGATCCCTTGCCAGATCTAATGGCCTTTCCCTAGCCTACACCCTCCTTAGTTTCTGCAGCTAACTAATCAGCACCTATTCTGTGAAACTCTCTCAGTGTGACTTGTATCATTCTCCTTGTACTGCTCTGGACCTTCTTTTGCCTTCCTCTTCCTGTCACCTACCTCTAGCCTCTATGCAGGGTTCAGTCTTCAGCATTCCAATCCCCTCTTTGTACCCTCTCCCTTTCAGAGCTCATTCAGTCCCATGGCTTCGTCTAGGTCCCCAGTGCTGACAGCTCCTAAGTTTGTATCCCAAGCTGTAATGTCTGTGCAGTTAGATTCTGAGCATTTGCATGTCCCACTGGCACTACCAACTCAACATGCCAACTCCAGTGAGTGTAGTGCTTCCTTGCCCCAAGACTGACTCATTTTAATTTCTTTCCATCTTTGATGGATTTATTTATTTTAGAGAGACCGAGCATGGTGGGGAGGGGTGAGGGTGGGGGGAATGGAGAACTGAACTCCCCGCTGTGTGCAGAGCCCAATGGTATGGGGTGGGGGGACTCGATCCCACAACTCTGAGATCATGACCTGAGCCAAAATCAAGAGTTGGACGCTCAGCTGACTGAGCTACCCAGGCGTCCCATGATGTGTGTTTTTGGCATCTATTTTCTAGAACTCTTCTTTAAGAAGCCCTGTCTGCTTATAGACCCTTAAATGGCATCTCTTTACATTTCATTATTATATATATTTTTTCTGTTGAGTTCCTTTTATTTTATCATCATCATTATATTTTGAGGTTCGCCGCAGGAAGTAAGGCTTATTGCTTATGTTCATGTTGTTTCACTTTTGAGGAAGACATCCTTAATTAAATCATTAGTCTTGAGAATATGGATGTACACAAAAGTACAGTTAATAATTGCTGATTACTCTTTCTTGCTGTAGACAAATGCTTCTGAGAGGGTTTTTTTTTTAAATGGCAACTGGAAAATTAGCAATATCCACTCATGTTTAAAATGCCAAGGAGTTTCACACTCATTTAGAATAATTATGCATTCATCCAAAGCTCTTCCTTGTGGTCACCACATTGTCTTTGGTATTTGGATTCTTCTGTGTCATTGCAGCAGAGAGATAAGACTTCACAGCTGTCATCTTTCAATATTGAGTATTGTGACTGTAGAGAAGATTATTCATATAGTAATTATATTTCCATGTTGCTACAAATCTTTTATTTTTATTTATTTAAAAAAATTTATTTAAGGAATCTCTACACCCAATGTGGGGCTTGAACTCGCAACCCCAAGATCAAGAGTCCCACGCCCTTCTGACTGAGCCAGCCCGGTGCCCCAGCTATGGAATATAAATACGAATATGAATATGAATTCATATTCAAATATGAATCCTTTATATTTATCGTTTGTGAGGCTGCTTAAGCTAGTGAGCAGATTACCTGTTTTTTGCCCATTGAACTTGTTTTTTTCTGTTTTAACTTATTTCCTTAAGGTAGTCTGTGAAATGGGATAGCAGGGTCAAAAAGCATGAATATGTTTATGGTTCTTTACACTTTTCTGTCATTAGCATAGTGTATTGGTTCCTCCACAACCTTGGCTGGCATTGAATATAATTTTTGAAAAAACAAAACAAAACTCCAGCAGTGGTTTTCCTTTTTGTTAACACGATATGTCTAAAATGGCATCCCATTGTTTTCTTCCACTCATTATTTTTTAAGATTTTATTTATTTCTTTGACAGACAGAGATCACAAGCAGACAGAGAGGCAGGCAGAGAGAGAGGAGGAAGCAGGCTCTCCGCTGAGCAGAGAGCCCAATGTGGGGTGGGGCTCGATCCCAGGACCCCGAGATCATGACCTGAGCCGAAGGCAGAGGCTTAACCCTCTGAGCCACTCAGGTGCCCCTCTTCCACTCATTTTTTGAGGCAAAGGAAGTGATGTGCATTGTGGCTGGTGTTCCTCTACCCAGTTTTCAGTTGGTGGCACACTTACAGATGTATAAACAACATGTTAAAGTAGGATTCAAGGGACAGCGAGAGGGAAGATAAGCCACAATATATCAACAATATCATCCAAGGGAACCAGCATGGAAACCTTGTATTGTATAGACTAAGATAATAAATTTCAGTTAAGTGTGGGTGACTTGCCCCAAATCCTGTTTTTTTTTTAAGATTTTATTTATTTATTTGACAGAGAGAGATCACAAGTAGGCATAGAGGCAGGCAGAGAGAGAGGGGGAAGCAGTCTCCCTGTTGAGCAGAGAGCCCGATGCAGGGCTCGATCCCAGGACCCAGGGACCTGAGCCGAAGGCAGAGGCTTTGACCCACTGAGCCACCCAGGTGCCCCAGCCTAACTGGTTTTAAAAGACTAGTTTATCACCTGGTTAAGCTAGTTAAAAAGGAAGCTAAGTCTGTGCATTACAGATGTGTAGACTTTGCTCTCTTCTAATTCGATTGTTTGCCTCCGATTTCTAATGGATGCTCATTGCTGGTTCACTTACAGATACTTAGTTTCGATTGGAGGATAGTGTAGTGATTTTTTATTTGCATCAAGTTTTGTTTTAGATATCAAATGAGTTAAAGTCTTTTTTTAAAAGATTTTTATTTATTTGACACACGAGAGAGAAATCACAGGTAGGCAGAGAGACAGGCAGGGAGAGAGGAGGAAACAGGTTCCCCGCTGAGCAGAGAGCCCGATTCGGGGCTCGATCCCAGGACCCTGGGACCATGACCTGAGCTGAAGGCAGAGGCTTAACCCACTGAGCCACCCAGGCGCCCGAGTTAAAGTCTTTTTTAAAAAATTTTATTTTTAGGGAACCTGGGTGGCTCAGTGGGTTAAAGCCTCTGCTTTCGGCTCAGGTCATGATCCCAGGGTCCTGGAATTGAGTCCCGCATCCGGCTCTCTGCTCAACAGGGAGCCTGCTTCTCCTCTCTCTCTGCCTGCCTCTCTGCCTACTTGTGATCTCTGTCTGTCAAATAAATAAATAAAATCTTTAAAAAAAATAAAAATAAAAAAAAATTTATTTTTAAATAATCTCTACTTGAACTTACAACCCCAAGATCAAGAGTCACATGCTGACTGAAGCAGCCGGGTGCCCCAAGTGAGTTAAAGTCTTAAGAAAATGAATTGAAATAGTGTAGTTTTATTTTGAAAGGAAGGACATAAACTCACAGTAACCAATTAAAATCTAACACTTAGGATTCCTTCTCTGAAAGTCTAAAGCACTATCTTCTATTATAATAATGACATTTCTAGCCTAACATAAACCTTGGCATTGCTGTTGGGTAGTGAATGACATCTTTTACATGATGATGTATATTTTAGGCAAGCCATGAAAAATGTCTGCATGTAGCCGAGGTCCATTATTCAGCCACAATCTATTATTCTAGAGCAGTGTTTCTCAACCCAGGGGTGAATTTGCTCCCTAGGGAACATTTAACAGTATGTGGAACCATTTTTAATTGTCATGACTGGAAGAGTGCTAGAGACATCTAGTGGGTAGAGGCTAGGAGTTCTACTGACCATCCTACTACACGCAGAACAGCCCTCTACAACAAAGAATTATCTGGCCCCAAACGTCAGTGGTGCCACTGTTAAGAAACCCTGGTCTAGACTGAGCTATTTTCGAACCCCACTTTTACTTTGGAGTTAGTACTATTTTCAAAATACAGTTTTGATTGTCTCAAGAATCAAGATATTGTTTAGAATTGGAGACTCTAAATCACCAGTCACTGTGCAAGGACTGAAGCCAGTTTGGTACCAGGAGTTTTTAAGACCCAGAAGAAGTATTCGGCAAGGGCAGAGTGCTTTTCTGGTGGCTCTCTCACTCAGTGTCTGTGCTTTGAATATATTTTTATTCATTAAAAGAACCTAATGAAGCTCACTATGTTTTGAGAATGTCTGTGTAATATTTTATCACTAAATTAAAGTGAAGAATCCATGTTCTCACACAGATACGCTGAAGGAAAAGTCCAATTACCTCAACATACAAGTATTAGCCATAGTGGGCCTTTCGTGTTTTACTATACCGACTTGTCCCTGCCTTATTAAAAATTTCAATTCTGGGGCACCTGAGTGGCTCGATCAGTTAAGCGTCTGCCTCGGCTCAGGTCATGATCCCAGGGTGCTGGGATCAAGTCCCGCCTTGGGCTCCCTGCTCAGCAGGGAGCCTGCTTCTCTCTCCCCCTCTGCCCGCTGCTCCCCCTGCTTGTGCATGTGCTCTCTCTGTCAAATAAATACATTTTAAAAAATCTAAAAAAAAATTTCAGTTCTAAAGGCCAAAAGATCAAAAAGGGATAAAATGTATTAATGCTAACTTAACCAGCCAACAAATAGTTATTAAGCTTCCATGGGCTTGGCAATGTGTTCATAGGGAATACGGAATCCTAGATCTAATACCACTTGTTTTCTGTTGAGTTGACTATGTGCCAACTATTTGCATGTATTTATCTCACTTGATTTTCACCTAATTGTGTAGCTATCATGAGCTGTTAGGCCATATTACTCCCATTGTAGGGATGAGGAAACTGAGGCCAGAGAGATTAAGTGACTTGCTTGAAGTCACTCCGCTAGTAAGTGTTGGCTCTCTGACTCAGTCCAACCCAGGCTGGTCTGACTCCAAAGCTCCTCCTCTTAACTACAACTCTCCATGTCCTCCTCAACAGAGAGGCGCTTTCCTTGAGCTGAGGCCAAGCCAACAGCCAGAGAAGGCCTGTGGAATCTTCTCTGTGGTCCTCTGTTTGATCAGGGGGAATTCTCTAATTGGGGGAGCTAAGATCAGTGCATCTAAGATGACACAATATCGCCCTGCAGAATAAGATGATGGAAACAGAATTATCTCAAGTCTTTCCCATACCCTCTTGACCCTTCTTTCAAGAAATAGAGGCATAGTCGTCCAGTTTTTCCTGGGGAATAACTTCATATTTCTTCAAGCCCAGCTCATTTTGGTCTCGATTTACATTTATGGATCCACACACCAGGTGCTGTAGGAATGAGCAGGATGGAGTCCTCTCTGTTCTTGAGGATATGGAAAACCTGGGGATCCTATTGTTTTTCCCAGTGCAGGTAGTTACACACCTACTCTAACTCTGGGCCCTCTGGGAGCCAGTATTCTTCTAGTCCTGAGTATCGTGGTAAAGTATTTCAAAGGAAAGGAACACTTTCCCCAGTGGTAAGCAGAGTCTGCGTTCTCTGGCGTTTTTGTGTTGTGTAGCTTACATTCTCTGGCGTCTCATACCTGAGTTGATTTCTACTCCCTACACCCCAAGCTTTTCCTGTCCAACGGATGCTCATTCTCTGAGGTCTTTCTGCACAAAGCAGTTCGTGTTCACCTCTGCCTGTATTGATCTCCCTATCCTAGAGCAATCGGGCAGACTTGGCTTTGAGTCCTGGCTGTACTGCTCATCGGCTGGGTTTTGTAAGGCAAGTCCACAGACTCTCTGAGCCTGTGTTTCCTTATAGAATGGGGGAAAATCCTAGTACTTAACCTCGGAGACTTCGACTCAATCTGATCCCACGTGTAAGCCCTTAAGCCAGAGCCAGGCATATAAGAAGTTAGTAAACAACGGATATCAACCTCATCGTTGTTACCATCGTTGTTGTCATTGACATGAAATAGAAATTTGGTCATCTTCTTCTCTGGCTTATGTATCTTCACGGGCTCCCAACTGCCTGCCTAATCAAATCCCAGCTTCTTAACTTAGGATCCACTCTCTGGCTCTTACCTACTTTTGCGGTCTTTTCTACTATATGCTTTCTTTGCTCTTCCCTTAATTCTATTTTTTCCTTTGAATATTTTCTTTTTTTTAAAGATTTATTTATTTATTTGACAGACAGAGATCACAAGTAGGCAGAGAGGCAGAGGGAGAGAGGGGGAAGCAGGCTCCCCGCTGAGCAGAGAGCCCGATGCGGGGCTCGATCCCAGGACCCTGAGATCATGACCTGAGCCGAAGGCAGAGGATCAACCCACTGAGCCACCCAGGCGCCCCTTGATTTCTCAATGTTTATCATGTATCTGTTCCCTTTAGGCTTTGTACTTCTGTATTTTGTGATTATTTGGATTTTTTCAGTCTTACTTTTTTTTAAGATTTTATTTATTTATTTGACAGACAGAGATCACAGGTAGGCAGAGAGGCAGGCAGAGAGAAGGGGAGAGCAGGCTCCCTGCTCAGCAGGTACTCAGGGCTCCACCCCAGGACCCTGGGACCACAACCTGAGCCGAAGGCAGAGGCTTTAACCCACTGAGCCACCCAGGTGCCCCTCCTTTGAATATTTTCAAGAGTATTCTCAGTTTATTTATTTATTGTTAAGTCATCTGTGCACCCAACGTGGGCCTTGAACCCATGACCCTGAGATCAAGATTCATGTGCTCTTCGGACAGAGCCAGCCAGACACACCCCAGTGTTCCCTTCGGTCTTTGATCATACACCCTTAACGTCCCAGTCCTTCTGCTGCGGTTCTCACTGTTCCTTACAACTGTTAAGGTTTAATTTTTCCAGGCCTTTATGGGTACTTCTCGCTCTGTCTGGGATACCTGTCTATCATCCTCAGATGCCTCGGAGTCCAATTTGGAGGACTTTCTCTGTGTTGTTCTCTCCAAATCCTCACCATTCATTCAAGTATGTATCGAATACCTACTGTGTGTCAGGCACCAGCCCTGGAGGCCAGGGCTTTAGCAGTGAACAAAACTTCGTATAAAGGGAGAGAGATTTCCATCCTGGTGGAGCTTACGTTGCTATGCCGTTCATCCAAACAGTTCCATATAATGTCTGTTAGGTGCCTACAGTGTGCCCAGCCCTGGGCTAAGCACTGGGGGTACAGCACCGAGTAAACCTCACACTATAGTCTGGAGAGGGAAGGCCTCTAAACAGACCATTCCATGCCTTGTGGCAAGGAGCCTAAAAATGAAGCTCAGGGTTTTGTAAAAGCAATGGAGAGGGGTGCCCAGCCCAGGCATGGGGAGGGCGAAGAAGGTCAAAAAAAGCTTTGCTGGAGAAAGTGCTAGAACAGAGTCTTGAGGGAAGACTGAGTCTTACAGTTTGAAGGTAGAATTGACAGGCTGAGCAAGGCATGGTGTGGGGAGATCTGTAGGTAATTCGGGGCTGCTGGTGTTTGAAATTTAAGGAATGGAGTGAGAGGAACAAGTCCCAAAGAAGGAGACTGGGGCCCGGTCCTGGAGGGCCTTGTGAGCCGATACCAACATGGGTGTGTTTCACATTCATTTGTGGAAATGATTTGCTCAGGGTCCATCCCAAAGCCCAGCATCAGAATCCTTGCTGATGTTTATTTTTAACAGCTTAAAAGGTTTCTGATACACTTGGGGGTTCAAGTGCTCTTGCCATGGGGAGTTACTAAAGGTTTGCAAGTAGAAGCATGACAATCAAATCTGTGCTTTGGAAGTCTCACAGTCACCGGTCAAGTGCCGGATGGACGGGAGAGAGAGAGAGAGACGGGAGGTAGGGGTGAGCTGAGAGAGTTTGCTAGATGAGAGGTCAAGAGACTGTGACGTCTGTGTCAATGGAGATGTGTAGGATAGCCATCACTTGAGATCAATCCCTATAAGAGCCCTGCTCTGCCCTTCTCATTACCCACCCAGCAAGAGCCAGGCCCAGAGAAAGTGCTTCATGAATACTTGGTTGAAGGGAGTCAGAGCCCCCAAGACTCTGTTCTCCAAACAAGCTTTCTCTTTATTCCTTTGGGTGATGGCTTTTGTTCCAACTCTAGAAAAACCATTTGTCTGCATGACTTACTGCTGCAAATTCTGAGATTAATGTGTATTGGAATACAGCCCCCACAGTGGCTGTGGAAAGACTCTTTAAAGGTTTGTTTGTATCGAGTACAATGCGGTAGACTTTTAAGATGTTTTAGTTAGCCAGTTTCTTCTTTTTTTCAAGTGTGCGAATATAATGGCTACTTTGGGAAAGCTTCAGAAGAAAAGTGTATTGGAGAGCAGTCCCCAGGATCAGGCTGTACATTCTTTACCCTTATAGAATTGCAATTAAGGACAGAACAAGGGGAAACATGGGCTTCTCTGCATCACTTGACCTAATGATAAAAGCTTATGAAGCTTGGAAAGAAACTAAGATGATTCTAGAATTGGTTTAGTATTTTCTCTGGCCTGAGGCAAAAAGTAGACAGAGACACCAAAGTGACCATTCTCTCCCTTGTTGGCCCATCTCTGTTTTTCTACCGGTAAATTGTAGTACAAGCCATTGCATAGAATGTAGAGAAAAATATTTCCATTATTCCAGATCCTTTTAGTTTCTTTTCAACTGTGTGGTTCAGTGGCCCTTAGAAGAGAAATTTGCCCACCCCTCTTTCTACCTAATGATATTTGTTTACAGGAAGGGAGAGAGGGAGGGAGTAAGGCAGGCTAGAGCAGAAATTCTGAAACTCTGGTTGCATATTAGAATCACCTGGGGAGGTTTTAAGAATCTTGGTACTTAGGCTGCCTCCCAGATCAATTAAATCACAATCTCTGGGGGATGTCATGCAGGCATAGTAGTTGTCAAATCTCCCTAGATGATTCCAGGGTACAAGCAATGTTGAGGACTACTACGCTAGTCAGATGGGCCCCATGTGAGTATATTTGTCAAGCCCAAATCAGAACATGAATGCTAGCTCTCATTTCCTGAGTGCCTTCTCTGACAGGCTCCCTAAATGTATCTTACCGTTTTCCCTCAAGTCAATCCCATTAGTTGGGTGGGAATAGAATTCCTTTTCACTTAGGAGGACCAGAGGACATGGGCAGCTTGCTCTGTATCATCGAGCTAAGTGTCTGCCTGACTCCACAGTCAACTGACTTAGCTCGGCTGCCTATCAGGACAGTGTGAGAATTCATGGAGCTTTGTGTTTTGGGTAGGAGAAAATTTGGGTATTTTAAGTAGAGGATCAAAGAGTTTGAGAATTCGTAGACAGTTCAGTAGTGTACGGGGATAATACGCAGCGAATTGAAATCAGGAATATCTTAGATTCAGAGACATGTGTTAGTTACACACTGTCATCTCCTGAGTCTTTGAAGTTGTTGGATTCAGAAAAGGAAGCTTAAAATGGGAATAGGTATCATAACAGGTATTATCATCCCCATTTTTCAGCTGAGAAAACTGAGATTTGGCGAGATTATCACTTGCCCAGGTTCAGACAGCTAGTTACCAACAGAGTAGATTTATGTCACTCTTCTGAGAAGGAGCTTTGAAGGGTGTGGGGGGGGGCATGATGGTATATTGGATGGGAAGTTACTCTGAGCTTGGAAACTGGCAAAGAAAAAGGAAGCAAACCCTGCCTAAAGCTTTCTGTGATTAACATGTTTTCCTAGATGATTGAATTGTCTTCAGGGGCCCCATTAGATCGTAGGATCTGGAAAAGAAAGCTCCTATTAGAGTTTTCTTTGAGCCACTGAACCTGATTATCATCTGAGAATTGTTTTTATAACATGAACCTCAGTGAAATCCTATGTCAAACATTTGCCCAGACCTGTATCACCCTACATATGAAGGTCTCTTCTTTGGTCCATGCTCTGCTCTGTCTAGTCCATGGGTTTAAGTGTACACAGGGTTCATGCTGGTGAGTTATGATCTGACTTACCTAACACCGTATTATGAAGACTGCTCCATGCTCCTGTATAGTCTTTAAATTTGTCATTTTTGATGACTGTCTTGTTTTATTGAGGACTTAGTCCATCATTTAGCTAAGTTACCTATCGGGGGGCATTTGGTTTGTTTGTAATTTTTCAATATTATGAATCAGAGTATTATGAACACCATTTTTGCATGTAATTTTTTTCTTCTATGGGGTCATTTCTTTTTTTAAGATTTTATTTATTTGAGAGAAAGAGAGAGCACAAGCTGGGGGAGGGGGGACAGAAGGAGAGGGAGAAGAAGGCTTCCCACTGAGCAGGAAGCCCAATGCAGGATTCAATCCCAGGACTGAGACCATGACCTGAGCCGAAGGTAGATGCTTAACCCACTGAGCCACCCAGGCGCCCCATGGGGTCATTTCTTTTCTTTCTTTCTTTCTTTTTTTGAGATTGGTTTTATTTATTTATTTATTTATAATTTTTTTTAAAAAAATTTATTTTCAGCGTTCCAGAATTCATTGTTTATGCACCACACCCAGTGCTCCATGCAATCCGTGCCCTCCCTAATACCCAGCACCAGGCTCACCCAACCTCCAACCCCTGCCCCTCCAAAACCCTCGGATTGTTTCTCAGAGTCCACAGTCTCTCATGGTTTGTCTTCTCCTCCAATTTCCCTCAACTCCCTTCTCCTCTCCATCTCCATGGGGTTATTTCTTTAAGATAAATCCCCAGAAGTGAGATATTTCTGAAGTTTAATAAGACAAAACTTTGATTTATAAAACTTATTTATGTACTGAGTATGCAGGAAAGTAAATAGATTATTGCCATTTTTGTTACATCAAGTGATAACCGTTATTTACATTTGCTAAATTGATGCAAGTTATATGAAGCTTATTATATTAGAAACTAGCCTTGGATCTCTTTGTATCCTTTTTGAAATAGAGAACTTAAGCTACTCTTTTTTTTTTTTTTTTTTTTTTTTGCTTTGACTCGAGACCTGCAGCATTCAGTCAAATGGATTCTCACACCCTGTTGCAGGTGGCTGCCTCCAGCCCTGCCGCTCAGCCTCTTGGCTCAGCAAGGGAGCCTGGTGATTTTTTATTTGATAATGTATGAGTCTTGAGATTTAGAGAATCAGTAGTTCACCTCCACACTGACATGCTTTGCATTTTTGAGAAAACTGCTTTGATTTGCTAGAGTGTCTGGTTAACAAGGATCTTTTTCATTTTGTTTCAGGAACAATTGGATTTTTTTCTTGTTTCTGGTTTATTACTAAAATCTACAGTGTGGTGAAAGTGGATTAAAGAATGTCCCTCAACGTCCTTCAGGTTCATCAGCGTCGCTTTTGAATATATCCATCTGTACCCATATGAACATCTATAGAGATGTACGTGTATGCTTCCTACTATGCATTTTAAATATATATCACTTAAAAATCTCATTGTCTGGCCTCATTTTATACGACACAAAATACTGATTATGTGGAAAAAACAGGTTGGTTTGGAAACAGGTTTATTCTAAGTCAGACTGTCCTGAAAAGATACCATAAAAAGGTTTAATTGAAAGCAGTCAGAGCAAAGGGAGACACATTTCCTTACAAAATGAAAGATGAACACACAGGCTTTTCAGATGAAATTTTTTTTTCCCTTTTTCTTCATTTCGTTTATAGGATCGGAACTATTGTCAAATAAATCTTAGGTAAAATGTGAATTTTTCTAACTTAAGTGGATTGTACAGACTATTCGACCCTTGTATTTGGATAACAGTTTTATTTTATATATGTATTTATTTATTTTTGCGAGGCTTATTTATTTATTTTAGAGAGAGAGAGAGAGCAGGGAAGCAGGAAAGGGAGAGGGAATCTTAAGTAGACTCCCCACTGGGCATGGAGCCTGACGTGGGGCTTGATCCCAGGACCCTGAGCTGAAACCAAGAGTCCATGCTTAACTGAAACCAGGAGTCCATGCCCCTATTTTGTTTACTTTTTAAAGGAAGCTCTAGGTCCAACATGGGGTTTGAACTCACAACCCTGAGATCAAGAGTCACTTCCTCTCCTGACTGAGCCAATAAGGTGCCCGTGGATGACCATTTTAACAAAGCACATCTGTTTTTTGTTTTTTTTTTTTTAAGCTTTTATTTATTTGAGAGAGCAAGAGAGTATGAATGGGGGTGGGAGGGAGAGGGAGAAGCAGACTCCCCGCTGAACAGGGAGCCTGAGGCTGTGCTCCATCCCAGGACCCTGGGATCACGACCTGAGCAGATGCTTAACCAGCTGAGCCACCCAGGCACTCCCTGAACATTGGTTTAATATATCGAGTTTATGAAATACCAGGTACTGCTTTCTTATTTCTAAATTAAATTTGCACATCGCTGGTTATTGGTTGTCTTTTTCTGTTTGCTGTCATTTGGAGGTTGATGATGTTCAAGTTTGACTTAACTGTATATAGAGAAAAAATATTTAGAGCCAGTTTTCTGGGATTTATTTGCTTTGACTAGACAATAGGCAGGTATCTTAACTCCCCAAATGCCAGGAATTCGTATGAAAAAATATTCTCTGAGTTCGCAATTTTGGGAAAGCAATCATGGAAATCGTGTATTCTTTGCAATATGTTGTGTTGATAAATATTGGCCTTGTGGAGGAAAATGTTTGAAAACTATATATGCACAAGCTTCAATTCATGAACATGCTTAAAGCCTTCCTTAAGCTGAGGAGCCCTTGTCTGTGTGTGTGTGGAGCAAAGAAGTTGTTCCTGAAGGGGAGATTGGGATGGGGAGGGATGGGGTTTAGAGAGTTGCATTTTGAAGGAGCGGGGAGGTGATGGAAGTTGACTAGTTGCCTCAAGGAGGAAGGGAATTCCCCAGCCAGTAGGATGCCTTTGTCTGTATTGAAGGTTGAAGGCTCAGACCCCAGGCAAATAGGCTGGGGGGCCTGGAGCTGACTGGTGAGAGAGGGAGTGGCTATAGAAGGTCAAAGGTGTCTCTTGACTAGGATTTTCAGATCCTCTCTACCTTCTCCCACTCAGTGTTGGAATCAGGCCGACTCCTAGGCCCTGCCTGAGTGGAGTAACTGCTGTTCTGAGATTCGTTGGAACCAATTCCATTCTCCCCTGAATGCTTTGAACTAAGCAGTGTTATAGGGAGCTTCGGGGACTCTTCCCATCGGGTTGGCTGCTGGGGAGTTTTATCCAAGCTCACAAGCCCTCCTACTTGCATTAATGGTAGTAGTTTGCTTGAAAGGCAAATTTGTTAAAAGAATGAGCTCTTGGAGCACCTGGGTGGCTCAGTGGGTTAAGCCTCTGCCTTGGGCTCAGGTCATGATCTCAGGGTCCTGGGATTGAGCCCCTGCATCGGGCTCTCTGCTCAGCGGGGAGTCTGCTTCCCCCCACCCTCTCTACCTGCCTCTCTGCCTCCTTGTGCTCTCTCTCTGTCAAATAAATAAATAAAATCTTAAAAAAAAAAAAGAATGAACTCTTGACATTTGTGACACATGGCTGGACTTTGAGGGTTTTATGCTAAGTGAACTAGACAGAGAAAGACACGTATCATATGATTTCACTCATGTAGAATTTAAAAAAACCAAAAGGAACAAATGGAAACGGATTCATAGGTACAGAAGACAGACGGGTGGTGGCCAGTTGGGAGAGGGGTAGGGAGGATGGGTGAAATAGGTGAAGGATTAAGAAGTACAAAGTGCTAGTGATAAAATAAGTAAGTGATGGAGATGGAAAGTGCAACATCGAGAATGCGGTCATATTGTAATAATGTTGTATGGTGACCGGTGCTGACCGTACCTGTCACGGTGAGCAGTGAGTTAACCTACAGAATTGTTGAATCGCTGTGTTGTCCACCTGAAACTCATATATCATTGTAGGTGATCTATACTTCAATAATAAGTATTAAAAAGAAATAGAAGGGCACATGTATTTCTGCAGCTGCATGCAGGTCTCATGGCAGCCATCTTTGAACATCTTGAAATGCAATGTGTAAGTCAGAATTTAGCTTGATTTTGGAGTGAAAAATGGGGAAGAGCCCTTGACTTTGATTGAAACGGAGATGAACAGCTCCCCGAACCTCTGAGTGTGGGCCGTGAATGCCACTCGGGAAGCACAAGGTGTGCAGTTCCTTGAACTGCTGCTGATGAGAGGACAGGAGAGCTACGAGTAGGTCAAGCATGTCAGCTGCAGAGGAACTGATGGGCTTTTCAGTTTTAGACATATTGGACTATCTCGTCTGTGTCCTGTGTGTATGTATGTCACAGTAGGCGTTCAAGGTATAACTTTCTCACTCCGGGGCTCGAGGGAACGTGCATCCGCCCCCCTGTTCTGTAAACCCTGGTGAGTTGGGGCTGAGGTGAGGTGGCTGGGACGGGATTGTGCCAAGGGAGGTGTCCTGGTCCTCAGTAGCGGGACAGCAGGGGCAGGAGCCCAGTGGGGGGTGACCTGGGTGCTGGGCAGTATTGTTTCCTAAAAAGGAAGGCTATTCCTTACCCTCTCCCCTGGTCAAACCTCCCTGCCTTGGGAATGAAGGCTGGGATTTGGCAACCCCACAAACCACCTGGCCCTTTTTCTGCTCTGCCCACCCTGCTGGCGCTTTGAAATCCCTTTTATTCATAGACGACTGAGGCCCAAGCCCCTATTCCAGCAAGCCCATCAGGAAGGCTCCCCCAACCTGTTGCATGTTTCTTGTATTGGGCCAGCACGATGTGAAATCTGGGGCCCACATGTCCCATCCTACCATGTAATACAGTTAGCTTATCCTGTCTCTTCCCTTCTAGCAAGAGAGAAGGCACGGAGACCTCGTGGTGTGTCCTTCTCGCTGTTTTCCCAACGATCTCGGCATAATAACCAGATCCGCACATTAAAATTAGACTTTATTTAGCATATTTAAGAAGAATACCAAGGACAGATTAACAGCACCCATTTAAGAAACACAAACATTACTTAATAATATTTAATTAAGCCACAGACATCGATCTCTCTGCCTTCCCCAAGCAGGAGTCCATTATTCCTTTTCAGCAAAAAAATGCGTTGTGACCATTTTAGAAAGGATCCAATTAAAATAAACCAATATATGAAACCTCGTCCTTGGGCAGAATCTCTGAGACTACTGGCCCCTTATAACAGTATTGGTTTATGAATTTGATTGGGGTGTGAAGGGGTTTCTCTTCTTGCTGGGGCAGGAGGATAAAGCCCACCCCTTTTGTGCACCTGAAGGTAAGTTGTGCCAATGCGAACTTGGCCCCAGGATCGTAATGTGGCAGTCCTTTGAAAAGGCACTTTTGAATTACAAATGTTTTTTTTTTCTTCAAAGGAAAAGGAAAATTTTAAATTCACAATTGAATGTATTAAAGAGAACTGTTCTCGACTGAATGTATCTTTCCATGGTTTTCAGTCTCAAAGCAGCACATAAAATTTGGTTTTAAAGGCAGGTTTAGAAATTACTCAATGAGGGTATACATATATACATGGTCTTCTGTTTTCGTATTTTTATTCTTAAAATATAATAAACTCATAGTTCTCTCTTTTTTGTCTAATGCAAATGCTGTTGATACACGATCGTAATATTCTCAAACACCTTAGCTGCGACCCCCCGGAGGAGTCCCACTCCTTGATTTACCCATCCAGGTTCTAGCTCATCTCTCAGGCAGCCGATCAAAGGAAAAACCCAGAACAGCCTTTTTCTGGGTTTGGGTGCTGTTCTAAGAGGGGAGGGATGGGCACAATATAGATCTGCTAAATGCATGTCCTGTCAGCTACTGGTTGGGTCTTGAGAGTATGGTATTTTTTTTTTAATCCTGCCAACAGGACTCCAATAGCCTCTCCTGGGGTCTGAGCTCTTTGTACATTCACCTAATGGACAACAGGTAAACCAGTGCCAAGCATGTGGTGGAGAACCGCCAGCGAGGGATTCAGCCAAGATGATTAATTCACACTAATGATCAGTTGTCCCAGAATAAGTTCTTCCCTGTCAGAGATCACCAGGGATTTACAGAATGAAAGGCACCTATACCCGCTGCCCCCACCTTGGAGCCATCTTTTACAGCCTGTAGTATACACTTTAAAAATGAAATTTGAAAAACGAATGTACTATATTCTACTTCAGAAGCTGATCAAGGTGTGGGTCACATATAAAATTCGGCATGCATTTTATTAACTTTACATGTACGAACTACCCATTGTTGAGGATGACACTATCTACAAACACATACACTCTAATATCTAGCACCGTATCTCCAAGAACACTGGTGTTTTATATACAGGCACAGCTTACATTTAGAACTACCACAGAAAGGAACACACCACTGAAATAGACCAAAATATCAATTTTTTTTTAACATTAAAGTTGGAACAGATGAAGCGGGGGTGGAGGGGAATCCACTCAACCTTAAAGCACCAAACTAAAACCAATCTTGTTTTCGTCTCCCGGTTGGAACAAGGGAGATCCAGTAATGAGTCCTCAAACATCGCAAGCCTCTCATGAGTGTAGAAATTTTGTGGTTTCCTCTTGTTGCGTGTACTTTGAGATCTAAGAGCAATGATGGGAAAATTCGACTCCTACTGGGAACCTTCGTTTACCTTGACGATTCTCATTCTACTTACCAAAGAGCAGTGAACTGGCCATCAGTGGTCAAATTCTGTGGATTGTAGATTTCCTACTTCTTCCTCCAGCCTATCTTGTTGCTTTTAGCAGAAGACTGCTGTAAGCAAGCTGGGCATTTGCCATACAGGAAGAGACCGTTTGTAAGTAACTGCAAAGAATTTATGACCAGGGCTAATTTTCTTTTTGAGTTTTAGGCTATGGTCTGTGGTCTGCAGCTCGCTGCTTCCGTCTCCTCCTGCCTGAGCTGGGAGGGGCTCCAAGGGGGGTCAAGAGCACCTGTCCAGCCCATAGAAGACAAGAAGGACATAACTAAAGAGGGAGAGGGTTAAAAGCCATGACTGACCAGATTTTCTCTCCTTATCTTGGTAACTGGCTGGCAGCCAACTGTTCGTTTAATCTTTTGTCTGCTCTAGAAGGAAAAGACATTTTGCTTAGAGAAGCCTCTCCTGACAGCATGGGGTTTGTCTTAAAGAGAAATACAGCAAAAAAACATTATCAGGGGCAAACACTTTTTTTTTTCCTTTTCCTCAGAACATGGGGGAGGGCAGTTGTGAGAGAAAAAAGCAGTCCAGTAGTTTAAATTGTTATTCTCTGTGTTTCATCCCAACAACCTCTGAGGGTTTTATTTTGGAAAGTTCCAATTACCAGATGATGCATAATTCTTCCCTTCCAAATGGTGTATTTCAGACATTTTTAAGAGCATTTTGGCACACTCTGAGAAAGAACGCCTAATTTAATTTTGTAAATTATTCTTCAAGGCAGTATGAAAAAAATCTTTTGAAGTAACTATCTAGCTTAATTGGCTAATTATGTACAAAATAAGGCAATGTTAGGCACCTTATAATTTTATAGGTAAAAGATTTTTTTAGTGTTTTTTTTCCCCCCAAAGATGGGTTGTATTGGGTGCTTTTTGGGTAAGAAATTTGAAGTTGATAACCCGTCATCTCTAAATCGGATTGGAATTGGGGAGGAGACAGAAAAATACCTTTCTGTCACTCCTACCTTTCACTTCTCTCCCTCCCTACTTCCATGGGCCCCCAGGTTCCTTTGGATCTGTCAGCTCTGGGTGTGGGAGGGGTTGGGCCAGGGGACGAACCAGGGGGACAAGGGGAGGGGTTGTGAGACAGGTGGAGGCAGGGGCCTGATGGCAAGAGGTAGGCAGGGAGCTGCTGTTTGTGGTGTCTTCGAGAAGACGGACCCTCGAGTCACAGACGCCACAGAAGCCCAAGGCTTGCTCCTTATTACTGACTTCCAAGCTTTTAGAAATTGGTGTGTCAGTGAAAGCACCTGCGACTCCTTGGCCAACAAGATGCTTTATTATTTTTAAATAAGGAAATCATTAAATTGGAAATCACATCATTTCAAAGTCTGGTTTGTCTGGCCCCTGGATTTTAATGGGATTTTTACTGCACATATGAAGTGGCCTTGGCAAAAGAACACATCCTTTAAAAACATTTAGGGAAAGCTATTGCACACGAGGCTCCGTGAGGCTAATGATGACTTCTTTGTGTGCTTTCAGATTTTTAAATGACAAAACAGTATGTGCAGTAAAACCTCATTAAGTTGATAGTGTTTTATTCAAAATAGCACAAAATTTGAAGCATTTGCTATCTCGAGCTAACGAGAGGCCCTATTGTTCATTAAGCAGAAAATGTCAGCAAAGCAGACGGCTCTTAATTCAAAGGTCCTCTTTCCCAGTCTCCTATTTTCAAAAGGTTTTCACCTTTGAAAAATCCAATTTGCTGTAAGAACAGACAATGACTAAAACGGGGAAAAGAGGAAATTTATATAAAGGAAATTGGTGAGTCGTGGTACCCCGGAGAATGTTGTGTGTGCTGTTAGGTGAACTTACCACACTCAGACAGGTTCTGGTTCCATTTTGATTTGGGATTTTGGCAAACAGTTTTCTCTGATACACTTTGAAGGGGTTGAGCTTTAAAAAATAAAACAAGAAGTTCAGTTTCAACAAAATATTTGGAGACACATGTGTTTGAAATCCTGTTTCCTACCCAGGTAAGCATTTCTACTCAAAGGACAGCATCTTGCCACTTTGAACTGTTACCACCAAGACAGACCTTCAAGGTGATACCCCTCCCCCCCCTCATAAGAGGCCTGGACACACGGGCCATTTCTCCACCCAGGTATCCTTTGAGGACAGGTCACTGCAAGAGTTTGGCAATAAATTGGTATAATAAATTTATGACTATTAATTCGCTTTATACACTTTAGTAGAAAAATAAATGACAGTGCAAGGGGAAACTGCAGCCCACATGTCTTGTCTGAATTACCACACATTGTAGGGAGGGTGGAATTGACACCATTTTCATGGACATACTTAGTCGACAGGCCAGCTCAGTACCATCTGCCTCTATACCCATCTCCTTCCCTAAATTCTGAACGTGGCGATCCCAAGTTTCCACGCAGACTTATTCATAGCCCACCCACACTGCTGTTTACCTCCCCCCACCCCTTGAGAAGCTCATGACCCAAAATGATTTCAGGGTTTGAGATGTGAAAGAGCCTTCCTCTGTGTTAACCCTGGGGATAATTTAGGCTTTGTAAAGTCTTTCCCAAAGCAATGTATTTCGGTAGCAATACTTAAGATATGTGTGACCTGAACGCTTTCGTTTAGGATTGTTTGAAATAGGTCAGATGCTTGCCCGGCATTGTGAAACCACCGTTTCTATTCTGACTCTCCTGTATTTCTTTGCCACATCTGCAGGGAGCTTAAAGGCTTTAGGGAGAGCCACAGGTGGAAAAGACACATGGGCGAGCCTGCAGGAAGGAAAATGTTTAGCCTGCCTTACTCGCTCCCCACGTGGAGGTCATGTGTCTTGTCTATGATCCTGTGGACACAAAAGAGATTTCTAATGGGCACATCACTCTTGATTGGCAGTGTGAGTTTTGTAAACTTTTGGCCACTCCCGCTCGCTTTCTTTTTTTGTGTGGAAATACTGTTTGACCAAAAAGGCCTATTTGGAGGATTCTTATGAGCATCCCAATTCAATCACAAAGGGAAAATTGTAAAATGGTGGCATGCTTTCTGTCTCACTATTATTCGAATAGGAGACAGAAAATAGTTTTAGTGTCAACTGACAATTTTCCATTTGCATGGAATGACCTGGTCCCAGCCCCAGCCTCATGGATGTGTGTTATTTCTCGAACTTTTCCCTTGGACTACCTTCCCATCCCAAACATGCCCTAATATCCTCTTCTGCTTTTCTGGATCCCTTTCGAGGATCTAGAAACCCTTCTTGGTATTTTAACTACATGATGCCCTTTGCCTTAGTTTCCATAATAGTCTCTCTTTTTTTTTCCATAATAGTCTTTACACCAGACTGTGGTCTCTTCAGTTTAGAACTTGACTCATTGTTCAATCAGTCGGGTTCTGCTTCTTGGGCTCCGTGAATGATTTGGTCTGCTGCTTTTCTTTCGGTTGAACACGGGCTGTAGCCCTTACCCATAATCTCTTGACCTTAAGGCCGAAAAGTCCTTAAGTTCACAGGCATCATCTTCCTTTTTCCTCAGAGCAAAAGCCAACAACGGTGTAGCTCTGGGGAGTCAGACACAGGTCCAATGTGGATAGCCCTTGTTGCTTTAAGAAATTTAGAGCCTAATAATTTTTTTGGGGGGGGGTGTAATTTCAGTCAGAATCCTCAAGTCCATGCATTGTGGGCACAGTTCTAAGGGAAAACTCCAATTCCTACCTCTTCCGTCTGTTTATCTATCTCGCAGTAAGAAGGAGGTGTGCAAGGCCTTTGCCTGAAATGGCGTGGGTTGGCATTACCGGGATGGGGGGGGCGTGGTCCACGAGAAACAAAGCTGCTCCCGTTTCTGCACGGCGCAGGGTTCAGGCTTTGCCTTCGAGCTAGCTTCAAGGCAAAACGGCAGTATCGTGAGAAGGGACACTCTTGCCTTCGGTTGCACCCTCTGTGCCGGCTTCTGTTCCCGGCAGGTCTGGGTGGCTGTCTTCTTTTGGGGGCTTTTCCTTGCGGAAGACCTTCTTCAGCATATCCTGGATCTCCTTCTTGATGGTCTTGTGCATGTAGCCATAGATGTAGGGGTGGATGCAGCACTGCAGGAAGAAAAGCCAGATTATTATGGTGATCACCCACTGGGGCACCTTCGTTTGGACATCCACCCACACGGCCAGGACCGCTAGGAAGCAGTAGGGCCCCAGAGACAGCACGTAGGAGAAAATGATGAGGAAGATCACTTTCGCAGCTTTGCACTGGTAGCACCTGGGTAGAGGAAGGTCGCTGGCGCTGTTTCGACGACTGGGGGGGAGGCTCTCTGGGATGTTCACGGCCTCGATGTCATCCTCGCTGAAATTGATGTCCTCCTCGCCAAACTCCATGTCGTCTTCACCCAGGTCAATGTTGCACTGGCCTTCCTCGATGCGGCCCTGGTCTGCCTTCACGCCGCGGGCCGCTGTGCCATCTTCCTCGCCCTCCACGCTGCCTTCCCCGGCCACCCAGCTGCTTTCTCCGACCTCCTTGCTGCCCTTGGCCGCCGCACCACCTGCGCTGCTCTCCACGCTCCCTTCCTCGGCCTCCGAGCCACCCTCCTGGACCTTGACCTCACCTCCGTGCTGGCCCGAGGACGCATCCTTCCTCTCTCCCTCTTCATCCTCATTCTCCACACGGTCCTTGGCTCGCACCTCCAGGCTGCGGCTCTTGGCGTTGTACAGCAGAGCGTGCTGCCGCCGGGCCGCGCCGAACACCACGGAGTAGCAGGCGATCATGACAGCCAGTGGGATGATGATGAAGGACACCACGCTGAGTAGGGTGTAGCTGGGGCTGGCCCCCCAGATCATGGAGCAGAGGGCGTTGCGCTGGTCAAAGGCAGCCTGGCCCCAACCGTAGAGAGGGGGTGTGCTCTGCAGGATGGCCATGATCCAGGTGCCGTACAGGAGCATGTACCCCCGGCGCGGGGTCATCTTGGAGGGGTAGGAGAGAGGGTGGATGATGGACAGGTAGCGATCCACTGACACCACCACGATGGTGTTGACACTGGCAAAGGCGAACAGGTGAGTGAGGCTCACGAGGGCGGTGCAGAAGTGGCTGTTGAGGGGCCAGAAGAGGGGCATGGAGATGGCCACCACCCAGGGGGCCACGAGCGAAATCTGCAGCAGGTCAGTGACGAGGAGGTTAAAGATGAAGCGGTTGGTGACCTGCAGCAGCTGCGGCTTGCGCTGCAGCACCAGCGCCAGGACGATGTTGCCCACGAAGGAGACGGCAAGGAAGATGAGCAGCACGGTCGAGCGGATGATGCCGTGAGCCAGGCTGATGGGCATTTTGGAAAGGGGCATGCACGTGTGGCTGCTGTTGCTCTCGCGTGTGCTGTTGGGGCAGGTGGACGTCATGGTGACGGAGGGCGGGCGGCCGCAGGGGCGCTCCTCGGACCACGCACCGCACCGCAGTCAGTGCCTGTGCTGGGGACGAAAGAAACACCCGGGCCGGGTCAGTCACCCCGCCGTGGTGGTGGGGGGCGCTTCGGGGAGCGGGGGAGCGGGGGAGCGGGGGACCTCCTCCCCAGGACACCGGCCCCCACCGCGCCCTCCACAGCCACTTCTGCCCACGGGAAGGGCAGTTTCTCTGCACCTCCTCTTCCTTTCCCGGGCCCTCCGCCCCGCTCTTTAGGGGTCTCCGGGTCCCCCCACCCGCCGCTCCCGCGGGCTTGCGCGCGCCGCGTCTCTCCCACATGGTCTCTGCGTCTCTCCAGCGATCTCTGGCGCCGGCGCATGCGCGCGCGCGGTCTCTGCCTGTTTACGTGTCGCGCGCGCTCTCCTCAGTGTCCCGCACTAACGCACTTGTCCTGTATCTCTTGGGGGTCTGTGGCGGTGTCACCCGGTTTTCTCCGACTCTCCGCGTCTCTCACTCTGGCTTCTGTCTCTCCTTCCCAGCGTCTCGCTAGCACGTGCGCGCAGTCGTTCTCCTTCAGTCTGTCGTTCTCTCTCCAGCCTGACTCTGTGTCACTCCCGTCTGTCCCTCCAGGTCTCAGCCAATTTCTCGGACTCAGTTACCCCCTCGCACGACCCCCGCCCCGTTACTCTTTCGCCGGCGCACTTTCTCGCAGCTGCGTGCGCACGTCTCTCTCCATCTCTCTCCGCCTGTCTCCCCGTCTCTCCCTCCGTCTCTCTCCGCCTGTCTCCCCGTCTCTCCCTCCGTCTCTCTCCGTCTCTCTCCGCCTGTCTCCCCGTCTCTCCCTCCGTCTCTTGCTGATGCGCTCCCGTCTCTCTCCGTGTCTCTGCCTGTCACGGTCTGTGTCGCTCGCTAGTGCGTGCGCTCCCCCGGCTTCTCCCCACGCGGCGTCGTCTCTCCCGGTCTCTCTCAGCCTAGCTCCCTGACAATCTCTGGGGTCCCCAGTGCACCTGGCCAGTATCCCACGCCTCCTGCGTGTCCCTGTCGGTCCCCTAGTCTCCCCGAGGCTCTCGCCGCCGCGTCTCCCTGTGTCCCCCGCGCGTCTCCCCGCGGGTTCTGTCTCTCCGCGCGCTAAGTTCCCTCTTGACCGCGGACTGCTGGTCTCTCGCCGTTGCCTCGGAAGGTCTACGGCTGTCTCTCCTGGTTGTCCCTGTCTCTCGTGGCTCAGGCTATCTCGCCGGCGCGTGCACTTTGACACTTGGGTTCTCTGTCTCTCCCTCTGACAGCCCGGGACTCTCGCGGAACACTTCCTTCGTATGTTTTTAGTGCGTGTGCATCTCAGTGTCCCCCCGTTTGTCCCCGACGAGCCCTCACCTCGGTTTTTCTCTGCCCGGATCTCGATCTCCGATCTCTGTCTCTGGGCTGGGTATTTCGCCAGGCAAACCGGCTGCCGCCCCGGCTCCCTCGGGCTCCGGCGGATCAATCCCCTAGTTTCTCAGCGGCGCAGCCGCCGCTGGGTGCAGGGAGGATGCCTCCTGCTACCGTACCCTCCCCGTAGCCTTCCAGCCCGCCCGCTATCTCTCTATCTCTCTCGCCCGCGCGGCTGGGGAGGGAGAGCTCGGGGAGAGCAGGACAGGAGGCAGGGGTGCCGGGCTGGTGGGAGAGTCTGAGAGAGGCAGAGCGGGAGACACCGGGAGGCAGACAGAGAAAGAGAATGAGAGAGACAGAGAGAGGAAAAAAAGAGAGACCCAGAGAGACAGAAAGAGAAGGAGAGACAGAGACGGGATGAGAGCCGCCTGGAGGGGCAGAGAAAATGATAGGGAGACGAGTGGAGACCACGAATGAGAGACAGCAAGAGAACGAGAGGCTGGGAGAGACAGAGACAGGAGAATCGAAGAGAGACTAAGAAAAAGAGGATGGGGAGCAGAGGGGAGAGCGGGGGACCGCGCGGGAGAAGTGCGAGGCCACCGGCGAGGGCTGCAGCCAGGCGAGCGGGGCGCACGGGGGCTCGGCTCCGGCCAGGGCGGCTGCCGTCGGGCCGCGGCGGACCGGGCGTCCGGGGCGCTCGAGCGCGGGGCCAGGTGGGCGCCGGGGTCACGGCGCCGGGAGCCGAGCCGGGCCGCTTACCTGTTGCTGGCGGAGGCGTCGCGCCGCGGGAGCTGCGTGCCGCTCCTTCGGGGACTCGCCGCGCTCGTCCGGGCTGCTTCCGGAGGCGCCGGCGGCGGGGAGCTCGCGGGGCGCGGGGCGCGGTGGGAGCCGGGCGCCCGAGCCCGCACGTCCGGCCGGCTCGCAGCGCTGCGAGCTCTGAGCGGCGGCGGGGGCGCGCGGCGTCTTAAGGCGGCGCGGGGCCCTCACCTTGCGGCGTCCCCCTCCCCTCGGCCCCCGCCCGCGCCGGTGACGCACGAGGCCGCGGGCGCCGGGAGGAGCGGGGCCGGCGGGTGCGGGGTGCGGGGTGCGGCGGGGGGGCGCTGCCGCGGACCCCGCTCCGGTCTTCTCACCCGCGGCCCCGACCGGGGCGGCCTGAACTCGCCGGCACCTCACAGAATGGGGGATGGTCACCAGGACGGATTTTCCTGCAAACCTGTGCCTTCCTGGCCCCCGGATTTCGGCCAGGCCCCGGCCACAGACCTGCACAGTTCTTCCAAAGAGGAGCAGAAACCTGGGCCCGAGCCTCGGGCCACGAACTTTGAAGACCCCCCGCCCCCTCACGTCCACTCCCCTAAAGTAAGAACCACCCCGGGCCCCAGAGAGGAATCGTGACTTTGAGGTCCCCAATTTTGCAGTTTTCTCTAGCTCCCAGCAAGGGCTAAACAGTAGTTCCTGTCCTGTGGGTTTTGGGAGCCTTTGGTCAAAGAGAAGCTGCTTAATTGTCCACTATATTATTTGACGGAAGTCTCTCTATAAGTCCGCCTCCCACCCCACCCCACCAGGTACTGTGGTACTGGATTAAGCTGTTAAGTCTCATTTTATGGAGACAGAAGCCAAAGCTAAGAGAGTACCCAACTTGCCCAAGTTCAAGTAAATGTTGCACCAGCTTTATTAACCAAGACTTTCTGGTGTACCCCAAACATATGGAGTGTTTGCTCTGTATCATGCCTGGGCATACACCAGGGCATAGGCTGTCCCCTCCTCCCCCCAAAAAGAAAAGGAGGGCCAGGCCTGAGAAGGTATCCCATATCCCAGTTCAGGAGTCATTTGCATCTGATTTCCAAGGGCTGAGGAAATGTTTTTAGGTAGGAACGAAGGGAAAACATGTTCTGCAAGAAGAAGGCACTGGCGGAGATCTGACTGCGGGAGAGAGCCGGGTGCCAAGAGAGGCTGCAGCATGGTGAGTGTCAGGAGGTGAGCTGGAAAAATGGGGCAGGGCCAGGGGCAGGGGCAGGGGCAGGTCCCGAGGTAACTTGAATGCCAATCCGGGGACTTTGGAATGTATCCTGAGATCCCTGGAGGGCTGGTGAGGATTTGTTTTATTATGAACAATTTCAAACTTACACAAGTGTAATGAGAATCATAAGATAAGCCCCCCATGTTCCCACCATTCAACCTTAGCAATGATAAATATTTTGCCATTATTGTTCATTGATGGTTTCTGTGCAGGGCGATGTGATGAGATTTCTGTTTTTCCAGGGTCTTCTAAGAAACAGGGCGGAGGTGGGGGAGAATGAGACACTGAATGGACAAAGAGCAGAAAGGAGGCTGTGGCAGGGCACAAGTTGGGTCTTGACAGGTCACACAGAGGGGGCTGAACAGAGAAACCCATAGAGAGGCAAAATTGGCAGAGCTGAGGGATAAGGGCAGGAGGTGTTGGAGAGGGTCTAGAATGAGCACGAGATTCTGAGTCCGTTGATGGGCTAGAGAGAGATGCCCGTACTCTTGCATCCCATGCCTCCCGGACAGGGAGATGAGGCAGGTGTCTGATCAGGCTCCCGGACGCTCTTTGGATTTTAAGTCCTACGTTTGCTGTAGATCATTTGTCTTTTTTTTTTTCTTTCCTGCTAGGCCTGATTTTATCTTCCCAAGGTTGGATGGTGTAAACCTGGTCGTTTTTCCTGGAGACAGTTTCCATGATAATTGCTCACAGTTATTAATTTCTAGCTTCATGCTGGCCATGGTGCAGAAACCGGGGTGGAACGCACTGTCAAGTGACAGTTCTCCCAGACTTTGGTCTTTTAGAATTACTTGGGAGGCAGTCAAGCTGTGACAAGTGGCCGGAGACCAAGGCCAGTTCAGTTCATCCTGCCCTTTCCTCCTTTCCACTGTGGTCCCAAGAGTTCCCTGGACTGTCAGGACTCATCAGGGACAGGGCACAGACCTCAAGGTACATATTAAAGGTGGGTGCCTCGGAATGGCAGGTACGTGTAGCCTGCGGCTGCACCTCTGGGGAGTAAGCAGGATGAGGGGTGAGGAGGAGCCCCAGTGGAGGCCAGTCTGCCTGCAGGGGACAGCAAGAAAGCCAAGGAAGCTCTGGGAAAGAAATGAAAGTCACTTTTTTGTGTGTATGTGCAGGGAGATATCGGAGGGTTATAAATCCTCAGGTGCCTGTTTCCTCTTATTTCCTCCAGGCATGAACAGAGTTGGTGTCCTTGAATTTCAAAGGCATTCGAGTATCAGCATCCCAACTGGAGGTATGTGGGGGGCCTTGGAGAATGTGGATTTGGCTTCAGGCCCTGCAGGCTCTGATTCTGATGGCCTTGGAAGAGCCCTTCAACTAACAAGCTTCCTAGATTCTGGAGAGGTTCTTTGGGATGAGACAGGGAGAGTTTGGGGGTGATGGCGCAGAAAGTCACCTAGTCCTTTTCCCACCTTCACAATTCTATGGCAGCAGAAGTAAGCTTGGGATAATGCTATTAATGAGGCATGCCTAGAGAGCAAGAAGCTACTAGAAGAAAGGGCTCTAGGGCCAGGTGACAGGCACGCACAGCAACAGTGGCCAGCAGCATGCCAGCCTGGTCTTCCCAGACTTGGTCACCTCATTGGACTGCCCTGATGGATGATGTACCAGCTGCTGCTTGAGGGAAATCACAGGCCCATGACCCAACCCAGGTATTCGTTCTGCTAACAAGGGAGGTGCAAGTGTCCTTGAGGGCCTACCATGCGCCAAGCCCATGTTTGCTTCATCCTCTTTAATCCTTGAGGAAACTCTGCAAGTTAGAGGTTAATACAGTATTTTTAGAATCCAAGTTATCATATATCATAAGGGGGGAAAAAAGCTGCAAATGTAATTGTCACATTCCTCGTAGCAATATACCTCTTGATTTCAAAGATGCTAAAATGTAAAAAAAAAAAATTAAAAAAAGTACTTTAGAATCAATGTATGATAGTACCATCCCCGTCCTTTCAGAGAGGTTAAATAACTTACCCAGGGCCACACAGCAAGTACGTGTTGGCACTGGGAGTTAAAAACCTCTTCTACCTGACTCCCATACAGGGACATTTCCTAGATTGCTTCTTGGAAGGCTCAAGAGGCAAAACAGAATGACTCCCAGGGATCCAGCTCAGAAAAACGTTTGGAATCCAGGTGAATTGCCAGAAATGCGGGAAGACAAATGCAGGTGTGGTGATAATGGCTTCTCTTAGTGGGATACATGGCTCCCATAGGTGGTGAAATGACTAAATTAGTTAATCTAAATTCTAAGACACACTCCTTCTTGCTTTGGGAGTTTGTAACAAGTCAGTGGGGAATAATATATGGTTTTGTTCTGGAGTGCCTACCCATGGGGGTGTTTTAAGTTTTTCCGGATTAGGAGCTGCTCTGGGATTTACTTTAGGCCAACCCTAGGGGTTGTGTTTGCAAAATCCAAAGGAGATTAAGTACCATCTGGGTGTGAGGTAATATTGCCCACTTTGCGGGCTTCGGCAGGACAGAAGGTCTGGATTTCAAAGCTATGTCTATCCAAATCAAATGGTTTGAAAGAGAATATTGGCAGAAAATAATTGGATGGATTAGAAATGAAGAGCAGGAGACCTGATTTCTAGTCCTAGTTCTGTGGCTAACTTGCTGTGTGACTATGAGAAGATCCCCTCCCCTCTCTGTTCTCAGTTTTATTAATCCACCAAATGAAGGGAGGGGAGTGTTAGATAATCTCTAAGGATCTTGCCAATTTCCGACTTCTGATTCCAGCTACTTTCTATCAGGGTGTTATTAAAAATCCCTCAAACCAGCCCAACTCAAATATTTAAAAACTGAAATCTGGACTTCTGCTTCTGGCCAGGAAGGAATAACAAGGACTAGATTTACCCTTCCAACTCAAACAACTAAAAAAGTGGACAAAATCTATGAAATAATGATGGTCACACACTGGGAAACAGGAGGTACAGATGGTAATCCTCAGGAAAAGAGAAATGAATGAGGTGAGCCCAGTTCGCTACATAGAAGGGGTTTCCAGACGGGGAACCCAGGCTGAACCTGAAAATCTGCCTATAGTTTAGAATTCAGGGAAGTGAGGGTGGCTAGATTTTACCAGGTGATATACTAGAGAGGACCTTCTGAGAGAGAGCGAGAAAGAGAGAGAGAGAGAGAGAGAGAGAGAGAAAGAGAGCATGTACTCCAGGAATCTGTAAAAGACACCTTCCAAAAGTTTTGACCAAATACTGATCAGCATATGTTGTGAGAAAACTACCTGTGGTTGGGGAAAGAATGACTCAAAAGGAATAAGCTCACACATGGCTGGGTATAGTCCAGTTTCCCAAAAGAGAGAGGACACTTCGTAACATACAAGGCGTCAGACTGAGTACTCAGAAGACTGCCTTAGTGGCACAGCCAAATTAACCTTAGTCCAAAGTTGGTTCTGATCCACACAGCAAAGCTTAAAAATCAAGCTTTGAAAGGATTGAACACTTCCCAACTATCTTTACCATAACTCAGAGCAAGGTCCAAAAATACTTAAAGGAGTACAAAAATTATCTAATGCCCAACAAGATATTTGCAAAGTCTAAAATCCAATAAAACATTATGAGGTAGGTAAAACAGGAAGCTATGACCCCTAATGAGAAGAAAACTCCTTAAATAGAAACAGACACAGACTGTAGGGTTGGTAGACAAAGTGATTTTTAAAAACAAATATATTTCATATGTTCAAGAAGGTAGAGGAGAGGGGCACCTGGGTGGCTCAGTGGGTTAAAGCCTCTGCCTTCAGCTTAGGTCATGATCCCAGGATCCTGGGATCAAGTCCCACATCGGGCTCTCTGCTCTGTGGGGATCCTGCTTTCCCCTCTCTCTCTGTCTGCCTCTATGCCTACTTGTGATCTCTCTCTGTCAAATAAATAAATAAAAATCTTAAAAAAAAAGCAAGGTAGAGGAGAGCATAGACATGTTAAGAAGAGACACAGAAGAGAGAAAACAGACTCAAATCTTACTTCTAGAGATAAAGAATGTTAATGTCTGGGATAAGAAATACACTGGATGACATTATTCATGTGTAAGATGCTGCAGAAGAAAACTTTAGTGAACTTGAAGACATAGCAATAGAAACTGTCCAAAATGAAACTGAGAGAAAAAAAGAGAGAAATGAGCAAAGCAGCAGTGAGCTGTGGGACAACTTGGGGTATAATTGAAGTCCCCAAAGGAGTTAGGAAGACAGAAATATTATTTGAAGACATAATGGCCAAAACTTTGTGAAAGGTAATAAAACGATAAACCCTCAGATCCAAGAACCTCAACAAAATTCAAGCAGAAGGGACATGAAGGAAACCATATCACAGCAAATCATAATGCTTGCTTCTCCATATAGTTGGTGAGGATTTGGAGAAACTGTAACTTTCATGCACTGCTTTTGGAATGTAAAAGTGGTTTGGTTAAAAAAAATGCTAAACATACACCTACCATATGACCCAGCGTTTCCACTCTAAAAGAAATTAGAACATTTGCCTATGCAATGATGTACATGAATGTTTATAGCTCCTTTATTTGCAATAGATTAAAAACTGGAAACAGTTCTAACGTCTACCGACAGGCAAATGGTATCTTCACACATTGGAATACCATTCCGTGAAAAGAGAACAAATTGTTGATATAGATATGAGAACATGGATGAATGTCAAAATAATTATGCTGAGTGAAAGAAACCACACATAGAAAAGTACATCCCGCATGATTCCATTGACATCATGTTTCAGAAATGCAAACTAATCGAAAGTGACATAAAGCCAGTCAGAGATTGCTTTGGGATGGGGGAAGGAAGGAAAAGGGAATGAATTACAAAAGGGATAGGAAGAGTCTTTTGGAGGTGATGCAAATATTCATTATCCTCATGGTGGCGATGGTTGATGGTTTCATGGGTACATACCTATGTCAGAACTCACCATGGTACTCTTTGGATATGTATGGTTTAATATACATCTATTATACCTGAATAAAACTGTAAATACAAAAGAGCTCCTGGGAAAGAAAACCCCAAGGCCAGTGGTTTGTGTCCCCAGGATCCCACCTCCAGCATTAGTGAGGGCTTCCAATGTGTACTTAGCACTTCACCTCTCCAAGCTCATCTAATGAACTCTGGGACACAGGTGCTACCATCAGCTCCGTTTAATATGTGGGGAACCAAAGCCTTAGAAAGGAGCTATGACTTCCTCAGAGTCACTCAGGGACAGGCAAGGCTAAAATTTGATTTAGGACAGAGTCTGATTTTACAATGTGGATGCTTAGCTGCTACAAGATTTTGCTTCCTTATTCTTTTTTTTTTTTTTTTAAGATTTATTTATTTATTTATTTGACAGACAGAGATCACAAGTAGGCAGAGAGGCAGGCAGAGAGAGAGGAGGAAGCAGGCTCCCTGCCGAGTAGAGAGTCCGATGTGGGGCTTGATCCCAGGACCCTGGGATCATGACCTGAGCCGAAAGCAGAGGCTTTAATTCACTGAGCCACCCAGGTGCCCCTCCTTATTCTTTTTTTAAAAAAATATTTTATTTATTTATTTGAGAGAGAGAATGAGAGAGAGAGACCATGAGATGAGGGAGGGTCAGAGGGAGAAACAGACTCTCTGCCGAGCAGGGAGCCTGTTGCGGGACTCGATCCCTGGACTCCAGGATCATGACCTGAGCCGAAGGCAGTGGCCTAACCAACTGAGCCACCCAGGTGCCCCTTGCTTCCTTATTCTAAGCAGTTTTTAAAACATATCACTGATGTGCAAGGAACTTTATACACCTTATCTCATCTAATTTCCTAATAGTCTTATGAGATGGGTATTGCCAATATTCCTTATCTTATAGATGAGAAGACTGAGGTTCAGAGAAGCTAAATAATTTGCTGAAAGTCATGCCAGTGGCATGTGGAAAAGGTCAGAGCTCACTGCCTAGTGGCTGCTTCGCTCACTGTCCCTCCCAGAGCAGGAAGCCCTCTGGTCTTTGGAACCATGCTAAGTCAACTTGCCCAAAGGCTCAGGAAGTTTCACAATGTGACCTTGGTCCAGTATCCAGGGCCAGGAGCCCTGGGCAGGCCTACCCCATTCAACAACATGTATTCCTTGAGTGGGGGGCTTGGTTGTTAGAACAGACCCATTGCTGATTAGTAGTGAATATTCAGAGCACCAGACATTTCAAACCTTCTGACTCTGCGTTCAATGTCAGGGTTTGTGGAGTTTTCAAAGGTTGATTTGGAGTTTGTTTCTCACTGAAATAAGACATTTGGAAGCTTGACTTCATCAAACAGTACAAACACAGAGCTCGATGACAGTTAAGAATCAGAGGAGAGCTCAGGAGCCAGTGGCTTCCTTGAACAGTTCATGTTGCCTGTGGGTTGTAGCGATGTGGCCAAAATGCTTCAAAATGGAGGCTACAGAAACTAGGATTATGTTTTCGCATTTGGGAAAATATAGCTGCCACGCTCGGGTATCAGCCTTGGAGGGGGAAACAAATCAACCTCTTCAAGCCAAATTGTAATGGCCATATATGTTTTTGAGTTTTTGCCCATATGAAGGCAAAAGGTGGCACTTTTCTAGAAGACGCTTCTGTGAAATTCTTCACAAGGAGTCTTCAGTAGTTATAGTGAAGTACCTGGAGACAGTCCGTACCAGTGTGTGAGAGCTGACTGTTAAGTTTTCAGGAGTTTTGCAAGTGCTCATTAAAAGCGAAATTAAATAAACCTCCCGTTAAATGAGCTACATTCAAACACAAGTAATAAATACGCAAAACACATCACCTCCTAATTATTTTATCACCTTTTACTATTACCTGTGATCTCAAGGTTATTTACGTCCATTCTATGTGTACGGCGCCAATTCGTTATCATGGTGTGCTTTCTACACATCTCGTTCCAGCCCTGCACCCGCTGATACCACATTGGTCACTCAAAACGGGCCAAGGGAATATTTTCCCCATGGAAATCATCAAACACTACAAACTAGGATGTTTTTCTCTGAGATCCAGAATTTTTTTAAAAAGTTTTTATTTATTTATTTGACAGAGATGACAAGTAGGCAGAGAAGCAGGCACAGAGAGAGGAGGAAGCAGGCTCCCCGCTGAGCAGAGAGCGCGACTCGGGGCTTGATCGTAGAACTCTGGGACCATGACCTGAGCCGAAGGCAGAGGCTTTAACCCACTGAGCCACCCAGGTGCCCCTGTGAGATCCAGATTTAACATTAAGCCTTGACCAACACATCACTGTCTGTAGAAAGGATTCAATTTTTTTATATAGCTTTATTGAGTTATAATCCCTATGACATACACCCATTTAAAGTGTACAATTCAATGGATTTTAATATGCTCACAGATATGTGCAACCATCACCACAGTCCATTTCTGAATATTTTTATGACCTCAGAAAGAAACCCCATACCCTTCGGCTAATAGCCCCTGATCTCCCCACTCACACCTTTCAGCCTTAACCAAACACTCATCTCCTTTTTGTCTCTATAGATGTATCTATTTTGGACATTTCATGTAAATGGGATTATATAGTATGTAGTCTTTTGTGACTGGCTTCTTTCACTCAACATAGTGTTTTCAAGACTCATCCATGTCGTGATATGTATCAGCCCTTCATTCCTTTTTTACAACCAAATAATATTTCATGGTATGGCTAGACCACCATTGCTCATCTGTTCGTTAGTTGATGGACACTTGCACTGTTTCTACCTTTGGGCTCTTGTGAATAGTGCTGCTGTGAACATTCACCTACAAGTTTTTGTCTGAACACTGTTTCCTGCTCTCTTGGGTATATGCCGTGGAGTGGAATCGGTGGGTCATATGGTGATGCCGTCTAACCCTGGATCTGCCAGATTGTTCTCCACGAGAGCCGCACCATTTCCCATGCCCACCTGCAGTGTATTGGAGTTGTGATTTCTGCATGCCCTCGCCAACACTTGTTAATTCCCATTTTTTGATTCAAGCCGTCCTAGTGGATGGGAAGTGGTATCTCATCACGGTTTTGATTTGCATTTCCCTAATGAACTTTTCATGTGCGTGCTGCCATTGGTATATCTTTCCCAGAGAAAAGCCTATTCAGATCCTTTTGGAGAGCACTTTTAAAATGTCTCTGATCCTCATAATAACCTTGCATGAGTCCCAACTTCCAGCCGAGGTAACCGAGACTCTGAAAGATTGAGGGACTTGTTTAATTTGTGCCCAGCTAGAAATGGAGCTGGGATCTGATTCCATGTGGCTCATTAACCCATGTTCTTCCATTACGCCACATTGTTTCCATGATCTGGATCTGTTAGCTGATGCTTAAAGACTAAATACTCTTGTCCGGCGGATGTGCTTCTGTTTTTTGTCCTGGCTGTGTTCCTGGGCCTCCACATTCTCATTCCTCAAAGGAAGAGTTTAAGTAGATGACCTCTATGTCACTCCATTGGTCTAATAGCAAAATTAGTCCTTTCATTTTGTATGCAGATGTCCCCAGGATTTGTACAAAGGAGGCTTGATTGCTCCGTGTGTTATTTTGAGTGGTTAATGGGATTCTTTTTCCCAGCGCATTATGTCGCACTTGCCTACACTGACGCTCACCTGCTACTTTTCAGCCCACTCACACAGCCTCTCAGCATCTTCCTGCAGTTTAATCTAAAGAGCTTAACATGTTACTACCCAGAAGGGTTGGGTGTTGCCTGGAAACCTGAAGTTTTTACTAGGTTGACTTTCTTCCACACAATTTTTGAGTAAATCAAATAAGTCACATCTTCCCCAGTCTTTGGGGGAAGGCCATAGTGCTCTCCCTAGAGAAAGTCAGGTTTATCCCTGTTTCCTGTCCCTGTGCGCATTGCTTACCCATGATGCAAACATGTTCTCAGTCCCTGGGAGATTTGGCACTGTATCTAAAAGCTTCTGTTTTCACATGCCCTTTTTAGTCATGCTTTTTACTGCTTAAAAATTTCTGATGGACGGGTCAGGCATGACTTTCTCTTGTGTAAACTGTTGTCCACCTGGCCATTGAGCTCATTCTTTGTTATAAAAATTATGTATTTCCCAGCCCATGCCCCGGGACCTCTTTAGGACCCTACCTTATCAATGGAACTCATGTTGTCAACGTGCCAGCCTTTGTCATGGGGGCCCTCGGGGAGGCCAAGTTGTCCCTTCTGGCCTAGTTTCATGGGGACACTTTCCCACTGACTTCTAGTGAAGGTTGCACTTCTAGCCCACTCTGTAGACCTTGGACACCCACAGCATTTGCCACTATCTAGTCTAGGAACTTGGACACTTCCAGTGAGAGCTAGGGAGCAGACGTCCCAGTGATATCCTGTATGGTATTATCTGTTCACTTCTTGGCTTCTCAAGCATGGCTCTTATCTTACCTGTCAGTTGTCCTCACTGATGATCTTGCTGGCTTTCTTCCTAGCCCATACCTCGAGGGGCTCTTGGCTTTGGTTTTCGGGTACTTTGCTGGGTTTCTGTCCAGTTCCCTTGGTCCCTCCTGATTTTTTAGTTTGCCTCTATCCTGCCACTCTTGGAGGGTGTCTTTGTTCCCTTTGCTTGAGCCACCTTTCCATTCGGAGAAGGAGCTCTTTTCACACTGCCCATCTCTCTAGTACATGGCTACTTATTGCTAAAAGAAAGATCTTTCCAAGTTTCTGGTATCTTATTTTATTTATTTTTAAAAAAGATTTTATTTATTTGTTAGAGAGAGAGAGAGAGAGAGAGAATGCACAAGCATGGGGAGCAGCAGGCAGAGGGAGAAGCAGGTTCCCCACTGAGCGAGGAGCCTAATAAGAGACTCGATCCCAGGACCCTGGGATCATGACCTGAGCTGAAGGCAGACGCTTAACTGAATGAGGTTTGTTTGTTTGTTTGTTTTTGCCACATATTACCCTGGTGTTTCAGTTAGATGTTTTCTAATTCATCTACAGCCTTTTGAGGTTCTTGACTTACTTAACTTCTTCAAATCCTGTCCCAACTAATGCTCACATTTGGTAAGGGCTCCCTTTGCTAGAATGAAGTAAAGAAGTGTGTGGATTTCTTTGGCTCCCCGTGTCCCACCAGGATGCTGGCCTTGGTTATTCTGGGATCAGCATTTCCAAAGGTTTCACTACAATGACCTGATCAGTACCTGTTACTAATTATAGGCTTCCATCTTCCATAGCAGCCCAGGGTGCAAGAGAAGGACAGATGAAACCAATGGGTGCTCCATGCCAATCTGTGGTGTCAGAGAATCTGGCTTCTGGCCTGTCTCAGCCACAGTTTCCCTGTATGATAGTTAGAAGGCCATTTCCCTTCTCTGGGCTCACTTTCCTCCTTTTCCTGAGGGGACAACCCACAGGAATCTATAACAGGGATCTATAACAGCTTGCATTACCACCTTTTTAATGTGCACCTTTGTCTGTGAGTAAGGAGTTAGACTGAGCCTTGGGCAAGAGTTTTGGATCCTTCCAGTATCTGAACCTTGGAGTCAGCATTTCCATCTGGATTGCTGGCTGTGGTTGGGCTGTCTGGCTCTGGAGGAAAAAGGGTCCTAAAATACCATTCTCAGTTCTACCAGGCCCTGCCCTAGACTCTGGCCTTCCAATCTTTTCCACAATGGTCTGAGGAACACTGCTGACCAAGCCTACCATTTCTCTGAGAACAGTGATTCTTACCTTTTTTTGTTGGATCAGGGGCCCCTTTGGAAAGCTGATAAGAGCTAGGGTCCTATCCACCAAAAAATGCACGTCCCCAAATCTACACCTGCACATTACACACACCAGTCTGAACCCAACTGTAGAGGGTTCATGATCTTTGAAGACAGTCCACTGAGTCTGGAGTCTAGGCAGCCTTGGTTAACGCCTGCTCTGGAAAATGGCTCCTGAACTTGGGATCCTCTCTTGCAGCTTACTTGTGCTCAGACTTTATGACCAGTGTGGGTGATCACCAAACCTCCAGAATTGATCCAGAGCCTTGTCTGTATCTGGAAGGAGCCATTTCCCCTCGGACAGTAATTCTGAGGCTGAGAAGTTGTGCTAAGCTCTGCCAATAATAATGAGAGGGAATGAGAGCCAAGTGGGCCGATTCTCACAGCACCTCAGGTCAAGGGGCTTCTCTTGTGGGAGGCTTGCTGGCGGGTGTGAAATGGCTGCGAAGTGCTTCTGTGGTTGGCAAATGAGGAGAAGAATCCATGCTTTCTATTATACCTGTCAAAATCTGTGAAAAAAAAAATGGCCAAGTAAAGAGTTAGGTGAAGAGGGAATTATGTTCAGATGCAACGTGGTCGTTCCAATGAGGGTGAAGGACTAATGGGTGAAATGAGGAGACTTAGAAAGCCAGTGACCTAAAAAAGAAGTGAGCCTAAGGACAAGGAAATGGAGGAGGAGAGGGAAAGTTTTTCGGCAGAACCTCTCTCACACGGATATTTGATTTCTTGATGGAGATGGCATGACTTCTTTTGGGAGCGCGCGCTCATCTGTGCCATGGTGCTGTGGAGATCCAGAGAAGGTGCTGGACAAAGGGCACTCGTGGTGTTAGGTGCGTGCACATCCAGCCTTAACGTACCAGCGTTCGGTCCATTGTGAAGCGCACTGTCCATGCTCGAGGCCGGGCCGTCCGCACCTTCCGTGGTGAACGTTTATGGAGAAGAACTACCCGAGATAGGTAGCCTGAGAGAGAGCTCGGGCTAGACTAGCACCATCAGAGAAAAGCTCCTTTGGAACCAACAGGCCGAAGAAAAAGGGGCCAGCTAATTGGAATTAATTGTGTCAGCCTTGGGTATCTGCTTGGCATCCGGAATTTACCCTTGGCATTGACCCAGCCAAAGAGCTGGAGTGACGGCTGGAGTGTAACTGTGGCAGGACGAGAGTCCTACTTTTCCTGTGGTGTATTCAAGTGGGACAAGCCAATGGGCCTTGGAGGCTCAATAGCTTTTTTTTTTTTTTTGCTCTGATGTAGCACTTTCCCTGCCTAAGGCGACATGCCGTTTCTGTGGGTGGTTGTAGGTGTGCTCATGGGGTAATAACCGCTTCGGAGGCGGCAGGGGCGAACCGCTGCTAATGAACCACGCACCATCCCTTCCTTGCCCCACCGCAAGTAGGCAGAGAGAGTTTTGGCTGCCCAGAAGTTTTTTTTTTTTTTCCTCTTTCTTCTTGGACCTCTCTTATCATCTTTATGGTCAAGGACTTTCAGGACAGAACCTGGAGAGCTGGTCAGCAGAGTGAAGGAGCGGAGGACGGGTGAACCGGCCAGGTTGCTGGGAGTTCTTCGAGTGTATTCGGTCTGCATTTAGGTCCACGGGCCCTTCAGAAGACTTTGACTTGTCCTGTAGCTTTGCTCTCCGGTACCTGCCATCGCTTTTGCTCAGTCTTGTTGCCGGCCGTGCTCTGAGTCTCAGACTCGACTGCCAGAGCCACATCCAGAAAGGCAACAGCTCACGTTCTGTTCTACAGGCAGTAGGAATGGGAGCCATACAGAGCATGCTAGTGTCTGCTGTGCTGAATTTCTGCTTCTAGCCCAAACAGCCTATTCCACGCCCCCCCCGCCCCCCTTCTCTGGGAACTAGGCTCATATCATTGCGCGTTTTGTTTTAGTTTTGTTTGTTTGTTTTGGTATGGGCTGTTTGCACCAGGAAGGGACACCTGACCCAAGAGTGGTCCCCGCCTAGGCTGGCACCAAGGGCTTGGGCTCAGAGTGGCCTTGGCAGTCAGCCAGGCCATGCAAAAAACGCCCTCTGGGATTTGGACTAGAGAATGTCAAGAGGCTTGGTCGGCTGGTTGTTAGAGGGGCATGGGCAGGGGAGCAGAGACACCAGGAGAGAGAACGTGAAATGGTGGGGATAGCAGGTCCCCAGAGAAGCTTTAGCTCCTGATGACTTTCAACTTCCAAGTTCCTCCTCTCACTTTTTAATTATTTTTATTGTGGGAATTCTCAAACATATGCAAAATTAAAGACAATAGCTTAATAAACCCCATAGACCCATCACCCAGCTTAAGCAATTATCATAGCCAGTCTCGTTTCATTTAATTCCCACCAGCTCCCTTCTCCCATCCCCTGGAGCACTGAAAGCAAAACAGCTTTATTGAGGCGTAATTTACAAACTATAAAATTTACCCATTTTAAGTGTAAAATACACTCAATGGCTTTTAGCACATTTGCAGAGTCGTACCGATATCACCGCATGCAGCTGGAGAACATTTTTATCATCCCAAAGAGGTTCCTTGTGCTCGTTTCCCTGCACTCTCTTTCCCACCCTGAGCCCCTGCAACTGCTCATCTGCTTTCTGTATGGATTTGCCTTTTCCGGACATTTTATATCCATGGAATCATACGATATGCAGATTTGGCATCTAGCTTCTTACACTTAGCATAATGTTTTTGAGGCTGCCGTATGTATCAGTAGCTTGTACACTTTTTTGTGTGGGATAATAGTCCATTCTATATGCATAGACCACAGTTTGTTTATCCTTTTACGAGCTGATGGACATCTGGATTGTTTCCACTTTTTGGCTATTATCAATAACAGTATTATATGTGTATTCACTCCCAGAACATTTTGAAGCAAACCTTTGATGTCATTTCATCTGTGAATAGTTCAGTATGTATCTCTGAATTAAGCCCAGGAACCTCTCAAAAACAACCAACCAACCAACCAAACAACAACAAACCAACCGCAGACACAGTGCCATTACCACTTGTGAAATAATCAACAATAATTCTTTAATACACAGGCTATCCACTGAGTACTAAAATTTCCAGTTATCTCTTAGATGCCATAGGATTTTTCAAGTTACACAGTTTGTTGGAATCAGGAGTGAAATAAGGTCTTCAACGGTGATCGCTTGATATGGATGTGTATTTAAGCCTTTTTTATCTATAGGTTTCCCCATAGCCTCTCTCTCCAGTGGGTCTGTTAAAGAAATGAGATCATTTGTTCTGTAGAGTTTCGCAGAGTCTGGATCTTACCTTTGCATCCCTGTGATGTCTTTTAATATGTTCCTCTGTCCTTTGTGTTTTCCTGTAAATTACTAGTGGGATTGATGCTTCATGGTGTCATGTGCATCCATCAAGGAGATGCATGGTGTCTGCTTGTCTCTCTCTTTGTGATGTTAACAGCCATTGGGGATCATTGACTAGATTCAGTTATTCATGAAGTGGACCATTTGCTGAATGGATCCTGAGTGAGACTCTGTCCTTTTCAGCCAAAGCACCTTAGCTAGCTTGAGGAGCTCGGGTTCAGGCTGAGGCAGCAGCTCAGCGCAGTGGGGTGGGTCTGGAAACTCTGGAGCTTCCGCAGGTGTGTGTCCTTTGGATGGAGCCACTTGGGTGGCATACGGTGGTCTAGCAAGAAGTCTCAACTCTTTAGGCCTTCCTCTGTGTCTCAGTCAGTTTGGGCTGCTAGAACAGAAGAGACATTAAACAGCAGACATGCGTTTCTCATAGTTCTGAAGGCAGGGAACTCCAAGATCAAGGCAGATTTGGTGGCTGGAGAGAACCCGTTTCGTGGTTCACAAACCACTGTCTTCTCATTGTGTCCCCACAGGGCAGGAAGGGCGAGGGAGCTCTCCGGAGTCTCTTTTATAAGGGCATTTACCTCATTCGAGAGGGCATCACCCTCATGACCTATTCCCCTCCCAAAGGCCCTGCTTCCAAATACCATCACATTGGGGGGGAGGATGGCAACATATGGATTTTGGGGAGACACAAGCATTACGACTACAACACTCCCTCTCTTCAGTTATCGGGCTTTGTAATATCCACAGTGCCTTGATGCGTTTCCAGTTTCCAACATCCCCTCTAGTGTTCTGCCGTTTTCATCATGTTCCTTCATCAGTCCTTGCTTCCTTCCCCTCACTGCTCATCTTTCCATTTCTTACCAGTAACAGCCAGTTTGGGTTCCACATTATGGGGAAAAGGGAGAGATATCCAGCCCATACGATTGCATTGTATGCTAACTAACTGGAATTTAAACAAAAACTCGAAGAAGAGAGAACAGGGACCGAACGAGAGGAGAGGGCGCCGTGAATGTCGTATGGTGCAAAGGAGATGATTCACATTTTCACAATTACTGATTTCTTTTTATGAACTATACCTGTCAGCGGCCTCACTGTTTCCAATAAACAAATGTAAAAACCAGAAGAAAAAGCAAACAGGGCCACCTTGTTTAATTGGTGGGAAGTGATAGATGTTGTGAGCAGAGATGCAGTCGTAATTCGGTTTCACAACTCTCCGAGAGCGGTGATGTGCCCGGTGTGGACATGGCCTCTGCTCTCGTGGCTGTCGCCAGCTCACTGGGAAGACGTGCACACCTGGGAGAATCAGAGGCCAGGAGGTGGACAATAAGCAAGGTGCTACAAGAGGACTCCTACAGTAAGTGCTTCGGGGAGGTCAGAGGCAGGCGGAGCTAACGGGGGCGAAGGAGCGGGCACGGGCTTCTGGAAGGAGGTAAGACCCGGGCATCAGCAGCTCATACCAACTGGATGCTTTCCCCTTCTGCGGGGCGCTGAAGGCAGATCTTGCAAATGCTGCCAAGAGCCCATGCCTGAAAGTCTGCAAGAAAAGCCTCGAGGTGTCCACAGTGGGGACCACTGTGGCCCCTGCTGGGTGTGATTACTTCCTAACTCAAGTCGGGAAGTTTCCTTCGACCCGTCTGAGATACAGCATTGAACGGGCACCAGAGGAAGGTCTGGATTTTTTTTTTTTTTCCTAAGTGAAAAGGGATTAGAGCCCGAGTTATTTTTTTATGAATTAATATGCACACTTTTAGCTCTGATATTTCCTGCTGGCTTGAAGAAGTGTGGAAGCAGCCATTTGGACAGCTGTGTTCCCCATTAGGGAGGCCTCGACTGCAGCGAAAAGAACGTGGTTTCTGTGTGAACTTGGACAGGCTCCTACGACCCTGCGAGCTGCAGTTTCCCTATCCTTGAAATGGGGCTAAGAATGCCTTGTGGGGTTCTTTTGGGGATCGAGTAAGAGGATGGATGGGAGAGTACTCAGCAGCCAAGGCAAGTGGCAGGTGTCGTTTCGATGACTGTGCGGCTGTTCTGTGGCGTCCCACACAGGAAGGCCCCTTGGCGAGGGGGTGCCGTTGCACCTCTGAGGCGGGGCGTCCCTCAGGACAAAGCCAGGCCCGAGGGGTTGTGCGGTGCGGCGGGATGGGGTCTGACGGCAAGGACTCCTGCTCAGCAGTTGAAAATGACGTTTGGTTGAGCTCCCGTAGGTGGTATGGATGCTTCCCCCTCCTTCATTTGCGTTTTGCTGGGTTGTCAGCAGAGAGTATCTCATCTGCGGTTCCGGAGAAGCGCAGGACTGCACGGGGCGATGCAGGCGACGAGCGGCGGTTTGGGCGGGCCAGGGAAGACGGGCTCCTGTCCCCACCCTCCCGCGGGCCCCCGACTCCCCGACCTTGCCCGGCTCGCGGCGCAGGCCCGCGGTGCGCTCGGCGCCCTCTGGTGCCCGGCGCTACTGCTGCGCCGGTGCTCGCGCCCCGAGCCCGCCAGACCCACAGAGAGTGATCGCCAAGACCTCGGCACCGTCCGGTGCCGCCTCCACCGCCCCCTCCACTCCCGGGAATCCTGGGACCCCCACGGCGCCCAGATCGCGGACCCAGGGGGGCGCTTCAAGGCTTTGATTTCTTTAACACAACTGTGCCTTTGACGGGGCGCTCCCCGGGCGCGGGGCTCGGCCACGGCCGCCCCCGAGGGCGCCGTCTCCTGCCACTGGCAGAGCCTGCAACACAGCACGGCCGAGGTGACCGCCGCCCCCTGACCCCAGCGGCGCCGCGGGTCCCTTCAGGCGGCGTCCCTGCCAGCCCCCATCTGGTGGCGCCCCAGCGGCTGTCATCTGCCGCCCCCACCGCCATTTGCGTTTGGAGAAAGGGGGGCTTATTTCTCTGCAGCCTGTTCAGAACTCAAACGTCATCTTCAGCCCCAGGCACAGCCCCATCTCTTCGGAAGCCCGGAAGATGCCCGCGTGTCCGTAGAGCGTGGGCGCTGCTGGTTAGAAAGCCAGGTATTTGATCAGAAGTAGAAATTGATTTCCACCCCCACGCAGCTTCTGCCGATTGCATGGCAAACTATTAAAGTAAACTGGATTTAACAAAGGGAAAATAAATTTACAAGGGCCTGCTGTGCCGAAATGCGCGTTGCTATCGGCACCGGCGCTTAATGAGGACTGAATTATTGTTAATACGTGGACGAAATTTATAGTGCATCATTAATACTTTTGAAAGGCAGCATTCCAGGCGTTGTTACTTCTTCCTTCTGCAAATGTGGATGAGATTCAAAACGTGTGCCTGCATCACGTTGTGATCGTCAATCTAATTATCATTCACTTCTGAATTTGGCCCCGGGGCTTGTAACACCGGCTGGCCGTCATTTCCCCCCTTGCTCCGTGTTCTTTTTTTTTTTTTTTAATATTTTATTTACTTATTTGACAGACAGAGATCACAAGCAGGCAGAGAGGCAGGCAGGGGGAGAGGGAGAAGCAGGCTCCCTGCTGAGCAGAGAGGCCGATGTGGGATCATGACCTGAGTTGAAGGCAGAGGCTTTAACCCACTGAGCCACCCAGGCGCCCCGTGTTCTTAATGCTCCGTGTTCTTAATGCCACTGAGATCTCTCTTTGCTCCCTCCTAAGGAGTTATGTTACTGAATAGCAGAGAGTGAGAGGATGTGTACTCATCCCTTCAAATGTGAAAATGTTTTTAACAGCAAAAGTAAGAAGAATTATTATTGTCTCAATTATGGCATTATCTTCTCTTACATTTTTTCCACCCTCTCCCTCCTTTTATATAAACTCAGCAGGACAGGTTTATCACAAGTAGAGCATTCCAGTTCAGTACCCATTGCCAAATGTGTTTTCTGTGAAAGGCAGATCTGTAAGACATTGGAGAGAGAAAATGACAAGAGAAATACAACTGCAAGAAACAATTGCATATCACATTTAAGAAGATCCAAAGCTTACAGAAGCACTTGCATTGTGTGGATCTTCTTAAATGTGTTTCTTCTTTTTCTTTTTTCCTTACATGACCCCTATATTTTTAATTTTATTGTTGCACATGTGTAAAGTTCAGAGTTCAAACTTAATTTCTTCTGCCGGTGTTCAAATACTTGCTTCCCTTTGTAACTGTATAACCTCCTTGTAATGGGGGAGAACTAGGAGGGAATACCAGCCTATATAGTGAAGAAGATTCCCACTGCTCAGGACTCAGCAGAGGTCTGTATGCCTTCAGATCAGAGGGAAGTGGGCAGGACCCCTGACAGAAGTAGGAAGAGCCCTGGGGTAGAACTCTGCTTTGTTTGTTCTGATTACTTGGTCATTTGGAAGATTGGGTGGGTTGGTAAACCTCAGGCAGGACTCCCGGAAAAGGCCGCTGTGTCTTTTCATGGTGTTATTAGGACTTTTCAAGGTGGAAGGGATGAAGGGAGTGGCCTGTCTTCCTTGTGTTCCTGTTCTTGATTTCCAGGCCTGATGGTGGGGAGCTGGGCCAGCCTGAGGTCACTGGGACACTCTGGGCACCTAGGAATTAAAGCTTGGGATCTCAGTTCTGCCAAGTACTGGTACTGCATGTACTTCTCTGTTTCTGAGCTTCAGTTTCCTCACGTGGAAAAGGAGTACAACAACCTGTAGAGCTGAGTGGGGCTCAGAGGGCTTCATCAAATTGGCAGCTCGTAGGAAGAGTTCAAGTTATTTTTGTTATTTCTGCTTTGTTGAGATTGTGAATCCTGAGAAGTTGTGCATACGTGTGTGTGTGTGTGTGTGTGTGCAGGAGGGGAGGGGAAAGAGGGAAAAAGAAGTCTTCCATTAGAGGAAAGACATACCATGCTCATGGATTGGAAGAACTAATATTTTTAAAATGTCCATACTACCCAAAGCAGTCTGCAGATTCAACGCAATCCCTATCAAAATACCAATAACATTTTCCACAGAATTAGAACAAAGAATCCCCAAACTTGTATGAAACCACAAAAAACCCTGAAAGGCCAAAGCAATCTTAAGAAAGAACAAAGCTGGAGACATCACAATCCCAGATAGCAAACTACACTACAAAGTTATAGTAATCAAAACAGTTTGGTACTGGTACCAAAACAGACGCATTGATCAATAGAACAGAATAGAGAGTACAGAGATAAACCCACATCTGTATGGTAAATTAATCTACAACAAAGGAGACAGGAATTTACAACAGAGAAAAGACAGTCTCTTCCACAAATGGTGCTGGGAAAACTGGATGTTTTCCATCAAACTAAAAAAAGTTTTGCACAGCGAAGGACACTATCAACAGAATGACAAGGCAATGTATTGAATGGGAGAAGATATTTGCAAATGGCATATCTTATAAGGGGTTAATATCCAAAATATATGAAGAACTCCTACAACTCAACACCAAAACACAATCCAATGAATAAATGGGTGGAGAACCTGAATAGGCATTTTTCTAAAGTAGACATCCAGATGGCCAACAGACCTGTGAAAAGATGCTCAACATCACTCAGCATCAGGGAAATGCAAATCAAAAGCACAATGAGATATTGCCTCACATCAGTCAGAATGGCCAATATAAAAAAGACAAGAAATAACACATGTTGTTGAGGATGTAGAGAAAAGGGAACCCTTGTGCACTGTTGGTGGGACAGTAAATTTGTGCAGCCACTGTGGAAGACAGTATGGTGTTTCCTCAAACAGTTAAAAAGAGAACTACCCTATGATCCAGCAATCCCACTTCTGGATATTTATCTGAAGAAAACAAAAGAAAACAAAAACACTAATTTGAAAAGATAAGTGTACCCCCTGTGCTCATTGCAGCATTATTTACAAGAGCCATTATACAGAAGCAACCTAAGTGTCCCTCCACAGATGAATGGATAAAGAAGGTGTAGTACACATGCACATGCACACACATGCACACGCATGCGCACGGTGGAATATGACTCAGCCATAAAAAAGAATGAAACTTTGCCATTTGTAGCAACATGGATGGACCAAGAGGGTATCACATGAAATAAGTCAGTCAGAGAAAGACACATACCGTGTAATTTAACTCACATGTGGAATCTGAGAAACGAAACAAATGAACAAACCAACCAGCAAAAACAGGTACATAGATACAGAGGACAAACTGGTGGTTGCCAGAGGGGAGGGAGGTTCGGAGATGGGCAAAAGGGTGAAGAGGATTAAGAGGTACAAACTTTTAGGGGCGCCTGGGTGGCTCAGTGGGTTAGGCCTCTGCCTTCGGCTCGGGTCATGATCTCAGAGTCCTGGGATCGAGCCCCGCGTCGGGCTCTCTGCTCAGCGGGGAGCCTGCTTCCCCCTTCTCTCTGCCTGCTTCTCTGCCTGCTTGTGATCTCTCTCTCTGTCAAGTAAAATAAATAAAATCCTTATAAAAAAAAAGGTACAAACTTTTAGTTATAAAATAAATAGAGGATGAAAGGGGTAGTGTAGGGAATAGAGTCAATAATATTGCAATAACTTTTAATTTATTTATTTGAGAGAGAAAGAGTGAGAGAGAGAGTACGAGAGGGGAGAGGGTCAGAGGGAGAAGCAGACTCCCCACTGAGCGGGGAGCCTGATGCGGGACTCTATCCCGGGACTCCAGGATCATGACCTGAGCCAAATGTAGTCGCAAAACCAAGTGAGCCACCCAGGCGCCCGCAATAACTTTTTATGGTGACAGATGGTAAACTAGACTTATTGCGGTGAGCATTTTGTAATGTATGTAAATGTTGAATCACTATGCTGTGCACCTGAAACTAATATGATATTGTACGTCAAGAGTACCTCAACAACAAAAAAAGGAATCTTCTGTTAGAATTCCTTTCAGGTAGGAAGAATGAAGTGCAGTGATTCCTAAGAGAGAGGGAAGAGCATTTGTGTTCAATGGGGACTAATGCCAGGGTGAGCACTGTCATAGAATGGAGGAAATATTTCTGACTTGATCAACCCATGGACAGGGCTGGATTAGATTACTGAGGACTTTTCCCAAAGCCGACAGGATGCTGAACCATCCTTAAGTCTACCAGTAAGGCATAAGGAAAACAGTCTCCAAAACAAGGAGAAGCACTGAAACCAGGGTAGGAAGGATGGAAGTTAGACCCAGGAATAACTCTGTGAGTGAGGGCTGCGGTCGGCGTTCGGCAAAGGAAGAAAACAAAATACTATTCTGTGGAAATGCAGTATTTCTGAAGAGCCCCGCCTGGGAGCACAACCCTGTTGATGGGTAGGTGACGCAGCGGATGCCTCTGGAAGAGCCTTTTCACATAGATACAGAGTCCTCCTTTCCGTTGTCACTGAATGCTGAAATTGTTATCTTTCATGTAGGATTCAATGGAAAAACAGAGACTTCCAGAATCAAAGTTCCCTCTTTCTTGAACATTAGCAGCCGTGGAATGGATTTTATTCCGAGGGAAGCTTTTTTTTTTTTAAGATTTTATTCATTTATTTGAGAGAGAGAGAGAGAGAGAAAGCACAAGCTGGGGGAGGGGCAGAGGGAGAGGGAGAAGCAGGCTTCCTGCTGAGCAGGGAGCCTGAGGCAGGGCTCGATCCTAGGACCCTGGGATCACAACCTGAACCAGAGGCAGACTCTTCACCGACAGAGCCACCCAGGCGCCCCTGAGGGAAGCTTTTTGTTCATATGTTCACTTACAGACACATGCCAAATGCCTGATCATCAGGAAGATTTTAATCTTCACAAGGTGACAAGCAGTTTTGGTTGCTATGGCATTTGTCAGTATCATTTCCGCTCTCCAAGTTTCTTACAGAATCTTAATTTCTATAAAACCTACTCAGAGTTTCAATCCTATTGCTGCTACTTTTTTGTTGGTGGTGGTCAGATGTGTGACGATTATGACATTAACAGAGCTTTCCTGGGCAACACCAACTCCCTTTCTCAAGGATTAACAATATCAGGGTGGCTGTGACATTGCAGCTCTTTAAAACTCTATCAGGATTTCTGTACGTATGATGGCTTTGAACGTTGCGTTCTTTTCTGCCAGGCTAGAAAAGTAAGCTTTTGAAAATATATTTAAGGGGAAATTGATTTGTAACTAAGTGGGAGTGGGGGTGGTATGTGATATGTTATATAAGCTTCTGAAATGTCTTAGTCCTTTGTGGATACAATTGTGAAAAATCCCCTTTTGTGACTAAAGATTGATTTCTTCCAGAGGCGGGGTTAGTCTTCATTAGAAATGTGATGGTGTGTCTTCTATTACTTATTAATTGATAGAATTTCTGTTTTGTGGTTGCCTCAAGGAGCTGGGATCCACTCTTTGTCACAAATTGGTTTTAAAGTTGAGGCTGAGATCCCATACATGCACCAAGGTTGTGTGAAAAAGCTATTATTTACATCATGAGGTTTTCTGGGGAGAGCAGGACAGGCTCCCGAACTGGTCCTCTTAACTTGAACAAAGGAAAGTGCTAGTGGCTTTGGTTTTATCATGGTTACGGTATGAGGTAGAGGTGAGGGTTCTCATGCATGGGCTGAGATTTTGATAGTTTGATCTTCCCTGTCAGCACAAAGAGAAGGACCATCCAGGCTCCTTACGGGCTTGCTCAAATGTGGGACAAAAGGCAAAGGGAGAGTGGGGCTTGAGAGATGTCAGCAATCAAACATACAAAATGGAGTCAGACTATTACAATTCACCTCTGATGTTTCATAGATGACTAAATTGTGCCCTATTTTGTTTCTTGGCATTTGAACTTGTTTAAGTAAGCCATTATGGTGCTCTATGAGGATTGCAGCCTGCAACCAGTAAGGGAAGTGAACGTTCCATTGGATACCTTGTTCAAGAGCCCAGCATTCTATAGTCTAAGAAGTGACATGAATGCCTCACTCACTATCAGTGATGTCTGGAACTCTGAAGAAGATAAGGAATGCCTTGCTGAGACCTCGTATGGTGGTATTAAACACATGCAGAGATACGTGTGACCTTGATTTATATTTTGGGTATCTGCGAGGCAGTAAATTCCCAGCATTCCTTACCCCAAAGGGGCAACACTGGATAAGGAATTATTGTCACTGGTCAGACCAGATGGCCAGACCATTGGCAATAGCCCAGGAATCTGTAAAAATGTGCATATGGGACTGATGGTTGGCCAGGTATCGTCTACTGCTAGGACGATTATCTGAAGTTTGGCTAATTTTTCTGGCAGTGGAGTCCTGTCTTTGATTACGGGCATCTAGGTTAGATGATGGATGGCAGCTCTCCAGCAGCACTGTTGAATGTAAAGGGTATGAACTCCCTTGTCTGATTGCTCAATTGATCCCAAGGAGTATAAGACAGGGATAATCTTTTTCAACACCAAAACAGGTATTTTTTTGGGCAGACAACTTTTGGACATCATGGGTGGTCCAGAGACTCCAGAAGGCATGAGAGGAGGTTGCTAAAACCTCTACAGTGAAGGGATCTCTGGAGGACACTAATGGGAGTACCTGTTGTTTTGTAGAGCCTTTTGTTGGATGGAGCCCCATTCAAGATGAGCTGATTTGTAAGTAACAGCAAGTGGGCTTAAGTGAAATTTTTAAATAAGGAATGTATTGTCTCCAGAATCCCAACATGTCCAAAAGATGTTTGGCTTGTTTTCATGGTGCGGGAGCTGAGAAGGTCAATGGTTGTTTCCTGACAGTGTCAGTGATAGAGTGACCCTTGGCTGACCAAATGATTCCCAGTAATTTGACTTACGGGCAGATTCTTGTACTCTGTGTGGGGTAATGGCTCATCTCCTTTTGTGAGCTCCTTTGTGATTATTTGAGTGTCCCAAATGAGTGTGGCAAATGAATTTCTTTGGAGAAGATGTCATCAGTGTGATATCATACCTCTGCTCTGAGGGAAAGTTGGATGCCTGCAAAGATGGTGTACAATGTCATGGCTGTTGAGCTACTGCCAGTGTAGCTGGGTAAAGGTTTACTATGTCTCTTTGAAGCTGAGGGCAAACATCAGCTGAAAGACTATTGAAAAGGGCACTGAATAGAACATATTCACCAAATCTATAATAGCAAAAGATTTTCCAGTTATTGATCGCATGTAGTCAATAATTTCAATAATATTGGGTATGTATATAGAACATGTATAGGAAAGAATCCAACCTTGTCCAAAGACAGGTCCAGCCTTTGCCCTTGCCTTCTTAGAAGTAATATCTAAGTCCTTGAAATGACATGTCTGATGGGAATATCTTTGTTTGCCTTGGGGCCTTGGGCTATGCCAACAATGTGATTTAGGGTGGGGGCTTTGTATCATAGGCTATCAGTTGACTTCTGGAAGGGCTGGATATTGAGGTCAGCCACATGGATGGCCAAGCAACCTTATGTGATCAAGCCACAACAAGGACTTTGGACACAAGCCTCAAGTGAGCTTCCTTGATTAGCAATACCCCATGTGTATTGTCACATTATTGATGCCAGGAAAGTAATGATGTCCATGACTCTGTGGAGAGAGGACAACTGGAAGCTCCACATTTGGAACTTTCCTGGACTTTGCCTCATGCATCTCTTCCCTTGGCTAATTTTAGTCTGTATTCTTTCACTGTAATAAACTATAACTGTGAGTATAACAGCTTTCAGTTATCTCTAGGAGTTCCTCTTTAAAAGTTTATTTATTTTTTTATTTATGTAAGTAATCTCTACACACAATGTGGGGCCTGAACTCAGGACCCCAAGATCAAGAGTCACAGTTCTACCAACTGAGCCAGTGAGGCGCCGCTCTACAAGTTCCTCTAGTGAGTTACTGAAGCTGAGTGTGGTCTCAAGGACACTTAAACTTGTAATTGGTGTCAGAAGTGAGGGCAGTCTTGCAGACTGTGCTCCTTTTGACTTTGGAGGGGTTTCAATCAGTGGTACCGTATAGTTAAGGTTGAAGTAATCCACTGCTAGGCACTATTCATTTTAATTAGGCTTGAGCATTAGCCCATTTGGGCTATTGGCTATCACCAATGATTTTTAAATAACAGGGAAGACGTTCATGCGATTCCATTTTTATCAAGCCAATTGTACATGCCAAATATCTAATTTTATTTCAGTTTATTACTTATTGGGCCAGAGAGTCTGTGTCTACTATGGGCATGGATGACCATGGGGAATTTTGCCAAGACAGTAGGTCCTATGGTTAAGGCGAGGCATACCTGTTCTTTGTTTTATGTCTGATAACTCCCCTAAGCATGTTAGAGTACACCCTGTTTAACTTCAGTGAGATCCCCAGGTATAACTGTAATTTGAGCCCCATGCTATCAATTAGGCCACGAAAGTTTGCTGATTGGTGCATTTCAGCAGAGGTTAATTTAGAATGTATGTTTTAGGAGTGCAAAAGCCATTCAGAACCTTATTATTTTTCTGTTGCATAAGTTATTTTAGTAAAATTTGGGCCTATAATTGAGTCAAATTTCAGGCCTCTGTTTCAGTTTCTCTTTCCTCCCCATGTATGAAAAGTTTTTTTATTTCATTTTTTTTGTTTTGGGTTATTGGATATACCTCATGTTGGGGGAAACCTCTCTACTCTGGTTATGTTTATAAGTTTATTGCTCTGGAGAGTCTCAAGTCAATATCATCGAATTTGGGGACTTTTTGGGGGCAGTTATTGTTTTATTTGGTCTACAGATTTTGGGCTTAAATTGAGTTTGAATTAACCTCTTGGCATGTTGACCAGCTATGGTACTAAATAGAACCGAGAGTCTTCATTGGTCCAATGAGTGTAGAGGGGTGGAGATGAAGCATTCAGGGTGCTCCTCATGAAGCGGTATGCCATGGGGGTACCATGGGCTTCTCCTCATGTAATTCTGAGGATCAGAATCTTTGGTTCACCAGAGACATTTACTAATGAGTAATGAACCATCTGCTTTTACGAGTGTGATCTCAGCACTCCACATGGTGACAGGTTTTCCTCACACCAGTGACCATCCGTGACCATGATGCTGTACATGGTATCAGTCTTTTTCCTGAACACTTTATACAACAAGACCAATGTCTACTTGAAACACAACCAGTGGTCACAGAATAAGAGTCATTCCCCCAAGTCTAGCATCGGTCATAGCTTGTGCAGGTCTTGAAACACATGATTCAATCTGAGACAGAGGTGTCTAACCCAGGGTTACATTAAGAAGGGCCACAATCCCACACTCTTGCCCCTACATGCAACACTCCTGAATTGGGTTGGTCATACCAACCAAGGCTTGCTAGGACTTATTAAATGCAGAGACAACTCTAATGCAAGCTCACCAGCAGGCATCAGGGAGCAGCTCGCAGTGCCTACTTGCCAGCAGGATGTGGAGCCAGTGAGCAAGCAGAAAGCAATAGAAGAAAGACTTCCAGGAGCCCATGGTCATTCCTTAGGTCACCCAGCGGTCAACACCGATTGTCTTGAGGTTCCCCCACAGAGGGCGGGATCAAGCCCCTTATACCCACCCAAAGTTGATTCAGATCTTAAGGCTGATGATGTCACACATGCACCAAGAGGGTATGGCAAAGTTTATTATTCACATCATGAGGCTTTCTGGGGAGAGTAGGGCAGGCATTCAAGCCCATCCATTTGGCTTGAATGAAGAAGGGGTGAGTGGTTTGGGTTTTAATTGTGAGTAGAGGATGCAGCTGGGGTGAAGATCGTGGCACATGGGTTTGGGTGTTCTCAGTTTGAGCTTTCTCACCAGCATCCAGCGGCTGAGTGCCCAGACTTTCTTACTGCCTTGATAGACGTGGGACCAAAGGGGAAAAGAGAAAAGAAACTTGAAAGCTGTCGGTAGTCAAATATGAAAAATGGAGAGAGACTTTTTGTTACAATCTCCCTGTCACTTCATATGATAGAGCGCATGCATGAATGCAGTCAATGGGGAATGGACAGTCAATACAACGATGACATTGCCAAATTACTCCAAGGGAAAATATCGCATCTTGAGTTCATAAGAAGTCAGTTGGGAGACAAAAATGATCACACACCGGAGGAGCAAAAACAGAGCTCTGGGATGAAGTGATTGGGGCCAAAGCTAAAGAAAATGGGGCATTCCTTGGCTGCGCCATGATCAGTTCCTGAGGGCCCCCAAACTGTTGAGACAAAGTAAATGCCTAGAACCATCCCATTTAATACATTTTCAAGGAAGATCGACGTTTTCAAAAAGTCCTTTGTTTACCCTTAATCTTCAAGTTCTCTGTGTCTCTGACTCCTTATTGTCTCTAAGCTAATCAATTTGAGGCAGCCAAATTGCTCTCTCTCAAGCTGTGTCGTCCAATATGGTGGTCACTAGCCATGGCTGGCTGGCTATGAAGCCCCTGGCATGTGGTTAGTATGAATCGAATTGTGCTGAAAATACAAAATACAAAGATGTAGATTTTGTATTTCTTCTTTAGGGCTGCCATAACATTATAACACAAACACGGCGGCTTAAACAACAGAAATATATTGTCTCACAGTGCTGGAGGCTAAGAAGTCTGAGATCCAGGTATGGGCAGGGTTGGTTCCTTCTGAGGGCTGTGAGGGAGAATCCTCTCCAGGCCTATCCTCTAGCTTCTGGTGGTTTGGTGCCAGTCTTTGGCATTCCTTGGCTTCTGCTGAATTGCTCCAGTCTCTGCCTTCTTTCTTTACATGGCCTTCTGTCTTTGTGTTTGTCTCTGCATCCAAATTTCCCCTTTTAATGAGGACAACTGTCATATTGGCTTGGAGTCCGCCCTCATGATTTCATCTTAACGTGATCATTGGCAAAAACCCTGTTTCCAAATAAGATTGCATTCACAGGTACTCGGGATTAGGACTTCAACCTCGTTTTGGGAGTCCACAGCTCAACCCGTGACAGGTTTCAAAGATGTGGTATGATAAAAAAAGAATGTAAAAGATCTTGTTAATAAGTGTTTTGTTCATGCCATGTTGAGATGATAATATGTTAGATATATTTGGGGCTGAATAAAATATACATTAAAATGAATAATAGCATTTTCTTTTGATTTTTAAAAATGTGGCTGCTAGAAAAATTTGAAATTACCTATGTGATTTGCATTTGTAGCACAAATTCTATTAGATAAGACTTTTTTAAAAAAAGATTTTATTTATTTGACAGAGAGAGAGAGAGATCACAAGTAGGCAGAGCAGCAGGCAGAGAGAGAGGGGGATGCAGACTCCCCGCCGGGCAGAGAGCCCAACGTGGGGCTCGATCCCAGGACCCTGAGATCATGACCTGGGCCGAAGGCAGTGGCTTAACCCTCTGAGCCACCCAGGCACCCCAGATAAGACTTTTCTAAAGCAGAGATTGGCAAACGGTGGCCTCAGTCTTGCTCATTGCCTGTTTTATAAATAAAGTTTTACCGGAAGACCGCCATGTCCATTCATGTATGTATCGTTTATGGCTGCTTTCATGCTACTGTAGCAGATTCGACTTGTTGTAACAGAGATCCTATGGCCTGCAAAGCCCCCAAAGTTACTATCTGGTCTTTTACAGAAAAAGGTTGCTGACATCTGCTCTGAACGATGACTCTACCTGTCACTTACTTCCCCTGCTTCCGAACCAACAGTGTCTCATTGCTCATTGACCCTCCAGCCAGCCCACCCCCCACTTCCCCTTATACCGTACCCTCTCACTGATCAGAGAGAGAGGAAGCAATTTCAGACCAAGAGCTGGGCCCCTGGCTCCTCCTGTAGATCCTGTCCTGTTTAGCCACAATCTGGCACTCTCGGGTCATAAGAGACGTTCAGAGAATTAATTGCAAAAAGGCTCTTGGTAGGGTGTGGGGAGAGTTGACTGGGAACAGAGCTGAGCTTTCCCGGGTTTCACTGCCTCCCCTCAGATGTGCGCTGGAAAACCCACATCAGGGCACTTCTGGGTTCCATCTGCAGGCACTGTAGGGTCCGACGCTTTGAGCTATTACTGCTGCTTTTGCTAACTGTAGCTATCTTTTACTGGGAGCAGGCCATGTGCCAGACCTTTTGCTAAAAGTCTTTTTTCATGCAATCTTCCCAAGCCGAGGAGGTCAGTACAGGCAGTTTCACCAGAACTCTTGTGGAGAAAAATGTGAATACGTTCTATTGAGACTGCTGTGTTAGGGGACAAACTGACATGACCCAACACACGAGTACACAAAGCATGCCCGTGCATGCACGTGTGTGCTCAGACGACCCCTGACCGTCCGGCAGCCCTCTTAGTTCCGCACGTGTGATGGGAGGCACACCCTTCCGTGGCTGCCGTTACAACGTCCGTCCCATTTCAGACCACCTTCCTTCCACTGCAGGAGTTCACAGGCTGTAGCTCTGCCGACTTGTTTGGCACCAGCAAACTCCAGATCTTTTTGAAGTGCCGCCTTTATCGTAGGACTGATGTGCTCCTTGACCATTGAACATGTGTGAAACTGTGATACTCTTTATTCGGTTCCCATCATTGAAAATATGTTGGTGATGAAGGGTTCGAGTGTTGTGCCTCTAAGCTTATTTTTTCCCCATAAGTCCTGTGACTTTAAATTCACAATTTGACACAGCATGTGATTTTTAGGGACACAAATATCACATTATAGCAGAACTGACTGGACTATGATTACTCCCATTTTGCAGGTGGTAAAACTGAGGTCTGAAGAGGCGAAGTGATTTGTTCAAACTCACATGGCTTGGGACTGCATTTCGAACCCAGATTTCTCAGATGCCGTAGCTTAAGCTCTTGACGACCCTACTGTATTGCTTTACGGCCCATAAAATAAACTACTTTCAGCCATCCAAGTTCTTCCAAACAAAAATCGGAGACTTCTGGTGAAAGGCAAGCGAGAGCCTTTAGTTTACTTCTTGTGATTGTTTTGTCTTGTTTTGCGGTTGTTCAGGGGTTTAACAAATAGACCTCAGGGTTTTACTGCTTTCTACACTTTTCGCTTGCCATACCGAGGGAGGGTGGAGATTGGGAGCAACGAGTGAACAGGAACCTCTTAGAGAGGGCTGGAGAGGAAATCAATTCTCTCCTTGCCTGGAGATGCAAACATAATGGCAAGATCTGGGCGTCATTGGAGACCATAGAGTGAGTCAGCAAATCAATGCTGGTTTGTTTTTTTAGAGCTAGCGTGATGCTGTGATGTGTAATACTAACAAGAATACACCTGCAGGAACCATAAAGTATAACTCCTTAGCATTGATCAGGGCCTTATTCGGGTGGTGTGATCAGCTTGGGGTCTGTAATTGAAGAGGAAAGGGCAGAAGTTACGGAGGAAAGAGGGAACTGCTGTGGCTCATCCCTGACGCCCGTGTGCGGCAAGGACTCTGCACATAGACTCCCCCCGCCCAGCTGCCGCAGTGGGTGCTGCAGTGATATCATACTGAGCTTCTAGGCTCTGGGAGGGGAAGGTGGGGGCAGCGATAGGGTGGGGATGGTTTGCCAGGAGTCAGAGAGCCTGGGTGGCAAAGGCAGAAAAAGGGGTTAGAGCAAGGGAACCCAAAAAGCGAGACACTAGGTAGGGCAGGTGCAAGGGGACACAGAGTTAGTTCCAAACTCAGTCAGGAAGCGCTGTTTACACTTACGGGGGGGAGTCTGAGTGGGTTTGGCAAGGGAGAATCGGAGCCTATGGCTAGGTTAGGACTGGAGTGTGGGGTCAGGACCAAGGGCTGGACTTGATCACTAAAAACGGCAAAGTTCTTGGTTGGTTAAAAATGAAATTATTGTTTCAAAATAAATCTGAGTGCAAATGCAATATACAATTATTGTAGGGACTTGGGAGCATAGAAGAAAGCAAAAGAAGAAGATACCGATTCCTTCTTATCCTGTCACCCAGTGATGAGGTACCAGGGACATGCTGTTTTTTTTTTTTTTTTCCTCCCAGTCTTTTTTCCAGTTGTGTGCAAAGGTATACATGAACTATTACTGTATTGTTCAAGAGCTTAGCCTCTGAGATCAGACTTCCTGGGTTCAAATCCTAGCTCTGCCATTTAGTAACTCTGTGTCCTTGAGCAAAATCACTTATCCTCTCAAGATTTCAACTTTCTCATCTGTAAAAATTGGGATAGTCTCAGTAACTGTCTCATGAGGATTGTGGTAAAGGTTAACGGGTTATGTATGCCACATGAAGCTTTAGTGTCGAGCTTGACACATTGTGAGAACACTCCATTATTTTAGTCATTCAATGACTATTATATATGTTACATTATATATTATGTGTATGGTATACATTAATTTAGTGATTATTTATTAAGCCAGGCACAGTTCTAGGCACTGTGTATACAGCAATAAAAAATCACGTAAACATGCCCATACTGCCTATGTAGTTTTGTGTTTTGCTTTATCCACTAAATTATATCAGGAGCATTTCCCCATGTCATTAAACATTCCTTGAAAATACCACTTTCATTGACTGCATTGTATTCTCTTATATTAGTTACTTACATTGTAAGTTACAACCTCCCATTGTTAGACATTTTGTAACTTACATTGTAAGTTACAACCTCCCATTGTTGGACATTTTGGCTGTCCATTTTGTTCATCATTATAAGCAGTTATCATTATATCTAATTATTTTGCTTAGTTTTGTCTCTTCCCACACAGGATCAGTTGCCAGAAGGGGCATTTCGGAGTCAAAGTCTTATGACACAGAGAGCCAAGTGGCTTCTCAGAAAGGTTTTACCAATTTCCATCATCTTGTTTAGATTGTACCCTCCTATTTTTTTTTTTTAACTTTTATAGGGACATTCTTTTTTTAAGGTCTTGAGAAACTTTATTTTATGTTTTCTGGTGTGAGTAGCATCTGTACAGAAGAGGAAGAGTGTAGGGCACTCTGAATATGAGGCATTTTTTAGTTTAGCCAGTCGAGGACAGCTCTGCCACTGTGGGGTGTTGGTAATGTACAAGTACAGGGCAAGGGCAAGGTGAAGGAGTTCTGTGGGCTTTTCTTTCCATCATCGTTCTCTTTTGCTGGTGTTCTTGTTCTCCAGCATGGACCTAATGCATTTGCATGAAGGAAGCAGATGTGATTAGCCACGAACACTTCAGGGGGAATGAATTGAATGTATCACACATGCTGGCATTTAAAGTGGACTCAGGAGCCCAGAGGAAGGAGTTTGTAATGTTGGTGTTGGAGGCATTTGGGCATCGTGATGGGAGAAAGGCAGTCTCTGGTACGTCACACGGCAGCATGGAAGCAACTGCCTTCTCTTTGCATGATAGTGAATGAGGTGTTGTCTGTGCCTCAAGGAGCTTGCTCTCTAGTAGAGAAGATTAGAAAAGCATTCTTAACTGTGCCAGCTAGACTGTGCTACATGTCTGGAGAGAACGGTGATATGGTTTCTTGATGGAAGGGACACAGAGTGTAGGAGCACTGAGACAGTTAAGGGTGCGGCAAAGATGGGGAGAACCCTTTTGCAGGTGTTGAAACCTTTCTGGAGAACTGTGTTCCCAGGGGCATCATATATCATTTTGTATCTCTTGTCATACACAAAGACCCCTGGCTTAGGAGCAAAGGGGTGGGGACTCAATATAAGCCATGCTTCATTACCCATGCTCGTGTATACGGGAACAGGGTGCTGTCTATGTTGGGAGGCCAGGGGCACCTTTTACATTGGCACACAGATGCCGTGTGAGCAAGTGTTGGCCCTGTGTGTGCTTGGTGGAAGGGTGCTCGGGATTAAGGGTAAGCGAGTTGGATGAGCTCATGACTTCTGGGGAACACAAACTCCTAGAAGACTAAACTGCTCCTCAGGTGATCCCGTGCCATCCTCTAGAGGGCATATCCCCACTTGAGAGTCACTGCCAAGGCAATTGGAAGCCGCCATCAGGAATGTCCCGATCTGCTTTGTGGTTCAGAATAGGCACCGTGGTTGCGGAAAACCCTTGGACACAGCTCCCATTGGGAGGTGGTGTTTATATCTGCTCCTGATGAAACTGGTTGTGGTAACAGCTTTGTGAGTTACAAGGGAAGGGAGGCAATGTGACTTTCAAGGCTGGACAGAAGGGCATTCAGTTTCTGCTATGTTCATGTGCACCTTCATTTTTGGAAAGCAAATCAACATGTCAGAAATCGGGCTTCCCTGAGGCTACCAAGCCGTGAGGAAGCCCAAGGCACATGGAGAGGCCACACTGAGGTGCTGGTTGAGTCCCTGCTGAAACCAGCTTTGAAGTCACCGAGGCCAGGGCCAGTTGTATGA